>NC_046285.1:35816276-36430276 GCF_004115265.2 Rhinolophus ferrumequinum | reverse complement strand
TATTTCTATGAATATATTATTATCCCATTGCTTTTATGAATATATTTAAATGTCTCCCTGCCTTTCAATCAGACATTTCTTTACATTAGAGGGTGTTTCACACTGGTGAGAAAGGAGAATTTTTTTTTAGTTGACTTTTATTCTTCTTTAAAGGTGTTCCAGAACACACTAAAAATGCTTAACATATATTTTTTTGGTTTTATTTCACTGAGTATTAAGTATTTTTGGTCAAGTTGTGATATTGTCATCAAGCTCAATTTGCAAACTTTATTTTATATTTTACTATTAGACATTTTTAAAGTCAATTCAAATAACTAATTTCATGATATTATATTCAATATGCAAGGGCATAAACTCTGGATAACAATTGATCAGATTGTCACCCTGCCAAATCATACTGTGTCATATGGGGATCTTGTTTAACAACCTCCTTCAAAAAGAGCCAAATCATTGAGCTTGAGCATAGCCCTGTTGGTTTACAGGTTCTTTCTTCTTGCGAATCAATCCAAAGAGTCTAATGGGATCATCATGAATGTTTTCCTCTATTGCCTGGCTCTCAGGTGGGAAACTGTCTACCAGAGTACTCTTCGAAAGGCTGGCATGCATTCCGTGTAACTCCTCATCTTCATCCTCGTCTGACAAATTAGAATTCCGTTTCCTGGGCTTTCTGTGCTTCCCCTCATAGTTGTGATTTAGTGAGGCGTAAAACATCTGTGTTTCATCAGTTGCCTAAAAAGAAAGGCAGTGTTAATTTTTCTTTGTTAGCTCATTCTTTCTCTTTGATGACTTCTGGGAATTTCTAAGGCCCAGGAAAAACAAGGAGCTTGTTTTCTTGGCTTCAGCTACCTGTTTTTGCCAAACTTGTCAGTTAGAATGACAACAAAAAACAATAGTCAACTCAAGATTTTTGAGTGGAAAAGAGCATTTAGATGAACTTTTTGTGTGTGTCGTTTTATTTATTTCTTATACTCCAAGTAAATAGAACCATTTCACATGGACTCTTACTTGCCCTTCTCTTGTTTTTACCTCAGGGAGAGTTTGCCCTACGTTGCTCTTACCTACTAGTAACAGGACTCCAATTTGTTAAACTGGGAACAAGCATCATAGGAAGGCATTTAACAAGTCACAAGTTCTACTTTACATATGTTTAATAATTGATCACTTAATGGTACCCACAAAAGTCCCCAAGTTTTCTACATTTTTGTGATTCAGAAGTATAAAAACAATATTGTCCAGTTACATGGCTGGTACAAGGCATGAATTATATTTCCCATCTTTATCATTTCCTTCTTGCCTGCCTGTCCCCAGATCCACTTTGATCCACTTTGGCCTTGGAGATATTTATTTGCATCCTAGAGGGTCTGGGAGTCCTCTCTGGTCTAGAGCTGGGTCAATACTACAGAAGACTGGGGAAACTTGGGGAAGTATTGGCTTGAAGGAAAGACCTTAAATCTGGTGGTGGGAAGCCTAGTGTTGAATTCTAGCTCTGTACTTATTATGGGACCTTGGACAGTTTTTAAAAACTATTTTGAGTCTCAATTTTCTTGCTTATAAAATGAAAGTACCTATCTCACAGTGTTATGAGTAAATAGAGATAATATATATGGAAGCTATCATCACTGTCCAAAGTGTGGGATTATAATTATTAGAACTTGAAGGCTAAAACTTTAGGGCACCCACTGAATAAACTGAAAATTTCTGTATTAATGATTTATCTTTAAGAGTAGGCCAAAATTGTATCAATTTGTAGGGGCAGAGGTAAGAAAGGAACACTTGGATTAATAAAACCCCTAATGCATCGGTAAGAATCTCTCTGTTGCACTCATTTTCATGCTAAGAGTTAAATGTATTATATTCACTACCAGGCAGAAGACATGGTTCTATTGATAACCTCTCTGGTATTTTTATCTGACTTTTTATTCCTAAAATAATCATTTCTGGAAAATGGTAATAGCTGTCTACCTGGTATCCTTGCTCCAGTCTTTTCCCGCTGCCAGTTACCATGTATACTCTATTCAAATTATCTTCCTAAAGCACAACTTTCATTTTTTACCATTCTAGCTCCAAAATTTTGGCCTATAGACTAAGGTCTGAATTTCATATCCTGGCATTTAAGATTTTCTATGCTTGATACTACTGTTCCTTTTTTATTCTGATTCCAACTACTCCCCGACATGAACGCTGTATTATAGGAAAACTGGACAATTCACTGCTCCCTGCACACAATACTTCATGCTTTTACTTGCTTTTGCCCAGACTTATAGAGAAAGAGATGTCATTGAAGTTCAAAAATAACCAGAAGGCTCTCGGTAATATAAAGGGATAGATATAATGTTTTGTTTGTTCAGCACTTTGTTCTATTCTTTTTTTTAATATATATATTTCTTCATTTTCCTTTGGGAAATTCTTCTCTTTTATCTGGTCCTGGATTATAGTGCTGTACCTCAAGCCCAGCACAGGACTAAACCTGTGACCTAGGCTGGGACCAATCATACCATCCAACCCCTGGCAACAGAAGTTGGCCCAAGAATGGACATATGATTTCAGCACAGCCAATTATATGGCATCTTTGGGATTGATGTATAGATGCAGGAGAAAAGGTGTTTCTTCCTGGAGTTGGGAGAAAGAAAATCTGGGTCTTCCAGTGGCTTGCTCAGCCTCAATGGAAGAGACTGTTGGTAATAGAAGAGAGGGAACAGAGGGAAGAAGGAAGGAGAAATGGAGAGACTCCTCATATTCAGTCATCTCAAAAACAATACACCCTTCCAGCTCTCTGTCATATGAGCCAGTAATTTACCTCTAATGTTAAAGTGGTTTAAAATGGGTTTCTGCGTTTACAAATGAAAGCATTTCCAAATAATATATGTCTGGTCAACAATTGGTCAACTTTATCAAGTGTTGCAGAGTTCAAAAAATATAATCCTGAGAAAGAACCACAAATTGTGCATGTGACTTCCAGAGTGTTGTTTTAGCTGAATGGATGGGTGGAAAATATATTGCCAGGGTAAAATAATGTGTATCTAAGGAAAGAAACGGAAACAGTAGAGGAAGTAAGAATCAGTGTAGGACTTAGAGAGATAAAGAGGTTGAAGTAAAGTCTTGTTATTGTTTTTTTAAAATATTGGGGTGATTTGTACATATTGGTAAGCAAATAGTAATAATTCATTTTAAAAACATGACAAATGGAGACAAATAGTTGAACTTGAAAGAAGTGGGAAAAATGGTCAACAGTGTAAATAGGAGTATCGGCTTTGGAAAGGAGAGAGGATGTTTCTGACATAAGAGGGAAAGGGGAGATTGGTGAGAGATTTTTGACAGGAAGATAACAGAAGAGGAGCAAGCTCAAACTTGTGTCCCTCAATTTTTTTAGGACATGGAATTCTTGTGGACTTTTATTATTAAGTTTCCTGATGATCTCTTCCTAGTTAATAGTAAACTGTGATACTGAAATTATAAGTTTTGGACTGTATGCATCATTTTCAAAGGCAAGGAACTTATTTCCATTTTTCCAACAAATGCTTTACATGCTTTTTACATAGTATTGTAGATTCCTTAACAAAATAAGTATTGTAGTAGCACACTGGGTAGTGTTTTTGATGATAATGATCATTGTAATAAAATGGAATTGAGCAAATACAAAGAGATTACTTCTAATTTGTGAAACTAAATTTGTGAGAAGGATGTAATTAAAGACTAATCTCCTTAGAGTGTCTTTAATTATATCATTTATAAAATAGCACACCTTTAAAGACATCTTAAGGCTTTGCACAATTTCCACGTTAGTAAAAACCAGATGCAGCTCATATAAAGCTGACCTGTTCAATTCATATGTATTAAATTGCAACTTCTATTCTGAATTCTTAGTTCTTTTACAACTAAGATGCTATGAATCTCTACGTTTCTTTTAGAGCTTTTCTTATTATTATGGATTTAGCAGTTCATATTATAACATGCAGTTTTTCGTACCTTTTATTAAAAAATACATTTTACAATTAATTGAACATCAGATGACAGAAGGCAATTGTCCATCAGAGGGCGATTTTACATTTGCTTAAACTTCAGCACATCTTGGTTTCTTAGTAAAAATGTCAAGAATTTTGATTTTGTAAGGGATTCACATAAGGAAAAAATAGAAAGAAAAATTCTACCTTAATAGGAATTTTCCAAGATGTAGCCCATTTTCGGGGAAAGAATATTTTCTATTAGGACTAAGTTTAGATTCTGTCTCTGCACCTAGTACTAAGTGCTCCAGGACAAGTTTTTCATTCTTTGCAAGATTCTTTCAAATGGGAATAATAACACTGCCTTCCTCATAGGAATCTAAGAAGATAATGCATATAAAGCACATAATACAAGGTCTGACACATAGCAAGCACATAGGAAATGCTGGCCCTATTACTATTTCAAGGCAGTAGCGAGAGGGTACTTAATTGAATGGACAAGATCTGGGAGGAAAAGGAAGAGCTATTTTAACTGAAATTTATACCACTTCGGGAGCATGTAGGCTAAGAATTGTGAATGGCTTTTGATGAAGTCAGTTGACTGACTGAGGAGGTTGAACTGACTGTGGTAAGAAAAAGAGAAACTATTCAATTCTTCCTGGGTTTTTACCCATATGTGTCTTTGCTTAGGCTTTTGTCCTGCCTATGTCCACACAAGCCATGTGTAAATCTCTTGCCATAAGACCAGAGCCATAGGATGTGTATTCACATTTACACTCATTTGCCTTGTAAAATAGAAGTATGGTCTTTTATATCCAGCTAATTTATCTTTTAACTAAAAGTTTCTCTCTCTCTCCTGCCTTACCCCCACACCCCGCCCCAAATTCCTGACATCTAGGTCTTATGAAAATTATACATGTGTTAACATTTCCATTCACCTTTGTGAAACACATAACTTTTTCAATTTGGAAAAAAAAAAAAAAGAGGTTTAATTGATTATTTAAGAAGAGAATCCACTTTTCCCTTCATATTTATTGACCTGTATACAGTTTTGACTCTTCAAGTGTGGTTCTGAGTACTGCTTACTTGCCTTCAAGTTTCCCTTTAGAGCTCAGGTCTGAGAACTTGACATTGATTCAGACTGCAAAATTTCTAACAGGCTGCTTCAGATGTGCATCAAAATGCACTGCTTTTATGCTCTTGAAACCTTCAGCTGTACTGTGACCTAGGCTGAACTTAACCCTGATGTAGAAAACAAAACTCACCTGTACAGGTGGGGTGGCGTCTTTCAGTTCATTCACAGATCTCTCTGGTTGGGCTTTCATTTGTTCATAGCAGTTTTCATCTATCGGTATTTGGAAATTGAAAAGATCATGATTGATAATAGAAAAACAAAAAATACTGGCACAAATAAGAATGCACGACCCAGACAACATTTAGCTGTAAGTGTGAAATCCACAAGAATCATTTGAGTAGTCTTCTTCATGGGGAAACAGAGATAAGAAAGTACTAACTGTTCTCTGCAGATCAGGCAATAGAGAAGTTTTTTGTCCCATAGCATTAACGATAATACAAAAGGAAGTCATTTGGGATAAGGACTAGATCATATGCATTTTTTTAAAATACCACTGCAGAATGTGACAGTCTCAACTTAAAATACTATTTAGATGTTGTAGAGAGCCCATGAGATAAAGGATTGCCTGTGTTCTCTTCTATTTCGGTATGATTGCAAATGGTGCATGGTGGCATAGAGCACAGAGCACATACATTGATGGCTACAATTTGATATTTTTTTTCTATGAGTAAGAAGTTTTACTCAGAGGAATCCTGAACCCTACATCCTATTTTTGAAAAAAAAAAAAGGGTTTAGATTATATTTATCTCATGAATCAGTGACAGGACAGTTCAGCCAGGCTATTCTGAGGATCTGGGACTGTACAATGCTTGTCCTCCTAATTACTTGAAGTTTTTGTGTCGTATCCAACAGCCAGCAGATCTGCACTCATTTCATTCTGTAGGGACATGTTATTGAATCATTCATACCTTTCTACCTCCAGGTACACCCATTTAACAGGGAGAGGAAAGACAGCTAGTGACTGGTGAGATGGCCAGTAACCTGGCAGAAATGTGGATTGCACCAATTTGACCCCATAGAAAAGACATATTTACTATAATGCAAGGTCCCTCATAATTATTCAACCTATTCTGAGAAGCAACACAAAAGAAACGGTCCATAGACTGATATTTCTCAAAGCATGGTTCATGGGAAACATGCAATAGAATCACCTGGGAGGTTTGTTCAATAGCAGATCCCTAGTCTGTATCCTGGACCTACTAAATCAGAACCTGTGGGAATCACAGCTGTGCTTACTGAGATATGGACATTATAGACATGATGGGCTTTGAGCCACCAGAACACATAAGAAATTAAGTCCTCAAATATTATAGGTGAGCACCTTGATTCTGCAAGGTGAAATGTGGGGGGAGTTAATTTTAATAGTTCACTCCTGAAAAAACAGTTTCTGATTCCTCAGAGTGCAGAGATCAGAGGATGCTTTATAATGGAAAAAAGACAAAAATTAAATAAATTCTTGAATCCTACAAAATTCTCACATTCTTAACTTTAGGAGAATTTCATACTGTTTGATATATAGAGATGCAGATAAATTTAGTCCATTCCTGGAGATCTTTGTGTTTGAGACTCAGAGATCAACAGAAGTTAACTTCCAATTCTCCTGTCATAAATTAAGTGAAGTGTTTGCAGGGTAAGGATGGGGTTGAATGCTAGCATTATTCTCCTGGCTTCTTTCATCAGAGCTCTGGGATCAGATTACTGTTGTCTATTTTGAGGAATTTGGAGTGCATTGTTTTGGAGTGGTTGGAATGTTTCAAGAAATAAAGGATGCTGGGATTTAAAGAGTACTTGTTACATAAGAACAAAAATGTATAACGCACTCAGTGATGATTTAGTTCTTCTCTTTTCCCACTTGCCATCAATGTATCCCTAGTTTCTCCACTTACAAAAAACAAGTTAAAACAAGGGAAACCAGAAAAACGTGTAGTGTTCCAGATATTTCACTGTAGATTTGCTTTTGTATACAGCACACAAAGCAGAGTTTCCCTGAGCCATTTTCTGTTCTAGAAATAGCTTAATTTCATAGAATTCTGTGGTTAATAGAGCCTTCCTGTATTCTCATTACTACTAGAGTAAAATGAAGAGAATATAGTAAACAGGATGTTAATTTATACTGAATGTTGCAATACAATTTGCAATACGCAGCTTTGGAAATGTACACTAAATTATGTGCTAAACATACTTGAATTTATGGTTATTATTGTGATATTTAAATGTGATTGTAACAAAACAAATAAATAAGCCCCCTCAAATTCTTGTGGAATTAAGTGGGGGGTATTCATTTATAGCTAAATTAATTTTTAGAAAAATGAAACTTACCTGGGACCACATTATTTAAGTTACCATAAATTGGTGTGTCTTCAATATAATACTCATCCTCCCTATAATAAGGAAAAAGAATTCACTGTATTAGAATCCACTTTACACTTAGTTCTTAACTATTTTTTCAGCTAAATTCAATATTAGGTAAACTATTCTTTGGCCAACCAAAGTAGATATGCTTATGTGCGAATAAGTAAGTGAATGCAAGTATGTAAGCATGTCTATATGCACATGTGTGTGTGTACATTTGAAAAGTTGTGTTTTGGACCTTTTTACAAGGAATAATGATAGCAAATATTTATTTAGCACTTACTGTTGGTTAGATGCTACTTGAAATATATTTTATATATTGATCGATTTAATTCTCACAACAATCTGACCAGATAGGTACTATAGTATCCTCATGTTTAAAGGCACAGAGAGGTCAGATATTTACTGAAGGGCACAGGAGTAGAAAGTGGAAGAGTTGGGATTAGAACCTAGTTTATCTGTGCTCTTAACTATACGTTGTACTACCTATTTATTTGGCCTGAATATCACTGTGAACAATCCTCTAAAACTATGTTTAGTAAGTAATTATTAATTAATAAGGATGTTTAAAAATAAAAGGCCAAAGAAATATTATAGACTCAGCTTGTCAGATGCAATAAAATGATTCATTACCTATTACCTCCAAATGCTGTGCTGTTTTACGTATGTTACATCAAAGACCCAGAGAAATTCTGCCAAAATGCTATTATTATTCCCCACTTTACAGGTGAGAAGCCTGAGATTCAGGTAGATTCACATATTTTCCCCAACTTTATAGGTAATATCAGAAATAAATACAATTACGAAAGCTTTTTCTTTACAGCGGTATTCATTTAACACGCAGATGTATTTTGTTTTTCTCCCCACTGTAACTGGCAATGCTAGGACTGTAATGCAGCTCTGGTCTTAAAGCCCTGAATACCCTTTGTTCTTGATGTTTTACTGTTTCCTTACAGCCTCATCTGAATAATCCTATTAGGATTACAGCAGACATTCCACTATTGTCTTCAGGCAGTAAAGATGGCCCTAGTGACCAGCTTTCACAATAGCAGTCTGAGAACAGACAGACATATCAGGCAGTGAGAGTGGCATTTCATAAAAGAGTAGCAACTGCTTTAACTTTGAGATTACATATCACCTAGAGCTGGAGGGAATTGCATCAAAAGAAAAAAAGAACTCTTATCGCAAGACATAACACCTATATTACTCCCTATGCTTCTGAAGGGAGACACAGTATATGTAAATAGTAAGAAGCTGTCCTTAAAAAAAAAAAAAATCGCAGATCAAATGATAGCTATATTAAATGGTTTCAAAAATCCAGATGCTGGCATGTGTTTTGCTTATCTTATAACAAAGGAACTCATCCATAACCTTTCATTCCATAGGTAATTCAATACAGCTTAATATTGGTATATGGAGGAATCCCTGCTCATGGTTTTTCTCTGGCTATGCAGATAATATAATAGCAAAAGGTGAAGAATTTTTAATAAGACAATCCATCCATTTTCCTAGCCCACATAGAGAGCAGATACAACCTGCAAATGATAAATCACGTCCAAAAACTTAACATCATTTCATTCCTAATGAATAAAAATAAGATGTGATTTATAATACAGTACCCTGTGTCTACAGGCAGGTCTCAAATGATTAATTAACTCAAATAAACTATTATTCAGGAATACACACACACACACACACACACACACACATATATAACTTATCAATGCCAAATAGCTCCAACCTATTGCAAATATCTAGTAAACTTCAAGCCCACATGCTTGGCAGTGTTTCATGTGGAAGTTTAATTACTATTAAAAATAAATTAATAAATAAGCCCATATCCTAGGCGCCAGTTCATCTCTGAATTTGGGGCCAAACCAGATTCTTCATTCCTCGGCATATATCTAAAATGGCCCTCTAACCAATAAATACATTTAATGACACTCCAAAATTTAAAGTAATATTGTCTTTTACTTTCACATATATTTTCTCTAGTTTCCATTTTTAAAGTCTTTATTTATATTTTATTTTATTGTGAAGTTCTTTTTAGAAAAAAATGCCTCAATACTTTATTATCTAAGTAGATTAAATAAATTCAATTTATAAAAAGGCATTATTTCTGCCTGGGTGAGCTTGGATGTAAATTTTGAGTTTCTATTTCTTTATTTATATATCAAGGATATTAAACTATTTAATCCCTATTGTTCTTTTCAATTTCCTAATTCTATGATATAAATACAGGGTTCCAATATCCAAATAAAAATAAAAGATATTTCCACAAAACTAAATAAAGCTATTTTGAGGGGCTGGAAAATTGTCAGATTGAGGAAAGAGCAAGCGTGGGGCCTATCAGAAATTGGTTTTGGTAAGTGTTAACTTGATTTGCTTCATAGATACTTATTTGAATAGGCAGATATGTGTTTGAGCTCCATGGAGTTTATAAATGTTATTTAAAGCCATGAGAGAGAGTGAAATTACTTATGGAATTAGTATCAATAGAGAAGAGGTTCACTAGACGAGCCTTATACATTGCTACTCTGATATCTAAGATTGAGGAACCAGCAAAGAAAAAGTAACTGCTGGTTTGTGAGGAGAGACCAAAAATGGGGTGGTCCACAGCCTAGAGAAGCAAGTGTCTTGTCTCAAGAAGTAGCAAATATCAATGTATCACATGCTACAGGGGGACCACGTACAATGAGACCAAGATTTCACGTGGCCACGTGGATTTCATTGGTGACTTTGACAAGAGCTGAGTTGGTGGATTATCAAGGATAGAAGATTCAATAGAGTAGGTTCAAGAAAAAAGAGGAAAAGAGGAGAAGAGGAAGAAACTAGTAAATATGGACAGAATGTAGACGGAACTTTCAAGTTTTATTGTAAAGGGTAAGGGCAATAGACAGGGAGCTGTAGGCAATCTAGTATCAAGGGAACTTTTTTTTTATAAAGTGTAGGACAATACTGTTTGTTTACATATTGATGGGAGTGATACAAAAGGGAGAGAAAAAGCAATAATGCAGGAAAGAAAATAGAAAGTGGTTGGAGCGATGTTTTCCGGTATGTATGCTTACTACATTTTTGCTTTCTTTGGCAGGGATGGTGCTATGGGGGTAGATGTCTTGCATTTGTGGTGAGATGACATCACAGACAGCAGGCCCAGGGAAAGAGTGTAAATCTAAGCCGTTTTGTATGGCTATGGTTCGTATGGCTTGTGTTCACTAAGAACCAGTAGTGTTCCCTGTGAGCAGGATGGCACGGGCTCTCAGAACAATGACATCTAACACTAAATTTTTATTTTCTTGATCTGTGTTCAAAGTCCCTTCTAATGTGCCACTTCTTTGTAGACGCTATTAAACACAGGAGCTTATGTTGCCAGTGCTTTGAAGCACTTAAAAAGAAGAGTCTTTTGCCGAAGTGTGGAGGAAAGAAGACTGGAAAGATCTGCCAGAATGAAGAAATCTAAAGAAATGGGGGAAGAATTCTAGAACCATGACAAAGAGCTACGGATAACAAACAGGCAGGCAAGAATAAGATTTTTGGAACCATAAGCACTTGTCAGGGATTCCCAGAAATACTTAGGGAGGAACTGGATTTCTTGCAGTCACACAGGATTGGAGCTTGGGTTATGGTTATTCGTACACGAAAACAAATCACCTCAGAGGTATTTTGGTTGCATGTGTGGCAGTGATCACAGTGAGAGCCTCAGCTACATATCTACTTGGAAGTCTGAGATGTCAATCAAGAAAGGCCACTCAGGAATTCTGCTGCCATAAAAATCCTCAACTCTGAGAACAGGTGAAGAGGACAGTGGAGACTAAAAGTCTTCTCCAGGGCACTAGGATAGTCTGTGTAGCAAAGAGAGGAAGTGCAAGGGAATCCCTGGACTGGAGAGCTCCAGATATCCAATAAACCATCTTAAGCTAGAAAAACAGTTGAAATAAGACGTGCTTTGTGATAAAAGCACCTTTCAGTGCCACCCAGAGGCAAATCATGAAAAAGCTGCTGGGAATTTGACCTAAGTGTTTGAGAGAGACTCTGAAACTGAGGGGTCGGGATAACAGTAAAGTAATTGTCAAACTGAACAGCTTTCTTAAATACACATGGGTAGGAATTTTCTTCGACCTTAATTTTCACGCAATAAAGCAGCATTTTTTTTTTTTTACTGACTACCCTATGTAAAGAAACTATCTATATTTTTCAGAGGATAAAATTGAAGTTCAAAATGCTCGTTTTCCCGAGACTACAAATCTAGACATTACAAGAGTTTGATTAAAATCCAGAGTTTTCTGGATCTCAAATCCATGATATTCCCTAAAATAATATCTCCCTAACACAGATCAGAAGACAAAAATTGTGTAGGATTATGTTTTAAAGGAAAAAATAAAGTGACTCGGGAAAACTACCAAGAAGTGTATATCTGACTCTGTTAAATATAGATGCTGCACTGTCCTTAAAGTGATTGTGTTTCTGACCTACTAGTGCAGGAAGGGCAGGGAGTTGTAGAAGCAGATAGACAAGATCAGAGAAGCAAATTTCTGTTCCCTCCAGCATAGCTTCCCACCTAAACCAATGTTGAGCAGGGGCAGGGAGAGGGTGCCATGGGGAATCCTAGCCTCAAACCATCTAAGAATTGTGGAGACATCAGTAATTCTAGCCATACTTAACAAAGATAGTCCTTATTTCCACTTGTTGTTTTAATGTTTAAGTTTTAATGGCTGGAGATAGTTTAAGGTTTATTTGTTTTTCCTTGGGCCTATATGCCCCTCCTACAAAAATGATTTTTGTTTCCCAAACTACATAATCAGAAATAGAAAACCTGTGAAGTATATACATAAACATGTGAATTAACATGCCAACTACTTTTTATAGATCAAATCTGCATTTTATATTCAAATTTTGCCTAAATGGAGATTTATTAGAATAGATTATTAAATCCTTCAGGGAAAGATCTTTATCTTTCCATTTTTGCAGCTCTATTGTCTAGCACAGTTCTTAATTTGCTGAATGAATATTTATTGGATGAATTAATATTATAAAGGAACCAGCCTCTTTTCTGCATTTGCCCTACAGCTAAGAGCCAGTTTGCTTTAAGATGGGTATTATACCAATTTTCCCTTCTGACTTTTACTATCCTCATCCAACAACTACCAACCCAGTCGTTAGCAGAATGATCAAGTCACAAGACTTTCTATCATTTTGCATCTTAATTGCCTTTCAAATGACAAGTATCAAATCAATCATCAGATTAACTTCTATGTGGTTATATAGGATTTTCTTTGTCACATTGTTTGTTGTAACCAAATCAGCAAATTACTCTTGATTTGAGCGAATGACTTGAAAATTATCTCATGTTATAGAATCCAGTAGTCATAAAAATGAAAGGGTGTATGTTTCTGTGTGTGTGTCTGTGTGTGTGTGTATCTGTCTTTGACTCAGATCTTGAATCTGCCAGAGATAGTTCCACATGGAAAAGAAAAAGAAAAAAAAAAAAAAAAGACCGTTTAGAGGCCAACAAAAAGCTTATAATCTTATCTTACCCAGTGAGAAAGCTCTGTGTTTTTGAAAGGACTTTCAGCCTTTTAGTCTATCATTTCAGAGAGGTCTTGAAGAATCCTCTAGGAAATTTTCTATATTTAGATCTTTTTTTTTTATCCCTAAAGAAAAATCTCCAATCTGATGATACATTTGGGTCAGAATATACTGTTTAAGAAAATGAAACTTCTTTACTATGACTCACACCATAAACCTTCTGTTTTGCTTGTTTGTTTGTTTTAGTATCACACTATACAATATCTCTGCAACTATCTGAATAAGTGTTAAAGAGAATAAGTTATATTTATAACCAAATATTATTTTAAAGCTGATTTATCACATTTCCCTAGTGATCAATGACATTACCCTTAAAAACAGCACACCATGAAACATTCTTATGCGTGTGTGTAAATATATCTTGCATTTTATTAGATATTGCCAGATTTCTTTTCACCCTGGAGTCTTAAGGGCCACACAATTCTATATATAATTAGACTGCATTCTTACAATCTTATCTGAATCATAACGTAGGATATATCTTCCTGAAATTGATGAGAATTCTATAGATAACAGGTTAGAATCTCATTCCGTCCATCACCCAGTTCTCTCATGGACTCAGAATGAATAAGTAACTAGGGAAGATAATAATGCTATAGCTTTTAATTTCCAGATGGGAGTAACAGTAATTAAAACACACTTTTCATTTTATTTTTACCCAAATACAATATCCCTGAGCCAAACCTATAAGCAACATAGCATTTGTTACTTTCCCTTATTACTTGGGTATCACAATACATAATTAATTTTCAACATACCTGGGAATGTAGTCATCAGAGTACCTGTATATTTTATCTGAAAGATATTCAAAATAGACAAATTAAAAGAATTTTTGTTAAATCTTCTAGAGAGTGTCAAGGGGAGCTTAGTCTCAATGTCAGTTAACATCTTTAATCAAGCCACTTGGCCACCACTGTTTAAATTAGAGATAAAGATCTTCTCTGATTTGGGTCAATAATAGTCAATTCTTTCTTCGTGATTTGAGATGGAAACACAGCATGGCTTGAAAATGATGGAGAGCCAGATGTGTGGCCATTTTATGGAGGGGAGATACCAAGCCAAGAATGCTGGAACCGCGCCGCTGCCTGCCCTGTGGTTCCAGTCCACTGTGGGACAAGGCTGTACCTTCTGCCTTAGATTCCATGAAGCATCTCTGACAAATTTCTTCTGACAAATTTCTCTTTTTGCCCTTGCTGGTTTGAATAGGGTTTTCTTCCTTAACCCCTCCCCACCAAATCCCTAGAAGACTCTGTCTGTCTATCTATCTATCTATCTATCTATCTATCTATCTATCTATCTATCATCTATCTATTTTTAATATATCTGTTAACATTTCTTGGCATGTGAACAACAACATAAAAATGATGTTCAGGAAGTTGCCGGTGATGATTCCATTTTGTCCACATGGTGCAAGTAGAGCTAAGGAAAGATGAGGGCTGTAGGGAGAAGAGATCTGGAAATAGTTGGAATCAGTCTCTAAAATTAATCCAAACAACAAAATGTCTTTTAAAAGAACTAGTATGCTCGTCTGTAATAGCAACATTGACCACAGATCTAATGTAAGATTGTAAAACCATGAAAAATTTTTGCACCAAATCTCAGAAAGTAACCCACTATTAAACCTTGAAGGTGGTGGTTCAAAGATAAATAAAAGGAAGTATTTTTACTTCAAATTAAGTATACTTAGTCAAAATTTTTAAAATAGTTTCAAGAATTTTTTTAGTGAAAGGCAATAGATTTATAATGAATTATTGAGAGAGATTAAGGGAAATTCAGAGTACAGTTTTAATAATTAAGACCAATATTATGAAAAAGTGTGTATTATTCATTGATCAATAAATATTCTTTGATGTTGAACTGGATGGATGCATATAGTATGATATTTATTTTATTTTGATTTTATATTATATAAACTGGCATTAAATAAGAGCCAAAATCTTGCAAAAGTCATTCCTATAAAAATGAAGCTCAGTATCATCTAAATCTCACAATGACTCAGACATATAGTAACCAGATAGTGATATTTCCACTTCAACATATGAAAAACACTGTGTATTGGTAAGGAACTAGCAAAAACATTTTTAAATAACTGAATAAATCACCAAACAACTACAAAGATCATTTTTAGGTAGATTTATGTTCAACAAAGTTAAGTTATTCTCCAGAGAGTTCATTAATTGTTAAAGAAACATTACTGGAACAAATTATTAAAATCATCAAATTGGAGGATGAAATAGACATGTCACATGTAAATGTATTTGGAATAATTCTATGAAAGACCAAATGCAGGAAGTCTTTACAGAGCATAAATACCATGCAGCTGTGGGACCAAAAATGATGAATGTAATCCATTGGGGATATATCCAAAATACCCTTGCCCTAGCTCACAGGAAATGCCTTACCAAGAGCTACACATAAACAATGTAGTTATTTTCAACTACCTTCAGATTAGTCTTGTGAATATGAATGTATAGGATGTTGGGAGAAAAGTAGACACATAGCCACAAGTTAATGAAGCCCAACAAAATCATAAAGCTAACAACATCAATGAGCATAAGAATAAAAATTAGTTACTATAGACCAGAAAAATTTAAACTGGAAAAAATAAAGTATATGTTGATTTTATATGACAGAAAGGTTTATACTCAGGTCATTAATTATTCTTCAGGTTTGCCTGGAATTAAAGTGCATGTACAAGAATTTAGTCAAACTACAGCCTGATGTATCATGGGAAAAATTCAGGGTGAGAAATCAGAAGACATTGCATTGGGTAGCAGCTGTCCAATGCATTTGCCATATGACAACATGTAAATCACTTTAAAACTCTGACTATCAGTTTATTGATAAAGTATGGGTAATAATGCCTATATCATGTGAGTAGATGTGGAAGATAAATGAAATAATTTTGTAAAAAGAATTTAGAAAATGATAAAATTGATTTTTAAATTATACATTCTAAATCCATAATGTATAACAAGTCACAATTTAATTGTGCTGATTTGAATTGGGTCGTTTCTTCATTAAATGGATTAGCTGCCAACAAACTGATATTAAGATGCTATTTTAAAGGCAAAAAGATTTATGAGTAAAGCTTGATTTGGAATGAAATAACCAAATTTCACTTTTGGCAAGAGGATTTTCACCAATTGAGTGTTAAATTGAAAGAAAGGAGAAAAAATAAAGAATTTTAAAAGAAAAATAGAGTGACATTATTTAAATAGCATAAGAAAAAAATAGGTTTGGAGTAAAAATATTTCTCCAAACAGACGAATATTTTTGAAAGATAATGTGGATTTTCCAATTGGAGGTGTTTAGAGTACGAATGTCAGTGCCTGGCAAATATACTCATATAATGTGTAAATGGATAGCTCTCCAGAAAGAAAATGTAGTTGGATATGTTATCACTAGAGAAAAGCAAAAAAGATTTTAAACCAAAAAGCTTTGTGGGAAAAAGGAAGTAGAAGCAATTACATAAAGAATATAATATAATGTGATGCTTAAGTAGAAGGAAAGAGAACTAAAACAATGTGAAGAAGAAAATAAACAACAGGTAAAAAACATATGGCAAGACCAACTATATTGAAGAAGCACCCTAAAAGGAGACTCAAAACAAAAAAAATTTTCAAGGAAACCACCATATTCCACTCTACTCTTGCAATTTAAATGTCTAATCCTGAGGTAGATGTTCAGTACTTTGTGTGGTTTTAGTCTTACAATACTAACTATAGGAAGTGTGATAGAATATTATCGCCTTATAAAGGGGAGTAGCAATCAAAAGTCTAAAGTAGAGATTACAGCTAAGGAGATAGGTCAGCAAACTCAGTCTCCTGAAAAGAGCTTTCTCTGTTACAAGGACTTGTAAGTTTATTGAAAAACAAATGGAATGATTTGAAATCTATTCAATCATTTCAAAGACAGTAAAACAAAAAGCAGTTTTAATTTTGCTATAAAGCAGTTGCATTTGCAAGACTATGTGAGAAGAACTGGGTAAATTCTCGTAATCCTCTCCTGTGATTCAGATACTGACATTTGTGGTTCAGGTTCATGGCTGAGAGGGTGTGAGCAAACATTTGCTTTTATATTTTCCCCTTTATCGTGTTCACCCTTCCATGCGCAATACATAACAACAAGGAACAACAGCACATGGCTGAAACTCCATAATAAAAAAATTTTGATGCATTTTAATGTGAAAATTGTACCATAATTTTCTAGTGAATTGGAGATATACTGATAGGACTTTGATGTATGAGGAAACCATACACTTGTTTATCCTTCTTCTCAAAATAGAGAAGAAAGGCTGGGTAGAGAATATTTGTTTGGCTTTAAAGCAGGAAAGAAAGCTAATGCAATCCTATCAGAAAAAAAAAATAAATATAATCCTCCTAAAGAACAGATTTGGATAAACAATCGCATAAACATGAAAGATTTATTTTGGGAGGAAGGAAGAAATCCATTTCAAAGCTTCTACCTTGCACTGCTACAGAAAACATCAAGAAAAGGCTTATCTTTTCTATCTGATTGAATGTGTAGATATTGTATTGTTGCTGGGATAGAGATTGTCTTTTGTACGCTACTTAATACATCAACAAAACTTACTCACTGACTGTTTGCCAAGGTGGAGTCATATCTTGCAAGTTTCATAGCCACAAAGAACAGCACACAGATGCAAAAATAAAAAGTTACATCAGGCCAGATACAGGGGCATTCATTGTGTTCTCAGACCAAATGGCAAAAATGCTGACTAATATTTGATGGATTATCTTCTAGTCTGTCTGTCTAGGAGAAACAAAGCAGGCAGGAATTTGCAGGAGGACTGGAAAGGAGTCAGTTTGCAGAGCTAATCCCAAATCCACCTTTGATCTCTGGGTGAGAAAGAAAGATTATGTTATTTGCTCAAGGATAATAGAAAGGAAAGCAATTATTAGTAATACTTGGGAAAAGATGTCAGGAGAAGTTGTGGCAGTTGGGCAAGGACTGTAGAAATGAAAAGGGGATGACAACAAAGGGCATTCTTTTGGCATCCATAAACATTGCTCCAAGGCTAATCTTCGGTTTGCATGCTAATAAAGTGCAAGACCCAGAGTTTATATTCCACCTAAAGAGGATACATTACTGCTGAAATAAAATAATTTGAAGTAGGCTAATATTTAGAATCAATTCTATGAAAATCTACAGAAAACTCTCTGAAATGAACCTGTGTGTGATTTAAATGAACACAACAGTTATCGCTAACACTCAGGTAATTGTACAAACATGTGAAATAATATAGAGATGGGACCAAGAAGCGAGATAGGAACTAGAGAGGGCCTAGAGGGTATAGGGATGGTGGGAGTGGTGAAGAAGCCAGAGGAACTAATGTTCACTGAAATAACAAACATTAAAATTAAATAGGATAACATGTAGCCATTGTAAGTCCTTAAAAATTTGTTTGTGGGATGAAGGAAGGGAGCACGAGGGCCACCAAGAATGGCGATATTCCTTGCCCAGGAACAACGTACTCAGTCCCTAGCCTGTGCTGAGGTACAGTAGTTCCCCTTTATCCAGGGTTTTGCTTTCCATGGTTTTGGTTACCCACAGTCAACTGTGGTTCAAGAATATTAAATAGATTATTATAGAGCTAAACAATTTATAAGTTTTTTTTTTTTTTAACAATTTATAAGTTTTAAGTTGCATACTGTTCTAAGTGACATGATGAATCTCGAGTGGTCCTGCTATGTCCCGCCCAGGACACGAATTATCCCTTTGTCCAGTGTATCCACAGTGCTCTCCGCTCGTTAGTCATTTACTAGCCATCTCCATTATCAGATCGACTCTTGTGGTATCACAGTGGTTGTGTTCAAGTAACCCTTATTTTATTGTACCTGTTTTATTTTATTATTAGTGATTGTTAATCTCTTACTGTGCCTAATATATAAATTAAACTTTGTCATAGGTACATACATATAGGGAAAAAATTACATATATGTGTGTGTGTGTGTACACACACACATACACACACACACACATGGTTAGGTACTATCCACAGTTTCAGGCATACTCTAGGGTCTTGGAGTGTCTCCCCCATGGAAAGGGGGACTAATGTATCTATATAATTCTCACAAGAACCCTACAGTCTAGATGATATTTCCCATATTTTGTAGGTAAGCAAACTGAAACTCAGAGAACTTATACTACTTTATAAGACCTCTCAGGTAAACATTGAAAGCAGAGTTGTAATTCAACATCATGTGGACTTCAAAAGCCATGATGTTAAAAACAATTGAGGGAACTGAAATTGATTTTTAAAAATACATCAATGAATTTAATTTACTATTTCCTTTTTTTTTTAATGTTATTTTCCATTATACTACTTTTAAGCAATAGGGGCATTTCTGACATGTATAAGGAAGTAAGGATTTGTACAATTGAAAAGAAATATGTCAAGAAAAAATTTTAAAGCCTGCTTTATTATTATTTTTTTTTTAGTTAGGTTACTGTCTGTCAGCAGTGATCAACTAAACTCCCGAAAGGAATTAGTATGGTGTCAAAATGATATGGATGTGACAACATGAATTCCAATACACAAACTATCAAAATTGAGGATTGGAAAACCTGCTAGTTCCCTGGCTCCCCACAAAGCTCCAGAGACTTAGCACTGGAATCAATGGAAGAGTGAAGTACTAGTTCAAATGCTTATTTTTGTCCTGGTTTCCACCTTAAATTATTTCACCTCTATAGCTCTCAATTCACTTTTTTAATTTCAGGTGAAAATATTATCTGCATTCATAAAATAGTTTAATGCAAAATTAAAATGTGGGCATTGTAAGCTATTATATAAAGAAAAGTGCTGGTCTTAGCTCATTTTTTTTGATCAAAGAAGGAAACTTTTTTAGAAGATGTCTCTTGATAGGTCATTCGTACATCTGACATAAACTTTATTTGAAAAATATTTGATTTGAAAGTAATTACTGAAATAATTGCTAAAGAAAAAGCATTGCTTGCCTGGAATTTCATTTTAGGCATAGACATTATATAATAGAGATCCTAAAAGAGTACTGGGATTCTGGCTGAGGACATTTGGTCAACAATGCAAAAGCAGCATGTGCTGTTAAAAATTGTTTTGGATAGAAGATTAGAAAAACTGAGCACTTACCCTTGATTTTGCTATTAAATAGATGTGTGATCTCAGCTCTGTCATTTCATTTTCTAGTGCTTCTCATTTTTTTCAAACCCGCATGACAATAATGACTTCTTCATATTTTATATTAACATTATCAACTTTTAAGAAGACACTGCTAAAGAGAATCAAGGACTTTCCCCAGAATCTGACCATTGTGCTAAATTGGCTTCCTGCAATTTTTCTTGGTCACATGTGTCTATCATAGTTTTGCTAACTTCATTTTATTTATTTTCATCTGTTAAAAGAAAATGTATTTATTTTTTATTTTCTGTTCTTTGATTACCACTTAAATGTCCTGCCTCCAACAGTTTGGTCGTTCTAGAATATTAAGGCCTCCTCTCCAAAATAATTGAACTTTTATTTTTCCATCCATCCATCCATGTATTTACAATACATGTATTGAATGCCTACATTGTGTAAAGATTGTGCCAGTTGCTGGGCATTACACATCATGCATGTGAGTGTGAAATTCAGATGGTTAAAACTGCTGCCCAGCTTGTTGAAGGAAAAGTTAACAGTGGCAGGTCCCTTTGATCTGCCCTTGTAGACCCTGAGAGTGTATGAAAACAAGCTCATGGTTCAGTCTATTGCTTTTCCAGTTCCCTTCTGACCCTATCCTGACAAGTGAACTTTAGAGGCCCTGACTGAAGCTGAGAAGTTTGAGTAGGCTTCAGTGGAACCTTGAAGGCTGGTTTTCCATTTTCTCATCATGAATCACAGAGAACAATTATGGCTGCTCCAGAATAGATTAATTTCATAGGTTGTTCAATTGGAGGAGGAAACACACATTTACCAGAAGAATCCCTTTCTACTCTATACCCTAAGGAAGAGATGAAACTAACATTGGGAATCTGTTTATATTCCTAATACAATTGCATTCTTAAATTAAGAGAACCCTCAAGATGAAAAAAAATGTATCAAATAGATTTTTTACAGATAAAAATATCCTGTTGGATAACATGTTATAAAGTTGTCTACTTCTGTAGGATTTCCAGTGATTAGGTTCCATTAAAGCAGGTACCATATGACTATTTCACAAAATGTCTTACCTTGTCGCTTTTTTTCCACATAGTGGGAAATATTGAAGATCACCGATATAACCAGAGCTAAAACCAGGAAGACTAGAATTGCCCAGACATAAAAATGGCAATCAGTGTTTCCTGCAAACAAAAGCAAACATGCCTTTAATATAGTAGCTGCCTACCTATTTGTTTTAAACTGGGTATTCCCGCAATTTAAACCATTGTATTTATTCACAACGAATGACAAATCTTCTGCCAAGAAATTAATTAACATTGAAACCCAAAGGCTTCATACAGATTTCAAAATGGATATTGGTGAAGTCCCTGCATTCAGCATGGGCAAAAGGAAGCGTTTTCCCACATTTTTAGTGTTAATGACATGGGAGACCTTTTTAATTTAGCAACTAAAATTTGACAACTGGTGACTGATTATATAAACTCCAACTCAAAATCAAGAATATCCAAATTACCCAGAATCAGACTTCACTATGCTTTTCTTTAATCCTCAGACTATAATCATACTTGCTCTCATTATTTACAGAAAACCACTTACTCCCTTCTATTAATCCCAGTTGTATAGAATACTGTGTTATGGGATAAAATAATAATTCTGGAATTATAGTAACCCAGTTTTGTTAAACTGGCCATAAGGAGCTTATCACATACTATTTGAGCTCCATGAATGGATAGTGGAGAATTAATTATGCTTTTTTCTCCTCTGTGAAGGCCTCTTTTTTCATTCCTGAGCCATAAAGAGGGTTCTATGGGATATTATTGCCTATGAGTTTCTCGTAACTTTTATGGCAATCTTCATATTGAGAGACTACTACAATAATTAGCTTGCTTTTATATATATTAAAAATAAATTGTATAATTTATTTTACACAAAATTATTTGTTATATATAATATATGAATATATGTGTACATTATATATTAACCTAATTAGCCTATTTATTATATATTTAATATACATATTATATATTATATGTACATACATATATATAATTAGGCTAATTATCTTAGTAGTCATATATCCATGTGAATGCTGACCCCAGAAAAGTAACTTATGATTCTATAATACTGTATATTTATATATCCAACCTGTATCAATTAGACATCTCTTCTGTGCCAGAAACTATGCCATATATAAGAAATCAAAGATAAAGAAAACAGAATTTTTGCCCTCAAGGAACTCTCTGTTTAGTTGGGGACATGGATGTGTGAACACATAATTAGAAATGCAAGAAGCTCAAAGTGTAAATAGCTGCAATAGAGATCGTGTTCCTTCACTGTCCCAATTCTCTCTGTGTGACTGCTCAGAATTAAAGATCATTTTAGGCCCTTTCAGAGAAATCCAAATACCTCAGGTTAAACACAAAATACAAACAGAACAGGCAAACCTTAATAAAAGGGCAAGTAGTTTTGCTTCCCTAATCTGTCTTTAAATCATCCAATAAAGAATACGTAAACCCAAATGTTCTTTGCTCTATTTTATTTCTTTTCAGTATTTCAATTTTTACATTTGAATTGCTAATTATTTCCTTTGAATAGTTGACATTGCCCAACTGCCTTCAATGGTCCTGTGTTTTTGAGTTGGTTTGATTTATTTATTGGCACTGTTTAATTTTATTTACTTATTTTTATTTTATGTATTTATATATTTATTTATTTACTTTTTAAAAATTAGTTTCAGGTGCACAAACAATGTAATAGTTAGACATTTATCATTTATATCCCTCACACAGTGACAACCCCCCACCCCCAATCCACTACCCCTCTGACATCTCACACAGCCATTACATTTCCACTGTCTCTATTCCTAATGCTGTACTCCGCTTCTTTGGCATTGTTTAATTTTAAATGAGCATAGTTAGGCATATAGATAATTAAATATATAAAATGTACACATATGTATTTATGATATAGTGTACATATATATGCATATAATTTGCATATCACTTATTCATATATACATTGCTTTTGTTTGAACTAGTCTGTGGCTCTTATAACACCGGCAAATGTTTACTAATGTGTTCTACCTCCTCTTTAATTTTTGTACCATGTTATTTAGATATTCAAGATACCATAAACTCCTCAGAGAATAGGACCATTTCTGTCTTCTATTCTGGATTGCCAGACATATAGTACATGACTTATAGAAACTTTTCAAGAATAAATTAATAAATAGGAAAAGTTCATTGATAATGGTAGGAAAACGTGTGGTTTTCTTTTCTTTCATTTTTTTCTTTTTTATTACTAAAATTTATTGTTTTTCTTTTCTTTAAATAAATTTTTGTGTTTCTTAAAGTATAAGAGAAGACTTGAACGGTGTTTTATTTTCGGCAATAGCTCTACCAATTCATTAGGTTAAAAACACTAAGGTTTGGAGGGGGCTAATTTATTCATTATGAACATAATCCCATAATTATTTATGAGAATTCCACAACATAATATTTATTAGCTACTTGAAGTATACTAATAATCCTAGGTATTGCATAATACTACATATTCCTAGAATTATTTATTTGATATTTATGCTTAATTACTTACTTTAAAAACCACAGGTACATGCTGAGTGTAAATTTAAAAAATTCCAGCAATACTAAAATATAAAATAACTTAAGGTTCTCCATTAAAACATAAATGGGACACTTATATTATACTAATTCACCGTTTTAAAAACCACTGTGTTTGGCGGATGTACCATTTAGTACGTTAATTTTAGTGGCTGCATAGAATTCCATAGTATTTTCTGTAATATAATTCATCTACTTATTTCGCTGAGATGGACATTCTAATTTTTAAAAAGGTTTTTCTCTTACAAACAAAATGCAAGAAACTCCATTGGACAGATACTTTGTGCATAGGTAGGTTATTTGTAGAAGAGGAATAGAATTGCTGTGTCAAAGGAAATTTTTAAGGCAAGCTTTCAGAGAGAGATTGATCCCCAACCACCACTAGTAATAATCCTTTTCAGGTAGGTTATTTAACTATAATTGTGGAAAATGGGGCCAGCAAGCTATCTCACTTGCCAGATGGGCCTCAGTTACTCCCTTTGTTGTCACAACACAGCAAATTTTACAGAAATATTAATTTATTTATGTTATTAAATTAACGATTAAATTAATGGTTTCTATTACTAAAGACTTTTCTCCTTCTTGTGTATCTCACTTACAGTTCTAGTTCTTCCACATTTTAAAGCATTTGAGGGCATATACTATATTTTCTACTGTGGTCTATCACAACAATCATTCCAGGTTTGTTCAGTCAACCAAATCATTCTCATCTTTCTAATCATTCACCCTCTACAGTCACTATATTTGGTGACATTTAAATAAACGAACTTTAATTGCTACAAAGAAGCCCAACTTATTATACACATCATCCATGTTCAATGTTAAAAAACAATTAGTAAACTCAGATAAGCAAAAACAAAAACATAAAAATCAGCCACAATCTTATTATCAAGAGATAATCACTGTGAACACCTTGGTTAATATACTTCCAAATTTATTATTGTCTGTGTAGAAATTGTTACAGATGGAGACAAAGCAATCAATTATAGCGACTATATTGTTATCTACTTCCCCCCAATAACTTCATGGTGTGTTTCTTTTACTATAAATAAAATATGCTTCCATTTCTTTTAGCTGCCCTATATTTCATTGTGCATGTTTTCCATAATTTGTTAAAACAATCCTTTGTTATAAGGCATTTAAGTTGCTCTAATTTTTAGTTATATAAACAATGTTGTGATGAATACCTTTAGCTAAAACTATATACACACCTTAACATTTTTTAAAGATAAATACTCTTAAAGATGAATTGCTATATCAAAGGATATAGACATTTTAAAAGATTTTGATATCTTGATGGCCAAGGTTTTAAAACACAGTACTAAGCAAAGCCTTCTCAGGTCAGTATGGTCTCTTTCCTGTTGGTTCAATTGGCACTTTCATTGTATTTATGGCCTTTTTGGTTAATCCACACTACATCAACTACCACTCATAATCTAGCTACTATCCTTCCACATACTGTCCCCACATACTCCCCTCCTCTGTGACTTCTGGAAAAAGTTTGTCTTCTTTCTAGAGCCTGTAACATAGGGCCTTCAGGAGAAGGTGTCTGCTCTTATCTCTCACCTAAATATAGAGGGCATCACACTTTTCTTTCCTTACCAGAACTATTTTCACAAAATGTTATGTTAGGTTTTCTGCCTCTTTTAGTACTTATCTGCTATACCCACCCAACAACACACCATGCTCCAATCATTATGAAGTACTTATAATTTTCAGTGGATATTATACTTACCATTTTATGTCTTCATGTCTCTGCATGTTTGCCCCTTTGCCTGAAATAACTTTCTCCTTACCCATCTGATGAACTCCTACTCATCCTTCAAGATTACCTTTAATTTGAAACATTAACTCAATGCTTCCTGTCCTCCCATCAAATGACCTCTGATATATCCCCCTACATTTCAACAAATATTGACGTATTCATTTATGTGTATCTCTCCTCAGTAGACTGTCAGCTTTCCAAAGGACAGAAAGAATGTCATATTTATCTTCATCTTCATGCCTCATATGGGGATTAAATGAATTAAGACGTATAATGAGATTTGTAGATAGTGTTTCTTCTTCTTCTTCTTCTTCTTCTTCTTCTTCTTCTTCTTCTTCTTCTTCTTCTCCTTCTTATCATTATTATTATTATCTTACTAGTAGTAAGACTTTTACTATTATTTCTGCAACTTACTTAGCACACAGTAGGTGCTCACTAAACATTTGTCAACTTACTAAATAAATGAAAAGTGGGGTGAAGAAGGGTAATGTAATGACGAGGGCCAACAGAAAAGTTATGATCAAGTATGATGTCTCCAAACATCTGCAACCCAGGAGAGACTCATTGAAGAGTCTATTACATTTGTCTCTAGTACTATTGAGACAAGACCTACCTTCCAGTAGCTGAGAAATAGATCCTGTGCGAGAAGAGTAACTCATTAGGCCACTGTCGTTTTGGTGAAAGTACTCATTAACAACATCCTAATTCTCTTTGTCCTGAATCTATATTTACCAAAAAACATGTGGAGAATTAGTTTGTTTCCCAGGAGACTTTACATATGAAAGTTGGCGCTAACAGCTAGCTATATGATTAGATTTACGGGGGATGGTCAAGACTATAAATGAAAACTTTATTTTCTTATTCAAACATCAGTGTTTGGGTAGTTTAATTAGTATCAGTGAAAGCTCTGGGAATGGAATTTAGGAAATACCACTAGTTGAGGTGAGCTATATGAGCCCAACCACAACCTTAGGAAACATATGCTTCTATAAAATTGGGGTGTTAATAACATGAATCAGGGTGGGTAGCAACAGTCTCCTCACAGACCACACAATAATTTTCAGAAGCATAAAATGGGATGTGCTTCCATTCTCTTCTTTAACTTTTACCTTAAAGACCTACTGTGCTTATTTTTACTTATAAATACATACCGTCGAACTATGAGAACAGAAAAATTGATGTTTTTCTATATGCTGATATGATTCTACCTTCATCAAAGAAGAGTAGCCTCATGAAATAGTTGTTCTGTCTAATTATTATTAAAGAAAGAATAGTTGAAGGGTAGTTACTTAAAATTCAAACTACTGTTTTTGGCAGAGGTCCATTTTTTTCAGCCTAGCAATATATACCATAGTATAGTATAGTATAGTATAACTTACCTAAGAACACATTTCACAGCTAATTTATTACTATAGTGTTGACCAGACAGTTGCATTGCTTACAATTAAACATTTAATGGATATATTAATAGTTTACCTTTGGTTAAATTGGGTGACTTGTAGCCTTGTTTTAGGAATAGTCCAGGCTAGAATTATTGCATCAAATTTCTATGACATATGCCTTGGGACCTTGATCATTCACTCATACACATGATAACACAATACAAAACTGATTTTGGAAGGAAATTTTGAACCTATCTATAAGTTTTTCCTGGATCTACCTTTGAATGGAGATAAAAATGGGTTTCAATGACTTTCTATACTGGGACATGTCCTAGTTTTGTTCCCAAGATTTCTTAAGAGATTATCAAACTTGCTTCCATCTCAGCTGATCACCTGCCCCAAAATGGCAACAGATAACTGAACTTCAACTGGTAGTCATAAAATAAAAGTGGAAATTCCCTGTTGCTCTTTTTGTTCTCTTCCATTTTCTACTTTTGCTATTAAGCCAAAATAGATCCCATTTTAAGAAAAATGGAACCAACTGTAAGAAACTTGCCATTGAATTCATTGATTATAGGGATGCTATGGATTAAAAGATATTGTTTAATACATCATTTGGTGTCTCAGGTATAAAAAGCTAGGGATCGCCTTAAAAACCGACACATTTTTACTCTTATAGTTCATGTAAATATTGCCATTGGTTATCTGTCTGTATTTGTGTATCATTTGAAACACAATCTACCTTATATCTGTAGGAGTATATGATATTCATTTTTGTGAACTGATTGTATCCTTTGGTCCTTATTTTCCCTTTGTCTTGATTTATTTGGTTATTATTTATACTGTTCTGTGTATTTTGAATACCTGTCTTTCTGATGGAAGAGTAAGAGATTAAATAAATACACAGAAAATAATAAGAAGTCTTTAAAATTTATCATATTTGAGAAGACTTATAAAATCATACTTCTTCCTACTTAGTGTTTTTTATTTCTTTCCATTTCTCACAGCATCTAGTATTTAATATATACTCAATAAATAGTTGTGGTTTAGGTAAATAAAATATAGCACAGTATAAAAAAGCATACAGTGGTACCTTGGTTTTCGAACGTAATCCGTTCCGGAAGACCGTTCGAGTTCTGAAATGTTAGAAAACAGCCGACAACTAGGCCTCAGGATCTTACACTCAGCGGAAGCCGCGTGACATGTTCCACGTCTGAGGCATGTTCGAAAACCAAAGCATTTACTTCTGAGTTTACGGCGTTCATAAACCAAAATGTTCGTCAACGGAGACGTTTGAAAACCAAGGTACTACAAGGCAGTAAGCAGAAAACCCTAATCCTATTTTTAAAAAATGCACTGATTTTCAGCTGTAAATTACCCTATCATTTGTACCAAAATTATATTTTAGTTAGAAGTTTCCCTTTCATCTTTTTAATTAAAGGAAGCACTAAAAAAGTTGTATTAGTCCATTAATTGCTACAAGAAGATAATTTTTCTCGTAGCTACAAAGAAACAGCTAAATCTATATCACAGGCCTTCATTTTATATAAAAGCTTTAAGGAAAGACCTTAAATATATTTTTCATGAAATATGTCAGCTATGCTAAGGCAAGAACTTGGACCACACTATCTCTCTCTCTAGGGTTGGGTTTTGTCATTTACTGTAAGAGTAAATTGGTTTTATATAACCAATTGGAAGTCTTTTAAAACACAGGCTAAATTCTAATGTGTGAAGTTGGGTTAGCCTGGTCTCTAGTTTTCCTCTGATGTTAGGAGCCTATCTATATTCATATCTAACCCTTTTGTTTTCTAAGACTTTTTCCTTTTCTAATGTGATCTGAGTTTTACATAGGAAGATTTTCATTTAGAAGCCTTGTATTTCATGATGTTTCTGATAGCATTCATAACTTTGCCAACAATAAATGCCTCCATTTTGAAAAACCAAACACAACAGACAAGAAGAGAACATATTGAGTAGCTAAATAGTGAAGATTTTGAACTTGAATGGCAGATCTGTATAAATGTTCTCTCTCTCTCTCTCTCTCTCTCTCTCTCTCTCTCTCTCTCTCTCTCTCTCACACACACACACACACACACACACACACACACTACTCACTTCATATCTCCCTTATCCAATTATTTTCCATATGCAATATGAATATCTCCTGATCCATGTGGATATCTATTCAGTAAAGACTGTACCTCTTATAATATTGAATGCATAAAGTACTCAAAAATCGTTGCCCAACAAATGTAATCTTTGGTAGCATTATTCATTAATTATAGTTACTTTCATTTGCATAGCTTTTTATCAATTTTAAAAGAACTCCCAGACAATTTGAATTTAGCTATTTACACTGTTAAAAAAGCCGAAGGCCTCAAGAAGTTATTAGTGAGGCATTGACAGCTAGGAAAACCATGGTTTAAATTTCTATCTAGCTTTCAACTACCAGGGGCTAATCGTAGTGGCTTTAATTATAAGGACCTCCAACGCCCTTAAAGCCAACGGTACTTGACAGGCACTGTATTTAAAATTCACAGTTACATGTGCTCTGGAAGGAAGGAAACTCAGCTAAGCAAATGCAATGTCTTTCTTCTGGAGGGTTGGATTCTTACAGAAACCTTTTCTTAAACATTTAACAATAGAAAAGCAATAAATACAATGCCTTAATTGTTTCTCCTTTAGGGAGTCTGTAATTGAGACAAGTATATGAGTTAATAGTGTAAAGTATATGGCTTCGCTTGACGGTGTCTCTTCCTTGGCTTGTAAACTCTGTCAGAGCAGTGACTGTCTCTTCTTTGCATTCCACAAATGTGTATATTTTAAGCACCCCAGAAAGTTCAAAGAAAACATTCTGCTGTAAGAATCCCTATGGATTCTACTTGTGAGTTTTTTTTACTGTGGTGACGCTTTAGTGCCGAACTAGGCACATTCTTGACTCTTTGGATGTGGCACGTTGTCACTATCCACACAGCCACCCCCCCCCCCACTATCCATCCTCATTACCCCCTCACTAGGAGGCATTACAGTCCTAGATAGGCACACCGGAAGGGATTCTCAAACCCAGTCCCAGGCTTTCTAACAGATAAGGTAATTGTTTTTAATGCAAAACTTGAAACCTGTCAACCTTAAATGAGTGTCTATTAGAAACAGGGTTATTTGAGAAGTGGATGGTGTATGTCAGAGAGGGGCTGTGATGGGAAGAGGGACAACAGCATTGGAATGTCTATCTCAAACTGTGTGGAGAAGGGGAATAAGTATATCACCCATTAATTGTGTGACTTTCTGCAAATCACTGAACATCACTCCCTAAGCCACTTGTAAAACTAAAGTTCAGATGCCCATCTGTGTGACATCAAGTTTCCCCATTTCTATCGCATCATGATTGTTCTTAACCAATTTTTTACTAAAAAGTTTTTACTAAATTTAATTGAGGAAAGCATACATATCGGAATGAGGTGGAGGATAGATTTTTAAGACAGTATGTTACGATTCCTGCATGTCACTTTTATAATTTATCTTTAATTGGGATTGGTAAACCTCAGAAATCCTATTGGGCTTGAAGTAATACCAAAATTCCCGTGTAGACGAATCTCTCTTCATCTTATTTAGCTACTCCATCTGTATCTTATTGGAGAAGCATCTTGGTAAAACCTGAACATGACAGGGGAATGTGGAAACTTTCATCCAACAAAATACTTTAATTACTATGCTTTTCTAATGTCTTAAGAAGGTCTGTTAATTTTTTCTCTCCTTTAAATTCAGGAACGCTGAGAAAATGAAATGAAATAAAAAATGCCTAGGAAATTGACCAATGATATTTATTATTACCTTGAAATTCGTGGACATTTATTTCCCAGCTATGACCTTTAAGTGAAAATCTTTCCTGGATTGACCTTCCTTAAAATCAATGTCAAACATTATCTCAATTAAATGATGAAACATCATCTTTGCCCTATCATTAACATAAAGAATATCTGAGTTTAAAATATAATTCATAAATTAGTCCTACCTAGTTTCTAAAAGAAAGGCTTTCATTGTTCTCAAAAATGTGACTGAGGCTCAAGGGAAAACTGAGTAAAGACAATGCAAATTCTTTTTTAGAAAAATAGCAATGTAACTATATTGTGAATTATTGTTTAAACTAAATTAATGGTAGCCCAAAGGAGCTGCTTTCACCACCTGACTCAGCTAATATTGATTTTATGGGAATGCAGAAACATAGTACGAATTATGATACCAGCGTATTTATCGATGTGGTGACTACAAGGCATACAGGTAGGCGAAAAGGGAAGTTTTGGGTTTTTCTTTTCATACGTTGCTTTAAGTAACTAGCAATAATTTCACTTTTTTGTTGTGTTCACACATTTTCTTTTGTACTTCACTTATCTAAATGTAAAATATTCTATCATCTGTCTTATTTCACATTAAGTTTTTTTTGTTTATGTTTTTGTTGTTGTTTCTTTTAAAATCTATGAGGCTATCACGGCAAATACTTTACATTTTTATGTCTTCTGTGGAATTGTAGAAAGTCTTAACTGACAATGGAAGAGCTCCTGTATTATACCTGGAGGGAAAATCTAAACTACAAAATGCTATGGAGGAAATTTTACCGTATCCCTTATAAAATTAGAATTAATTAATCCTGGTAATAGTTGAATGTCATGTTCACTGCCATCAGCTCATGGTAATTGTTTATAGTATCACTATGTCCCTTTCTTGAAGAACACTAGCAAAACTGGAACAATTGTTTTTGTTCTTTGCTAATCTATAAACCCTGGAAAAGATAAAGAGAGGTATGAAAACCATATGTCACCTTATGCTCCCTGTGTGATGAATACAATCAATTGATTTTATAATCCAGCAAACAAATAGTGGGAAGCAAATTCACAGAAATTATACATCTTTACACTATAAATGGTTCATACAAATTTATATTAAAAGTACGTACTATAAGCACAATAAGTAAGCAAAAGATATGATCAGACAATTCAAAATGATAGAATTATAAACAGTTTAAAAATCCATGTGAAAATGTTCAACCTCATTATAAACAAAGTAATCCACATTAAACAATGGGTTAACATGTGTGCTTTTTCTTAGTAGAGATTTTTAAAAAATGAAACCAGCCTGTTAAGGAGAAACACTATTTAGGATGAGAGTAAATTGGCATCACTCTTGGAAAAGCAATTTGGTAATAATGAGACTTAAAATGTTAACTTCTTACTCAGTAATTCCAATTCTAGAAATCTTTTTAAAGAAAATAACGCTTAATATAGAAAAAGCTGTAGAGATGTTCATCTTTCTGTCATTTAAAATATAAAAAAACGTGATACAACATAAATGTTCAGCAATAAACAAGTAACTAAGTAAACTATAATTAACCCAATAGATGTCATTTTGTGCATTCATTTACAATAATTAGGCAGAAGTTATTATAAAAAGGGAAATGGTTATGTTATAATGTTTGTGAAAAAGCTGGATTATGATCTTATGTACACTATTATTTCAGTTATTAAAAACAAACCATGTAAAATGTATAGAAATAAAAGTTGAAAGAAAATACAATGTAATATGTCGTGTAATTTGTTTCTTTTCATTTATATTTCACAGTTTTCACCCTTAATAAATATGCATGTTTTTCTCTTACCACAAAAAGATTTTTATTAAATAAAAAAAATACGTAGAATAAAAGAAGAATGAACCATCAACGTGGAACAGACATAGCTTCAACCCTCAAAGTCCATTCCATAAGTGATGGTATTTTCACTGGCTTTTGCAAAATTGTCATCTCTCTGAATGTTGACAATCAGATTGATTCCTGGGAAGATAACATAGTTCCTAAACTTTAAAGAATTAGAATGTCGTTACTCCTAACCTGCTTTTAAACTAAACTAAACTGAAGCGGAATATGTGTGGTCAATGAAAATTTATTTAAATGTAACAAGTACTTAAAATGGCATCGTTATTAAAAAACACTTACTGAATAGTTACAACTAGGTTTATATTATAAAACACTTCCCAACTTTCTTTTTTACACTTCCCAATTTTTTAAGAGAAAATAATAATTTATGCTCATTAATAGTTCAAAATGTTTAAATTATACTAAAGGTTACCTCAGTTTACAAAAATAATGTGTAAATTAATTTTCTTTCTAAACCTTAAGTGTCTTTGTTGGAGACGTGGAAATTATTAAGTGAAATTTTAGCCATAGGAATGGAACAAAAGAATATAAAATGCCACTTACCTGACATACTTCTCTTCTCAGAGAAATCCTTACATAGCCATAGGCAGATGCATGGATTAAAAATGTTCCTACAAACTTTTGTTTCTATGTAATGTTGCTGTTATATTAGAAGCAGTGTGAAAGTAAAACTTGTCTTTATCGGTACCTCAGTTTTTTTCTCTCTTGTTTCTTAAAATCCTTTGTGTGTACTTTGTTCAGTTGCAAACAGGAAATGTGGTGATGGAGGCTTCGAAAGTTTTGATCTGAAACCAGTAGGCTCTTACATTTTTGTGTAACGTGAGAAGAAAAAAATCCCACGATCTTCCGTACTCTGCTATTTGAATTTTTATCGATACCTGAATCTAATTTAAAAATAAATAATGAAATCAAGGTATGAATTAGATTAAACAGGTTCTCCAGTCTTTCTAGAGAAAATCCAGGCATCTCTTCACAAGTGAGTTCATACGGAAATAGAGCAAAATATATTAAACAGGAGGAAACAGTGAGAAGCCCCCAGCTGTGCTCAGTTGTTGGTTGTGTTTTCTTTGAGGTGTGACAGAAGAAAGGGAATTAACACTTTTGACTGCTACTATATATCAAGTACCTTCTCTACATTATCCCAGTGGAGATTGGGTGCCTGCTTTCTTTCCCGCCATCCTCACTTCAGCCAATGTGAGTCCCTCTGGTCAATCTAGGCCCACTTGGCAGCAAGCTCAGGCTCTCATCTCAATCCCCATCCCAGAGTCTCAATAATCAGGAGTTTTTAAATGTTAGTGTGCATAAGTATGCTATGCAGCACTAATTTACCACGGATATTCCCGAGCCCTTGGGAACCGCAGTATTTGAAGTAGAGCCCAGGAATCTGCATTTTCACAAGCACCATCCTGGTTATTTTAATACAATTCTGTGAGAATATATATATACACACACACACATACATACATACATACATATATATATCAATTGTAGTGTTTTATTTTTAACATTAGTCAGATAAAGATTGTCTCTGTAGTGTCTACGTATATGGTTTGCATGTGTTTCTGTGTACGTATGTCTGTTACATATTGTGTGCCTGTGCATATTTGCTTTTGTAGCCCACCAACTTTTTTTAATTATAGAAGAATGACAAAACTGAATCCAGATTATTACAAAAGGAAACGTAATTAAAATTTAAGGGAAATTTTAAAATGAGACTTTTGATGCACAGACTCAGAGCAAAGATATTAGATGGCTTGCAGGATAGTTTACTCTAGCTAATTTTTCTAAAATTCTTGAGGGCAGGGAGAGTTTTCATCTTATCCATCATTAAAATTCCAGCTTCTGGAATAATGCCTGGCACACTGTAGGTCTCAATAAGCAGTCTCACAATGATTGAATAAATAAAAGAATGTTTATCTTCTGCTTTATCCTTGCTTCATTACAGAAAACAACTCCCAGTAACCAAAATGCAGGGCTTCTTTACTCTTCAGACAGAGTTAACTAAACACTAAGATTTTTCTACTTCAATCACTTTCCCCAAAAAATATTTCTTGTGAGTCATTGAATCAGAATCTGTAAAACTGAAAGAGACCATGGAGATTTCCTAGTCTAATCTTCTAAAAAAGCATCTTCAAAATATGTTCTGTAGAACTCCAGGTCTTTAAGAAACTCTCAGAAAACAAATTTCCTTCAACAGATATATTTGGGGAAACGATTATTTTGACTTTTGTGAATGCAAATATATTAAAGGCTTAGGTAAGTCTTACAAAAGAAAACCCGGAATAACCATTTTAACAGAGATTTTTCTAAAGCTGTTTGGCCAGAGAACTTTTTGTTCAGCTGCCAGCCATTAGCAGGGTAACAGGTTATGTGAAGCCGGCCTAGATGCCCACAGACTAAGAGCTCACAGGAACAGAAGTCTCAGGGACCTGTAGGGAGCAAAGCACAACAAAGAATCAGAAGGATCCATCCAAGAATTAAGTATAACACAGGAATGGGGATTGCTGAAACGCTGAATCCCAGACTTCAGGTAGTTTTGAACACCTGAGACCTCATCAGTTCATGAAGAGAGGGCCCAGCTGTGGGGCAGCCTTGAAGAGCTGAGATTTGGTCCTGAAATAGGATAACTGGCAAGGAGGATAGGAGTCCCAGGCTTAAAAGGGAATGCATTGATTACCAAAGTGGGGGCTTGGAACATGGACACAGTAGGTGGCCATTGATATCAACTGAGACATACAGAGGACATGGGAGAGAAAAGGGGTCTTGGGATTGGAAATTTAGGGGCAAGCACCCCCTTGTTAGAACAATAACAGTGCATAGGATGGAAAAAAGAAGGAATGAGGATACCCCCACCCTAGCTGTCCCATAAAGCACAAATCCAGAAACAATAAGGGTATTAAGTAGCTGGCTTTGGATGTAGAGAAGGTCAGACTTGCTAAAAATGATGCAGGTAAAAATGCAGGAATTCTGTGGTTAGCCCAGGAGGTAGGTATACCTCTCAGGACAGCCCAACAGGGACAGAGACTCAAACTAAACCCATCAGTTGCGATGGTTCCCAAAGCTGCCTAAGTGCTTCCCTTTTACTTCCCTTATAAAGTCTGCGACCCTTGTACATACAAATCTGCAGAGACCTGGGGAAGGCAAGAGCAGAGGAGACAGCGACCAAGAAAGGATATATCTTCCCTTTGCAGGTCAATAAGGCAGCCTGTGGTCCACATTGAGTGATTATCTAATGGCTTAAAAGAATTAATGAACATGGTACATGATTGGTATCTCCAAAACAGTAAAACTTAGGCTGATAAATCCAAACTACTTCACAATTTCCAATTATTATAATATTTTTGTGCATTAGATAGTTTCACAGATGTTTGAAATTTTCCAGGAAAAAAAATGATAGCTTTTCATTAAATATAGATGGCTGAGCACATGGAGACGTTATCAGAATACAAAAAAGTCTATGAATATATGTTTGTGATGAAATACATTAGCGAGTGTATTCAGAGATTTGAATAATGGCTTCATGAACCATGTTCAAATGATAAATAAACATGAGGCTTCTGTGGTACTTTTTAATGATATGGGTTATCAAAATGAAGTTTGGAAGATAGCTAGACTAAGCAGAACTGTACTGACAAACTGGAAGCAGTTAAAAATGCTGTAGGATATTTTGGGAGAAGTTATGTCGTTTTAATGGGCACCTGTCAAGAAATGGGAATTTTAAGGCCAACAAAATTGAGGTTTTGTTGCCAAAAGAAAATGAAAAACATATCAGAATGGCAGCTGCCATTCACAGCTTCCACACTCAGAAAAATGGGTCATAGAGTATAAAAAGAGGCCCAGTTTTCAAATCCCCTATATTATGGTCATCTATTATTTTTATAATTAATCTATATCACTATAGTGAATTTATTTATATCTCTGTGTATATCTATATGGCTATATACATAGATACAGATATACACACATTCAAATGTATATATTACACACACATACACACACACACACAATACACACACACACATACATATTTTCTATTTATTTTAAATCCAAGGGGCTCCAAACTGTAAAGAGTAGTTATTAGCAAGTGATTACCTGGAACTTTGACTTTACATTTTATACACTTATCTATTGTTTAAATTATTTACAATAACATGCGTGACTTTTATAGATGAAACAAAAGATGCTTCTTTATTTTAAAGGTTCTTTAGAATACTTTTGTTTTATAGAAACAGGGTCTATCTGAGTGACTTTTCTTTCTTCTGTTGAATCATTCTTTAGTAAGACTGAAGCTAGTACAAAATAAACAACTTTATAAAAGACAGAAGGAGGGCCCCTGTGCTTCCAATTATACTGTGTTAAAAGGTGAAATTATTCAAAATTAATTATGGTGTTACAATTGCATCTGGTTAGACTATACTGATGATTCATATTTTCATTGTGTTTACAGTGTAAGACCCCACAGAAAACATAATTATTCAGATGGAAAAGTTAAAAGCAGTAGAACAGTGCATGGATTTGGCATGAGATTTAGAGATCTTTTTATTACACTTACAGCCTTACAGAATCAAAATTCCTAAAAAATCAACACTAAAATAATAGAGTAGATCATAAAAATTCAAAAACACGAGAGAGAAATGGCTAATAGCAGGTACAGTCTATTTCCCTACGCATGAAAGACTTAAGTATCCAAATTTCCTAGAAGAGAATTGGCCCATTACACAGATTTCTATGTGATGTCCTAGAGGGAGTGCTATTATTAGCGAAGTCAAAGAATTCTGAGAAATTGTGTTATTTGAAACACAACTGGCGTAAACAAAATAAAACCAGTATATTTACTTTAGGACTATTCGTAGCTTTAGTGAACTGATATGCAATTTCTTTTCTCGAGAGAAGGATGTGTTATACAGTATTTCCAAAAATTATTGTACAAGAGAAACATTGCTTCATTTTTTTAAAAAGCATTTTGCAGGACTTCTGTTTAGGAAACACTGAATCAAACAAGTTTTTCTTCCTGTTGAACTGTCTCTTTTCTCCTACCACATTCACGGCCTGACTTACTTGAGGGACACCACAGATAATATTAACTTTACCACGTATGTATGAATTTCCATCTCTAGAGATGTTTTGCTTGAGATTATAATGTCCCAGGACAGGTACCACAGTCAGCATCCTCAGAATAGCTTACACAGTGATACTAATTCTAGCGAATTCTCCATCAAATAAGACATACAGTAGATTAAGAGATTTGGGGCCAAGACATTTCTAGAAGAAGGAAACTCTAATTGAAGAACTCTAGAGACTAGGAACATAGAGTGGGAACAAGAACACCAAGAAGTGAGGCAACTATCAGGGTCCTGGCTAGAAACAGATGCAACATTCAAAAGGGGTAGTTGAGTGAGTTTAATGAGGGACTATTTACAGAGGTGCAGGCAGAACTAATGGGAAGAACTAACAGGAAAAACAGGGATAATGATGCACTTTCAGGTTAACAGCAGAGGAAGCCCCTGACAACTCCTAGGCTTGAAAGTAGCAGAGGAGCATCGGTCACTGGAACCCAGTGAGATAAATAGCTATAAAAAAGGGCTGTCTGACAGGAACTATGGACTTCAGTTTAAGAAACAAAAAACAAAAACCTCTCAGCCAGTTATGACCAGGCAAGGAGAGAGTTGTGGGGAAAACATCCTAGTTTTCTCTGCCTTACATTCGCCCACCCATTTTCCGTAATGGTCAAACGCCCTGAAGTCAGAAAGAAAGGCAACCCTCATGCTGCAGTCCAGCCTCACATGGATCAAAGAGGGGTGAAGAACAGAATGGATCTGGAGTGATAAATATGTGAGTAAGGGGTGCTGAGAATGAACTGAATTTTGAAAGGTACTGTCTGTCCAGCCACACATGGACTTCATAATTTTTTAAGTATACTTATTCTCCAGAGTATAGAAGAGTAAATAAGAGCAATTAACTTTGAGATTTTTAACTAGATTCATCAGGGCAATTTTCTTGACCCTAAAATAATACATGAAATATCCTAGTTAATATCAAGTTGGCTCTTTCATAATAAAACAAAACTAAGGATAAAATTTATCTAGAGATTGTATTAAAATGATGGAATGGAGGATATAATAAAAGAAGCTATATTTGAAAATTCCCCAGAGTTTAAGAAAGATATGAATCTTTAAAGTGAAAAAACTCAGAGAAAGAGAGAGAGAAAGTAAAGCCAGTGTGACACATGGTTAATATTTAAAGAATCAAAATTAAAGGTATATTAGAATACTTTGTACCATTCTTGCAATATTTTGTAAAGCCTGAAGTGATGTCAAATGTAAAAGTTTAAAAATATATGTAAATTACTTACAACAGTATCTGCTACATGTGAAATGCTCCATAAGTACTAGATGTTGAAGCTGTCAGTATTAACCTGATAACAAAATTAGATAAAGATATTACAAGAAAACTGCAGAAAAATTTTTCCTCAGAAACATAAATGGAAAAATTCTTAACAAAATTTTAGCAAACCTAATCCAGCAATATATTAAAATAATAATATATCATCAATAAGTAGGATTTATCACAGGTATACAAAGATAGTTTAACATTAAAAAAATAAATCAACCTAAGTAACCAGATTAACGACTGAAAAATCCCCCAAACCAAAAAACAACCATGTGATCATTTCAATAGAGAAAAAACGATTTTTGACAAAATCCTAACATGCATTCCTGGCTAAAAAATTGAAAACTAGGAATAAAAGGGAACTTCCTCAACATAATAAGAATACTTACAAAAAAGATACACCTCACATCATCCTTAATCAATGATTATGGGCATCATCCTTGTCAACTACTGAATGATTTTTCCCTAATACAGGCATAAAGCAAGGAAGGGTATATACAGAGGGTGCCAAAAACATATGTACACATTTTAAGAAAGGAAACTATATTAAAATTGTAATACTCAATATATACCAATAACAAAAGATGAATATAAGACACATTTGACTTCAGCAATTACAAGAGGTGCTCAAAGTGATTATCATCAGCATAATTTTAATAGTTTTTTCCTTTCTTAAAATATGTATACTTTTTTTTGGCACCCTCTGTATATATTTTCAATTGAATTCCAGTATTATTCAACATTGTACTGGAGGTTCAAGCTCAAGCAATAAGATAAGAAAAAGAAATATTAACTACATCTGAATTGAAAAAGAAGTAAAACTGTTACTCACAAATGGTATGATTCTATAGAATCTAAAAAGCAAAAGCAAAGAAAAAACCCCACAAAACACAAGAAACAAAAACAAAACAAAACAAAAAAAGCCCTGCTAGAACTAATTAGCAAGTTTAGTGGGTTTCAAAATATAAGATTAATATACAAAAACTTAACTGTATTTTTATATTAGCAACAAAATAATCAGAAATTGGAATTAAAATGAGACCAAATGAGTTCAGTAGGTTTAGGGACTAAAGGTTGGGAAAGAGATTGACTGCAAAAGGACACAAAGGAACTTTTTTGAGAAAAAAATTAAAATGATTCATTTTTACTGCATGTAAAATATACTTCAATAAATCTAACTTTTAAAATTTGGAGATAGAAAAGAGAAAAATAAGAATCTATGAATCAATGTTGATAAATCAACAAACAAATAAATGAATGACTAAATGAAAAGTGAAAATTCGTTCTTACTTTGCAAACTAATAAATGTGGAAGAAATGAAGGAGTTAGAAAATCCACCATTTTGAAACTATCAAATTAATAACTGATTCAGAAAACATTGCCAATAGATGCTAATAGGTGTGTTGAATGACCAAAAAACAAAAGGATATTTACCTACCTCAAAATTACAAACTTTGAATAAAAGTTCACAAGTTATTTATTAATTTAAAAGGAAAATATAAATTTCTTGGTAGGGAAAACTAGCAGATATAACATTAAATATCAAAGTTAGTGTTATCAAGAATGGAACAAACTAAAATCACATATCTCCTACTATACTGCCTGAGTGGTATTTTTTCCAAGTATTCTTGTGGTAAATTCAAAACTTTAATCAGTCATGAGGAATATCAGACAAGTCCAAACTAAGAGGCATACTACAAAATAACTGGCTCATAGACCTCAAAAACATCCAGGTCAAGAAAGACAAAGAAATGCTAACTAACTGTTCTAGATTACAGCAGACCAAAGAAGCATGACAAGTAAAAGTAACATGTTATCCTGCATTTGATGCTAAGATTTGGGGAAAAAATAAATATAAAGGACATTATTGGGATAATTGTTAAAATTTGCAAATGGCCTGTCAATTAGGTAACGGTATTGTATCAATGTTAAATTTATTGATTTTGACAATAGTACTGTGGTCATGGAATAGAAAGTCATTGTTTTTAAGAAATACACACTAAAGCACTTAGAGATAAAGGGGCATAATATCTGTAATTTATAATCAATTTATAAATCCATGTGCAGAAAGAAAGAGAGAGCAAGCAAATAATAAATGTAAAGCAAGAGGGGGGAAATGTTAACAATTGGTGTATTTGATGAAAGGGCATACATAAAATATTTATTTGTACTATCATTTTATGAGCTACAGTTTAGATAGGGCTCAGAAAAAAATTTTATAACTTTAAACTGTTAATAAGAAAATAATTAAGTGAATTGAACATCCAACTCGATAAGTTATATAACTATAAAATAAGTCCAAAAAATAGTCAAATTAGTAAATAGATCTAAAAGCTAGTTCTTTGAAACCTCAATATTAAAATTGATAAATTTTTGGCTATCCAAATCTTGTTAAAATTCAGAAAGTACAAATATACAAAATAAGAACTAAGAATGCAAACAATGACTTATAAGTATAGAGGAAACTGACAGGATTACAGAGTGTACTTTGTTTAACTCCAGGCAAATATATTTGAAGACCTGGCTGAAAGATACCATTTCTTAGAAAAATATGAATTTCCAAAACTGACCTCAAACAGACATCAAAATAGGCAAATTCTCAAGGAATTGAACAAAATAGGAAGGATTGTCCCATAAAAAAGTGACAAGTCATTCCTATTGGGAATATTTCCAGTATTTTGATATTGAACATTATGGTGATTTGGTTTGACATAGAGGTATAGGTATATAATTAGATATAGATTTAATTATAAAGATACAATAGATATTTAAAAAGATATAAGTATATTATCATGTTAAGGAAATAGCCATTGAATCTTCTGGTGGTATTTTTATAAAAATCCATCATGTATTGTTTTAAAAGTCAAAAGGAGGGAGACCTAACAGTGATATGAAGAGGTAATAGAGTTACATTTTGCAAAGAAACAAGTATGAAGCACATATAAAGGCGGAAATGCATAAAACTACCATCTGAAAATTAACAAATGCTTATTCTTGGAAAATTGCTGCAGTTTCAGGTGGAAATGACAGTAGTCCACGGTTTTCTGGCCTCAGCTGCTCTCATCTCCCTCTCATTTTGTTGTTCCGTAGGTGGCAGGCTTGAAAATGACAGCAAAAACCAACAGCTTTAAAACCAGAGCAGCAGCATCCCTGAGGTGGTCACTGCACTGTATACCTGAGGATGAAGCTCAATAATAATAAATGTCAACTACAATTATATATATATATATATATATATATATATATATATATATATATATATATATTTACAAGAAGTAGAATACAGCATTAGGAATAGAGACAGTGGAAATGTAATGGCTCTGTGTGCGATGTCAGTGGGTAGTGGATGGGGGGAGGGGGGTTGTCACTGTGTCAGGGATATAAATGATAAATGTCTAACTATTACATTGTTTTGTGCACCTGAAACTAATAAAAAAAAAAGTTAAAGAAAAAAAAAGAACCTATAGCTCTATTAAAAATAATAGAAAAATAAAAATAAATAAATAAATAAAACCAGAGCTGGCTGACTTGATATGGGGCAGAGGGAGGCAAGAAGTGCGGGAAGATGGGTGTGAAAATTCCATACATTGCTGGCTAAAAGTGGCGGCCTCATTTCAAAATGAATGGGAAAAGACCACAACTTCATAGTCCCCGTTTGTCCTCACTTAGAACCAATGATGTGCCAGACACAGATTTAATGGTGAAAGCCATAATGGCATTGAGATAAGCTGATCCCTGCCTGACTGCTAAACTATGCACGGTGTCTAGGAGAAATGAAAGTCAGGATAGACTTCAGAATTGGCTACAACTTTGAAGATATTCTTCAACATATACATACCTCAATCAGCAACATCTGGGGAAGTCTTAGAGAATTAAGGTGTCTGCTCAAATTTTTGGCTGACCACTTAACTATGCAGCAGAGGGGGAGCCCAAAACAGGAATGCTTAGGAGGAAAAAAAACTGAGCAGATACATAGTTGGCTTCAGAAAAGAGAATCTGTATTTTAAGTCCAGACAAGTTACTAAGACAAACAAACAAACAATAACAAAATCCCACAATACAAATGAGTCTTAGAAAAATAAAACAGAATGCACAGATGCTATATAGTATGTTATTTAAAATTTTTATTTTCATACCACTTTGCAAGACATGCTAAGAAACAGAAGACTGCAACTCATATTCAGGGGGGAAACAAAAGCAGTCAATAGAAATTGACTCCTGAGAACCCAGATGAAAGAACCAAAGAGAAATTCTAGATTTGAAAAGTATAATAGCTGAAATAAAAAATTCACCAGGCAGACTCAACAGCAAATTTGAAATAATAGAAGACTTAGTGAACTGGAAAGCAGATCAATAGAAATTGTCTAAATCAAAGAACAAAAATAAGAAATTTTAAAGAAAGAATAAAGTTTCAGAAATCTACAGGACAAGTTCAATAATTCCAACATATGTTTATTGGGAGTTATGAAAGGAGGGCAGAGAAAGGGGCAGAAAATTATTTAAAATACAATGGCTGAAAACTTCCCATTTTAATGAAAAATATTTATTTCCAGACCCAAGAAGGTCAATGAACACCAAGTAAATACAACACACAAAAGAAAATGTTACTAGACACATCATATTCAAATTCATGAAAGCCAAAGGAAAGAAAAAATCTTGAAAACAGCAAGAGAAAACAGTTCATTTTATAGAAGGAATAACAATGTGATTAATGGTTAACTTCTCATAAGAAATAATGGAGGACACAAGAAAGAGGAATGGCATATTCAAAGTACTGAACCACAACAACAAAAAGGAATTCTATAGTCTAGTGAAATTATCCTAAAAAAAAGCAAAATAAAGACATTCCTAGATAAACAAAAATTGATAGAATTCACTGCAGACCTGACTTACGAAAAACAAAAACAAAAACAAAAAAAGAAACAAACAAAAAAAACCAAGGTAAATCCTTCAGGATGAAGGAAATTAAACCAAACAGTAACTCATATCCACAGGAAGGAATGAAAGTCACCATAAATATGTAAAGACATGTGTGTGTATGTGTCGTGCAGGGGACCCTGCTCGCTGCGCCATTTGTCGTGCGGGGTGGCTTGCAGGGTCGCTGCTCCTGCTCCCCACATAAGAACGCAGGACATGGTGAGGCCAAAAAGGAACACCCACGGAGCCATAGGTAGGGGAGTCACACCACTATACTCTCGCTGGCGGCTGGGTTGGAGACACAGGAACCAGGAGCCACACACTTCTCAACCCTCACTGTGCCGCTTGCAGGCTCAGCCACCATCTCCTTGCTAGCCCCCCTTTATTGCTAGCCTAGCCACGGCAGTTATATTAGTGCCCAATGGCTCACTGGTTACAGGTGATGGCCAGCTAGCCACAGCTGATGGCCATTTGATCACAGTCGATGGCCATTTACTACCTGAGCCAGCACCTTTCTATGTGAGGCCGAGAGCCTGGAAACTGCTTTTTGGGGCTCTGTCCCCACAGTACGTATAATTTTTTCTTAATTTATTTAACATCAAAAGATTGTTTAAAGTTATAATTCTAACACATTATTGTTTTATAATATATACAAAAGTTTTTTATATGTGACAATAACACAAAGGAACGGGAAGAGATGAAATGGAGCTTTCCTGGTATGATATATTTTACTAAAATTAAGTGAGTGCTAACTTTAAGTGAATTGTGAAAAATAAAGATTAATATTTTAATCCCTAGGGAAGCTAATAACAACAACAAAAAATCTCAAAGAATACAGTTGAAATAATCAATAGTCAATACGGCAAAGAGGATTTAACATGAGTCAAACCCTCAGATTTTCTTGAGACTAAAAAAATATATAGTCAAAGAAACAGCTGCTAACTCCTTTTAAAAGTCTGGACAGATATCACTCAAAAATAATAACAGTTACGTGTTAAGATCATAGGTAATATTTTTTCTTTCTTATTTAAACTTCCATCTGTTTTGTAATTTTGCAATGAGCACTAATTAATTTTATATTCAGAAAAATAAAGCAATTTCCAAATATAATAATTTTTTATAAACAAAATAAAATATTTGCTGAATTGGGGAAATGAACAGTTGGTGTAAATGGCAAATAGTTTCATATTTGTCAGTTTTGAAAAGACAAAGAATTTATTGACATGTGGCAGTTTTAAAAGTTACATTTTAACCTTAATAACTAATTTAAAAAAATGTTACTTCGAAATTCCAAATAAACTTTGAAACTAAAATAGAGGAAGGAATATGTTTGAATACATTTAATTTCCTATTCTATTTTGGTAGCAGGTTGGATTCCCCAGGAAGAAGGCTCTGATATGGACGTGAGCATGCAGGAGGTCTATTAGGAGTGCAGTTGGGATCACATGCATCTGTGAAAGACACGGGATGAAACCAAGATTGGGCAACGGGAAAAGTCAAGTTGTAATGCAATCTCGACAGAAGCTTCAGCCAACCCCCATCTCTAAGGATGGGATGACCTTTGAGAGCTCTTTGGGGGTGCGGGAAAGAACGGGGAAAGTTGGCCATGGGAAGGGGACATGTCCTTGGTAATGTGACTCTCTTCAGTTGAAGCAATACCTGAAGGGAGCTGATAGCTTGAGGCCTGTCTGCCTTGGAGCTACCTTCCCAGCAGCTGAGTAACCAGACCTTTATTCCTGAAGGGAGATGTAGGCACTACATTACAGTGTTCATCACAATTTGAAAATGACAAATGCATTATACTAAGTTTGTTCTGTAACACAGTCTGTGTAGCAAACACTGTTAGCTGCCTACCCAAGATCCAACTTCTCCTGGGGGTCTAATTTGTCTGAAGCAGTGATGTGCCCAGGCCAGATGAAGTAACATGAGTATCTAAACCAATTATGAGAATACTGTGCTCTGCTTCGTAGACCCTCTACCTACTCTCACACCCTCTGCAGCAGTTAGATGTGGTCAAGTAGCTTGATGATAAGATGACGAGACCCAAGGAAATGTCTGCTACAGGAATTCTGAAAAATATTTTGTTTTCCGTGTTAAAAGGAACAGATGAAGCTGATACGCTCTGACCTCCTCCTAATTCCCTCTTCCTTTTCTTATATACAGCTGTGGTACTTGTAGCTGCAGAAGTTATTTTGCAACTAAGAGGAAAAGGTCAAGAGAATTACGTTTGTTCCAGCATTCGTGAGCTGCTGACTAAACTCACAAACCTACTTCTGGGTTTCTCGCTCTTTAAGAAAAATACTCCCTAATTGTTTAAGTAGCTAAAATTGGAAATGTCATGGGCAGCAAAGCATAATCCAAACTGAGCCAAGAGTTATGATATAGGATGATGACTCTATTGAAAATATATAATTGATACATGTAATGTATGTATATGTATTAGTATGTTTACCAAATTGTGATGTGTTTTCAATAAATTTGAAAACAACAAATACAATATCTTCCTTCTGTGATTTCATACTGCATATTAGCATGAATGATATTGGTGATTAGCATTAAGATGTTCTGCCATAAATAAACCTATTTGAACAAAGTTTATGCTTGTTAAACATATTTGACCAAAAATACCTATTAACACTTCACTCACTAATCTGGAAGAGACTGGGAAACATTATTTATCATGTGTTCTGATCCATGATTCATTAACTTGTTCCCCATTTCTTTGATTATTTTCTGCAGCAGTATTCGTAGGAGCATCCAGTTTAAGTTGAATTAAAAACAGTGAGACCTGGTTACGTGAGATAATTAAGCTGTGAAATGTTGACATGTTGAACTGTGTTTTAGGATGTGGTCAAAAGCTCAACAGAGAAACATGTGTAGCAGCATATTTTCAGATTACAACTAACCTGCAAACTGTTTGCTGGTCACAATTAACATCCTGTGTCTTTCCACACTAGTTATTTTTATCTGCCTGCAATCAGCCCCTTTATACTATTGCATGGGCTTGCTTACTGACGGTGCAGAAAGAGAGACCTGAGGTGGAGGCATGCAGCTTTCTATGCTGAAGAAGTTCTTCCTCTATTTTGACTCAGGAAATAATTGTCATGGCACTTTAACAGAGTGCTAAGTTGCATTCGCTCGTGGAGCTTCACAGCCCATCATCCATCTATATCATGAGAGACTCTGGTACCCTCCCTCCAAGGTCATTCTAATGTGAATGACTGGATACTAGCCTTGTTTCTCTCTTTGACCCGCTTCAAAAATGGTCCATCTTTCCTTGTAGTTATTTATTCAATTTGTCTTCTTCTGAAGGATGACTCAGAATGCCTTGCAGACATGTCAAACTAAAACTTTCTGATATTGATCTTCTGGTTCCTTCTCTATCTTCTACATTTTGATAACAGTGCTGTCATTACCCAGAAACCTAATCCAAGTCAGAAACCTAGAACTCATTTATTGTTGCATTGGCATGTCCGTCACCCTCACATCCAATCCGTTTTCATGCCCTGACATCAGAAGATATATTAATTCATTCAAACTATCTCTGTGCTGCCCCCTGTAGGCCAAGCACCTTCCCTACTATTCTGTTGGCTTTTATGATCTCTTCCCCATATAGCATCCAGAATAATATTTTAAAAACTAAATTAGACCAAGTTACTCCTTTGCTTAATGGGCACTCTGAATGGCTTAACATTACACTAAGAATAAAATCCCAACTACTTACTATGCCCTCAGGCCCCGCAAGGTCTGGTCACCACACATTTTCCAACTTCAACATGTAATACTTTTCCTTTTGCTCTACAGTCTAGCGCAGGGCAAACTACAGTCCATAGACCAAATCCACCCCATCGCATGCTTTTGCAAATAAAGCTTTATTGGAACACAGCCATAATCATTTGTTTCTGTACATCTATGGCTGCTTTTGTACCGATTGTTTCGTCAAAGATCATGTGGCCCCAAAAGCCTAAAATATTCACTCTCAGATCCTGTAAAGAAAAAAGGTGCTGACCACTCCTTTAGTGTCTCACTAGTCTCCTTTCTCCCTGGATCGCCATAAACTCCTTATTACCCAGCCTTTGCATTTGCCCTTCCCCCTTCTTGAAAAAGGTAAAATGGTTCTTTACAAAGCTTCTTCCATCTTGTCCTCAATGACTCAGCTCAGAGTTAAGTATCCAGAACAGCCTGCCTTTATAACTCTAACTAAAGTGGGGCACCCATCTCCCCATGTACATTCCACTCTATCATATCCTGTTTCCTGTATAACACATTGAAGCAGAAATTATTTTGCTTACATTTTGCTTCATGGTCTACTTTCCTCTACAAGTCTCTAAGCAGGAAGTCAGGCCCTCTTTCAGTACTGCTTCCCCAATACCTAGAAAGTGACTGCACATAGTACGTGTTCAGCAAATATTTGTTGGTTTAATAAAATAACTACTGTGACTAATTTTCCTAAATGACATTCAATCATTTAGTTTCACATCCAACATAAATTTCCCACAGGAAAGAAAACCAGTACTCTTTCTCTCCTTTCAAAACATCCTAGAGTGCATGAGGGGATAACAATAAACATTGTAATTGCACAGGGAGTCAAGTTGTTCTTTTTATTAATTCATTTGTGCATTTATTCATTCAACAAATATTTAATGACAGCCATCTGTGAGAGAAGCATGGGGCAAGACAAGATATGATAAGCTTGTTCATTGGGAAGAACTGTGACTATCATTATTTTAATATGACTAAGAGATTACAAAAGTCTAAGATTTTGATGAGATTTTCCCAACCCACTAGCCTACTTGTGGGGACAGAGCCAGGAGTGCAGTTTCCAGGCTCTCAGCCTCACGTGGAAAAGTGCTGGCTCAGGTAGTAAATGGCCATCAACTGTGATTGGATGGCCATCAGCTGTGGCTAGTTGGCTGTCAGCTGTAACCAGTGAGCCATTGGCCACTAACAAAACTGCCGTGGCTACGCTAGTAGAAAATGGGGGCTAGCAAGAAGATGGTGGCTGAGCTAGCAATAGCATATTGCAGTTAGCACGGAGGATTGCAGTTACCAAGTGAGGTTGGATGCCAGAGAAGTGGACAGCAGGTTGCAGATAGTGTGGCTCCTGCTTCCTGTGTCTCCAACCCAGCCACCAGCGAGAATGTAGTGGTATGACTCCCTATCTATGGCTCCGTGGGTGTTCCTTTTTGGCCTCACCATATCCTGCATTCTTATGTGGGGAGCAGGAGCTGAGACCCCGCAGGCCGCCCTGCACAACAACCGCGAATGGCTCCATCCCTAAATTGATGGACCGCTTGACTGCTTGGGAACGTACCACCATGTAGTGGAAATGGTGTGTCATGCAGGGAGTCACACGGGGTCTCTGGTCCCACTCCCTACATAAGAACGCAGGACATGTTGAGGCCAAAACGGAACACCCACGGAGCCATAGATAGGGGAGTCATACCACTACCCTCTCGCTGGCGGCTGGGTTGGAGACACAGGAAGCAGGAGCCACAGAATCCACAATCCACACTCCGCTGCTCTGCAATCTGCTTGCTAGCTCAGCCACCATCTTCTTGCTAGCCCCCATTTTCTGCTAGCCGAGCCACAGCAGTTATATTAGTGGCTAATGGCTCACTGGTTACAGCTGACGGCCAACTAGCCACAGCTGATGGCCATCCAATCACAGTTGATGGCCATTTACTACCCGAGTGAGCACCTTTCCATGTGAGGGTGAGAGCCTGGAAACTGCACTCCTGGCTCTGTCCCCAAATGGTGGATGTTTGCTGCTTGTGTCTTGACCAACACCATAGAGAATATGTAAGCACGACTGTGAGCCGCTGTTGTTCCAGCACGGTACCCTGAGAGGCCCAGAGAGAGTGGCAGTGCCCTGAGAAACCCTGGCTGTGTCCAGGAAGTCTGGCTGTGCCCAGAGAGAGTGGCAGTGCCCTGAGAGGGCCTGGCTGTGCCCGGGGAGACTGGTGGTACCCTAAGAAGCCCAGAAAGACTGGTTGTGCCCTGAGAAGCCCTGGCTGTGCCCAGGGAGCCTGACTGGGTCCAGGATATTGCATTCACCTCTAGACTCCTCGCACAGGGCCCCTCGCGGAAGATGCTTGTCGCAGATTGTGAGGTGAGAGTGTGGGGACAGAGCCAGGAGTGCAGTTTCCAGGCTCTCAGCCTCACGTGGAAAAGTGCTGGCTCAGATATTAAATGGCCAACAACTGTGATTGGATGGCCATCATCTGTAACCAGTGAGCCATTGGCCACTAATATGACTGCTGTGGCTACGCTAGCAGCAAATGGGGGGCTAGCAAGAAGATGGTGGCTGAGCTAGCAATAGCGGATTGCAGTTAGCACGGAGGATTGCAGCTAGCAAGTGAGGTTGGATGCCAGAGAGAAGTGGATGGCAGGTTGCAGATAGTGTGGCTCCTGCTTCCTGTGTCTCCAACCCAGCTGCCAGCGAGTCTATAGTGGTATGACTCCACTATCTGTGGCTCTGTTGGTGTTCCTTTTTGGCTTCACCATATCCTGCGTTCTTATGTGGGGAGCGGGACCAGAGACCCTGCATGACACCCGGCATGACACTACTCATCCTACTCATCCAGAACCACTGCCTCAAATATTTAGCAAGAATTTTACTGTTAACCCCAGGACCAGAATAGTCAGCAATGGTCTTACAAGCCCCAGTGGAAACTGTCCCGTGGCACTAAGCATGTTTAGATAGATGTGGCTGACGCACTGTATAAACTGTATAAGCAGGGATAAAGTAACTGGGTTTTCTTCTAGTGATTGTGAGTCAGGTCAGCTATGGAGAGGGAGGAGAAGCTAGGGATGGAGGACTTTTTTGGGAGCTCAGTGATATTGGGATTGAATGTGGCTCTCCAGGAGAGAGCTTTGGACAATGTGGTCCCTGGGTATTTGTGGAGTTAGACAAAATATCATCTGACAGCTATGGATAGGGGAGAAAAAAAGCAAAAACACAATTTTCCTACCTTGCATACATGCATATGACAATTTCTCCATTACCACTACAAATCATTTAACCTCTCCTCTTTGGCCACGGCCATAGCTTACAGTATCTTACCTTATTTATCTTTGTAGCTCTTAAACTGCCCAACTCAGAGACTTTCACATACCATTCTCTTAAATACTTGCTGAATTGAATAGTAAATCTACTTTCAGAGAAGGGGTTTTCCCTGTAATTTCATCTGCAATAAATGCACCAAAAACACTTGCATGTTTTTTTGTTTTGTTTTACTAGAATAAAGTTGTAGTTCCATGCTACTAAACCCACTACTGGATAATATAATCAGTTTTTGAAACTTTTTGTTCACTGTATGTTTAGCTAAATTGTCAATGGCAGTATTGAAAGATTGACCTAAAAGCTTTTGGTGTTACAAGCTAAAGGTGCTTGATAATTGACATCTTGTTTAAAAACAGAAAATGATGGGTTTCAGGATGATTAGCAAGCCATCCTCCCATAAACTCCTTGGAGACAGTTTTACTGCAAGCTGCAAGATGGGTTTCCTGTGGAAAACCACCACTTTGTCCCAACCCTCTGGCGCCCACCATGAAGTCTTAACTGGCATCATTTCCAAAGGAGCTCTGCAGAGTTAGCGAATAATGATTAGCAAATACTGAAAGTGATTATTTTTAAGCATATATATTTCTAGACAAGAAGGGGAGAAAAGAGGAGGAGCATATAAGTGTTATGGATACAGTTGGCATTTATTGAGTCTTATTGAGGTACTTTGCATACACTGGAATAAACCCTTTAACTTTGACCTGTTCTCACTATGGAGAGAAGAAAAAAGGCTCTTTTGCTTATTTTCATTTTCATATTTGAGAGCATCCCCTTGCTACTATAAATTATTCTAGTTAGTACTCATAAATATTGTTTCTGTTTGCCTGCATTCTTCTTATGTCAGTGAAACAGATTTTGCATTTAAAATATCAAAACAAATTAATAAAAATGAATGATTTACACAAAAAGCGCAATATTGCCCTGTTATTAGTAAAAGCAAAACCGTTTGCATAGAAGAGGTCACAGCATAGGAATGTCACTTGGCTAAGAAATCCAGGTCTTCATTTGGTACCAAAAAACTGCCAGATTGAAGCACTTAAAATCAGCCAGGCAAAATAAAAGGCTAATAAATCATTTTGAGAATCATGGCTAATGATAAATATTCAAATTTCACAGCTGTTTCGGGAACTGTCATGTATTTGAACAACACTGAATTAATTATGTCCAAAAGAAAAATGGGAAAATAATTTTAGTCAGGTAACGCAATGCAGATAAATTTTTAAAAATTATAAAATAGTGCAATTAGCTCAATGTCAACTGAGCCATGTGGTTGAGAAAAAATTGACAGTTTCTCCCTTATAGGTATAACATAAACTCACTATCCAGCAAAACTCTGCAAGGCAAAGGTCCGACTGATTTACTGAAATTATTGGAATAAAAAGAAAATCGGGATTTGTAGAAAAGGGTAAATGCTCTAGAAGTTGTGTATAAAGGCCTTTAGACTGCGCTATATAACCTTGTTAGGGCAGAGATTATTTCTTACGAATTTTTGTGATTCTCCATAACACGTAAAGTGGTTCCACAAACATAGGAGGTGCTCTATGTTAATTTAAAAACAGAATGGAATTAATGTAAAATCAAACTGGTAAACCCAGATAGTTCTAAATTATTCAGTGACTTATCCACAATTTACACTTAAATATTATGAAGAATTTTATTCTGTCACATACTCTTAAATTTCTTTCTCTCCTGAAATTCAATTGTATAAAAATGGATAAGTTCGTTTCAGTTCTTGATGAACAATAAGCAGATTTTATAGGAGACTGGTTTTTGAATTATTTATTCTATCAGCCTAATATATGGTTAGCATTTATCATTTAGAGCATCATGGCAAACAAAAGATGCTGTGATCTTTAACATGCACATTTCAGAGCAGCTCCTTGTTTTTAAAATCAAAGGTATTTTATTTTTAACTTTAATTTTACATTTAACTGTTTGGCCTTGTTTCTCACTCAAATAATTTACTACCCAACCATTTTTATAAACTTTTGATTTAGAACACTTTTAGATTTACAGAATTATGAAAAGATAGCAAAGATATGACAAAGATATGAGAATTCCCATATGCCACACACCCATTTTCCCCTATTAACATCCTACATTACACTGGTCACAATGAATGAGTCCTATAATTCTCCGTCCCTTTACTTTTTTAGCTTATCAGTGTCTTTATAGTTAAAATGATTTTTTTTTTGTAGACCACACATATAGTTGGGTATTATTCTTTAATCCACCCTGCAGTCTCTGTCTTTTAATTACTACATTTAAACTATTCACATTTAAACTGATCATTGATATATTTGAATTAATATCAACCAGTTTTGAAATTGTTTTCTGTTCATGGCCAGAGGCTTCTATTTCTGCCTTCTCTGCTTCAAATTGAGCATTTTATAAGATTTCATTTTCTGTCTTCTCTTACCATGTCTATTATACTTTTTAAAAACAAAATTTACTGTTTGTTCAAGAGTTTACAACATACATATTTAACTCAGTCTGCCTTCAATAAAACTATTCTACTTGATGTGTAGTACTGGAACCTTAATTCAGCCTTGGAAGACTGTATGCTCGTAGGAATTTGTCCTTTTCTTCCAGATTGCTCAGTTTGTTGGCATATAGTTACTCCTTAGTTACTCCTAGTGTTTTCTTAATTTTTTTTTTTTTTTTTTTGTATTTCTGTGGTGTTCGTTGTCACGTCTCTTTCATTTCTGATTGTATTTATTTGGATTCTCTCTTTTTCTCTTGATGAGTCTGCTTTAAGGTTTGTCAATTTTGTTTATCTTTTAACAAGACCAGCTCTTGGTTTCATTGACCTTTTGTATGTTTAGCCTCTTTTTCATGTATTTCCACTCTGATCTTCATTATTTCCTTTCTTGTGCTTACTTTGGGCTATATTTGCCTTTTTTTTTTTTTTCCAGTTCCCTTAGGTGTAAAGTTAGACTGTTTATTTGAGATTTTCTTCTTTCTTTTGGTAGGCTTGCATTGCTATGAATTTCCCTCATAGAGCTATTTCTGCTGTGTCCCATAGATTTGGGATATTGTGTTTTCATTTTCATTTCTCTCAAAGTGTCTTTTGATTTCTTCCTTGATCTCATTGTTGACCCATTCATCATTTAGTAGCATGTTATTCAGTCTCCATATGTTCGTGTGTTTTCCAGTTTTTTGCATGTAATTCATTTCTAGTTTCACATCAGGGAAGGTGCTTCACATGATTTTAATCTTCTTAAATTTATTGAGACTTGTTTTGTGGACTAACATGTGGTCTATCTTAGAAAATGTTCCCTGTGTACTTGAAAAGAATGTATATTCTGCTGCTTTGGGATGAAATGCTCTAAAAATATCAATTAAATCCATCTGCTCTAGTGTGTCATTCAAGGCTGCTGTTAATATGTTGATTTACCGTCTGGAAGATCTGTCCATTGGTTTCAGTGGAGTGTTTAAGTCCCCTATTATAATTGCTTTGCTGTTGATCTTTCCCTTTATGTCAGTTAATATTTGTTTTATATAGTTATGTGCACCTATGTTGGGTGCATAGATGTTTATTAAGGTTATGTCCTCTTTTTGGATTGAGCCCTTTATTATCATATAATGTCTTTCTTTGCCTCTTATTATGGTCTTCATTTTAGTCTATTTTGTCCAAGTATTTTTACTTTAGCTTTTTTCTCCTTTCCATTTACATAAAATATCTTTTTCTATCCCTTTACTTTCAGTCTATTGTGTGTCTTTCAATCTGAAGTGAGTCTCTTATAGGCAGCATACATAAGGGTTTTATTTTCTTATCCATTCAACCCTCCTATGTCTTTTGATTGGAGAATTTAATCCATTTACATTTAAAGTGATTATTGATACATAGTTATTGCCATTTTATTATTCATATTTTTTATTTTTGCTTGTTTGTTTTCCCCTTTTTTCTGCTTAAAGAAGTCCTTTTTAACATTTTTTATAATACTGCCTTGATGGTAATGAATTCTTTTAGCTTTATCTTTTCTGGGAAACTCTCCTTCAATTTCTTGTCTGGGAAACTCTCCTTCAATTTTAAATGATAGCCTTTCTGGGTAGACTCATCTTGGTTGTAAAGCCCTTGTTTTTCATCACCATGAATATTTCCTTCTATCTACTTCCTTCTGGCCTGCAAATTTTCTGCTGAGAAATCAGCTGATAGTCTTATGGAAGCTCCCTCATAAGTAACTAACTGTCTTTCTCTTGCTGGTTTTAGGATTCTTTCTTTGTCTTTAACCTTTGCCATTTTAATTACAGTGTGTCTTGGCATGGGCCTCTTTGGGTTCATCTTGTTTGGGACTCTCTGTACTTCCTGGGCTTGTATGTCTATTTCCTTTGCCAGGTTAAGGAAATTTTCAGTCATTATTTCTTCAAATAGGTTCTCGATTCCTTCATCCTTTCTCCTCCTTCTGGTACTTCAATGAGGCAAATGTTGTTACACTTGATGTTGTCTCAAATGTCCCTTAAATTATCTTTATTTTTTGTTTATTCTTTTTTCTTTTTGTTGTCCTGATTGTTGTTTTTGTTTTTCTTTTTTCTTTTCTTTTTGTGTTTTCTGCTACCTTGTTCTTCTAAATCCTCTGCTTCATATAATCTGCTGTTGATTCCTTTTAGTGTATCCTTCTTTTCAGTTACTGTATTCTTTATTTCTGACTAGTTCTTTTTTATGGTTTCTATGTCCTTCTTGATGCTTACTATCTCTTCTTTGGAATTCTCACGAAGTTCCTTCAGCATTCTTATAAGCAATGTTATAAACTCTCTCTCAAAATAAATTGCCTCCATTTTATTTAGTTCTATTTCTGGAGTTTTCTTCTGTTCTTCTATTGGAACATGTTTCTTTGTTTCTTCATTCTGGCTGCCTCTCTGGGTTTGCTTTTGTGTAAATAGATCTCCTATGTCTCTCAGTTTTTGCTGGGTGGCCTTATGTAGTATGTGTTCTGTACATCTCAATGGTGCAGTCTCCCAGAACTCCTGTGCATGTGTTCCAGGAGTGTTCCTTGTGTGTGTTCTCCTGTTGTAGTTGATCCTTGATTGCTTTTGGTGCATTAGTGGGTGGGATTGACTCCTAGGCTGACTGACTGTGAAGACTGTGTACACCCACAATATATGAACTACTGTGTGGGGGCTGACCCCTCAGAGGGGGATTTGCCCCAGCGGGCTCTTGTGCCTTTTGAAACCTTTGGGTGTGCCACTTGTGGGACTAATTGGGTAGTGCTCTGGTATTGTCTGAAGCTGGCCTCTGGGTTTGTTATTTCTGGGGCTCCTGTACAAGCCAACTTCACCCTTTCCTGTGACCAGCTCAGGGCTACCTGGTAGGAGCTACAAAGCTATATGTGGTTGGTTGCTGCCTGTGCTGGACCTGGAGGCATATAAGGTAGCCTCGCTGTGAACTGAGGCCAGCTGCCACAAGTATGGGGATTGGGACAGGTTAGCAAAAGGTCCAGTGCCTCCTATACCTATTGTCACTTGCCCATAAAGCTCAGTCATTATAAAAACCTCCTTAGCTGCATGGGCTGTACTGGTTGACCTGGTGTTGAGAGTGTCTTTTGCAATATAGCACTACTTGGATGGGCAGGGTCCCAGGGAGTCACAAGGCATGGCTGGTGGTTTTTACAAGATTAATGCAGATTAAGTTCTTGTGCCAGTGCCGGGCCTGTGAACACTTCACAAATATGCCCTGAGAACACCACAGCCAGCCACTACTTGCCTTCAGCCCACAGGTCCCTGAGGGCCACCCAAGACAAGCTGCAGCACAGATTGTAGCTCACTGTCTACCCTCAAAAGTTTCCCAGGCCACCACAGGCCATCTGCTGCTGTAAATGGCTTCCATACCTTCTGGGATAAGGCTACAGCCCTAGAGCCCAAAATGTCCCTGGTGATGCAGTACTAGCTGTGTAGGGCAGGGACCCAGGGCATCACCAAGGTAGTACATACACATGAATTTTACCAGACCAATGTTGTCTCAGATTTGGCCCTTTGGGGGAGAAGTCAATATAGAAAAGATGGCATCCTTTGTAGGCTACCTGTGAGGCAGGCTCCACACAGGGAAAATGGCTGCTGTTTAGCCTTCACCCTGATGCCACACAACTCAGTCTTTCCCCATATGTCTCTGGCCCCTCTCAAGTTGCCGCCCTTCCACTGGAGACCAGGTGAGTGTTTGCAAGCAAGTGAATCTGTGTGTGGGCCTTTGAAGAGGTCGTCTGGGTTTCCAGCTGTCTTCTGTCTCACCAGGATGGACAGACAGAGTCCTTGCTGATTTTAACTGCCAGATGTTGGGGTAATTCCTTTTCCCAGCAAGATCCCTGGGCTGAGGAGCCCAGTGTGGGCTGGGACACCTCCCTCTTCTGGGGGGACTTCAGCTGTCCCTCCCAGTGTTCAACCACTTTCTGTGGGTTTGGGGCTAATCCATTTCTCATCTTTCCTCCTACCAGTCTTGATGTGGCCTCTTCTTTGTATCCTTAGTTATAGGGGTTCTGTTCAGCTAGTCTTCAGATAATATTCTTGAGGTTGATTGTTCTATAATTTCTTTATAATTTTGGTGTGATCCTGGAAAGGCAGTAGGCATAGTGTTTACCTAATCTGCCATTTTGGACCTTTCTCCAGTACAGGAACTTCATAACAGAGTATTCCAAATTCTTCCCTCTTATCTTCATTCATTTATCCACAATGTTATAACTACCCAATACATTATTACTATTATAGTTCTAAATAGTTATTTTTAGATCAAATAAGAAAGAATATTTTATTTTACCTACATTTATTCCTTCTCTAAAACTTTTCCTTTCTCTTTGTAGATCCAAGTTTCTAACCTATATCATTTTCCTTCTGCCTGAAAAATGTTTTTAAATATTTTTTTCACAGCAGGTCTGCTGGTGATGAATTCACCCAATTTTTATTTGTCTGAGAGTCTTCATTTTTCCTTCACTTTTGAAGGACAATTTCACCACATGTAGAATTTTAGGTTGATGGGTTTTTTTCTTTCAACACTAAATATTTCATTACGCTTTCTTCTGGTTTGCCTTTTTTCTGAGAAGTTTGCTCTAATTCTCATTCGTGTTCTATAACGAAGTGTTTTTTCTCCCTTGGTTTCTTTTAAGAATCTCTCATTGTCTGGCTCTCTGCAGTTTGACTATGACATAGTTAGGTGTATTTCTTTCTTTCTTTCTTTTCTTTTAAATATTTATTATGCTTTGTGTTCTCTGGGCTTTCTGGATTTGTGGCTTGATGTCTGTCATTAATTTTGGAAAGTTCTCAGTGACATTATTCCAAATATTTCTTTTATTCTTTATTCTCTTCCTTCTCCTTCCAATTATACCAAGGGTGCCCAAAAAATGTATACAAGTGGACACTTTGGTCATTGTTGCTCAAGCAGTAGTTCACCGTAATCAGAAGTATCTGGACACTGATGGTAAACACTTTGAGCACCTCTTATAATTGCAGAAGTCAAACATTACTTGTATTCATCTTGTGTTATTAGTATATATTGATTATTACAATTTTAATACAGTTTTCCTTTCTTAAAACATGTATCGAGTTTTTGGCACCCTCTGTATATATGTCACATCATTTGAAATTGTCTTACAGTTCTTCAACATTCTGTTCCACTTTCTTCATTTTTTATTCTCTTTGCATTTCACTTTGGGGATTTTCTATTAACTTATTTTCAGGCACACTGATTCTTTCTTCAGCCACATCAAATTTTTTTTTAGCATTTCCTGTTGATTCTTAGAATTCTATCTCTCTGCTTATATTATTCATCTGTTCTAGCATGTTGTCTACATTTCCTATTAGATCCCTTAACATATTCGTCATACCGTGTTTCCCCGAAAATAAGACCTAGCCAGACAATCATCTCTAATGTGTCTTTTGAGCAAAAATTAATATAAGACCCGGTATTATATTATATTATGTTACATTATATTATAAAGACCTGGTATATTATATTATATTATATTATATTATATTATATTATATTATATTATATTATATACCTTGTCTTATAATATAATATAACTAATCTTATCTTATCTTATATTATAGACCTAGTCTTATATTATAGTAAAATAAGACTGGTTCTTATATTAATTTTTGCTCCAAAAGACACATTAGAGCTGATTGTCCGGCTAGGTCTGATTTTCAGGGAAACACGGTAGTTATTTTATAATTTTCTACCTGATAACTCTAACATCTGTGTCATATATAAGTGTGGTTGTGATGATATATCTTTTCAGACTATTTTTTCTTGCCTTTTGTCATGCCTTATTGAAAGCCAGATGTTTTGTTTGGGGAACTAGGAATTCAACTAAATAGGCCACAAGTATGAGGATTTATGTTAATCTATCTATGAGTTGGACTTTGCTTAATGTTTGCTGTTGCTACAAGTGACAGAGGCTTTAAAATTCTCTAGTGTCCTTAGTTTTTGTCTCCCATCTTGACTCTGGGCTTCCCTAAGGACTCCTCTTCAGACAGAATCTGTTTCTTGCTTATTTTTCAGCTGTAATCCGCTACTATTATACTGGCCCCCTGAGGATGTGGTGGTAAAGTAGGGGTGGGTGATTGAGGCATTCTATAATTTTTCAATTAAATCTCAGACTTTTAGTGGGTTTGTGGTTTTGACCTGTGACTTTCACAAATGATTCTTCTCATATAGCTTCCCTCCACCTCCCCTTAGGTGAGGCAGGAGGGCTAGGTGGGGCTGGAGTGAGAGGAATGCCTTTCTGCCATGGCTCTGAAACAAGGTTCTGATAAAGTTTTTCCCATGAGAAGTGGGCCTTTATTATGAGCAAAGCTCCAGACATGCATTTCACAATAATTATTCCTCTTCATCTGCCAGAACCAAAAGGACTTTCTTAGATCTTCACCATGAGAACTTGGGCTTCTTGGGGGTAAAATCCATAAAGTGTGGTGTGTCTCCTAAAACTTAGGCCACCCCCAGGGGTTACTTACTCTCACACTAGTCTACAGTCAGCCTTCAGCAATTCTTCAAAATTACCATTTAAATATTTCTATCAGTTTATGCCTTCATCGGTCTCTGCTCTAGGTAAGCAAATCCACTGTGATGCTGTATCTGCCTGTCTCTCCAGATTTTAGGGCAGTTTTTTGCACTGCAAACTCAGTTCTTTAACGGGTCTAAGAAAAGGTGTTGATTTTTTAGTTTGTCCAAGTTTTTCTTGTAAACTTAGTGTAATTATCTCCGAGCTCTTTAAATGTTGGACTGAAGCCTGCATTTAACTTTCATTGGCTATCTTTTGCAGATGAAATTTCATACTTAAATTATAAAAATATTTGTGCTTTTCTTCTTGGCAATATATCAACTGCCATTGATCTAGATTTTTATCACCAGTAATGAAAAAGCAACAGAGCCATTTTATATCTCATGCTGCATGGTTTGCCTCTATGGTGCTTCCTTTTGTTTCACTGAAAATGCCTGGGTTGATATCCTCCAGCCACAAATCATAAATCACATTAAATAACCCTTTTAAATGTATGTATGATGGTTATCTTATGTTACACGTTTTACCTTTTTATTGTTAAATTCATATATAAAGCAGTTTACAAAAACACAATGTACAATTTAGAGAAAGTATAAAATCATTACCCTTATAGCCACCTGCATTAAGAAATACAATATTTCTAGTTAAAAAAACCTCCAATATATTACTAAATAGTAACAGAAATAGTGGGTATCCTTGCCTGTTCTTAACCTTATTGGGAAAGCCTATAGAGTTTCTCCATTCAATAAAGTGATTACTTCAAGTACCAAAGTATATACTTTTTATCCTGTTAAGGAAGTATCTCAATTATTTTTTTATTGAGTGTTTTTATCAGGAATGGATATCTGTTGTTGTTTTTTTCAAGATCTTTCAATGCATATGAAGATGCTCAAATAATTTTTCCCTTTGATCTGTTAATATGGTGAACTAAAATAACAAATTCCTTAATATTAAATGATTCTTGTATTTGAGGGATAAATCATATAAGTTCATTATGTCTTTTTTGTAATGTGCTGATGAATCCAATTAATTGTATCTTTTAAAGAGGTAATTAAGGTAAAATGAGGTCATATAACTGAGTCTTAATCCAATAATGACTAGTGACTTTATAAGAAGAGGAGAGTAGGACACAGATATATACAGAAAGAAAACACGGGAGAAGACAGCCATTTACAAGCTAAAGAGAGGCCTTAGAAAAAATCAACTGTGCCAACATCTTAACTTGTGCTCCAAACCTATGAGAAAATTAATTTCTGCTGTATAAGCCACCCCATCTGTTATACTTTGTTATGGCAGCCTTAGCAACTAATACAATACATGACAGTATTTATTTCAGTGCTTATAAACAAGTCAGGAAAATCATTACGGTGTGTGTGATACACAGGATTCTGAAGAACAAAGATTTCAGGCAACTGTTAACAGAAATTTGGATGTGTACATTTTTACTGAGAATTCTGTTTGCCTGAGTCATGGTGGGTTAAGCATTGGTCACTGTTGATCCACTGATCATTCTCTTTTAATTCTTCAAAGAAGTATTTCTCAACAGATTTTATTCAGCCAAGAAAGGTGACTAATGGTAGTATCTATTTTCTTATCTATCCCTGTAAATGAAATGAGTCCCAAATAATCCATTTTTTTTCTATTATCAAAATTCTTACCCAACTCTTAAATGTTTTCTTGCTGGCATGTGTTTTGTCTTGAGCCATGGAGCTGTTACATATACAAGTTATGTATTGAAGATTCTGCCTTGAAATTTACCTGCTAAATAAGGTAAATTTATAAGTAACTATTCATCCTTAAAATGAGAAATAAATCCATACACCTTTCCTAGTTTTACCCTATGCCATGGTGGCTCTTTCTTTTTATTAATGAAGGAAAAAATAGCAGTTCCAGCCTGAGTTTGAAAACTCTGACTAGCAACTTTCCCTGGCTAAGAAAATATATATCTTTGTGCAGTACACATTGTTTGAAAAAGTCATATGTAAGTCTTTTAAATTGATAATTTTTACCCCTCTATGGAACATAAAAAAGCTGACTTTGAAGCAAAGTGTCTTACTGCTACATTCAGGAGGCTTAGTGTCCATGAAAGTCTCCATTTTGGAGTTTTGTTCCTTGTAGATTTGGCTTCAACTTTCCCCATATCTGTACATACCTTCTATTCAATAACAGGTTCATAAAACTCCTGCTGAAAATTTTATCAGTTATTTTATTATCAAATACATTATAAATTAACCTGATTTCCAATGTTACTGGAATAAATGTAGTAAATAAAAATAATAAAGCAAACAAATCACTAATGTCTGTATTGTCATCCAGCTGCATGGTAAAGAATCAAATTCAACTTTATCTCTCTGGTACTTTTCAAATCCAGCCTTATCTACAGCACAATGCCTCATCAGATTTCCTTCTCTTCTATGAGGTTTACTTCCGAAAGTAACCCCAAAATCGGGCTTAAGGGAAAATAACAGACAATTTTCTTCTCTTGATCGATTGAGCATTTCACGGTATCATCAAGATTTTTTGTTTGTTTGTTTCAAAAAATGTTTTACTAATGAACAAATAATTTATGAACATTCTCAATTTTCACTTTTTCTCAGAGATTCCAACGATTTTTTACATTTTGAGTCACCTCTTGGGTACTTCGTGGTTCTAAAGAAATGGCTGATGGGAGGGAGTACTGAAGAAGTTAGAGAATTCACCACTGGTGTATCTACCAGGGAGCTGAAGTAGAACTAAGATTGTGTGTGTTTGGGGGAAGCTCCAAGAGTTGAGGAGGGGGAGGAGTTTGAAAGAGCTGAGCATGGGAAAGAGAAGACTGAAAGGACTAAACATTTTTTGGATGGAGGCTATAAAGGGGAGAGTGATGATGAAAGGTTTTTAAAGATGCTTGCTTTGCTTTAAAATAGACTTTCCTCTTACATGGTCCATTGAGAGACTGATTAAATTATTAAATCTTTTAAATTAACTTTTAGCTGTCAGAACCAGACAATGTGGGCTCTAAGATTGGATTGATTTATACCAGATTGATTTTTAAATGTCACCTCGGAAGGGATTGCTTCATGCAATTATTGCTCAGGGCTTTTTCACGTAAGAATCACAACAAAGAAGAATGGAAAAGGACAAAGAACAAACTCTTCCCAAGGATACGATTTGGCAATGGCCTGATTCTTCACCAGCTGGTTTCCTTTCGACTATACCAAACCACCAAACTCCTTACCATTCCCTTTGGTGGTTCCACCAGGCTTTTTCTGGAAAGCCTTACCAGAGAACCTTAGGAAGAGTTCATCACAAGTAGGCCCTCCATAAATACTTCTTAAATTAATCATTTAATTTAAATTTACATGCATCTGCTTTCTGCCATTGTGCTCCCTGTTTGTTTTTCTTTTGTTTTATATCAGTTTCTTGGTAAAATATTCCCATGTGTCACCACCATGATAGAATAGGGAAATCAGAAGGTACATGGGATGCCCATACCTGCGGGCTGAATTAGCCACGGGCATCTTAAACAGAGAAATGTCTCCCCTCCTGCTCATCGTGACAAGTTGCTTCTCAGAAGCCCATAAATGAATTGTGACGAACAAGGCTTCAGGAGCTACTTCCCAACCCCTTTCCAGCTTCATGGTGCTCTGGGGGAAGGGCAGGATCTCAGTCTAACATATGCGGAAACAGGCCACTCTCCTCCATTTCCTCAGGGGCAGCAGTGCTATTGGGACAGCTGGTTATCAGCTGCGTGGGATAGCTCCCGGGAAGTGGGCATGGGGGGATGCACCTCAAACCACACTGGCACGTGAAGCAGAGGCTGTCTCTGCCTACGTGCTTGAGTGGCTTGTCTGGATGCTGCGTTTTAGTCAGGAGTAGGATAACATTTTGCTTTGTGGTTGAGTCTATATTTACCTTTCTCTTGTCAACCCAATCTTGAAATATCTCAAACCCACCACATTCTCCACTCGGGTGCTTTTAACTTTACTCTCTGATGCCATTTCCTTGACAGATGGGAAAGAGCACTTCAGGTAAATGTACTATTTTGAGAAGGAATTAAATCATCTCAGTGTAATGGCCCTGCTGTGGATTCAAAGGGCTCACCAGTGCGTGCACAGACTGTGGCTTTTCCCCAGGCGTGCCTCACCTCTGTTAATGAGCTTTAACACATGAGAGTAAATGGTCTTACTCTTGTCCCCGCTTTATACTGATAAAGTGGGCTATAACTTCATTGCCATATCATCCCTTCTTTCAACAATTATTTTCTGAGTGCCCATAGCCAGCATCTACTGTGCTAAATACTAGGGCGACAAAGATGAGAAGATTGCTGCTGCCTTTATAATCTACCAAAACCAGACTTTGAAATAACCAGTCATATTAGAAATTACAATGAAAAAAATCTCTAGGGAAAGGCATATGTAAGATGCCAGGCTTAATCCTGGCAACAAGAAGATATCGCTGAGAAATTGGCATTTGAGAAAAGACTTAAAAATGAATAGATGGAGAAGACAGGAAAGGACTTTCTAAACTAATAAAACTGTATAATTTAAAGCAAAGAGGCATCAAAGAGCATGGCATCTAAATTCCATACACGTGGCTGTTAAATCAATTAGATTAACTACTTTTCAAATCCTTAACATTCTTATCATTATCATTATTATTTTATTATTTGATATGTCAACCTCTAATAGAGGAGTGTCTCCTACTCAAAGCATCTCTTTTCCCCCATTTGTCTCTTAATTTTTTTTTACAATTTTAGGTATTTTTAGGCTATGTTAATTAGTATCTAAACTTTCATCACTAGTTTATCTTCTTGATGGATTGCATTTTTTATGAATATAAGTGAAATTATTCGTCTTTGTCTGGTCTAGTGTTTTTGGCTTAACTTTCCACTTTGTCTAATTTGTAAATTACTTACATTAAATAAAGTAGTTGAGTCTATAATAAGGGAACCCCAGTCTTCTGCCTGGGTCTTGAGAAGGAATAAGGCAATGAAAGATGAGTCCAATCTCTGATATTTCAGCCTTTCAACCCACAGAGGGTAGTGATCAATGAAGACATGGTTTTGGTGTATAGACACTAGGGAAATAGTATAAGAGGGAAAATCTATAAAAGTTATGAGTCCTGGACACATAACCAGAGACAATACCGTTAAGTGTGACAATCATTTCTTTTTTGATGCTTCTTTGAAACCCAAACTTACTTAATTACTTCTTCAAAAGTATGAGATGTAATGCCCTATAGAGTCGAGCTGTTGTCCAAGATAAACGTTAACATTTCCTGGATGCTCAGTAAGTTACATGTCCTCCCAAGAAAAAGAATGTTCCTTCAGTGAAGTTATTGTACCTTGGGACCAGAGGTCGGAAAATAGAAGGGAATGTAGTTCCTTATACTTCCTTTTTGTTCACAAATAAATAAGCCTCTTTAACACTTTGGTTGCATTGGGTGGGCTGAGAATAATTGTTATTTAATTCAATTGGACTAGAAGCCCCTCCTCATTACTCCTGCCCAAGAGGACTGGCTAGGAGGGCAATAAGATACCAACAGAGTGAATTTGTGAGAAGTGGACAGTGCAGACACAAGAGCTGCAGTGGAGCCCAGTATGGGGGACTGAGGACTCCACCAGTGCATGCAAAGCATTAGACATCTGCCATGCCCAGAGAGAACAAAACATTCTTAAGACAGTAGTAGACGTAAATATTCTGCCCTACTGTACTCCCTGCTTAGGTAACCAGCAACTGGAGGGCAGAAGTGGGTTGGAGAAGAAGATAAAGAAGCTAGAAAAGAAGAACTGTTCCCAAAGAGCTATGCTTGAAGAACTACACCGTGAGCTGAGGAGCCTTACCCTCCCTTGGACTTGATATCAATGACTGGATTTGGGGCTGATGAGACTTCGGAAGTAATTGTATTTTGCATGTGAGAAAGATGTGAATTGTGTCCAGATAGAAGGCTGTGACAAATTGTATTTTTCAAAGATGGATGTAATAAGATTTACCTTCCTATTAGCCACCTTTTGCTGGCCCCATCCAATCAGCATGCTATTCTGTAATATGACCTTGTCACTTCCCATCAGTTTCCCTCTGCTTGAATCTGATTTCACTTTAGCGACTTATCTGACATACAGAAGTTGGTGGAAGTAATATGCATTTTCAAGTCCAGGTCATAAGAAGTCTTGCAGCTTCCCCCCCCGGGTCTCTTAGAATACATGGACTTGTGAAACGCTTTTTGTAAATCCACCAACATGCTGAAGGAAGCCCAGCTGAGCCTTCAGATGCCAACGTCTGGCTGCAACTGCATGAGCAACCCCAAATAAGAACCACCTAGCTCAACATGAGAGATAATAAGAAACATGGCTCGTATCCTTAGCCAAAATACTGAGTTGGTAGCTCCATAGCTGACGAAAAAACCTGCCTTTTCTTTTCCCTTTCTGAATATGACAAGTGCAAAGAATAAAAATATTTATTTTTCTTCCATCCCTTTCCTCACACCTTCCTTTCTTAGAAACTTGATTTCTGCCATTCAAAGATTGTTTTTGCTATCTGCAGTTTCTATTTATCTTGATATTCTTGCTTAATTTTTCTGTTTCTAAGAAATCATTGAAGAAAGATATCTGTTTTAATAAATTATTTCCTGATCTTTGCAAAACTCAAGAACTGAGCCCCACGTGAACTCACTATTGCTCAGGGGTACAAGTATGAAGGGAGAGCAGTTAGCGGAATCCCAGTGAATTTGTCCTCACATGTTATGTGGAACTTACACAACCAGTACAATGAAGGAAAGAAAATTCAAATTCTTTTATACATATAAGCAACTGCTGGATATCAGCATGGCTTTTACTTTAAAAAAAATAATGAGAAAAGTGGGATGGAGATTAAAGTTTTTCATTTGGCAAATATTTATAAGGGATATTTTCCGTTCTGCTTTAGATTTCTGTTAACCCACAATCAATTATGGGTGTTCGGTAAGGATTCAGTTCATTCACATAAATTTTTTATAACATGTTGTGATGAATAACACACATGCCTAGTTTGCTGAGAAAGGATGCTCTCCTGGCAAAACTGAAATGTATTGATAAATTGATAAATTGAACATTTCTTCACTTCTTAAAAAAAAATCTTCACAAAGTGTTCAGTTTAACTTAGTGAGTTAAATGATCGGGAAGTTGTGTATAGTTTCCTTAAATGTAGGATGAGGTTTAGAAAATAGATAGAAAAAAACCCAAAAAACTGATTTACAGAATGTCACCAGAGACTAAAATGTAAGGTCAGAGTAAGTGTTCTCAAGAGGAAATATAGAAAAACTTGGTACTGAAGTAAGTGTTCTAATCCTGTGAGTAGAATTTACTTAAGTTGAAGTACTGCTTTTTAATCAAGTTCATATTATCCACTATTTTTAGACAAATAGACACAAACATAAAATTTAATCAACCATAAATAAAATGCCTATGCATATACCATTAACTAATTGTGTATTTAATTTAACATAGAGTACTGTAGTAGTTTCCTCACTATTCTTATCTTACTTGAAAATCCCTTCTTTATTTTTATAACAACAAGAAGCTGGATAGTTTTGAAAAGCTTCTTTAAAAAATGTTGATTGGTATTTTTGGACAACAGTAGAAAGCAGATGAATTTTGCAACTAAAGGTATCTGGTTGGTTAGATTTCATATAGGCTTGGGTAAATCACAGAGCCTTTTGAGACTAAACCTCCTCATTTAAAAAATCGGGACGAGGACTTGTCTACTGTGGAAAATTAATTGAAGTATACAGCATGCTTCAAATTGTAAATCCCCAATCGCTCTCACCCAGGTGGGTAGGAAGTCTCTCTATGGCCTTCTTTAGCCACTTGTAACCAACTAATTGTCTCATATTCCAATTATCTGGTGAGTTATCAGCTCACATGTTCCTTAAAGGCAGGGATTGTGTCTTGTTTGCCATTGCATGCCCAGTGCCTCTCTACATTACCTGGGCTAAACTAGGCTCTCAACAAATGTTTGATGAATGAATGAATGAATGAATGAATGAATGAATGAATGAATAAGACATTCAAGTCTGGCTCACTTCTTTGCATTTGTGTTTTATATATTAGATAGTATAGATATTATAGAAAATGTCCATCATCACAAAAAGTTCTATTGGACAGTGTTGCACTAGATGTAATAGGAAACAATAACCAGATATAGTTTTGGATGAAGAAAGAATTTTTGCAGAACAGTGCAAGAATTACATGTTCTATTTCTTTAAATATGTGACAATTATCTTCTGAGAATGCTGCGTACCCATCTTAATGTGACTTATTTAAATACAATTGTGCAATACGTAAATCCCACCTGTTTGCCATAAGTAACAATAAATCATCTTTACAGTGAGTGTTAGAGAGGTTTTTTTAGATTTATAAAGGATATTGTGACCAGATCAAGATCTTCTAGAACAAGTTGAAGTGCAGTGCAAACACAATGCAAATGTGAGTGCTAAGAGAGCTCCAGCTAATCTTCTAAAAACTCTACTTGTGAATAATTTTAAATCAAGGTGAAGGTTGGACTAAAGCTTTGACCTCCTTCCTTTTTTAAGATTCTGTGATTTTATGAATTAAATATTTTAATAACAATCCTCAGGAAGACTGGGTGATATTCAGCTAAGTGAGAGATGCGGAAATGGTGATACTCCAGTCAGGAAGAGATACCAAAATAACTTTCTAGGAGAGGAGACAGACATTGAACTTGATATTCAGATGTCTGGCTAATGTTGATTCCATTTAAGCAACCAGAAGAGCCTCTCCTATAGATGAAAGGATGTGAGGTCATTTGAAACTAATGTGGAATCTTTTTCAGTCTCTGAAGATAATGCTTGCAGCAGAGAACTTTCCCACCCCTTTTTGTCAGTACCTGTATATCAGCACAAGCCCTACACTGGTTGAAATTTAGAGGACAGTACTTACTCAGCATAAATAGTACATTATTTTATCTTCTAAGATGTGAACTATCAGTGAAAAAAATGTTTATATCACAAAATAAAACATTCTTCTAATTTATTTTCCCATCCCAAGCAGTGTCATTCCCCTTTTGACATCCAACTTGTCTGCTATTTTTGTTGTTCTGCTTCTGTATTCAAAACAAACCTTTACATATTTTTATTAAAGTATCTCATTAAACTTTTATCACAATGCATTATGAAAAAAGATGCTTCTTCTAAAAGTTGCACACTGAGTTGCTTGCCTGGATGCCCCATCTGATCAAAAGCAACAATTCATTTTTAATAAAAGCCATTTCTCCCTATTTTCCCCAATAACAGTGTTATGGGCTAAATTGCATCCCGCTCAAATTCCTATGTTGAAGCCATAATCCTCAGGACCTCAGAATGTGGTTGTATTTGAAGACAGGCCCTTTAAAGAGGCAATTAAGGTAAAATTTGGTCATATAAGTGGGCCCTAATCCAATATGACTCATGTTCTTATAAGAACAAGCGATTAGGGAACAGACACATACAGAGACAGCACCATGTAAAGACAGAGGGAAGAGACAGCCATCTAGGTTGGTGCAAAAGTAATTGCAGTTTAAAAGGTTAAAAATAATTGCAAAAGCACAATTACTTTTGCACCACCAACCTAATACAAGCCAAGGAGAGAAGTCTCAGAAGAAACAGCCCATCTGACTCCTTCATCATAGATTTCCAGCCTCCAAAACGGTGAGAAAATAATATCTGTTGTGTAAGCAACCCAGTCTGTGCTACCTTGTTATGGCAGTCTGAGAAACTAATAAAGGTATCAATAAACAGAAACATATTATTTCTAACTGTAGAGTCTAGACCTAAAATGAGATGTGTGACCAAATTTAAACATGTGTGACCAAATTAAAAACTCAAATTCAAAGCCAGGAAGTAAACTGAGGATAGTAAATGGCCTTATCAGTATTTTTCTTTTCCCTGTACGTGTTTGCTATCCTTTCCTTATAACAATGAGACGTCTCTAAATGTAAGAAAAACTTGTCAGAGAAAAGCCAAATGAATAAGACCAAATGAGGAAAGTCTGGTTTTAATTAAGGGATCTTATACATAAGACAAAAAGCTAATTTTTACAGTGACTAGAATAGCAGCTGAACAACTGAAGTCAGAATCAGCTCAATGATTATCATTTCTAACAATGAATAATGAAGTTTGTTTTTGTAAACCCAAAGTAAACAATATGCCAGCATAGAGGAAAGAGCTGAAAGCTAAATATGTGACTAAATTCTCCTGCTATTCACACCACAAAAATGTAAAGACCAGGAACATTTCATTTTAGCAATAATTTCTGGGAAAAAGTGTGTGTTGGGTATGAGGTTATTATCTGGGTATGAATTTGGGTGTAATTTATTAATTATCTGAGCCTTGGATACGTAATAAAATTAGATATTTTAAGGCTTCATTTTTCAAATCAAACTCACTATCTTGAATGCAAAGAGTTTGTTTCTCTATCTTCAAAATAAGCCCTTTCAGCCCCAACAACCTGTTAACCAAATGCTTGGCTTATTGAAATGTGATTTGGAAGAGGATAATAATGAAATAATATAATTCACTAATAGACATATGTCATGCGGGGTCTCTGGTCCCGCTCCCCACACAAGAACGCAGGATATGGTGAGGCCAAAAAGGAACACTCACAGAGCCATAGATAGGGGAGTCATGCCACTATAGTCTCACTGGCGGCTGGGTTAGAGACACAGGAAGCAGGAGCCACACTATCCGCAACCTGCCATCTGCTTCTCTCTGCCAACCAACCTAACTTACTAGTTGCAATCCACCGTGCTAACGGCAATCCGCTCTTCCTAGCTCAGCCACCATCTCCTTGCTAGCCCCCATTTTCTGATAGCGTAGCCCCAGCAGTTATATTAGTGGCCAATGGCTCACTGGTTACAGCTGACGGCCAACTAGCCACAGCTGATGGCCATTTGATCACAGTTGATGGCCATTTACTACCTGAGCCAGCACCTTTCCACATGAGGCCGAGAGCCTGGAAACTGCATTCCTGGCTCTGTCCCCACAACGTAATATTAACTAATAAACTTTCATGATAATTTTGCACACATACCTCATTAAATCTTATCACAGCCTCTGAACAATTATTTCCCCATGCTAGTGTTGAGGAAACTAAGATCTTGAGATGATAAGTAACTTCGTGTCTCATAGTCAGGAGAGTAGGAAGTGGTGTCATCTTCTGAGATAGAATCAAAAGGTACTTTTGATTTAAAGACAGTGTGGGGAATTTAGGGCAGTTTTGAGGGGCATGTCGTAAGGAATGACAAAAAGATGGTCAACAGAAGTTATTCAGCTTCAATGTTTATAAATAACTTCAATGTTCTACATGGAAAACCATGTAGAACAGGGCAGCATTTTTAAAAAAAATGTTACCTAACAATTTCAGGAGAGAGATAGAATGACAGAGAGAGAGAGACAGAGAGAGAGAGAGAGAGAGAGAGAGAGAGAGATTGAGAAATGCAAGCCTGGAAACTGGCAAGGCAAAAAGGGTGGAAGGAGAATGGTGAGAAAGCATGTCAGAGAATGGTAAATCAGGGGGAAAAATTTTCACACAAAAAATAAGTTTTTGTGAATTTGATATTCTGGAAGTGAGAGGGATTTATAGGAGGACAGGAGAATAAGTAGAGATATTAGATGAATAGAAAGCTGGAGACATTCACAATGAGATATATCTACTCTGCTTCAGTGTCACCCAACTCTGAGTCTCTGAGTTAACTGCAATTAGGAGACCTCAGCATTACCAAAGAGACCCACCATTCACCACGAATCTCAAGGTGCATCCTGAATAAATAAAACATACATATTAAGTATGTGGCAGCCATGAGAATGCCCTCACCGCCCTCCTCCTCCAAGCACTCTTTTGCTAGACTTGGAAATTCATCCACTGTTGGTGGGAACGTAAATTGGTACATCTGCTATGGAAAACCGTGTGGAGGTTCTTCAAAAAATTAAAAATAGAATTACTATATGACCCAGCAATCCTTCTACCCAAAAAATCTGAAAATATTTATCTGTAAAGATATACGTACTTCGATGTTCATTGCTGCATTATTTACTGTGGCCAAGACATGAAAACATCCGAAGTGTCCTTCGATAGATGATTGGAAAAAGAAGCTGTGGTATATATATGCACAGTGGAATACTATCCTGGCATAAGAAAAGATGAAATACTGCCATTTGTGACAGTATGGATGGATCTTGAGATTATTGTGCTAAGCAAAATAAGTCAGACAGAAAAAGTCGAGAACCATATGACTTCACTCATGTGTGGGATATAAAACTGAAAGCAACAAAGGAACAAGAGAAACAAAAAAAAAAAAAAAAAAAAAAGACATAGACAAAGTAAACAGTTTAGTGGTTACCAGAGTGTAAGGGGGTAGGGGAGTGGTAAAAGAGGGTAAAGGGGGTCAAATATATGATCGTGGAAGGAGAACTGACTCTGGGTGTTGAACACACAAATATAGATGATGTATTACAAAAATGTACACTTGAAACCTATGTAGTTTTTATTGATCATTGTCACTTCAATAAATTTTAATTAAAAAAAAAAGAAATTCATTGGTGTGTGGGGCTAAAGCTGAGCTTTCCTCGGGCCCCTCCCACAAGGCTGTGTGCAGTGGGGCTACTAAGGCAGAGCCATTCTTGGGAGACTCAGCCTCCTCTGTGGGCAAACTTCAGTTCAAGGACTGCTCAACACCTCCACTGTGTTGGAGGACTCTGCCACTCAGCCTTCTCTCCCTCTCTACTTCACTCCTGGTCAGACTTGCATTTGAGTCACAGTTCCCCCAGGCTTCCCAACCCCTCCTTATTTCCTTTCTTTAGGTCTTTCCCTGAATAAAAATCCTGGCGTGTTTAATCCCATCTTGGCAGCTGCAGCTCAGAGAACTCAAACTACTACTTTTTTCAAAATATTGTGCAAGCCAAGCTCTTTAGCCAAAATTTGCATCCTTTGCATTATTAGACCTTCCTTTGCTCCCATCTTACTTTTGCCACTTACTCTGTCCCAGGGTCTGCTCAACACCTGACTTCTTAGGCTCTGACTCCTGCTGTAAATGTCACACATGCCCTTGACCTTAATGAAAAATCTCTCCAAAATCAAGTGTTATATTAGGTGAGGCTAACACGTTTTCCAGCTCTTGCCCAGACCTCCAATTCTAACACTAGACATCCAGGCCAGACCCCCCCCAAAAAAAAAGAGCAAGGGGACAGGGCTCCATGCCAACAAAGAGTGATAGACCCCAAAATATCCTGGGCCCTTGCCACATTTGTGCAAGCATAACCTATCATCTTGCTGGCAGAAGAATAAGATGAATGAGAACTCAGAGGACCAACAAAAATAGGAGGCTGTCAGGACTAAAGAAAGCTCAGACATCATGGAGACTTGTGCCAAACTTGATGTCAATAGGGAATGCTGAGGTCCCACCCCAGATGTCTTGGTTGGCATCAGAAAGCTTCAGAAAGAGCCAATGGCTTAAATTCTTACCTTAACTCGGGGCCAGAAATTCTAAATTCTAGGGAGGAAGTGTAGCAGGGAGAAGGCGTTCTCAGAGCAGGACTAACCCCTAGATTCTGATCTATGGGTACAACTGCCAAGTTTGGGCATGTTGACAATAAATCATTATTCATATATTTGCTAACACAGCTTTGAAGCCTCACACTCAGCTTAGGGCTCGGCATGGAAGAGACAAAATAATAATAATGGAGACCGATTGCAGAGGAATATGTCAGCGAGTGTGACATCCGTGAGGATTGTGCTTGGGGGAGATGAACTGTGAAAAATAGCATATTAAAACTAGCAGTTGTCAGAATTCTTTTCCCCAAACCCCACATGCGCCTGTTTAGTTTTATAATAAATATCAATTACCCAGTAGGAGAGGAGAGAGTCAACATCCATCACCAGACATCTGGCTTTGGAAAGAGCTTTGCTGAGTTGAATACAACGTGTGAAACTGAATCTGTGCAGCCTCCATTCTCTGGTGGTCTCAGGCAGGTGGTTTCATCCAGAGAAAGGAATAAGTTTGTTATTTTATTTTATGGTTACATTCACAGTATTGCATAAAACTTTTTGGCTGCATAACTTTTTGGACTTCCCTCTTTTACAACCGATGATCCCACTGAAATGTGAAATGTACCTAAAATTAGTAAAGGCCAAGTCTCATGCCACCTCTCAGATTTCATGTGGGCTTGAAGAAGTGGGACAACATTGTTCAAAGTACGATGCAAAGAAGCAGAGAGACCTGGGTTTACTGCCAGCTCTTTGCCTACAAGTTCACTCGTTTGTGACCTGAGGTAAGCCATGACAATGGTCTCAGTCTTAGATTGAGATGTACTCTGAATGATGTGGTAGAATTAGATCAGACCCAAGGGAGCTAAGATTCTGGTGCTGAACTTGAGAGCTGATCGCTGAAACAGATTTATGGGACTCACCTTCAAGTTTTTTTATTCCTATAATGATATATAGGTCACTAAATAATGGAGTGTTGGGAAGATACAGCCCTCAGAGAAAAAAGTTAACAGAGATCTTTGTGCCATTTCTGCCTAATATTCCTGAGGAATTTCTCATTTCTCTGGACGAGAAATGAAAGTTTTGAGAATATCTTCAAAAACGGTGTGGAGCCCTACCTCTCTTCTACTCCTGGAGGTCCCACTGGGGAACTCTGAAAGAGACGTGGGAGTGCAGCCAAGCACTCCCTTCCACGGCACCATGAGGAAGGAAGATCCAAGATCTCTGCTGACAGCTGGCAAGGGGTGCATTTTGAGCCATCTGCAGATACTTTGCTTAAATCATGCTCTTTCAATGAGGAAAAGACATGCACATACAAAAACATACTCACTACCTATTTATCGACCCATTGCGAACCACCCCAGTCTCTTCTCAGCAGTCATTCTTCCAAAATATAAAGCTTCCATTTAAACTTCTGAGGTACTATTTTCAAGCTCTTTGGAAGCTAGATTAGCAACCGTAGTCAACCTATGACTTCCATTTTTTTAAAATGATGTTTATGTTGCTGTTTCAATTATCTATTTCTGAGTAACAATTCACCCCCAAACTTAGTGCTTAAAACAACAACAATTTATTATTTCTCCTGATTCTGTGGGTTGATGGAAAGGTTTCTCTGCTGAGCTCACCCAGGCTCACCCATATTGCTATATTCATCGGGAGAGTCGGCTGGCCCGGAAGGTCCCTGATGCCTTCACTGATATCTGGCATTGGCGGACCTTGGTTCTTCTCTGTGAGGCCTCTTGTCCTCCAGTAGTCCAGACTGCTTTTCTTAAACGGTGGTCAGGGCAGCACTTTGAGGGAAAAGTGGAAGCCGCAAGGCTTGTTATGGATGGCCTAACCTCAAAAGTTATACATCATTTCTGCTACATTCATTGGTCAAAGAAAGTCAGAGGCCAGATCAGACTCAGGGGGCAGGGAAACAGACTTCACCACTCGATGGGAGTCGCAGCAGAGTCACAGAGGCATGTGTGCAAGAAGAGGAGGGCTGGTTGGAGAACTTTTCACCTCTGTCTACCATAAATACCCTTTTAAAACAATAAGAAAGTAAAACCCTTTAACCACAGAAAAAGTAGAGTGTATCCATAATTATAAATAAGGAAATAAAAATCACCCTTCATCCCATGCCCCAGAATGACTGATAATATGATCACTATTTGTACTCCCAGCATTTTTCTATACATCTTTAGATCAGGTCAAAAAATGCATACTGTTTTGTGCCCTGATTTTTATAACCTGACAGTATGTCCTAAACATTTTCTCATGATATATCTTATATCTCATGTATTTAATGTGCCATAATTTATTTAAATATTTTGAATATTTTTACTATAATAAATAATGTCACTAGCTTCTTTATATAAATCTTTGTGCATATCTCTGATTATTTCTGTAAGATTGATTCCATAAAGTTGAACTGCCTGGTCCAAAGAAAGATACATTTGAAAACTTTGAGATATTTTGCCAAATGACCTCCTATAAAAAAATTGAAAATAATTTTATGTTTCCAGCTAGAGAATATAACAAATCCCTGTTTTCCTCTTTTCCTCAACCCTGGTGAATCTGAGAGGTGAAAACTGACATTCATAGCTATTTCAATTTGCATATCATTGTCAATTAGTAATGTTGAACATTTTCTCCATTTTCAGCAGCTATTTGTATTCTCTCACCAATCTACTGTTCATCCCTCCATCTGGAAATATCAAGGAGAGAAAATGGAAAGGAAGGAGCCTTAATGAAAGCCCTTTTCTTAATTGTCATTACATTAGTCTCTTTTTCTATAGACAAGTGGTTAACAAATGTAAGTGTTTAAAAGTGGTAATAAGAATTACGACTATGTCTCACTAGTCAACAAGACCAGGTCTGGTAGGGTAGAGAAAAAGAAGAAAGGAAGGGAGGCAGAGAAGAGAGAGAGAGAGAAAGGAAGGAAGGAAGGAAGGAAGGAAGGAAGGAAGGAAGGAAGGAAGGAAGGAAGGAAGGAAGGAAGGGAGAAAGGAAGGAGAGGGAGGAAAAAAGAAAGAAAGGAAAAAGTTATGTGGTTAAGAGGAAAGGCAGAGAGAGGTTCGGAAAGAAAGCTAGAAGTAATTTTATTAGCAGAGATGGACAAAGGAGGTTTAGGAAACTAATCCTGGCTGGATGTCTATGTAGAGCTAGATGCGGGAACATGGAGTATGAGAATCAGGGAGACTGGGAATTGCATTACTGCGTCTAGAGTACACCAGAGTTGATTCTGTTCAACCTAAGCTCAGTGATTGTCTTTTTAAAAATGACAAAATGTCCAGAATCTTCATGGTATATTTCAACAGCATGAGAAACTCTAGCTTGGCCCTCAAATTGAGGCAAGATAGAACCAGATAGAAAGGTAAAATAAATTATTTGGCCAGCATTCATCCATTCATTTATTCAACCAACCAAACAACAACCATCGATACCTGCCATATGCCAAACACTGTGTGGGAGCTGTAGGTATAGAGAAGAATTAAGAAACGATTCTCACTCCCAAGCAACTTAAAATCTAGTATAGCATCAGACTTGGGGGAAAAGAAACAAGTAGGCAGGGAAGAGACATCTGCTGGTGTCTAATTATTCAAGTAATGGGTCTATGATGTGTCCATAGTGAGACTCTTGCACTTTAAGTTGTTTGTGGCATTAAGCTTGTCTTACTACTAAGAATAAGCAAGTCAGAAACATGACTTTTTTCCATGCATAATTTAAGCTGTCATCCCGATCCAGAATCTTCCAAGTTATGTTTGTTTTCAAATCACGGACAATACCAAAGAGGATTCCAGGCTCAGCCACAGACTTTTCCAGAACCCATCTTTAACTGTGAGTCTCTAATTCCTGGTGTGAAGTAGGTCACCCAGTCCAGACTCCCTCCTCCTTCATAATGGGTTCTCGTTTGGGATCTTGGTCCTTTTGTGTTAGCAGAACTCAATGAGGACGATCTGAATCCTCTAATTTTGAGTCTAAAGGGTCATCTCAGTCCTAAAATCTGATTCTAAACATAAGATTCCAAAGTGTTTGAACTTCAAAGTGAATGTGTTGGATTCTCTACCCCTTTCCTCCCAAAAACCTCTTTGGCCACTTTATAAATTTGTCTCCCCTCTCCCAGTGATCAGTTCTGAATTTTGGTAATCTCAAGAGTGAATTGAAAAGTAGCCAGATGTTCCCAATTATGTTCTATTTCTGGGTCCATGAAGATGATTTACCAGTTACATTTAATTCAGTGATTATGATGTGAATTAGATAGAACGTGGTATCAGGAAATGTTATCAACATAGATGCTTATTATAGGTGGCCAAATACATAGAAAGCAAAAAACCAAAAATCTGATTAGATTCTGGAAAGCCATATTTATTAATCATGTATGTCAGCTGCTTACCATATATGACCAATTACCATGTAGCACAATAATAATTATGCCATTAAAATGTATCTACATAAATTTCGTTGTAGAGTTTATCTGACTATATATGCATATAGAGATAGAGAGGAAGAGATATACAGATATGCTCAGGACTCCTAGTTCATCTCTGATTAGCTCATCTCTCTTTTTACAACTTTGAAGCACTAAAGGGTACATGGATCCTAAGCTGCCTGAGTTATTGTGTATCTCCCCTCTCCTTACCCGCCCCATTTAACCACAAACAATCGGAGGCTCTTTCAAAAACAGCATTGATTGGAGAGTCAAATGGCTGGGCATCCACTCCTAAGAATATGGCAGGTGTAATATTTCCAAAAGACCTTTTAGTAGCCCACTACCTTTTACCACCTCCTCTTGGGCATGGGGCAATTTCCATTGGTTTGTCTTCTTTTACAGGGCTTTCTATCAATCTCCCCCTAGACTTATCCTGTTCCTGAATCAGAACCCTGCAATCCCCCATTGCTTCTCTTTAATCAGTACACAGACAAGAGACAGAATAACAGGTGGGGAAGAGAGCACTGAGCTAGGAGGGCTATCACGGCAGGTGATCCCAGGGTGAATCTAATAATACAGACTTGACCTATGTCACCTTTAAATCATTCTGCTGAAACACTGTATACTTCTAGGAAAATCCACATGCCTGTGCCTCTTCTAGCCTCTACCATGCTTACCCTTGTTCTTTTCACTTCCTCTTCTCTATTTCCTCTTTCTCCACACACTTTGCTTCATTATCTCCTCTCCAGTGTCCCACTCTGTAATTATTCTTCACCCAGTATCTCTGTCTCTTGCCTCTGCTTTTGTCCACACTCAAGAGTTGAATCTATTAGCCAAGTATTACCATAAGTAACTTTACAATAAGTAATGCCAAGAACCTACTGTTGTCTTTATTAGACATTTCCAGCATCCAAAGGGACAACAGCTTTGGTCAAATCAGTTCACTAAGCCATTTGGGGATACTCCTTCAGTCCCTGGAATGCAAATTTCTTCTTATAGCTGCCTTGTACCTGACTGAAACCTTGATGAGTAAGGAGACTTTATGGTTTCACAGCTAAATGAAAGCATCAACTCATCAAGTTTTACAGAACCAATTTTTTCCCTGCTCAGTGATGTAGAACTCTGCAATCCTAACCAGGTACCTATGTAACCCTTGAGCAGATTCCAAGATTATTTTTGAGGGACATTTTGCCCTATCTCTAAGCAAACCCGTTACTAATCTCTATTCTGACCAGGTGAGCCTCTCAATTTTTATCTGCATTTCACTTTTTATATCTAATATCAACTTGACTGCTTTCTCATGTACTATCTAAAGTATATGAATCCACAAGATGAAATTACTGCACTTTAATGAGAGAGCTCGCCAACTCTAGCCAAAAACAGCTAAAATCTTCTGTTTGAGAGACCTACAAGCTTTCTGTGGCATTTGCTTTTCTTGGTCTCCTATTATTTTTTCAGATGCACCATGGGCTGTGAAAAATTTCGCATACATTCAAAAGTAATGTATAAACTATAAACATGTGCTAATTAATATATCATGTTTACTGTGAAGCATATACAAAACAGAAAATATTAAAGAATGAGGAAAAAATAAATAAAAATAGAAGCTCTACTATTTCCTTCTTATTTCCCAATGGATTATTTTGTGTACCAGTAGTAGGGTTCCACATTGAAGATCCCTGCTTCCACATGCGACGGAGGTCAGTGGAAAATAGTGCTGTGCCTTCCGTTAACCAGGAACAGATGACCATGTCGGCCCCAGCTCCATATTTCCTACCTTTACTTTTTCAATTGCTCAGTTACTTTTACCCAGATTTATGGTCTCCCTGTTTGCAGCCTCTGCCTTTTGTAACTTTTCAAACTTTATTTATTTAAAATAAAATAAAATACAAAGTAATCAGTGAAAATTGGATGGGGAGAGGAGGTAAGAAAGATTAAAAACGTACCTCGACATTTGGGTCATTAGGAAAGGAGTGCACTCTTAGGAAGAAGGTAGCTCTAGAGAGAAAAAAGAAATGTTAAAAGACTCCACTAAGTTTACAAATTTTGGAGGAACAAAAACCTTTCTACCATCTTCTCTGTGTAGGACTTCCTGAACATTTCCAGGAATCCTGCGACGGATGCGCTACCCTGAGGTAGCTGATCCTAGGCAATGTCTCTCTACCAGAAGTGGAGACTACCAAGGGTAGGGGTGCAGGCACAAGGCATGGTGCATTGTATATAGAGAATTTAAAAGCAATAATATACCCTAGTAGAAGTCAATTTGATTTTTTTTTAATTAAAGTTTATTGGGGTGACAATGGTTAGTAAAGTTGCATAGTTTTCAGGTGTACGATTCTGTAATACATCATCTATATATCACATTGTGTGTTCAACACCCAGTCAGTTCTCCATCTACCCTCATTTACCACCCTCTCCCCCCTTATCCTCTGGTAACCACTAATCTATTGTCTGTGTCTATGAGTTTTCGTTTCTTCATTTGTTTGTCTTGTTCCTTTGTTGTTTTCAGTTTTATAGACACATACCACATATCAGTGAAGTCTTATGGTTCTCGACTTTTTCTGTCTAACTTATTTCGCTTAGCATAATAATCTCGAGATCCATCCATGTTGTTGCAAATGGCACTATTTCATCTTTCTTATGACAGAATAGTATTCCATTGTGTATATATACCACATCTTCTTTATTCATTCATCTATGGAAGGACACTTTGGTTGTTTCCATGTCTTAGCCATCATAAATAAAGCTGCAATGAACATAGGAGCATATATATCTTTAGGGATAAATGTTTTCATATTTTTGGGGGTATATACCCAGGAGAGGGATTGCTGGGTCGTATAGTAGTTCTATTCTTAATTTTTTCAGGAACCTCCACACTGCATTCCATAGCGGCAATTTGATTTTTATTATCACCACACACTATCAATTCTAAATAATATTAATGGTAAAATACTCTTCTCCAAAAGCATTGATAGTCTAAACAATTGCTGTGATTCCTGTTGAGTTTCAACAATAATATGTGAACTTCTACTTAGCAATTTTTATTATTTATCTTTTAATAAGTATTATATTCTACATGGAAGTTAATTCAGAGAACTTTTAGTTATATAGTGAGGACCTACATACTCGGTCTCAGCTATATGCCTTCATTTTTAAAGTAAGTTAGTTCTTTTTTTTTTTAATTTATTGGGGTGACAATTGTTAGTAAAATTACATAGATTTCAGGTGTACAATTCTATATCACATCATCTATACATCCCAGTAAGTTAGTTCTTAACAGTTCAGAAACATTCAAGTTTGGATTTGTGTCACCAATCCCTATGCTACTACATATTCCTGCAGCTAAACAGTAGACTCTAAATAAGCGATGGTAGCCCAGTGATTGTAAAGACAAATTAATAGAACTTGAATTACATCCATTTGGTCATTCTATATGATTATGTGGAATTTAGCTGTGTTTAAAATTTAAATTCACAGAGTGTGCAAACTGAAAGATATAATATTTTTGTTTTGTAACTGCAAATTTTAGTACACACAAAAATATTATACTGAATTTAACAATCTCTTTAAAATTGACAGTTATTCTTTTAATAGTTTTGTTTTGTTTTAAAACCAGAGAAATGAACCAAAAGAAATAATGCTTTTTACTGATCACTATATAATAATTATTGGAAATAATTTTGTTATGTAAAGAACAGGGCTATGAAAAGTTGTCCCCTCTAGGTGTCAAATATAATAGGCATGCTACTGACTGCCGGTGTTGCTCAAGGAGGACTGCTGGTCACTATACCTGTTGTCCAGGTTTATTGTAACCCAAGAATACTCTCCTGTAGTCCTGTTCTCTTTCCCTGCCATTCCCAACAAACTCACTAGTCAATACAATTCACTTTGTATCTTTAAACCAATGTCCTTCTGGTCATTCACTTTCCAGTCTATCACTTTCTTTATATCTGATCCCCCAAAATTTTTTTTTTGATTTCTCTTCTTTTATTAGATTATCTATGTTATTATATCCATCTGTATACTGATTACTCTCAAATTTATAACTCTAGCTTCCACTTTTCACCTGAACCCTAGACTTCTATACCCAACTCCTTATGCTACAGCTCCACCTGGATGTCTAACAAGCATATTTAATTGGTCGCGATCAAATACTCGTGGAGATGTAGAGTATAGCATGGGAATATAGTCAGTGACATTGTGATAATTATGTGTGGTGTCCCATGGGTACTGGATTTATCGGGGTGATCACTTTGTAGGTTATATAAATTCTAATCACTGTGCTGTACACCTGAAACTGATGTAATATTGTATGTCAACTGTAATTGAAAAATTAAAAAAATTTAAAAAGAAAGCATGCAATTAAAAATAAATAAATAAGTTGATCATGATCAAATGTATTTTAATGTTCTTGCAATATCTGCCCTTTTCCCAGGAGTCCCCATTTCAGTAAATGGCATCACTCTTCATCAAGTCATTCAGAACATAACCTTGATCTTTCACTACTCTGCTTCTCCTATCCCAGTCCATAATAAACCCCAAAGAGGCTCAACCTTCTATATCTATCCCAAATCCATCCAGGTCTCACTCCTTCCCTTCCAGCTGAGACCTGGAACTCTGCAAAACCTACTGCCTGGTTTCCTTGCCTACCTGTGTTCCTTCCAGTCTCTTTTCCAAAACAGTGGCCTTACTAAGCTTTATAGAACATGAATCATCTCATGTTACTCTCTTGAGTAAAACACTCCAGCAATTTTCTGTCAGCTTTACACTAAAACCCAAAGCCCTTATGTTGGCTTACAAGCATTATATAATCTGGTCCCAGTTGTATTTTTGAACATTTTTTTAAACTGTCTCTTATTCCCTTCACTTACTCCGGTAACACTGCCTTTGTAGCTATTCCTTCAACACACCAACCATCTCCCCATGTTGGGCTCCTGCTTATCGCATAGCCTGGAACATTTGGCCCAGCTTTTCCTCTGGCTCAGCCCCACACCTCTCCAGGTTATTGCTCACAAGTTACCTTTTCTAAGATGCCTTCCTTGAACACACTGCACTAGGATAACAGCATAGAGGCATACTCAATCGTCTTGCCTTGATTTCTATTTCTTCGGGGAATTTTTCAATATCTGACATATAACATGTTTATCTCCCACATTACAACGTAGTCTCAAGAAAGCAAAGACTTTGCCTGTGTTGCCTATTGCTGAGTCACCAGAGCTAGAAGTGGTACTGAGAAGCTATATAGTCATTGAATTAACAAATAAAGTAATCTACCGAACTTCTATACCAAATCCAAGTCTGTGCTCTTTTTTGATCTCCTTTGTCATTGCTTTCCTCAAAAATCATCTTTGTCTTTTCGCTCCCATCACTAAGCCCCATTCTCAAACTTGCCCAAGAAGAAATAACTGCAGCAGAGGGCATCTCTCGGGAGGGGGAGGTGAGGCTGACCACAGAAGAAGCAGAGCCAGTCCTCCCACCTCTGACTGCCTCCAGTAAGTGGTCTCTGCTTCCTCATCTTGCTCTTGAATCGTGGGAGTCAATCATGGTGATCCCGTGCCCTTTTCTGGAGGATGAATCATAGCACTCCTGCTCCTCTTGACCATATACCAGTCCTTAATCCTTTATTCATGATTCCAAAATTAAAAAGGCTCTGAAAGCCTAAAACATCTTCCCTAAGTTTGAGGCTAACTCACTTGGCAGCAAAACCTGACATGGCCTGGTATCCAGCTATTTATGGTCTTTATCACATATTTCATGAATATTCAAACATTTTTGCAGGAGACTTATTAACGTGTTTGATTACAGAATGTTGCCCTAAACCTTGTTGGTAGTATACCATAATACACATAATTTGCACTCACTTACCTTCTAAAATCTGAACAATTCTGAGTTCTGAAGCACATCTGGGACCAGTGGTCTTAAATGAGGCATTGCGGAGCCCTACTTGATTTCTCAGCCACACATAATAGAAAAGGAGGTCCTATGACACACTCTGAACAGTGAAATGTAAGGGGAAAATCTGCTTGAGTTTCTAGAGAAAAATCATGGTTCCAAAATGAAAAGGCAAAGCCTCCAAAGTGAACGGCCTTACCCAAATCCTTCCTGTCTGCTCAGGGTCTCCACTGAGGAAGTGATGTCTGTCACCTTGTGACCATGAAGACACAAGGTCAAAGACGAAAAGCTAGTGAACCTAGAATGGTGGAGAAAAAAGAACAAAGATCAGGTTGGTAATGACCCTTCTGAATCTACAAGATAATTCTGGAATCAAGCACTAAATTTCCTTGTTTGCAAATCAGTGGTCAGCAGATTTTCTGCTACTTTCCCACAGATGGGATTAGCCAGGGACAATAAAATCCTGTCTTAACAGGGGACAAGTAGGGCCTTCACTCAGCAGACCACAAAGTAACCTCTTCCTGATGAAGAATCAGACCAAGAGGCCTATGATATGGGGCAGTCAACAGAAGGCTCAGGTGCTGGCCTTGTCAGGTTTCTAAGAAGAAAAGAAAGAACGAAAGAGAAAGGCAAGACGATAGCCCCTGGCAAAGAACCAGAACAAAGGCAGCTGGTGTTTATGATGGATACAGTAAAGTTTATCACTGTTGTGTGTCACACTCCAGCTGGCACAGTTCTTTGAAAATGTACTAGGGAGTGTGTTTTTATATATGTGCACGCTTGTGTGTTAAAGGGTGACCAGGTTAATACCACAGGGTATAAAACATCCTTGCCTGAACAGTCTCTGCAGACTTCTGAACTTTTTGGTGAGTGAGTCCTCTTCGCAGCCACCCTCCCTGCTTCTCCAAACTGCTTAGAGAGCTCCAAATTCCATACAGACACTGCCATTTCTCCATCTGTGCTCTCTCGGGACTCTTCATGTTCTCTTCTCCCTTCCTTCCCAAACACACTGGAGCTCAGAGATCTCAGCTCCTTTCCAATCTTTCCTCCCAGTCCCAGGACATTACCTTTCCACAGGATGAAATCTACCTTTTGCTACCTTCTCATCTTCATCCTCCTCCAGTTTATCACTATGATCCCAGGGAGCACTCAGGGTTCCTTAGACTCCATTGTGGATAAAATGATAAAAGAAGCTCTCGTTGGTCTAGATAACTGACAGGAATTGGGGGAAGCAGGAGGGTGACTCCTGATCATGCCTCCTGTTCCTTAACCCTAGCTTGTCCCCTATCCCATTCCTACAACCAAACCTCTAATCAGTCCACTCAAGCCCAATCTTCCTGCCCAGGGCTTCCCTACTCCCCTCTTTTTGGACTCTTGGCTAAATGTTCAGGTTTCCTTGATGATGATAATGAGAAGAGAGAAGAGGATAGCAATGATTTATGAACACTCACTATGAATGAGGTATAACGAAAAGCTTTACATAGATTTCTTCATTTAATTTTTGCTTTATGAGGTAAGTACAACTATTAGTTTCATTTTACAAATGAGGAAACTAAACCTTAAAACTAGTGAGTAGCCTGACTATGGACACAGGGACACCTCTGTGGTAGAAGGCTATTTGGAAGGGGGAGTATGGAGACAGAGATCACGGGCAATAAGCCTTCTTCTCTCCTACTCAGAGGTCAATCCTTTTGCCCCAACAAAGATCTCATGTACTAGTATCAGCAGCTCAGGCAAACTGTCCTCCTGCCCTGCAGGCAAGTAATTCCATGAAGAGGGATAGCAGGTAAGATGCCCTGTCCATCCCTGGCATCTACAACTTCTCACCATCTCATGTTTGTATCAGCCTGGGGCTGAGTCCTAACTCCTGGCTCCCAGAGATCGCTTACCCATCCTCATTTCCCTTAAGGATGTTACTGAGGGATCTTGGGTTTCTGCCTCTTCCCTTCCCACCCTCCTTTCATGACCTTTCTCTCTTCAACTTTCCTATCATGGTCCTACCACTTACCATTCCTCCTGTCATTCATCTCCCTTTCTCAACCTATTTCCCTGTTTTGGTGTCTAGGGGCCAGCACAGAAGTGAGTTTAGCACAAATCGGAAGGAACAGAAACACCCAGTCCCCTCACTCTCATGGATTTTCTCTACTCCCATATACCTAAGTTTGTTTTAGTATTTTTTTTTCTTAAGGAGTACCTTCATAACTGATCCTACAAAACCTAGATCTACCCCTGGGCTGTGCAGGCATGAAAGGTGGTTATGGGTGGACCTCCCTCCTCTCAAAATCTCAGGGCTCTGACGTTTATGTCTCAAGAGCCCATATGGGGACCGTTGTCACAAGCTGTGCTTGTGGCTAACCCTGGGGTTCCTGGGATACCTGTGGGAAACCACGTGTCACTGCCAGTGGGGCTTGGTAGACTGGACCACTGCCTGCCGCTGCCACCTGAGAAGGAGGAAGGTAAGAACCCAACTGTGTGACCATGACTGTAATGAAATCACGACCCCAAACAGGAAACCTGACGCAGAGCTCCCTTTCATTTGTTACAACCCTGCTTCTTGGGTAATAAAGTCGATTTTTGCAAGGTGCAGGCAGACAAAAGCAGTTTTAAAAGAATTCAATTTCTAGATTTTCGGTTTGTATATGTACTGTTTCCTAAACTTTTCTGCCAGATACGTGCTTTGATTATGGTGATAAACTGGCCATTGTCTTTCTCCCCCCATAAAAAGAAAAATACAGCCCTTACCTGTCATTGAACCTTCCCGTGGTTCATTGCCATGGGGTATAAAAATCTGCATAATGCTAAAAAAAAAATTATTCAAAATATTGGTGCCAACGTTGAACGATCCAGTGATTGAGTAACAAGTCCTTTACAAGTTGGGAAGCTCCCGGTTTTTAACTCAGTATTGAAGGAGGACTTAATGCAGTTATCAATCGATAGACCATCAAAATAATTTTTAATATCAATTTGCAGTGTTATATTTAACAAACAGCTCAAAAGGAATTCAAACAAATTGAATGACATTGTTATAATAAAATTTTCTCTTCCTACATACTTAATTATGAAGTGGTCTCGAGGCTTATAACTATGAAAAGAAAATGTAGGAATAAAATTGTTTCTAAACTTTATTTCTCTGTAGGATTATTCATTCGTGGGTATATAAGCCACTTGGGGGGAAAAGCAGCTCCATCTCTCTCATTTAAGAAATATGTTTCCAAAAGATATCATTTGTGGTTATTGACTAATCAAAATTTGTTATAAATGTTTTGTTCAATTGTATACTGTTAATCATTGTAATAATAACTCAGTATGTACTTCTATTTATGGCAGCTAGAGTGAGTCTTTTAAAATGTAAATCAAATGATGTCACTTTCCTATCCAAAGTACACTTCTAGTGACTTCTCCTTACAGAGATTTTACAAAATAAAATCTCAAGTATTTATCATGGCCAAAAAAACCCTGCATCTAACCCCTGATTATATCCGACTTCATTTCTGATCCTTGCTCACTTCATTCTGGCCACGCCTGCATTCTCAATGTTCCTATAAGTCATACCCACCCTCCTACCTCAGGTCCTTTCCACTGTGTGTCCCCAGACAGTTACACGGTTCTCCACACACGAGGTCAATTCTTAATATTTTTCGGAGAAGCCTTCCCATCATGCTCTATCTCTTGTCCCCCACCCTCTTTTTAAAATGCTTCTCAGTCCTGACATCATACTATGTATTTATCTGTCAGTGTATTAATTATCTCCCCCCTTTGGAACATGTGATCCATGAAAGACGAAACGTTATTTAATTTGCTTGCACTGAATCCCCAGTGCTTAGAATAGTGCCTGGACCATGCAGAAGTTACAATGAGCAATCAATTAGTCTCCTATCAAATCCAACTCTGAGTCAACTCAGCTTTCTCTCTTGCTTTCTAACCCTCTTCCTATGCTCAGACTGGGTCACTGAGGGGCAGTCATTATTTTAACTGTCTCTGGGTTCCATTCACAAGGTGCTTCTAGAAGAAATAGCTGTATATCAGAGGGCACCTCTTTGAAAGAAAAAGCCAAAAAATGTAGATGGAGGCTAGAAAGGTCTGCAACACCAGAAGCAGAAGTTGGATTTTGTAGCTCTGGCTGACAAAATTCATTGCCCACTTACTGGCCAATTTCCCCTTTCTCTGTGTTAAGAGCATCCTGATTTCATGCAGGGTGGTCATGTGCCCTGTCCTGAAGGATAAATTATTTTTTAAGCCAATAATGAAGCTCCTGCTCCTCTTGGCCAGATATTCTCTTTCCTGGACCCCTTTGCATGGGGTGGAGTTGTGGCATGTGACCCAAATCAGGCCAAGCAGACAGAGGAGAACTCTGCTCGGGACTCCTGAGAAAGTGTTTGTTTCCTGAATAAAAACCAGAGACTCAAAATTATCTGTAACCCTTGTTGCTTTGGATGTTGCTGTGAGGACGTTAGGTCTGGAGTTGTCGCCATGGAGTAAGTCAACCATCTTGCGAGCCTGAATAAAAACTATAAGGATTGTGAAGTGGAAAGAGAGAAAGAATCTGAGGCTGTAATAACATTATTCAGAGACCGAACAAAGTTTAGAGTTATTGAACCTCATTTCTTCATAAGTAAATAATAAACATTTGTGTTAATTCATTTTACAAGTATTTATTGAGTTCTGCTGCATGACAGGCATTGGGATATAATAGAGATTAAAATGGACAAGGATTACTACCTTCATAAAGCCTCTAGTCTAATTTTAAGCCTCTACCAGCTGGGATTTTTGTTACTTTGCCATGGACAGAATTACTCCATGGCAATGTAATGGTATCTGGTCAGATGACAAGCAAGGCTCTTATACTACACCTTTTCTACCTCTTCCTGTTGAAGGAGTAAACAAACGATCTATAGTGAGTGATGTCAGAAAACCAGACAGTTCCTGGAACTGCCAGAAACTAGGTAGTTCCGGGGACTGCCAAGAAGAGAGGAGAGGGATAAAGGAGAAAGGCAGAAAGACTTCCCTAGGCAGAGAACAAGAGCAAAGGAAGCTGATACCTCTCCAGGCACATGCTGGAGATTGTTCCAGGCTCTCTCTGGAGGCTTGACCCTCCCCAGCTGCCTTAGGTCCCAAGTACTGCCCGTGTTTGTTAGTGGAGAAGAGGGAATGCCCCCACGACATGCTACCAGAGTATAAAATGTCCCTGCCCTCCCAACCTTGGCAGGCAGCCCTTTCCTAAACCTGGCAGGGTGAGTCTGATGCACACCTCTTTTCCGTGACAACCCTGCTTCTTAGGAATGCTGCAAAGGAATCCAGGCCACCCTCGCCCTGCTGCTACTCTTCCCCTACTCCCAAGGGCACCTATTTGTACTTTCTCTTCTCCTTTCACTCCCCTCTCCTCTGGACCCAGGAGTTGTTTTTCACCTTCTGTCCATTTTCCCCTTCATCTCAGGACGCTGCCTTCCTATAGGATGAACGCTTCTTCTCACCTCCTTTCCTCCGCTCCAACTGTTGAGCTCAGGGGATGCTCAAGGCTCCTTAGATTTCACTGTGGATGAAAAGGTAAGAGCATTTCTCAGGGAACTGGGTGGCTGATGTTGGAGGGGGCGACAGAAGGAGGGGACGTTATCTCCCTAACACTCAGTCTTGCTACTAGACCTCACCCATTTCCCAGTCCATCTCCAGATGGCAACTTCTAACTGAAAGATTCATCTCAAAACCTCTGCCCTCTCCATGCCTTATGGGCTCTTAAAGTTGCTAGTGATGCAGGAATGAAGGCTATACCTAACATGCCTGAGCACTTCCTACGTGCTAAGTACTGTTAGATATTCTATTATTATTTTATTAACTCTTCGGTGCAACTCTATGAGGTAAGCACGGTTATTTCCATTTTACAAAAGAAGAAACTGAGGCTTAGAAAAGTTATGTAATTTTGCCAACAGCACACAGCTATTAAGTGACTGGATCCTGAACACAGTGAGTCCCGTGAGCAGAAAGGTGACATGGGATTTGGGGTCAGGGGCTGGCCAGTTTGGGCCCTGTCTTAGCTCTTTGTCTCTCCCACAGGGTATAAGCCCTCAGGCGGTACAAAACAGCTCTCCTGTAGAAGCATCACTAAAGAAAGTAATCAGTCCTCCTGTCCATCAGGTTAGAGGATGAAGGCACTTCCTCACCCCACACCCATTCTTATGCTCCTGGTCTCAGGCGGCCACTCCATCACTGTACAGCAGGTTGGCCCCAGCTTCAGGATTATAATGTCGTTGGGTTGAGTCACAACTCCCATACCCACAATTTCCTTTCCATCCTTTCCTCCCAAGGTGTTGCTTAGGGGTCAGGTTTCGTTCCACTCTTTCCCCTCTTCCTTAATCTCTCCTACCCCCCCAATTTTTTTTTTCCTCCAAAGCCCTGCCATGTCACCTACCTCCTCCTCCATGTCTTTTATCTCCCCCTTCCAATCTAATCCCACACTGTTTCTGCCCCACCAGAAGGGGGAAGAAAGGGTAGTCAACAGAAGGCTTCTCTCAATATCTAAGGGCTGTGGATGTCTCTCCCCACCCCATGCTGTGCAGGGTACATCATCACTGGATACTCATGTGTCTACACCTGTGACTCCTGGGACATGCAGGGGAAGCCATGTGCTACTGCCAGTACAATCGTGCAGCGTACACCACACCTGCTGCTGCCACCTCACCTAAAGGAGACCGACATCTCAGCCTGGGAACTCTGAAGGCAATAAAACCATGACCACAACCAGGAAATTCATGACTTCTGAGCTCAAGTCCTTCTGCCTGTGACACCCTGTCTTCCCACATAATAAAGATAGTCTTTGCTTATGTCTGTGGTGTTACTAGCCTCTGATTGGGTCTTCTCTCTCCACAGGATGTCTCCCTACCCCAAGTGCTCCAATGTGTGCTAAGAAGAGGATCAGAAGAATTCAAATCAAAATCCCATCTTCACCACCATCATCTGATTCTTCAACAAACATTGAGTCACACAGTTCCAGACTGTTCTTGGCACCAGAGGTATAGAGAAGTAAAACGATAATGTTGGGGAAGGTCGTCAAGAAGACATGACCACAGTTTGACCTGGTAGCTGGACGCGGGCAACTGGAGGCCCCCTACTCCCTCCCCTGTCCTTGGAATGTGCAATCCGCTTGTCTTCCCCATGCTAGAAGCTGCCTGAGGGCACAGCCTTGAAATGGTAATATGGTGAGACTAGGTACAAGTCTCCTGTGTACATGACTGTCCCAGTTAAAGCCTTTATATAAACTTTTAAGATTTGGCGGGTGGACGTGGAAATCTACTAGTCCTGTGGCTGCCTAAGACAAGCCTAATATGTAAGTTTGCTTGTTTATGAAGCCTGTGGCCTCCCAACCTGGAGTGGTCTGCCTCTTCTTGGGTCTCTCTCTGCCCACCGCATAAGGGCTGATTTCAGATTACACCCAGGAGGCTCCTGAGGAGGCTGCAACCCAACACACACCCATCCCCAGGAGGGCTCACCAGCTGGAACATTCCTTACGCATCAAGGCACATATGCTTTGCCTCTGCTCTGAGCAACCTGAGTGGTCTAATGATCACTCCCCCGACCACCCCACAGTGTTTTAAAATATGCCTTTTATTATTATTTAGGTATGGCAAAGCAAACAGATCAGGAGATGGCTGCCATTGAAAAGATAGATCAAAGAAGAAAGGACATGCCATGCTACACCATGACGGGTCACACAGGGAGGCCCTGGTATCAGCCAGGAGTTGGGGGTAGAAGCTCGAGGAGGGGGGAAACAGGCAAGAGCCTTTTATTGTGGTTTCCGTGAGAAGAAATGGGTGAGGCAGGGTAAGCAGGTTTAGGATCAACTAATTTGAATAACTTCAGCAATATCTAAGGCATAGGGGCTGTCCTAGATGTCTGGTACCTGGACTTGTGATGAGGGCAGGTGGATAGTGGCCCAGAGTGTGAAACCACAGTAAAGGACCTAGGCAAGTTTATGGACTCTGCGTTGGCTGCTTTGCATATGAAATGCATCCTCACAGGGTAGTTGTTGGCTAACTTTAGAAATTAGCTAACCTGGGGAAGGGCAGACGCTCCAGGGTCAGCAAAGCCCCAAGTTGTCAAAGCATCAGAAAATCAAAGGCGTGGTTAATACACATACTTTTTATAGGTAGTCGGTTTTCCTGACCCTTCCTCTAGGAGTCTGACACGTAATTCTTCTTCAGAATACTATGATGCTCCAGCCTGGGAATTCCTATATGATGCCTTCGATCCTTCCTAGTGTGCTAGAATCGCTATGCCACAAGCTCAGGGAGACAATTGTCATATTGTGTGGAATTTTTGTGGTACAAGTAGTAGGAAGCTGGGCAAAATGTAGGCAGCAGGCAAATGCCAGATGGTTTCAGCAAAGCTCAGTGCTGAAGTCTGACTCCGTGTCAGGGTCAGACTGTCTGACTTCACTCAGTGCAGTGCCCCTTCCGTGGGATTTGAGTGATGTTCCTACGAGTTAGTTATGTACCTGGTACTGGACCCTCTGCTGATATCAAAAGAGAAACTCTGAATTGTATTAGCCTATGATTGGTGCCATGAAGCATGCAGAAAACAACAGAAGAGTCATTTGTCTTTGGAGAAGCCAAATCAAAGAGAAAGTAGCAGGTGCCAAAGGCAGGTGGTAAGTCTTCCTGTAGCTTTCTGGTGTCTCTAGGGCTGGTCCCCGAGTGCAGGGCCTCTCTAGAGAACCATGAGCCAGGAGGGGAACATCAATTGACAATGTTTACAGCTTCCCAAACCATAGGGAAAGATCTTCATCCCACTGCCTCTGGGATGCAGCATAAATGAACCTGGTTCTGACTCCACATGAGTGATCACTCAGCCCCTACTCCTTTAAATCTGCAATCATTTGTCCCTGGCCAACCGGTTCTCAATGCCTCTGGCAAGGAAGATAAATCATCCATTGTTATAGAATTATATAACCCAGCACTCATGACTTTTAAACAGTTCCCTTCAGTTCTGCACCAGGCATTTAGTAAAATAAAACACTCCTAGTTCCTGGATGATTGGACCAAAAGAAAAAGACAAAAATGGGACCAATGTCCAATGTTCCCATTCTCTTCCACACGGGTCCAGTATGGGATACTCTTACAGTGCCGGGTATGCTTTCCCTCCAGACGGCCTTGGCTCACACCATGTACTGTGCAATGTTTCAGATCCTGGTTCCACCGACCAGGCCGCCAGCTTTTCTGTCCTTGGAAGAACCGGAGAAGTAAGATTGGTGTTTAGACCTTCATTCTAATGGGAAGGTATTGACCTCAAGGTGGCAGAACTGCTATGGGACCAGGAGTGGGATTTTGTAGCTGCTGCTCCTTCCTCTCCTCCTTCCCTCTCCTTCCACTCTAACCATCACAGCAAAGCTCTTGCTCCCTGTGACATTTTCCTCCGAAGTGTATTACTCTTTAAGACAAGAGTTAGCTTATTTATGTCGAGAACTCCATTGAAAAATGTATACTTAATGACAAATATCTTAAATGGTGTATACTGCTGGCTTTATCATGTAGCCCAACACAAAATTCGTTTTATTCATAATACTTAGCCAAAACATATTATTTCCTTTCTGAACTTTTGCCTTTGGGAGAAAAAAAAATGGTAGCAATATTCCACAGGGAAAAACTGCCCCAAATGAGTCTGACAACTGCTTCATTTTTACTGCTCAAATACCTAAAACACTATGATCACAAAGAGAACAGGAAATTTTTCAGAAACCTAGACATTATTCAGTGATCGTTGATCATTTATTATTCATGAGATGAGATTGGAGAAATGGAACGCTCAAGACAGGAACCAGAAAAAGAAAATTAAAGCCAAAAATGTGTGTGCATTTATTTCTACACAGTTTTTATTCAGATGTTCAATACACCCACATAAGCTTCACATGTTGCCTTTGGATACCTAGAATAACATAGCTCCATTCTTTTTTATTTCATCAATGAAATTTATTTTTTAGAGCAGTTTTAGGTTCCTAGCAAAATCAAGCAGAAATTCCAGCGTTCCCATATACCTCTTGTCCTCATACAACCACAATCCCCCTTTATCGACGTCCTTGCACCACACTGGTACATTTGTTGTAATCAGTGAACCTACACTGATGTATCATTATCATTCAAAGTTCATAGTTTACATTAGGGTTCACTTTTAGTGTTGTGCATTCTGAGTTATAACAGATGTATAATGACATGTTTCCAACATAATAGTATACAGAAGAGTTTCATGCTAGAAAATCCTCTGTGCTCTGCCTATTCATTCGTCCCTCCCTGAACCCTTGGCAACCACTGATCTTTTCACTGTCTCCACAGTTTTGCCTTTTCCAGAATGTTATATAGTTGAGTCATACAATATGTAGAATTTTCAGATTGACTTGTTTCATTTAGTAATATATATTTAAGGTTCCTCTATGTCTTTTCATGGCTTCATAGATCCTTTCATTTTAGCATTGATGAGTATTTCATTGTCTGGATGCACCATAGCTTATTTATCCATTCACCTACTGAAGGACCTCTTGTTTGCTTCTAAGTATTGGTAATTATGAATAAAGCTGCTATAAACATCTGCATGCTGGATTTTATGTGGATATACTTTTCAATGCCTGTGTATAAGTACCAAAAGGCATAATTTCTGGATCATATGGTAAAAGTATGTTTAGTTTTGTAAGCAGCTGCCAAACTGTCTTCCAAAACAGCTATACCATTTTGCATTTCCACCAGAGATGTTCCACATCCTTGCCAGCATTTGGTGTTGTCAGTGTTCTGGATTTTGGGCTTTCTAATAAATATATAGTCATATCTCATGGTTCTTTTAATTGGAAATTCCCTAATGACATGTGCTTACTTGCCCTCTGTATATCTTCTATGGTGAAGTGTCTGTTTCATGTCTTTGGCTTATTTTTTAACCAGGTTGTTCATTTTTTTATTGTTGACTTTTTTAATTTTTAAAAATTTCCAATTCAGTTGACATTCAATATTATTTTATATTAGTTTCAGGTGCATAACATAGTGATTAGACATTTATATAATTTACACAGTAATTCCCCTAATATATCTAGTACCTTGAGTTTTAAGACTTTTTTATATATTTTGGATAACAGTCCTTTATCAAATACATCTTTTGCAAATATTTTCTCCCCGTTTGTGGTTTGTCTTTTCATTCTCTAGACATTGTCTTTTGCAGAACAGAGCTTTTTTTTATTTTAATGAAATACACCTTAACAATTATTTCTTTCATGGATTGTATCTTTTTGTGTTGTATCTAAAAAGTCACCACCATACCCAAGGTCAACTTGGTTTTCTCCTATGTTATCTACTAGGAATTTTAAGTCTGTGATCCCTTCTGAGTTAATCTTTGGGAATAGTGTAAGGACAGTGTTTACATTCACTATTTTGCACATGGATGTCCAGTTGCTCCAGCACCATTTGTTGAAAAAACTATCTTTTCTCCATTGTATTATTGCCTTTGCTTCTTTGCCAAAGATCATTTGACTAAATTTATGTGGATTTATTTCTGGGCTCTCTATCTTGTTCTATTGATCTTAAAAATTATTTCATGAATATCACACTACCTTGCTTACGGTTTTTTGTTTTTTGGTGGTTTTTTTTTTTCCATGTTTCTCACTGCCTCTTTGATCAGGTTTTTATTTAAAATTAGCTGTCTAAAGTTATTTGACCTTTACAGAATCAACAAATGTCAGTTTATGCCGTTATGCCACACACTTTTTTCTTCTGTGGTGGGGTTCTTTCCTGCAGGCTTCTTCTCAGGAGCTTCTTTCTTAGTAGCTGCAGGCTTTCTCCCCCATCCCCAAGGCTTCTTCTGCTTTGTAGCTCCAACAGCGTTCTTTCCTTTCTTCCCGCCACTGGCTTCTTGCCGGGAACCCCCTTCTCATCAGATTTGGCTTCTAGCGCTGCTGCTGCTTTATCCCCCCGGAGCTGGTGGTTCTTGGCCTGGCGAAGAACGCTGTTCCGGTGCATGACCTTTGCACGTGGGTCTAGCTTCAATATGATTCTCAGGTTTTGCAGTGGATTCTTCTTCAGGACTCTGTGATGAATCTTCTTGTGGGTGCTCGGAGGGCTCTTTGGATCTCTGGGCTTTTCAAGATTCTGTTAAGGTCTGTATTGAGCATCTTGTGCATGGAAAGGTTGTAGTTACTCTGGAGGGAGGCAGCTTTATGCCAAGTGCCATACAGAACAATTAACCAAATGCAGAAATAACCCACATGCCCACCAAGAGCAAGTTTCTAAATGTTCAGTTTGCTTACATTAAGTAGAGTAATTCCAGGGATGTTTCTGAAGGCTTGGATGATGCCGTTGTTCTTATTATAGATGATTCAAGGTCTCCTGTGCTAGATATGACAATGGTTTCTCATTTTGCCCTTGCCAACTCTCATTCACTGAGAGGTATCGACCTTTTTTATATCATTCGAGGCTTTAAGTTTCTTAAGGAGCAAAACAGTCTCCTTGGTCTTCTTATAGCCTTCAGCTTTATCTCCAGCTACGAAAGGAAGTCCAGGAACTTCCTCAATACAATGACCTTTAGACATGACCAGCCCTGGTAAGGCCCAGGCAGCCAGGGCAGTGAGTAGATGTCATATCGCTTCTGTGTTGTGTTCACTCTGTGGTGCTAATGGCATCAGGTTTTGGTTGGTGCAAACATGCAGCCCCACCACACGTAGTGCCAAAACACCCTAGCCAGAGCAATGAGTCCCACCACCTGAAGCCTGGGAATTGAGCCACAGCTCTGACAGAACCCCACGACTCAGCACTGGTTTGATGACCTGCTAATTCACTGAGAGCGCAGGGCTGTCTTTTGTTTTCGCCCAAGTTGGTGTGAATGAAGTTCACAATATCTGGTCGAATGGGAGCCTTGAACACAGCAGGCAGCGTGAGATTTTTGCCACATGATTCCCCATTTCTGGAGTGCCCCAATATCAGTGGAGGAGCACACGCCATGGCGGGGAGAGGAGACGGCCGTGCTCCTTTCAACTCAGTGGCGCCCATAGGAAAAGGCTACTGTAGCTTTATAGGAAGTCTTGATGTCTAATAGTGGCAATCCTCCAACTTTGTTCTTCTTCACTATTGAGCTGGCTATTCTGGATCTTTGGCCTTTCAATATAAAACTTTAGAATAAATTTGTTGATATCCACAAAATAACTTGCTGAGATTTTTGTTGGAATTTTGTTGAATCTATAGATCAAGTTGGGAAGAACTGTCATCTTGACAATATTGAGTCTTCCTATTAATAAACATGGAATATTTCTTCATTTATTCAGTTCTACTTTGATAGTTTTTCATCAGAGCTTTGTAGTTCTTTTATAGATTTTTGTGATGGACCGAATGTTTGTGTTTCCCCAAAATTCATGTTGAAACCTAACCTCTCAGTGTAATGGTATTAGGTGGAACCTTTGAGAGGTAAAGAAAATTAGATGAGGTCATGAGGATGAAACCCTCATGAATGGGATTAGTGCTCTTTTAAGCGTCATAAGAGAAGATGCTTCTGGTCTTTGCTTTTTATCATGTGAAGATACAAGAAGAAGTTGACACTCTGTAACCTAGAAGACTGTCCTCATCAGAATCCAGCCAGGCTGGCACCCTGATCTCAGACTTTTAGCCTCCAGAACTGTAAGTACTAAATATCTTTTCTTTATAAGCTACCCAGTCTTACAGTAGCCTGAACAGACTAAGACACTCCTGTGTGTATTTTGTTGGATTTATACCTAAGTATTTAATTTTTTGGATGCGAATGTAAATAGTATTGTCTTCCTAAATTTTATTGCTGTTATATGGAAATGTGACTTTTGTATATAACCTTGAACCCTGAAATCTTTCTCTAATCATTTCTAAGTTTCAGAAATGTTTTTCTCAATTCTGTCAGATATCCTATATAGAAGATCATGTCATCGACAAATAAAACTTTTTATTTCTTCTTTCCCAATCTATATATCTTTCATTTCCTTTTTCTGTCTTGTTGCATTACCTGAGATTTCCAACATAATGTTGAAAAGCAGAGGACATCCTTGCCTTCTTCCTGATCTTTGAAGGAATGCTTTGAGTTTTCCAACATTAAGTGTGATGTTACCTGTACATTTTTTGTAGATGTTATTTATTAAGTTAAGGAAGTTCCCCTCTATTCTAAGAGTCTTTATCATGGAAGGGTGCTGGATTTTGTCAAATGGTTTTTCTACATCTTAATGAGATGATCATGTGATTTTTCTTTCTTCTTGATGTGATGGATTACATCAGTGGATTTTTGATTGTCGAACTACCTTGCATACCTGAGATAAATCCCAGTTGATATGGTTATTTTCTTGGTGTAATTCTTTTTTATGCATTATTGGACTCAATTTACCAATATTTTGTTGAAGATTTTTGCCCCACTTTTTACACTAGAATAGTGATTCTTAACCAGAGAATTTAAAAATGTCTGGAAACACTTTTGGTTGTCACAAGTAGTGGGGAGATGATGATATTGACATCTAGTGGGTATAGGTCACAGATGCTGGGAAACATCCTGCAGTGCACAGGAGAGGTCTCCACAACAATTATTCCACAAAGAATGTCATGCCGAGAATAAGAATGTGCTAGAATGTATGCTTCTATTGTTAGTAAATGGCCTAATTTCTCATTCAAAGGGAACACTGGAGATGTGTCTGAGCAAAAGTAAAAATACTGTTCTTCTAGATATCTCTATTTTCAGGCAAAATACATGTATCTCCACTCCCTAATTCCCAAGAGGGATGCTTGTAACCTAAGTCAAGTCACAAAGGCAAGAAAGAATTTCAGCTTTCTCAATAGCTTATGTTAACACTTCTTCCTCACATACTAGCAATTAGAAGCACATTTCTTACACATCTACAAACTGACCAATGAATAAGTATCTGGAAGATATTTTGAATGACAGGTTTCTAGTTCTGCAGAAACCACAAAACTGACCTTAAGAGAGAAAGAGATTGGAGCGACCAGTGTATCATGTGTTATAGATCTATATGCCAACTGCTTTTATTTATTTGTGTGCTCTCTAAATTACAGAAGTCAGAGCTTCTGCACACTTGTGCCTCAGAAACATAGTGTGGAACATTTGAGGAAATATTGGTTATCTAGTAAGCCATTAATGGGCCCTTATCTTAGAATCACATACACTATTTTTGAGGTATTAAGTGTTATTGTATTAAATAAATCATCTCTTAAGTGAGAGGAATTGTTATTTTTGTTTTTGGCAATCCCATATAGAAGAAATGTCACTACGTGATCTATAAGGAAAAGAATATGTTAGTACTAAGACTTGGACCTAAGCCCTTAGTGTATGGAGTGAAGACAAAATAGAGCGGTCCTGATTATAAATAGAAACTCCATTCAGGCCCTAAATAGATTGAAAAGACAACAAGTAAACAATTCTCTGACTCTACAGTGACAGTACTGGTCTGAGCAATGATCACTATGAGTATTGATTGACATGTATCTGATTGACATGACATAATTTGAGAGGTTCTAAGAAAGTTCCTTTTCTTAAAATGTCCTTGTCCTTCCTGCTTCAAATACTCTTCCTAGATTAATTGAGAGAGTAAAAGTAACCAGAAACATCTGAGCCTTCTGTTTAAAAACACACAACCACAAGAGTAGTCCCACTTTGAGCCTTACCCAACATTGTTTTGTGTATAATGGGAGGGACAATAGAAACTAAGGTAGAAAAATTACCAAGGCAAGGTTGACACTATTTACTCTGGAGTCAGTCCTGGAGCTCAGCCTTAGAGAGGAATGAAGAAAGAAAAAGTTTCATCTACTAGTCAGATCTATCTGGAAGACGATACCATAGCTGAGGAGTAAGAGGTAGAAAAGGTGGGGATATCATAATGTGTTTGTGGGGGTGTCAGGAGAGAAAGGCTGAAAAGGGATGAGAGGCTCAAGATTGCCTGAGACTGAATATGCTTATATGAAAAAGGTAGGTTTCCTCCCATCATGGACTGAGAGTTGGTTTTCAAAAGAAAACATTATGAGTGAAGCTTAAGGGTTTCACTAATTAATGGAAAACTCTGAGAGAAGAGATTTGTATAGCCCTCATTGGCATATGATTAGCAGGATGAGGACAGACAAGCAGCAAGTTTCACAAAGGAGAGACACAGCGTACCACTTAATTACATGCTTGCCTTATGTAAGCAACTGGTACTGGAGGTTTATGGTAGATAAGATAAGCACAGTGTGCATGAATAAATTGCCACATCTAGTGGCGAGTTACCCATTAATTGTTATGGATAGTGTAAAATTTCACACTTCCAGAGAAAAATACATATGTGTGAACTACATTAGGTGTGGTCTCCTCTAAATAGAATCTTTACCTTTAAGAATAAGATAGAGCCACAGCCTCTCCAACACTTGTTACTATCTGTCTTGTTGATGATAGCCATTCTAACTGGTGTGAGATGATATCTCATTGTGGTTTTCATTTTCATTTCTCTGATAATTAGTGATGTTGAGCATTTTTTCATGTCTACTGGCCATTTGCATGTCCTCTTTGGAGAAATGTCTATTCAGATCCTCTGCCCATTTTTTTTAATTGGATTGCTTGGATTTTTGTTTGTTGTTATTGAGTTGTATGAGTTCCTCATATATTTTGGATATTAGCCGGCACTGTTTGCAAAAATCTTCTCCTATTCAGTTGGTTGCCTCTTTATTTTGTCGATGGTTTCTTTTGCTGTGTAGAAGCTTTTTAGTTTGATATAGACAGCAGTTTAATGGTTACCAGAGGGTAAGGGGGGATGGGGGTGGGCGATGAGGGTAAAGGGGATCAAATATATGGTGATGGAAGGAGAACTGACTCTGGGTGGTGAACACACAATGTGATATATAGATGATGTGTTACAGAATTGTACACCTGAAACCTTATGTAACTTTACTAACAATTGTCACCCCAATAAACTTTAATTTTAAAAAAAGAGTAAGGTAGAGCCCATCAGTCCTAATATTCATAATAATAGCTGTTTTAACTATATAAAACAGATTCATATAATTTATGAAGAAAAGGATTTACTGATGTAACACATTTTTTGAGTTATTTAATCAATACATTCTTGCTCTCAGTAATAGCTAGTTTCTAGTTTTCCCATAGTTTCCCCATCCATTGAATCAATGGAATCATTTCTTAGATTTGAGTCTGAAATCTGACTTCTGTGAATCCCTGGGAGAAAATAATGTTAAAGATAAAAATTTTCTGAAAGAGAAAATTTGAACTGAATTAAATTTTTTTCCTTTATAAAGCAAGCCAAGGTCTGGTCTTAGAGTTTTACCAAAAGTTGATGTTCCATGTCTCTATTCAACCATGGAAAAAAACACAAATATTATTCTTACAGTGTAGGACATCGTTCTTCAAATGGTGTGCTTGAGGCATCAGTGTTGTCACCTCTTAGACAATGTTTTCACGCTCCAGTACCTGTCTTTCTGGGAAGAACTAGATAGGTTTGGGTCTGAGGACATCATCCTGAGGGTTGTCAATAAGGGAGGGAAGTTGTGTGTCAATCCTCTTCTTAGATCTCTTCTCAGATCTTTTATAGTGCTTGTCTCTCCTCCTCTCTCTCATCATGTGTATTCTTGGCATCGTCCAATGTCAACTCCCTTATAGATTCCTTTCTTCCAAGCTGTTATATTAGAAATAGAGTTTAACCATCATTGGCTCATTTCCTCTAAAGACTCAAACAGAAGAGTAGGGGTCTAATTGCTGTTGCTTAAATATTCCCTGCCATGTAATAAATCAAAATGTTCTTCTGGCTGGGACATGCTGACGAATGCAAAGTCACCTTGGATTCATGATACATTTTTTGGGGAAAAACATACACATCTTTGGAAACTTAAACATTTGCTTCTTTTTTATAGGAAAAAATTATTAGGAATTTCTCCACAAAAAATTCTCAGTAAATTAGGTGACATCTGACTTACTTTTTCTTCAAAGTTTACCTATACATATTAATAATTATAAACACAAGTTAAAGAAGTACAGTCTGAATCCATACATAATATACTGACCTTGGATACGGAATCATGGAGTGAAGATAAAAGAGGAAGATTAAACAAGAGAAAGTGAAAGTGAGAACAAAAGGAAATTCAGGAAAGGAATAAAAAAAGTAGGAGGCATTTCTGGTCCAGGTAATATGGTACAGACTAATTTTTTCCCTGCTAAGTACAACTATCAACCCTGGTAATACTGCAACAAGCAATCAAAGGAGAAGTCTGAATAGTGGAAAGAAGAAGCCAAACCCCAGAGTTAGAGGAACAACACAGTGACAGTGAGTCTCACATAGCACTTCCCAACAGAAGGTCATCGAAATCCAGCACTTCCTGACCTCAACCTAATAATAGAAGGTGGCCCAGGTAGGCTTATTCTTCCGTCAGAATGAATGGGAGCTCCTATGAAATCCTAAGCAAGCCCAGCAGCACCAACAAGGAATATCATTAGAGACCCCCACTGACAACAAGTGACAAAGGATGAACTCTTTTTCTTCACTGGTTCTGAGATGTCCCATTCCAATGAGAGACACCAGGAGGCCAAACAACTTTAGCAACAGGGATCCTACCCACAAGGATCCCAGTCCAGGAAGCACTCTCCCATGCTTCAAGGAATCAAATGGCTCAGCCTGGGGAAACTTCTGAACTCTGTCATTCAATGCACGTATCTACTTTGAGCTTTATCAAACAGTGTTGTGTGTATAATGGGAAGGGCAATGGAATCTAAGGTAAAAAAAATCACAAAGGTAAATTTTATTTATGTCGTCATTTACTCTGTCAAATGTGGAGCCAAGCCCTGAAGGGGAGAAGGGAAGAAGACTGTGTCTGCTAGCATGAGCTTCCTGAGCGAAGGTACTCTGAGGGGTAGGTAATAAAAAATGTAAGAAAGTAAGATGCCTTTGGGATAAAAATACTGGGGTAGTCAAGGTGTGTTTAGTGCTCTGAGGACAGTTTGAGATTGAGTGTGCTTAAATGAAAGTGCCTAGATGAAAAAGATAGGTTTCCTCTATATACAGGCTGAGGGAAATTATCTGTGGGAAATGCTTGAATGACCGATGCTTAATGAGGAAATACAAAGCATGGAAAATGATCAAAGAAGACTATGCCGTCCCTAATTAGCAGTGGGATGGGCTAGAAATAGGATTCACAGAAAGGAGAGGGACTCACCTTTCTGCTCACCTCAAACAGACATCTAAAGACATCTATATCAGTTTACATCAAACTGGGAGTTGTGAGAAATTCAACACTGCAGTAGCAAATATATATATTTTAAACTCATCATAAATATATATATTTTAAACTCATCTAAACTTATAAACAGTGTTTATGCCTGATAAACTCCTTACTGGTGTAGGGATAATGGAGTCTTAGAACAAAGTGATCATCTCTCAGCGTAGGGTTCCACAACTGGTTGAGTCTGACTGGTAGTACAAAACACCTATTCACACAGACACCCGGGATGGAGAAAGAAATAAACTGAATTTTAAACTATGGTCAGCTTAATAGGGAATTCATGGAATCCAACTGTAGAATAGCACCTATTATTCAGCTAATATGAGGGGCATAAAAATCTGACCAAAACTTTTCTCTTTTGGTAACTCAAAAGACCAAGGACATTAGATCACATCTAAGGTGGGATGGGATTCTTTTTTTCTTTAATTAAAGTTTATTGGGGTGACAATGGTTAGTAAAGTTACATAGGTTTCAGGGGTACAATTCTTCAAACATCATCTACATATCAATCACATTGTGTGTTCACCTCCCTGAGTCAGGTCTCCTTCTATCACCATATACGGATGGGATCTTTTTGGAAGGCCCTTACCCTTAACTGCCTGGGCGCTTTGAGGGACGTCCTTTATCCTGGTCTCAAATAAGTAGGCTGATTATTTGGTAAGGTAGATCTTTGAGATCATTTAAAACCTATTCCGTTTATATTTACCGGACACAATTGAAAGATGACCATGTGACAAGAGAGTCATTTAGAATCAGCCGATTTGGAAACCCTTACCTTGCTGTGTTATTCTTCACCAACAACCAAAAGTGGGCTGATGTACACCAAGGACTGCTACCACCATTACAAGTGGCCTCTAAATAAATGTTTGATCTGGGTCCCAACAAGCATCAACTAATCTTGACTGAAATAAGTACAGACTGGTAGAGTGTATTGTGGACTGGGCCGTATTAGAATGATCATGAGCCATTACCCAGACCTAAAAACGACAGGACTTATCGGGACCTAATGTATATTACACCTAGCACATCCACTGAAGGATTTCTTTATGATCTGCACCACTGCTAATCATATCCATTAGCCCTTCCATCTCAGAGGAGTGGTGACTGACCTCTGAGCAGAGCTGGGATAGCACCATCTTCTGGACACAGCAAAGGAAAACATTTCTGAACAAGTGAACTTGAAAGGTCACCTAGCCTCAAATATAATTAAACTATATTCTTAAGCTTAAAAATGTTTCTACTTCTTAGGTACTGACCTAGTGTCTTAAATGCCCTGACCAATCAGGAATTGGACTGAATAGGTTGCCACGACACTTGGAAAACTGGGGCAAAACTTAAATAAGCACCTGGTATCTTTAAGGGTATAATAGCATTAATATAACGATCCTTTTCTGCATGGGAATAATAAGTGCCACAGAACATAAAACAATTCCAACTCTATCAATAAGAGTGTTTAGGTGGAATAACAGTGTTTAGCTCTCTTTCTCAACTATGAACTTATTTGTGACAGGCGAATTATTGACTGGATTCCAGCCTAATTGCCTAAGAAGAATGGTTGGATGTGACGTACCTGAGTGGCATCAACTTCTATAATACGATGCTCCCAGGTACTTGGGCAGCTGAAATCACCACCTGGTTGTAAATCATAACCATGTCTAGCCCTTCAAATGAAAATGAGCTCTGATGCAAAAATTTGTCATTTGGGGATACACCGCACAGCTAGAAATGTCTGTGACAGATAGGCACATTACCACTGTCAAACTGGATATTAAACCTCTCCCCCAGGTAACTCTCAGTTAAGTGGCCAGGCCATGGTTTAGAGCAGAACAACCAGAATGACCGTCAGACATAATGAGAAATATCTGATAATAAAAAAGAATGTCAATGAACAAAAAGCACTGGACAAGGGCGAAGCTTTGGTAAATGCCCTATAGCACCCTGGCTTTTATTCGTTTTTGTTATGAATGCTTTATCATATGATTTAATTTTTTGTGATGCTACAAGTCTTTGGCCTCAGGCCTTGTTGAAATAATTTTACTGCTGTAGAATCGTAACTGAGGTTTTCCTGTAGAATGACTAAGGAATCATTTCTCATTGAGTACTCTGAAATAAAACAAATAAAATTGTAAACTAGTTGGGGTATTGCAAACAAGATTGACAAAAAAATATGAAAAAGCATAAACTTGAGCTATTTGTATGATGACTCTATGCCTTATTCTCCCCTCATAAAAGGGAGAACTACAAAATGGGGATAGTAATAATTCATACCTCATAAGGATGTTGAAAGTATTGAATAGATAATATATGTAAAATATTACATAAATATTAGCTTTAATTGTTTATATCATTAAAATACATTTAAAATATTATTTTCCAAAATAATATTACTAATATATAGTAGTCTCTAGAGTATTATTTATCTCACTAAAGGTACCACTTCAAAAATATTACTCTGCCCTGTCATTGACATTAATCTTCTCTTTCTTGTCTACACCAAATCATCGCTTTTTCTACTGCAGACAGTAGTGGATCTGGCAGAATAAGGCCTTCATCAGAAGCAAGGAGATCAGGCAAGGAGACGAGGAGTTATGCCCGGGATCTGCCCATTTATCACTGCAGAAAAGATAAAGAAGACATTTCTGAAGCATTAACTTATGGGCCTAGAATTCTAAATTACATCACCTATAAATTCAAGCTCCCCTGGAGTGAGACTTATACCTGAGCTTTGAGAGCTGAAGAATAATGGTGTTATTTATCTGCTAGGACCCAGTGGATGGCAGATATCCCAGAATTAACACTAATAATCAACACTGTTGAAGAAGCACTGATCACTCTAAATCAGTTCCAGGTATTTTATCTGGTGACAAACTCTGGCGTGTAATTCAGACAGGAAACGAGAGTGCCACCAACAGGAAATTCTCTGGTCATGGTTTGTTTGGTTGGCTTTGGGTGGTTTTAAGGGGTGGTATTTTTTTTTCTCCCCTCAGGAAAAACAACTGTGGTTAGCAGGATTTTTTTAACCCCTCATTGGTGATGTTTTGCTTTCTCTTTCCTCCTTTGGGAATTTAACAACCCATGATGGTTTAAATGTAGGTCCACAGTGTTAGAAGGAAACTGGAATTACTTTTTAAGGTTGGTTATGATAGAAGAAAATTATTTTTTCATTTTAAATTAATCTGTCTAGTTAGTGACTGGAAAGGAATGAGAGTTTTTAAAAAAATCAATTGCTCTCTAAGGAGAAATACTATAGATTTTAATAATGTTAATTTTTTTTAAATCACCAAATGAAGCACAGACTAAATTGAGTGCATTCCAAATCACCCAGTGACTAATTTTTAAAGAAATGTCTCAGCAGAAAGAAGGTGAAAACCCATTTCCCTTAAAATTCAAGATACATTAACAGCATAGAACAAATAATCTCCTAACATTCTGATTAAAAACAAGGTCCAAAAATTCTGAAACAAGAAAACTGGAAATGTGCCTGATTTTTTATATTTTAGAAAGGAACCGGCTAGGAGATTTGTGATGGGTTGCAGTCTGGAAAGGGTAAGAATGGCAGCAGAGCAGTTGGCTTGGCATGGCCGCCTCCACACATGCACTTACTGCAGGTTGCTAGCCCTCGCAATGCCATATCAGGAGCAACAGCGGGAAGGATCAACAGAGTATAGCGTGAGTTCTTTACTGGGAGTGCTGCAAATCTGCTTGGAGAGCTACAATCTACCCAACTGCAGTAACTGAAGTGGAGAATCAAGAGCAAGTTCAGAAATAAAAGCCATTATTTGGGTTCAGATCTGAGGCAACATTGATTACAAGAGATAATGATAGAGTGTCAAGAAGAGAGAAGACCTGAGTTCCAGTCTTGGCTCTGCCACTGGCTTTGAACAAGTTGCTTAAACACCCTGGGCTTCTGGTCCTGTAGGAGATGGGTAAAATGTGAGGATAAGGCATGAGCTTGCATTAGGGAAGAGAATGCAGTTGTCTTGCCAGGTGCCAGGCAGTTCTCTCTTCTTTTGTGACACATTGTAAGACATCCACAGGTGACTCCATATGTGTTAGAGTTCCAAAGAAAATGGGACATTCTTGAGTTGATGAACGAAGTAAAACCTCTCCTAACTAGAAGTTCACGATCTTATGGAAAAACAAACAAAGAAACAAAAACTTGTAGCACTTAAACATACATCAAGTGCATAATAAATGTTGAATTGAACATTATGCTGTGATTCATGCCAGTTCATCATTGAGGGACGTGTAAAGATGCTACAGGAGTGACTATAAAATGGAAAAATACCTACCTTGACAATAGGCTTTCAGCCTTACAGGTAATTACATGCAAATCAAAATAAGACAACGTTTTCATTTATCAGATAGGTGAAAATTAAAAGAATAGTATGATCCAGTATTAATGTGGATGTGTAAGGAAATGGGCACTTTCACATCAGTGAAACTGATTCTGTTTTTTCTAGACTGACATTTTAACAATTTTCAAAAGTTCTTTATAAAGGGTATGTCCTTTAAACCAACAACAACCTCATTTCTAGAAATTTCTCCTGAGGAAACAATCGGACAAGAGAATATATATATATATATATACACACATACACACACACACACACATATACACATATATATGTGAGATTTTTACTGTAACACAATTTAAAAGAGTGAAATATATAAACTTAAATATCCATTAATAGATTAATTAAATAAATTAAAAGCATACAAAATGGAATACCACACAGCCATTAAAAATAAAGATCAACATTAAATTGTTTATACACCAACCTGGGTAGCTCTGGGTGATAACATTTTGAGTGAGTATAGATTTATTTATTTTTCTTTACCTGTTTTTGAAATGTTTACAGTGACTGCCTATGGTAAATCATTGACTTAACCACATGAAAGACCTGTTGTGAGGATGAGAAACAATTTAAGTAAAGTGAAGAGCATAAAGCCCTTCTCATAGTAGGCCCTCAATTAGCAAGAGGTCTTATTATTTGCTCATCAAGTCGGTGGCTGGTGGGCACCCGAGCCCAGGTGTCATGTGATGACTGAAGATGGGATTTACTCTTCTACTTTCAGTGCCTCTATTTCTCTTTTAGAGCATTTTTCAAAATATTTGCAGAAGAGTTTCCATTTACTGATGAAAACTTAAATGGCCCCTGTAACTCTTACTTCAAAGAAATGAGCGCTTATGCCTATTCTTGGACTTTCTTGTTTGTTTGTTTGTTTTACTATGCGGTTATAAGCAAGCGAATGAGAAGAAACCATCAATCATTTGCCTTAGTGACATAGAACCATTTCCCTGCTTGTTGGTTTGTTTTTTATGTTTCTTTGCTCCAAATCAGTACCAAAAAGTCCTCTATAGCCAATGTGAAGGGTAAAAAGCAAATACCTAAATGTTAGGAAAAAGAGTGGTATTTGAAAGTTATTTTCCCTAGTATTAGAATTTTAATTAAGAAAACTAAGAAACCGCAAGTTTCTCCGTGATGTATGAACCACATTCTAGACATACATAATCTTTTGATAAAAAGTTGACACCAGTGATATTTTAACAAGGCCAGTGGGTCACAGGACACCATCACCTTGTCTTGAGCTGAACTTATTCAATGATCTAAAGACAAATTCAACAGGAATATTATCTCTGTGGCCATTAAGAATTAAGAATGGTTGACTCTGTCCCTTGATTATTTAAGTTTTCAAAGAATTGGATTCCTCCCTACTTTCCTGATGCTCTTTTCCTTCTTTTGTTCTATCACCTCCCTTTCTTTCTCTTAGCCCTTTTCTAGCTACTCCTAATTTGCCCTACATTTGAGCCCATTTCTTTCTCTGATGTCCACAAGAACAGGGGTTGGATAAGCTGTGTGGGTTACTCATCTGTCATTCTTCATATTTGAAGCAGTCTCAGTCCTACTCTATAGAGTTTAAAAGTAGTTTATTATTTATATTTTCTTTCTGCATAAGTAAAACATGTTAATCATTTAAAAAAAAAGACCTACAGTCAAGCAAAAAAAATAAAAAAATGAAAAGCATCTATAATCTACTATCCAGAAAAACATTGTCATATTTTAGAATACATCTTTCTAGTGTTTTGCTTTGCATGTAAAATACATTTCTTTTACAAAAATTAGATCATAATATCGGACAGTTTTCTAACCTATTGCTTTTTCACTTAAATTATTACACAAATTTTTCTATGACATCAAAAATCTATAACATTTTTTTTCCACTTCATTTTAACTAACATTTCTTTAGAGCTATTATACAGACAACCCTATGTTACCTGATAGTGAACAGAGGGAAACCAGACAAAGATAGTTCTGCTTGCAAACACAAAATAAGCATAAGTCAGGAAGTGTTAGGATGTGGGTGGAAAGAGTGTTACAGAATTAAATATCCAGGAGATTAAAGCTTGGTAGGAGCTTGGGAAAGGGCTCTGAGGAAGTGACTTTACCTCATAACGAGAATGCAGGTATTCCAGTGTATAGCTGCACCTGGAGACATTACCAGCTCATTACTGAGGCCTGCTCACCTAGCCAGCTCTACCACGTATTCACATTTACTTAAATATTATGCTCTGTAACTCCTATTAGCCATCTGCATATAAATAGGCTTGCTTCTTTGCTTTTGCCAATTAAGAGAATATTTGCCTATCTAACAGCCTATGATAAGAAAGGTTACACAGGAAAAACAGTAACTGCATATTTCTCCAATCTGGCCTCAACTTCAGAACTGCAGGCACACTGCCGGGGGCTCTACAAGAGACCTTGGGGAAAGCACCTTTACCTCTCTTAGCTTCTTTCCTCATCTGTAAAATGGGGCAATTATTCTACTTCATAAATATGTCATGGAGATCAAGTTAGAAAATTCATGTGGTAGCTGGCTTAAATTTATCATTAGTATTATTATTGTTGTCATTATTATTATTATTATCATTATGCATCTATTTGGCTGAAAATGGAAGGAAAAGAGAGGGCTGGAAGCCTAGAGTCTCATACAACTTCTCCATATTCCTAGTGATTAGTGGTTTCCAGTCACCAAATGGTTTCCAGATTGCTCCTAGCACCTCTGGAATGTGGGTACCACTCCCAACCCAACCTAGAGAAACCACATTGTCACGTCCGCCAAATTCCAGGCCATTCCGCTACCTGAAGTGGGCTCTGGATAACTGCTGCTTCAGATTATCGCCCCTCCTCTCTACACAGCTTGAACTCACTCCAGTTAAGAAATACTGTGAGTAGAAACACTTTCATTCCACTGCACTGCACTCAGTGACCTTAGGATAAAAGCACCAAATAAATGTCCATATCAAGGAAGGCACAGAATCCTTTTCCAAAACCAGACCATTCAGCTGTACATCCTGTTTGTTCCCTCCCACTTCCGGCAGCATGAAGAGAACTGCTATGATCTCTCTTCTCCATTTCTGATTTGTTTTGTGGGGCATCCTGTTTATAGATTTTCTGTGACTAAATCTGGAATTCAGAAGCCCATGGCTTTCTGTCTACTGAATATCCACCTTTGATTTTATATTTAGAGATAGGATGAAATGAGGGAAAAAGAGATCTGAAATATCCAGTTCAGCATAACATTCTGGACACCAAATGATATTGGAAGTTCCAAATCAAATAAAAAAAATTTTTTAATAAATTTTATCGGGGAATATCGGGGAACAGTGTGTTTCTCCAGGGCCCATCAGCTCCAAGTCGTTGTCCTTCAATCTAGTTGTGGAGGGCACAGCTCAGCTCCAAGTCCAGTCACCATTTTCAAACCCTGTTGTTCAGAGCTTGTGCTCTAACCAACTGAGCCATTCGGCCAACCCCCCCACCCCCCACCCCCCACCATGAAATATTTGAGTCAACAAATCTCTTTCTATCTAAGAGGAAACGACTATATTTTGTAACTGTAATTATTGGACTAAATGTTTTCCTGCTTCAATATGGATATTTGGAAAAGCAGAAGAGCAATTTTTAAAGAAGATATTTTCTTGAAGAGTGGGAAGCATATGGAATTTACACTTGATCTTAGCCAAAAGGCCGAGAAGCAATGCATATGGAATTTAGAGTGTGCAGATCTGTCCCCTGATTACTGACGGTGTGACCATTTCTGTGGGTGGGATCCCAATTTATGGGTCTCAGAACCTTGAGGTCCTCTCCTAAAAATGGATCAAACCATAACCTGCCAACATCACAGAAATATCATGAGACTCACACAATATTTGTGAAAGTGACTTACAAACTTTGAAAGTTTTACAAAAGTTAACTATTTACTTTTTACAATGAGCTGGCTCTTCCTTCCTTAGGTATAATATTTTGGAGAAATGTCCATGGACAAATGTTGTAAGTCTCCCTCCAACAAATTTCACAAATGTTTAGGAGGTAAAATATATTTCTTTCAAATTCCTTTTATTTGTACTTCGATTACTAGTGATTTCGAGGAAGTTTTCAATTTAGTTATAATTTTATTTCACACTAGCACTTAAGAATATTTAACAGATTTGATTTCATCCATCAATAAAAAGAGAGTTTTTGTGTGTTTCATTTTCTTTCAACCTTTCATGTTATAGCATTAGAAGTTTTGATGCAGCGCTTTACAGATTCAAAGCTGTGCACAGGAAGCCGATGGCAGGTACGACTGCTGAGAGTTGAAGTCTGGTCTCAGCAAAGCTGGTATCACAGTGACATTATTCACTTCCCCTGACCTGCAGGTGTTGCTCCTGCGCTGTGACAACATTGTAGAGCAGAACAACCACGGGCTTTCAAGTCAGATTGACCTGACTTCAAGTTTTAGATGAGTCTTCTCACTTTAGTTTTCTTGTCTTTAAGGTGTAGATAATAATTCCTATCTTGCAGTATGTTTGGAGACTAAATAAGGTGAAGAAAAAATTATGTAACAATCCTGGAACTTAGAGATTAAATTCCTCCTCTACCTCCAGGCTGATGCTCTGGTACCTCTAGCTGAGTCCCCAGCCACCTTGCTCCAGCAGTGAGGGTCGACTTGGCACCGAGCTCAGTTGCTGCATGTCCTCCATTTAGAAGGATTTTGCTGTGCAAGACTGTTTCTTCTACATGGTGCTAATTGCTTGGTCATACAGTACATAGAAAAGTGAATTCAAATCTGTGCCTTGATGAATGCCTTCTCATTGAATATGCACCTATTTGTCACATCATGGCAATGACAATTTGTCCCAGAGAGAAATGTTTCTGATTTACGTATGTGTGGCCGATACATGAAGTAGGTTTTATAAATCATTATGTCATCACTACCAAAAAATGCCCTCTCGCCAGATTAAAAAGAGCCCTTGACTAGAGGTCTATCAAAGCAAATGGAAAGGCCATAAAACCATCAGTTCATTTGACATAAAACTGATGTATTATGTGATACTGTTTCAAGTAGAACCCAGGACCCCATTCATCACACAGACTGCTCCGTGCCCGGGTTCTGAGCTGTATGTTAATGGAACCGGCAATGCTCTACTCACACTGCAGATTGCAGTCTCCAGTCAGCACCTGGGGACCTGCATACCAGAAAATGTGCCTGGTGAAAATGTTTCATTCACGAATGAACTGTCCTGAGAGAAAATTACATCAGGACAGAGGTCACACAGCTTCTTGGGGGTACAGCGTCCTCAGTGTAAAAGGTCAGACTAGATCCATGATTCTCAATAAGAAGTGTATCAGGCTTACCTGACTCACCTATAAAAGTGCAGGGGCTGACGCCCCATCCCAGGACAGGACTCGGGAACCCTCACCTTGGGAATATCCCTAGGAGATTCTGAAGCTCACCGGGGTTGAGTCTTTTTATTCAAATTGTCATTCCAGGACTAACAGAATCAGCATCTGCTTGGAGCTTATTAGAAATGCAGAATCTCAGAGCTACAGAATCCAAACCTGAATTTTAACAAGATCCCCAGTGATTCCGTGCCCATTAAAACTTGAGCAGCATTAGAACGGTGTTTCACAGCCTTGGCTCCTTATTAAAATCTCTTGGGAAGCTTTTAAAAATCCCACGGCCCAGTCACAGGCTCAAATCAGAACCTCTAGGAGTACAGTATTATTGACTTTATTACCTATGTGTATTTTACATCCCGGTGACTGGTTTTATAAATGGCAATTTGTATTTCTTAATTCCTTCACCGTTTTCTTCCATCCCCCCAAAACTCTCCCATCTGGGAAAGCTCAGTTTGTTCTCTGTATCTATGAGTTGGTTTCTGGTTTATTGGTTTCTGTTTTATTTCTGAATATAAGTGAAATTATATAGAATTTGTCTTTCTCTGTCTGACTTTTTTCACTTAGCATAATATCCATGTTGTTGCAAAAGGTAAGATTTTATTCATTTTTTTGTGGCCGAGTAATATTTCATTTTATATATGTGTGTGTGTGTGTGTGTGTGTGTGTGTGTGTGTGTGTGTATCACATCTTTATCCAATCATCTATTGATGGGCACTTAGGTGGCTTCCATATCTTGGCTATTGTAAATAGAGCTGCAGTGAACATAGGGGTGCATATATCTTTTTTAAACTAGTGTTTTGGATTTCTTTGGATAAATATCCAGAAGAGGAGCTGCTGGACCATATGGTTGTTCCATTTTTAATTTTTTGAGGAACCTCCATACTGTTTTCCATAGTGGCTGCACCAATTTGCAATCCCACCAACAGTGCACAAAGGGTTTCCTTTTCTCCACCTCCTGGCCAGCACTTGTTGTTTGTTGATGTATTGAGGATAGCCATTCTGACAGGTGTAAGGCGGTATTTCATTGTGATTTTTATTTGTATTTCTGTGATGATTAGTGATGTTGTACATCTTTTCTTATGTCTATTGGCCATGTGTACGTCCTCTTTGGAGAAATGACTATTCAGATCCTCTGCCCATTTCTTTTTTTATCAGATTGTTTGTCTTTTTGGTGTTAAGTTGTATGAATTCCTGAATACTTTGGATATGAACTCCTTATCAGATGTATTATTGGTGAGTATCTTCTCCCATTCAGTGGGTTTTCTTTTCATTTTGTCAATGGTTTCTTTTGTTGTGCAAAAGCTTTTCAGTTTGATGACCTCCCATTTGTTTATTTTTTTTGTTTTCCTTGCCCAAGGAAACATATTCATAAAACCATTGCTCAGAGTGATGTCATAGAGTTTGCTGCCTATTTTTTTTTCTTAGGAGTTTTATGGTTTCAGGCCCTACATTGAAGTTCATTTTGAGTTTATTCTTGTATGTGGTACAAGAAAGTGGTCTAGTTTCATCTTTTTGCATGTGTCTGTCCAGTTTTCCCAACATCATTGAGACTGTCTTTACTCCATTGTATATTTTTACCTAATTTTTCATAGATTATTTAATGAGTTTATGGTGTCAGATGGGTACTACACTTATTAGGATGATAACTTTGTAAGGTATGTAAATGTTTAATCACTATGTTGTATACCTGAAACAAATATAATATTGTATGTCAACTGTAATTGAAAAATAAGAAAAAAAAATATATGAAAGCATCCCTGTGATCTTGGGGCAAGCAAAGATTTTTATATACGTGGGATACAAAAAGCAGGAATTATAAAAGAAAAAAATTGATAAAGTAGGTTTTATCAAAATTAAAACTTTTGCTCTTCAACTCCAGTCCTATCTTTCTTCATCTTCTTGATTGGTCCATTTTGGCACAAACTTAGACTGCTTTGAGAATTAGCCCATCCCATTATTGCACGCTATGTCCTAACATACAGAGTATTTTATATGTTTATGAGGCAGTGGTCATAGGTGATTATTCACTCTTCTCTCATGATCCCAACAACTAAATACAAGGTCGGACAATTAAGTTCGAGAACTCATCCTAGAAAAAGTGCCATATACCTCATTGCTGAATATCACTACAGTCACCTTCGAAGTACTCCCGTTGGGAAGCTATGCACCAACACCAGTGCCTAGTCCACCTTTCAAAGCAATTTTGGAACTCTTTTTCTGGAATTGCCATCAGAGCTGTTGTTGTATTACCTTTGATGTCCTGAATGTCATCAGAGTGTCTTCCTTTCAATATTTCCTTTATCTTCGGGTAAAGAGAGAAGTCATTGGGGGCCTGATCAGGTGAATAGGGAGGGTGTGCCAATATAGTTTTTTGTTTACTGGCTAAAAACTCCCTCACAGACAGTGCCCTGTGAGCTGGTGCATTGTCATGATGCAAAAGCCATGAATTGTTGCCAAAAGGTTCAGGTTGTCTAACTTATTCATGCAGCCTTTTCAGCACTTCCAAATAGTAAATTTGTTTAACTGTTTGTCCAGTTGGTCCAAATTCATAATGAATAATCCCTCTGATATCAAAAAAGGTTAGCAACAAGTTCGCGAATGTAATTGTCAGACCTCGTACACCTCTTTGGGTGTGAGAAGACAATTGAAGGAGCAAGTTAAACATCCACTAGGAATTGAAAGTTCAGGATTAAATAACCTCAGAAATCCAAAATAATAGGAGTTCCAAAGAGCTCAATGGAAGAAGTTATTGGTGAGCTGAATGAGAGGGGATCTCTCTCATTTGGTTATGAATGGGAGCAGGTAGAAGGCAAGTGACAAAGTATCATAAACCCATAAACCCATAAAATGGGTTTATTGACCAACTGAAGAACCAGGATGGTTAAGAGACTTGAAATCATGTCATACACAGATGAGTAATAGAACGGGGGATCTTTATAATGTAAAAGAGAGGATGTAGCCAAAGGGGTCATAATAGTTTTCTTCCCATAGTTGATAACAACAGAAGAAAGCTGTCTTTTGGAAGGGTTGAAGATCTCTTATATAGTCTCATAAATCAGAAATAGGATAGTACCACCAATATGTGAAAGTTATATGGCAGTCTTGGGGTGGAGATAACAGAAAACTTCTTTAACAGTTAGGGTTATATAACAATAGAGTGTGTAGTCCTGTGAGGTGGAAAGTCCCCTATTACTAGAAGTGCTTGAGTAGAGGCTAGATAACCTGGTGTCAGCTTTATCAGAGTCTTTAATGCAAGAATCCTAATTGTGAACAATAGGTGCATGAGATGGGATCAATAACACCTTGGAAGTGGCAGATACCATTCAGAGACTACATCAGATATATCATACTCTTCAGTTTAAAATAATTTTTAAGCATGAATGCCTATAAATAAAAATGTTAACAGTGAGTGTTGGGTGGATTTTGGATGGTTCATTTTCTCTTTGTGAGTTTCTGTGTTGTATCTTTTTTCCATTCTCATTGTATATTTTTGCCTTAGTTTTTATTAAAATATGACATAACACTGCAAAGTACATGTACCTTAAGTGTACAGTTCAAGATATATAGAACATTACATAAATCCCAGACTCTTTCATCAGGCCCATCTCCAGACATGACCTTTCCATCAGATACTAGTTTATCATTTTTGAACTTTATATAAATGGAAACACATAATATGGACTCACTTTTACCTGTTATTAATTCATTCAAAATTACCTCATTTATCCATATTGTTGTGGGGAGAAGTAGTCCTCTTTTTTCATTGCTTTATACTATTCCATTTTAAGAATATACAACAATTTACCCATTTTCTTGTTGATAAGGCTATTTCTAGTTAAGAGCTATTATGAATAATATTTTTATAAACATTCTTGTACATGTATTCTGATGTACATATGTGCACATTTATACTGTATTTATTCTAAAATAGAACTGGACTGTAGAGTAAGTCTATTCTTAGCTTTGGTAGACCTTGTTAATCAGTTTTCCAAAGTGGTTATGCCAATTTACACTCTTACAAGCAAACTCAGTTAAGAGTTTCAGGTGCTCCACATTCTTGCCAAAATCTGGTGGTTTAGGTTTTTGATTGTTTGTTTGTTTTCATTTTAGCCATTCTTCTGTGTGTGTAGTGGTATCTCATTGTGGGTCTGATTTGCAGCTTTCTTACAGTTAATGATGTTGACCATTTCGCATGTGTTTTTGGCTATTTGTATATTCTTATTTGTGAGGTACCTGTTCCTATTTTTTGCTTATGCAGTTGACCCTTGAACAACATGGGGGTTAAGGGTGACACCCCCCAACCCTGGATAGTTGAAAATCTGGATTAAGTTTTGATCCCCCTAAATTTAATTACTAATAGCCTACTATTGACCAGAAACATCACCAATAACATAAACAGCCAATTAATACTTATTTTGTATGTTATGTATATTATGCACTGTACTCTTACGATAAAGGAAGCTAGAGAAAAGAAAGTTATTGAGAAAATCATGAGAAAATACATTTACAGTATTTATTGAAAAAAAAGTCTGAATTTAAGTGGATCCACACAGTTTAAACCCATATTTTTCAAGGGTCAACTGTACTAAGTTCATTTTTAAAAATTTATTTATTGAAGTTGAGTCTTTGTCTTATATGTGTATTTCAAATATCTTCTCCCAGACCATGTCTTCCTTTTTTGCTGTCTTATGTCTTAAAAAAAAAAAAGTTTTCTTAAGGTATGATTTACATGGCATTAAATTCATCCATTATAAGTATATGGTTTGAAGATCTTTAGTAAATTTATTCAATTAGACAACAAGTACAACCTACTTTTAGATTTGTTTGATTTCAAGAGCCCAAAATTTTGGGGGTACAGTTTAGTATATTTCATATTCTGCTTTTGTAGAGAGGATTCATTTCACACAGAAGATTCATGTCACTGTAGCCAGAAGTCCCACAGGTCAATGGTCTTATAATAAACATAAAATCTTAATTGTAATGATATCCATTTATTAATCTATTTCTTTATGGTTAGACTTTTTTGTGTCTTATTTAAGAAGCACAAAAGGATTTTTTTCATATCTTCGCTCTGAGAACACGGTGGCATAGCACATGGTCTGCTTTGGTCAGCCTTCCAAGTGTAGCTGAAGAGAACTAACTTTACATCTAAAGGAACTGGAAAAAGAACAACAAACAAAGCCCAAAGTGAGTAGAGGGAAGGAAATAATAAAGATGAGAGCAGAAATAAATGAAATAGAATCTAAAAAAATAATACAAAACATTAATGAAAACAAGAGCTGGTTTTAGGTTTCTGCAGCTGTTGACAGCAGTAGTCTACATACATAAACAGGTAGATAAAATACCCCACTGTGATTATGGAGTCATCCATTTCTCCTTTAACTTATGTCAATTTTACAAAGGCTTTGTTATTAGGCGTGCCCAAATTGAGTATTGTTCTACCTCCCTTGAAATTAGGTTTTCATCATTATATCTCTAACCTTAGTTATAATTTTTGCCTTAAAGTCTATATTATCTGATGTTAATGTAGCTATGTTAAGTTTATTTAGGTGTTTGCATATAACTTCTTACATATTTTAATTTCAATATTTCTATGTTCTTATATTTAAGGTGTTTCCTTTCAAAATAAAAAATAATGGTAGTGGTTTTTGTTTATTTTTATAATCTGAGCTGGCAATCCTTAAATTCTAATTTACCATCTTATCATCTATCTTCTTGAATATATTAGACATAGGTATTTTAGAGTTTTTGTTTCATAACTCCAATATCTAGAATATGTTTTTGTTGTCTGTTGTTTTTCTTGGTTCTGTCATTTAGTCCTGTTTCATAGATAGCATCCTTGGTAATTATTTATTTATTTATTGTGTGTGTGTGTGTGTGTGTGTGTGTGTGTGTGTGTGTCTGTAATGTGAGTTATCATGTACTGCTTCAGCCTTGGACGATTGTATGCTTCTAGGAATTTATCCATTTCTCCCAGATTGTCCAATTTGTTGGTATATTGTTGCGCGTAGTATTTTCTTAAATTTTTTTGTGGTTTTGTGGAGTCCATTGTCAAATTTTCTTTCACTTCTGATTTTATTTGGGTCCTCTCTTTCTTTCTTGATGAGTCTGGTTAAAGGTTTATCAATTTTCTTTATCTTTTCAAAAAAACCAGCTCTTGGTTCATTGGTCTTTTGTATTATTTTTTTAGATTCTATTTCATTTATTTCTGCTCTCATCTTTGTTATTTCCCCTCCCTCTACTCACTTTGGGCTTTGTTTGCTGTTCTTTTTCCAGTTCCTTTAGATGCAAAGTTAGATTGTTTATTTGCAATTTTTCTTCTTTCTTTATGTAGGCCTGCATTGCCATGAATTTTCCTTTCAGGACTGCTTTTGCTGTATCCCATAGATTTTAGGTTGTTGTGTTTTCATTTCTGTTTGTCTCAAGGTATCTTTGATTTCTTCCTTGATCTCATTGTTGACCCATTCATTATTTAGCAGCATGTTATTTAGCCTGCATGTGTTTGTGTGTTTTCCAGTTTTTTGCTCGTAATTGATTTCTAGTTTCACATCAGAGAAGATACTTGATATGATTACAGTCTTCTTTTATTGAACAGTTTTGTGGACTAACATGTGGTCTATCTTGGAAATACTGGTGGCAGGTGGCTCAGCACTGGCACAAGAACTGAATCTGAATTAATTTTGTGCAGATCACTGGCCACAGCCCATGACTCCCTGGAACCTTGCTCTGCCCAACTAGGGTGGTATCACTGGGGCACTGTCAACACCAGGTCAACCAGCCTGGCCTCCCACCTAAGGAGGATCTTTCAGTGGTTGAGCCTTACAGGTAGCTGGTAGGTAGCAACAGGTCCAGGGGGCCCCTGGGCCTTTTGCTAAGTTTTGTTATGTTTCTGTAGTTTGAAATTTTCTGGGCATTACTTTGATAATGAAAAAAACATACATTATTAAAATAAATGAACTATTTTTCAAAATAGATTTTAGTGAATTTCTGTCAAAGCTGTAATATATTGGTGTGTAGTCTCACTCTGTGGTGGCTGCCCCTTACTTACTATCATAGAGCCTTTGATGAGCTTTAACTATTTAGAACACTAAGTGAAAAGATTCTGAGTCCTATCTCAAAGGAAGAAATGCAGACTTATGCTAACCCAAATAGACTAGGCCACAGATGATCTCATGGTATAGACTGGGCAGTATTGGTGCTGATGGTGAATAAAAAGCACGCATGTGTGTACTTTCTTCAGTGGCTTTTTGGCAATTTTGTGGGATCTTGTCTACTAAGGCCTGGTAAATAAGAGAAGATTGGCAGATAGCTACCTGTCAAGCAGTAGTTGGGAAGAAATCTGAGTAAACTGCCAAAACAGTTTTGAAAGAAAGTTTTCATAAACCTTAATAAATTATACCTTGGTTTCATTTGCATCCTTCAGCATAATTTTTAGTCTTTCTCTTTTTTTTCATGAAAATCCTGAAAAACAGTCGATTGTTTTGAAAGTCTTCACACTTTTGTTATATGATTTGTAACATTATGTTTCTAGGGACCTAACCAAGTCCTTTTTGACAACTTTTATTCTATGTGTTCAGGGAATATTGGCAGGCCCAGGAAAAGGCTCACTGGCTACAAGCTGACTTGGGATTATGATAATAGAGGCAAGCTCAATCATTTGCACTGTCCACAGTGATATTATATTTATCCTAGGTATTACTGAAATCTCCATATAGAGAGGGGAAAGCCATATATAGACAGACCATGATTAGAAAGATCTCTCTAAGGAGCACTTGTTTTTTGAGCCATTGTCCTTACCTAGAATGGCTACTTTGTCCTCTTATGTAAATTCTACTTGGTTCACAAGGCCCATTTACTCAACATGTATTTTTTGACTATCTACTTTGTGCCAGATAATGTTTTAGGCAGTGGATAGACAATGGTAAACAAGACGGACAAGATTCCCGCTCTTATGAATCTCACATTGTAAGAAAGATAATAAACAGGGAAACAACTGAATTTCAGATAACAAAAGGAAAATGGTATATGCGGTAGGGAAGATGTCTATTTCATCAGTGAAGGAAAGCTACGCTGAGGTCATATTTGAACAGAGAACTGAAAGAAAAAAAATGACACATGTAATCCCACAAGAATGTTCCAGGTAGAGAATGCCTAAGATAATATCTTGGTGTGATTATCTGCAAGATCCAGTTCCATTCTTCCATTTTCAGTCAGAAGCTCTGCTTCCCCCAGCTTGCAATGACCAAACTACAGTAGTGCTTGTCTGTGTGATTCATTTGGCACTGAATGTATGCTGTATTTTAACACTAGCTGTCTTGAGAGGTTGAGTTGCTTGCTCTCCACTTAAGACAGAGTTTCTTCAGGCCAGGGACCTTGTTCTCTGCCACTTGATATACCCAAAACCCAAAATGGTACTCTCCTGTAACAAGCATTCAACAGACATTCACAGTGATCATTCTCTGATACAATCTGTGCTGTTGTCATGTCTTCAAGGAGCATATCAAGTCTTGCCTGAAGATGAGTTGGGCAGAGGGTAGTGAGAGGTCCTGGCTATTTAAAAAATATATCCAATAAATATATGTTGGTTTTGAATTTCTTATTAGGTTTATTTTGTAATAGGCTGATAATGTTGTAAATGTGTTCATAATTTATTAAAACAAGCCACTGTTCTTAACTGAAATTATAAATAAAGTGCTTTCCCTTTAATTGCTGAGGAATGGCTTTTGTCTTAGGCCGTTAGAATTAAAAGTCTTTCTTGGACTAAAATAATGCGGACTTCATAGCTACAGTTTGTAATTAGCCTTTCCTTTTGTCATGTAATATTTCAAGATAGAAGTCAAGGGCCCATGATACTAGTTTTCTACACTAGTATTTTTCCTGAGCTATCACACTGACTGAGATTATTTACACGCGGGACTGTGTTATGTGATATTGGAATCCTAATAGTGGTGGTAAAATTTCAAAGTTTAAGAAAATGATACAACCCTGGAGACATGTTCTAAATGAACACCAATATGATGTTTGAAATTGAAAAGTTAAAACATCTGCATTATGCCTTTTTAAAATACTGATCAAGTACCATCAACCTTGAAGTACGAACACTGTAATTTTGACTTTATTGTGAGTTAGAATAATGTTTCCTTATAAGACTATTCTAAACTTGTTTTTACCTGAAGAAATAAACTGGTAATTTTCAAGTAGTTTCGTTTTTGGTGTGTGTTTGTTTCTTTAAAGCAGTATGGTGTTATGGAGAGAGAACATTAATTTGATGTCAGGAATCTAGAATCATTTCCCTACTCAATAGTAGTGTGACCTTGGGCAAATAATTTCCTCAGTATTCCTGTCTCCCAAAAAGAGATGACACTTTTCGTACATACCTTCAAAACTTTCAGTCTCTTAGATCAGTTATTCAACCTTGCTAGGTAGTATTAAGGATTATTCAAGTTCATGCAGTTCAAATGCATCAATCAAATGTTATGGTGGTGTGATATTTTATGCAATAAATTTATTGCTCAAGATGCTGGGGTCTTGTAAAAAGAAGTAGGACTAATGATTATACTCTCTCCTCCCTTCATTGTTATATAATAAGAATAGTTAAAAATAATAAGAATAGTTACAGATTAAAAACTTTTTAGGAATTTTCTCATCCAAGAGTAAATTGAAACAGGTTGAATGACTAATGGAAGGTTTGCTATTTTGGGAAAGAAAAATAACTCTGTCAGGCAAGTAGCCTTTTCCTCATTTTACAGAAAAGGATTTGGTTGAGAAAAGTTAAGCAATTTATGATCACGCAACATGCCAGACATGGAATTCAAAAATTCAAACCTAGATCTGCCTGAGAAAAGCCACTTTCTACTAGGCCAATGGTTTTCAAACTTTAGCGTGCAAACGCAGTTTCCAGGCTAGCATTTTGGAACAAATGTTTTAATAAATACACCATGTAAATGTGATATGGCTCAGGATCCACACATAAGAAAAGGAGCCCGTTATCTCTGAGAATTGCCTACTCGAGAAAATCAGAAATCATGTTATCTTTACAACAAATTATATTCACTTATTTTTATCTCGTTACAAGTCAGAGTAGGCCTCAGCTACTGTAGTCCTAGGATTCTTACCCGAGAAGCTATGTAATCAGATATTCCAGGAGCATTTTATAAATGCAGAGGATTCTTGCTAAATTTGAATCTGGTAAAAAAAAATAAATAATAATACAAAAAAAAAAATAAGCCTGCCTTCCCTGAATTAATGATAAGATAAAATTCATCATCCAGACCAGGACACTGTTGAGAATGAAAGCGGCACTATTAATAATTATGTTAAGACAACAGCATGAACTGGAACCATCCCAAGCAAATCAAGATATATGAGAAAAGTCAGTCAACCTTCTCTTCCACGTCCTACCACTATTACATATCTTTATGCACTTAACGCCATGTCTGTAGTCCAAAACAATCGGTAGGTTTACCAGCTGTTTCATTTTCTTATTTTGAAGAATCTTATTTAAAAGGGGAAAAAAACCCTACTTTTTTGTGTGTGCACAAAGTCAATCTAAAACGTGGATGCAGCTGTGAAGTACTGGAAAAGAACACCCGCTAAGGGACTGAAGATCTGCATTCACTTCCCAGAATTCTACTCTGTAGCTGTGACCTCAAAGTATTTCCCTCTTACCTGAGCCTCAGTTTTATCATCTGTAAAATAAGGATAATACCCACGTCCAAGTTATTAGTGGAGGAATGAAGTAACAAACACATTTGAAGGTGTCCCATAAAAGCTGAAAAATGTTACACACATGGACGTTATGATGGAAAACATCACAAGGTGGACCTTCTAACAGCAGCTACAGTGACATTGCTAGGTGCTCACAGGTGTTTTTGATGTAAATATTGCCACTTCTGGGCAGGATGGTATTCTGGATCCCCATACTCAGAGGAATGAACAGTGATGATGGTTTACAGTAGAAACAATCTACAGTTGTCTTTATTATTAAATTAAACCTCAAAAAGAAAAAAAAAACATTATCTTCAGCTTCGACAGAATTGAACATGAGTTTCAAGCGCACGGTACTACTCCATTCTCACTACATATATACTACATATATCAGCTATTGTGTTAAGTCTTCTGGCGCCATCCTTGAAGTCAAGAATAGCAGGTCAGCACCGATACAATCCTGCAGCACGAGTGTGTGGAGAAAGCATGTGCCTGAGTGTCAGGACGCTCAGGGGTTAGGACTGCCTCCGGCACTACTTAGCCACATGACCATGGGTAAAATGTACCTGTGAAACGCGAGCACAGCCTAGGGGAGCATTAAGAACTCTACAGGCTCTGACATTCTGTGATCCCAAGACACCCTTGGCATTTCCCCAGTCTAGATGTCCCGCGAACTGCCTTCTTCTTAGATATGTTCGTATCCTTTCTCATAACAGAAGAAAAAGTTTAAGCATGATTAAACAGAAATAGACTTTGAAATAGAGATTTAAAGTAGTTTCAAGATACATTTAAACTGGTATACACAGATAAAATAGGTGTTCAATTAAGAAACATTTATTCTTTCCCACATGAAAGTGAAATTTCGGTTTAAACATAAACTGAGAAACATTTGTTTTACGAGGTAATTTGCTATATGACAATGACCTTGAGGTGCTAGACAAGAAAATTATATTAAAGGCCCTGTAAGTTCTGAATTTTGCAATTCCGATACATTCTTGGCATTTTATGTGTCTAGATGACTGCCTTCAATTTTGGTTATTTTCTTCACATTTTCCAGTCTATTCTCATTACAGAAGAAAACATTTAGCACACAATTACAGAAATAGCAGTTTTAAATAGAAATTTAAAGTAACTTCAAGATACATTTACACTGAAATATACGTATCAATAGTTGTTAAGTCAGGAAACACTTATTCACAGTCTCAATTCCATGAATTATGGAAAACAATAGAACCAAGTGACATTTGTCTTACAAGGTAACTGAATTCTTCTGGTTTTGTGAACAGAGACATGGACAACACTTATAGCATTTACACAACACTATTTTCAAAATAGGTTTTTGACTTGTAAGGACAGCTCTCAATGACAAACTTTAGATATGCAACTTAGCCCAGTGGGTATCAACTTTGTCACAAAAAGCAACTACACACAGTCCCCCACAACCCCCAGCATCAAAAAATGAAATTAGAAACTTAAGGCAGAAAAAAAAAATCCCTCCAAAGTATAAATGTTAAGGTCCAAAGAGCATGTTTACAAATTAACATAAGATCTCAATTATTCAACAGAGCAAGTGACTTCCTTTGCACATTAACTTTTTTTCTTGCACTTCCTTATTTCTGATTCTGGGACTATTTATGCTGCACCTACTGGGCACGACACTGGGAGTACACAGAAGGATCAGATGTGGCCCCAGTGGTGTGCTGGCAAATGTTTAACAACTGGCTCTTCAAGGGAAGCGAAGCACTTAATTAGAGCATTTACCAATTTCTACGGGGTAAAACACTCCTGCTACGGCAGATTTCAAGCTACCAACAATTTGATAACAGGCTCACAAAATTCCTGAAATGTTAACAATCATCTCTCACAACCCAACATACCAGTGTGCTCCTCACCCTCAAGCAGCTCAGAATGTCTTCATGGGCACATATGTTAGAGAATAGAAAAGAATGGGGAAGGTAGATAAAATTTAAATAATTATATTTTTTGTAAGCAGTTTCAAAAGCTAAAAGAAACATTATAATCAGTGAAATTTTCCTACTTGTTTATTATTCCACTTTTTTCTCTTGCTTAAATTTATTTCGGGAAGTTGAAATGCAGTATAGTGGTGGCAAGGCAAGCAAAGAATGATTGGAATAAGAAGGAAAAAACACAAGAAAAGACATCCTAACATACATACTTACAACTATCATGCGTATGCTGGAAGAAAATACCGACGAAGATGAGGGCAAATATGATGTAATGTTTAACATCCTCTCTTCTTTAAACCCTCTCGATCCTGTCCTCTTTGGCTGCAGCTTTGATGAGATTAGCTCGCTTCTTCCACACAACACTGAAGAAGTACTGCTTCACACCACTCACACAATAAGCTCATAACAAAAGGCAGAACTAAATTATAGAGTCCAAAAACTTCCTTTGCGCAGTCACACCCTGTATCAGATCTTGGGTAAGTGCCGGCTGGGGTGACCAGGAAATTCTTCTGGTAGCAAAACATGGAGCCTGCAGGTTGGACATGTCCCCTGCTGCATTAACCAAGGTCTAATGCACTAAGGAGCAAAAAGAGTCATGTCAACCTCTCAGAGTTAGCCTCACACAAGCAGCCGTTGAGCTGCATATCAGAGTTGCCAACCGACATGTCTACCGGTGAGTCCCAGAGCCCAACCTGGTGGATTGCCAAGCCAGCTGCTGCGGTCACGGCACCTTCACTCTGGCTTACTGAGAGTCACAGCTGGTAACAGCACAGCACCTTTCTGCCAGTTTGCTCTACTAGGAGCCTTCCCCTAGCCCCAATTTTCAAGATGACTAGCAGTTCTTCCTACCAAAGAGGCTGAAGAAACCTGCTATATTTTTCCTCTAGTTCATTTTATTATATATTGCTCTCATGTATAATCCAGAAAGTCATAACTAAACATACAAAAGTCACCAAGACTTTGTATCAAGCACTATGGTGCTTTGAAGTTAAAACCCCTAGATGATGCATATTCTTTTCGTATTCCTTCTTCTTTGGTGACAATGGTAGTACTCTTTGGATATGAACTATTTGTTAAGTCATTTTCTTGAATATTGACTCTCCAAAAACAAACCATTTTTATCTGTATGAATAGTGGAGAGCTAGGTTAGGTGAGACAGGATTAAGAAAAGGCACTATATATAATCCTATTAATTCTAACCCTAAAAAGTAAACTGAATTAGTTACCTGCTTTCTATTCAATGTGTAATGGCAAAGAATAAAATAGATTTTGTGAAATACTTATTTTCTAAATGAATTGGACTTTTAAAACTTCAAATGGGAACGTAAGATGGCTAAGTAAGTACCTATCCTGCAGATCTTTTGGGATTGGCCATTCTGTGTATACCTCTCCATATCAGAGCAGATACAAAATATAATTCTGTAGCCTGTATCACATATATTTGAAACAATGTTTTACAGATATGGCTTGAATGAGCTGGCTATTGTTCACTGCCCTGAGAAGCTTTTCTTGTGTAAGATTATCTTTTCCTGTGTCAGATTACATCTCTGCAAAAGAAAACTTGGATCATAAATTATATATCAAAAGCACTTGCATAGCAGCAACACCAGGAGTTAATCTATACAAATGCCAAGAATCAACAAAGGTATGCCAGTCTCACATTTTCCTAACATCAAAACTCAAGCCTGAGCATCTTCAAAAGCAAATACAGAAGCCTGGACAGACTACTAGGGTTAGTCCTATTCATTAATGGTAGGTGTGGAGAGAGGACGCTGTGTTATTTATAGCACTTCGAGGTGCAGTGGCACTGGTGCTAACTTGACAATGAACTGCCACAGCAATCACCATTTCTCCCAGGTCTACTCAAGGGAACTGCCCACTCTCTACCATTTCAATGCCACTGTTGTCCTCTTCTCCTGTAACGTGTACGGAGATCTGAGAAAGCACAACGCAATCCATGGCTAGGAGTGGGGAAACAGGTATAAATATTTCTGTGGCCTACCCAAAAGCCCAGCATTATAAGGAACGCGTGACACAGCAATGGAAAATGATACACACATATAATTTCAAGCAAGGCAGTATGAATCTCGCTTAGTGGATTCATGATCAAATATTTAAAAAAATAAGTTTACCTGAGAATGGAATTTGTGAGCACAAGGCAAAACTGAGAGGTTTTCTGGAGAGAGATTCTCATGACAGATCACACAAGGCTCCTCCTCGTCCTCCTCCTCATCCTAGGAAAATACACACAAGGTGTATTCAGTTCATTTCGTTCTCCCAAATGTAAATGTATTTATAATTAACAGTCTCACTCTCACCAAATTAGTGGCTCCTTCCCATGTGGCAGAACCTTGTGAACTGAGGGGCCTCCAGGCTGGCTTTGGGGGCGGGGCAGCGCTGGACGGTGGTGGACTGCGGCTGGGGGAGACACGACCCCCGTTTGGCGCTGATTTTCCTTGACTCTGAAAATAAGAATATCATACTGATTTTTTTTTAGAATTGTCCAAAAACAGGAAGAACGGGTGGAATAGCACAGAATGTGATACAATGAAAATTAGCAAAAGGGTAAAGGTCAATCAGATTCATGATAATGCTTCAAACAAAATGTTGGCAATACTGCTGATATAGTTAAAGCCAGGTAAAGACAACAATAACTATATACTCTTAATTAAAACAAATGTTTGCAGAAAATTTCTAAAAATGTTTTCTTTAGAATCACTCAAAGTAAGCTAGAGTAAATTTCCAGAGGGCCGGTTCTATTCCAGAATGATCGGGAGGTAATATTTTAAAGGCTTCCCAGGCCATTTGCCCAGTTGAGGTTGAATTGCTTATTGTTAACAGATGATTTAATACAATTACAGGCTGTTGATTTTTCTGAACATGTTATAGAGATAATTGAGATAGCTAACTACTAGACTTGAAGTCCTGAGGGGGTTCAAGACAGAAACTGGATGAACACAGCCTCCACAACAAGACACAACACTGAGAAAGGTAGGAGAGATATGGTCCCCCTAACGGAAAAAAAAGAAAATCACACCCCAACCACTATGTTCCACAGTGGGAGGGATCTCAAAGATACAGAACCTTTCCTTGAGGAGTGAAGCATTCCAGTTCCACATTAGGCATCTTAACCTTTATATCCGGCACAGGAAGAGATGAGACCCCAAAACACCTGACTTTGAAAACCAACGGGGACTATATCCAGGAAAACTATACAACTACAGTGAAAGGAAATTCTGTTCCTAAAGGGCTCATGCATGGACTCTCTCAAATTGAAAACCAGCAAGAAAACACCAGATGGAAAGTATATCAACCACAGGTGAAGGGGACCCACTTACTAATCTTGCAATGACCTCCAGAGAGGCAGGAGGTAGCAGGGACTCTCCCCAGAGTCTGAAACACTGGTGGCAGCCATTTCTGTGATCTAGTTCTGTTGTGTTGATGACTGCATTAGTAGATACCATTTTAGAATTCCCCCTCTAACCTCTTAAAGCCAGTGTACACACTCTGATGAAAGCCCCACACATCCTGACACCAGAAATGGGCTACACAGCCAGTCATGTGGTGGGGGTAAACACAGCATTGCCCACCCAGCACACAAGCAGCAATCTCTACCTGCCACAACAGAGGGATGCATGCAGCCCACACAAGGGACACCCTGGAGCACCTGGCTCTGGTGGCCAGAGGGGATTGTGCCGCTGGGTCCCATAGGACGTGACCTACATAAGGCCATCTCTGCAAGACTGAAAGACATATCTACTTAATACATAGAAACAAACACAGAGAATTAGGTAAAACAGGGAGATAAAGGAATTCTCTGGTTCTAAACCAGAGAATGTGATAAAACTTCAGAAAAGAACTAAATGAAATGGAGATAAGTAATCCACCTGATAAAGAGTTCAAAGTAATGGTCATAAAGATGCTCACTGAGCTTGAGAGAAAAATGAACACACACAGTGAGAACTTCAACAAAGAGACAAAATATAAGAAGGTTACCAAACAGAAGAATACAATAAACTGAAATGAAAAAAATACACAAGGGAATCAACAGTAGATTCAGTGATATAAAAGAACAGATCAACTATACCTAAAGGAACTAGACAAAGAACAACAAATGAAACCCAAGGTTAGAAGGAAGGAAATAATAAAAATCAGAGTAGAGATAGAGACCAATAAAAAACAATAAAAAAGTTTAACGAAACCAAGAACTGGTTCTTTGAACAGCTTAACAAAATTGATAAACCTTTAGTCAGAGTCATCAAGGAAAAAGACAGGGTTCAAATAAATAAAATCAGAAATTAAAGTTACAGTTGACACCACAGAAATATAAAAGATCATAAGAGATAACTACAAACATTATATGCCAACAAATTGAACAACCTAGAAGCAGTGCATAAATTTCTAAAAACACTATCTTCCAAGACTGAATCAGGAGGAGATAGAAAATCTGAACAGACAAGTTGCTAGTAATGAAATTGAATCAGTAATCACAAAAACTCCCAACAAACAAAAGTCCAGGACTAGATGGCATCACAAGTGAATTCTACCAAACATTTAAAGAGAGTTAATACCTAGCCTTGTCAAACCATTCCAAAAAACTGAAGAGAAAGGAACACTTCTAAGAACATTTTATAAGGCCAACGTTAACCTGATACCAAAATAAGACAAAGATACTTAAAAGAACAATTACAGGCCAATATCCCTTATGAACATAGATGCAAAAATCCTCAACAAAATGTTAGCAAACCTAATTTAAAAATACATTAAGAGGATCATAAACTACAATCAAGTGGGATATTCCAGGGTTGCAAGGATGGTTTAATATCCACAAATCAATTAATGTGATACACCACATTACCAAAACAAAGGATAAAAATCGGATGATCATCTCAATAGATGCAGAAAAAGCATTTGACAAAATTCAACATCCATTTATGATAAACATTCTCAACAAAGTGTGTGTAGAGGGAATATGCCTCATCATAATAAAGGCCATATATGACAAACACACAGCTAACATCATACTCTATTGTGAAAATCTGAAAGCTTTTCCTCTAAAATCAGGAACAAGGAAAGCATGCCCACTCTTGCCACTTTTATTCAACATAGAATTGGAAGTCCTAGCTACAGCTATCAGACAAGAAAAATAAATAAAAGGCATCCAATTTGGAAAGGAAGAAGTAAAACTGTTACTATTTGTAGCTGACGTGATACTATATATAAAAAAAAACACTAAATATGTAACCAAAAACCATTGTAACTAATAAATGAATTCAGTAAATTTGCAGAATACCAAAGTAACATAGAGAAATCTGTTGCATTCCTATACACTAATAATAAACTATCAGAAAGAGATATTATGAAATCCCATTTACAATTGCATAAAAAAAATGAAATACCTAGGAATAAATTTAACCAAGGAGTGAAAGACCTGAACTCTAAAAACTATGATACTGATGAAAGAAACTGAACACAACACAAATAAATGGGAAGATATATCATGCTCATGGATTTGAAGAATTAGTATTATTCAAGTTCTCATACTGCCCAACGCAATCTACAGATTAAATGCAATCCCTGTCAAAATACCAATGGGACTTGTCACAGAACTAGAACAAATAATCCAAAAATTTATATGAAACCGCAGATGACCCTAAGTATTCAAAGGAATCTTGAGAATGAAGAACAAAGCTGGAAGTATCACACTTGTTTATTTTAAACTATGGTACTGGCACAACACAGAAACATAGATGAATGGAACAGAAGAGAGAGCCTAGAAATAGAAATAAATCCATGCTTATATGATCAATTAATCTATGACAAAGAAAGCAAGAATATACAATGGGAAAAACATAGTTTCTTCAATAAATGATGTTGGGAAAACTGGACAGATACATGCAAAAAACAAAGTGATAGTGGACCACCTTCTTACATCATATACAAGAATAAACTTAAAAAGGATTAAAGACTTAAATGTGTAACCTGAAACCATAAAACTCCTAGAAGAAAGCACAGGCAATAAACTCTTTGACATTGCTCTTAGCAATATTTTTTTTTGGATCTGTCTTCTCAGGGAAGGTCAACAACAAAAAAAATAATAAAATGGGACTACATCAAACTAAAGAGCTTTTTACACAGTGAAGGAAACCATCAACAAAACAAAAAGACAACCACTGAATGGGAGAAGATAATTTGCAAATGATATATCCAATAAGGGGTTAATATTCAAAATTTATAATGAACCCATATAAATCAATATAACAAAAAATCAATCTGATTAAAAACATAGGCAGAGTACCTGAACAGACATTTTTCCAAAGAAGACATACAGAAGGCCAACAGACATTTTAATAACTTTGTGTGGTGACAGATGGTTACTAGATTTAACGTGATCATTTCATAAGGTATTTAAACGTTGTACAACGGAACAATATAATATTATACGTCAACTATACTTCATAAAAAAATAAAAATAAAAGGCTTTTTGTTTAAGATGTAGAGCAGAGAAAAAACAACTTTGAATTCAAGACTCTCACCTTTATGCTTTTAACTATATACTAAAGTCACCTTAAATTACATGACAGTCAAGTATCTCCCAAAAAACGACCTCAATGATACTCAGAGACTTAAAATGTGCTTCTACTGAGCACCAGAAGGGGCTAGATATTATTGTGGGGGATAGATAGATATATTCATTATTTTGGCTGAAGTGATGATTTTATGGGTGTATACATGTCAAAATTTATCATACTCTACACTTTAAATATGTGCAGTTTGTCAGTTTGTCATGTTTCAATTATACTTTGTAAAGACATACATATATATATAGTAAAAAAACAGCTAACTATAATATTATAGACAGGGGCAGAGAGATATAGTTTTTTGTTTTGTTTTGTTTTTTACCTGAGATCTCTTGGGGTCAATAAATTGAGAAATCTTGTAAACAATTTCATCAAATGACAGTCCAGATAAGGACTTCCCATGAGCGTCCTTCAATTTCCGTAAGAAATCTGTAAGCTCCTTTCTGGAAGAGATCAAGGAAAGCAGTGGTGATTTTTCCTACTGCCTTGAGGATGTGCTCTCCAAACAAGATATGAAATAATATTGTATAATTTATATGTATCATATAGATGTGACCCTTTAGATCTTTGATCTATAAAAGTGATCACAGGTCCATCTGCATTTATCTTAAACCAAAATGAAAAGTCCTAACGTTTTATTAACGATGTGTTCATGAGTGATAAAATTTAGTATTTATTTTCTTTTAAAAGAGACATTTTAACTGTTTTTGAATTCTCACTGTGTGAAATTTAAGTTTGTTACCTACTTATTTATGCACTGAGCTCTTTATATCACATGTCTCAATGCTCTCTTACTAGGACTAAATATTCCTTTCTAACTACGTCACTATCACTCTCTCCTCTATCTTTAACTTTTACTTTTGAAAAACTTAGAAACAGAAAACAATGATTAAACAGAACAAGAAAGCAAAGATTAAAAGACACATTAATTATGTGATAAACAAACCTAGGAATATTTTAATTGATATGTTCCTTTTCAGTTCTCATAGTCCATCGGCCCAAAGTCTACACATACATTCTTGGTACAATAGGGTAAGGTAATAAAGTATTTTTGTTCCCAAATGAAATATCATGTCATCATCAGCCTTATGGAACAATCTTTGATTTAGTATTTATTCATTTTACACATACATATTTATAAAAACTGTATTAAAGTTCTATTTTCATTTTCTATTGATAATAATATTTATAAAATCATAATCTATTCTGAAGCATAGCAGTATGTACATTAAATAAAAGAATTGATCTTCAAATGAAAATACTGATGAAAACTAGAATCATTTCTTTGGTAACTAGAATTATTCTTTGGATACAAGAGTAAAGACTAAAAGAAACTTCATTTCTGGAGGAGTAAAATTAAATATCTTTCTACTAAAGTCAGAACTGTGAAAAACACAGTAAAACATGATTTCTTGCATTTAACTGTGTTCCCCAATAAAAAAACTGTAAGGCCCCTCAATAAAATTAAGAAGATAGGCAAGTAAAACCTGATCATTTCTTTGGGCTTATATGGCATACAATCAACTTAAAATTCACTTTGGAAATAGGTTATTAAGATAATTATTGCAGCTGGTGGCATTAAAATTGGATACGTTATAACTACGTGCACTTTGAGTAAATGAGCAAACCTAAATTTAAAAAGGTATTCTCTCATGACTTAAGACTAATAACGTCAGTGAAGAGGTTTAGCATTTATATTAAACACTATCCCTTCTTGAAAAATTTCATTTTCTTACCAAGGCCATGATAAAAAAAATACCTACTTGTGTGTGTGTATGTGTGTGTTCTCTTTCTCTGAAATGTTGCATTGCTGTAATTATGGCTACGGACTAGAGTCTGATCTGTACTCACCACTAAATATAAACTAAGGTACCTGGTCTGTTGTGGAAAGGCAGTTTTCAGCCTGTCAGTAATCTTCTCCCAATTCATCATGGGGGGATCGCTTCCCAGGGCTGCACTGGGAGGCACAGGCTCTCCCATAGGCGCCGGCACAGTCCAGGCTATGCCCGTCACCTGTAAGGAGCACATCAGCTTCAATTATTAGACAGTAAAGTCCCAACCAACACGCCATTTCCATACCTCAGACAGTGGGTAGAATGGAAAAGAGAGAGATTGACATCCACGTTCTCTTTTCAGAGTTTTTCCTAACTATCACAACAATATTTCTAATTGTTTACATTACCTTTATTTTAAAAATGGGACATTCTAGTGTCAGTAATTGCAAACATGTGCAGAAAAACATGTAGAGTGCTTATTTCTGTATTTTATAACAGTGAAAACCTGAAAACAACCTCAAGTTTGTTAATAGGGTTATGAGTAAATATGGTGTACTAATCAAGTCCTTAAAAATAGATCAATATGTCTGTGCATGAGAGATATGCATGAAACATGTTTCATTTTTAAAAAGTCTGTGGCATATTATGGTATAACTCGTTTTTTTTTGTTTGTTTTTTTTTTGTTTTTTTTTAAGGAGGGCGCAGCTCAAAATGGCCCATGCAGGGATCGAACCGTCAACCTTGGTGGGTAGCAACACGCTTAAACCAACTGAGCTAACCCAAGAGAGTAGACACTAATACTTTTTATTTTTATTTTTTTTAAAAAAAGGGCACTGCTCATAGTGGCCCATGCGGGTATTGAACCAGCAACCTTGGTGTTATTAGCACCATGCTCTACCACCTGAGCTAACCGGCCACCCTGACATGACTCATTTTACATTAAAAAATTTTTTTTGAGTTGTATTTACAAAAAAGGACTGTAAGTTATAAAACAACCTGTAACTGGTGATTATTTCCTAGGATTCAATTACAGGGTAATTTCCGTTTCTGCTTTGTATACTTCTTTTTTATATACTTTATATATATTTTGTATATTTCTACATTATTTGCTTTTTTATGATTAGCACATACTACTTTTATAATTAGAATAACCAAGTTGAATTTTCAAACAACTATAGTAATATGAAAATACTACTAAAATGTCTGTCTGGTATCTTGTGAATGTTACAAGGTGGTGTAGAGGTTGTAGTGACACCTCTGAGCGAAACTAGCAAAGTTTTCCCCATGTTTTATGGTAGTTCCGTATTAGAACCATTAAGATTCTAATTAATTAATATCAATAAATGAATATTTTTGAGTGCTAATCTGATTACTAGGATAATTATAAACATGGCATCTTGGACCTAAGGCTCTATAAGTTATCTTCAACTATAAGGTTTATTACTCATGAAAACTAGTAACTATTAATGGCCACTGGAATAACTCATACAAAGCCTGGTAAGTCAGAAGCACAGAATGCTGCCCTGAAACCTGGGATTGCATCAGTACCAAGCTTTTTCCCAGGCATCAGAAGGTTGAGGTATTTCAATGTTTCAATAAAAATTTACCATAGTTCCTTATAGAATGGTGCAGAAGCAAATCATGTGAACAATACTGTGAAATCATGGAAATAAAAAGATGTGGTACTTAGTTAACATGTTAAGGCCTGTATACATATTTGTTTGCAGAGAGGCAGCCTCTACAAAAATAAGCAGAATCCATCTAACTACATATTTCAAAGGGAGACTATTAGCAATGTTTACGTACCAAAAAAAACACCCAAAAAAAAACAAAAAAAACTGACTGAAATGTACTTATGGGAATGTCAAGATTAGACAACTTTGCATTAATTATATTTAACATAATCTTCTGGAAAAATGTTTTCCTTTAAATAAAGTTTACCTTAATCAAGTTTATAAGTGACAGTCCTATTCATTTTAAGTTTCTCTATTGCTTCTTCAGGTTTGGATAAGGCTTATCTAGCTATTTATATCCAGGAAGATTTATAATTTTATAGTATAGTATGTTCCAACATGATGTTATTTATATTGTCTGTTTATAGATAAGTACTGTCCTACTATACATACATGTGTGTGTGTGCATGTATGTGCACGCAAATAATTTTTTTCTTTATCTTTGTTCCATAATTTAGTTTGTTGAGTTGGCTGCTCTGCTTTCAACCTACCCAACAATCAAGCCTAACCATAAATTATCTATTCAAATATCAATCTACAGGTCATTGTTGCCTGTTATGGAAGTAAACTGTAATTGTATGGATTCTCTACTATAAAAATACATTTATCTTTGCATCCAAAAACTAAGCTACTATCAGTTAATGAATAATTAAATAATATATGTAAAGGCCTTAACACATTGCCTCACATGGAACTATTTATTAAATTATTATGCAGCTATCATCATCATGTATCAAATAAATGAACAAAGAGAAGACAGACATTCATTCTGTAGTCCACTGTAGTGATAAAGAACTAGGTAATATCTACTGCACCAAGAGGGGCTCTGTACCAGTGGGGCTCTAGGTTGGCCGGGTGCAGAAATGACCCCAGGACAAACAGCAGGCATCTGAGGAACAGTAAGTACAGGTCTAAAGAAAGAGTCTTTCACAAGGGGTCTTCCCAAGAACTGCTGCATCTAAAATAGAAAACGTAAAAATTAAAAACAAAAAATCTGTACACATACCATATATGGGCAATGATCTAAACTCATACAGCAATGTTTGGGGAAAGGAGTGATGTGAAATCTAGTTCCAAAGCACAACAGAAACAATATTGTCATAAAATTAGTTAAATATATGAATATTTGAAAAGCAAAGGGCAGTGAAATATACTAAAGACCATTGAAAGCGAGAGAGAGAGAGAGAGAGAGAGAGGGAGAACAAGGTTCTCGTCCCACTTTCTCTCCACCTGGCTGGGTAACCTTGGATGCCAAGTTACTGATCTATTAAATAAGAGGTTGGGTTAGGTGACCTTTAAAGTTCATTCCCAACTAAAATACATAATATCGAACTATGCAAAGGGGCTCCTCAGTGAGTACTATCCATGTTGATGAACAATACTGACACTCAGAAATTCCGCTAAAGAACCACAGTTGTTTATAAATATTACTTTCGCTATTATACATTGGAGGAACCTTGTACTACCTGATGGAATTCTGATTTTATGTTTAGCTCCAAGGGCAATAGGAAACTAAAATGGGCCTGGAAGATAAATTCTTCTATAGTGACTGTAGACATGCTGGTGTGTGTTACTGACTTCCCAGGGGGCTGTGGAAAGCTACCCCTTCTTAGCATCTACCAATAGTAGGGATACCTTATTGGCTGGACTACAGAAGACGCCAGATTCATAGAGTATCTATCGTGTGCCAGGTCTAGCACAGGCATAAAGCAGTTAAACAATTTATGGAATTAAAAAAAAAAAAGAACATCAATATGGCTCTTAAGTAATGATCCAAAAACCAATAGGTGAAAGGTTAATGAGGAACTTCATAATGGATAGATGAGGTTGACATTCCATTCTTACCATTGTTAAAGGAGATATATTGTGTCTCTTCTGATGTGTATATATATCATCATCTATAAAAAAGAAACTCTTCCCAAAAATACTGAACCTGATTCTAATCAACCCTCTAGATCTAATGATCAGTTTATAGAAAATAGTAGAACATGTACAATGACATCAGAAGGATGCAATCAGTTAAATCAATAATATGGAAAATTGAACAGGATAAGTGACTTAGTTTTTTAACAAATAAATTACATGAATAAAGGGGAAAGGGTTGGGTAGCTGTTACAGACTTAAAAGAGAGCAATCAGCCAAATGAAAAGTATGAACCTTGCTTGGATTGTTTTTAAAAATAAGGGTTTTTAAAGTTAAGGTAATTATAACCAAATTGGGAATATTGTTTAGCTAGGTAACAAACGACATTTTTGAGACAACTGTGGAAATATAAATTTTAACTGGATATTAAATATTAAACATTATTTTTAATTCTCTTAGAAAAATGGGGTTGTGATTATATCAACTAATAAGAGTCCTCATCTTTTAGAAATACATATTGAAGTATACATTGATGGTATTATACGGTATGGCGGGTTTATTTTAAAATATTCCAGTGGGGAGAAAGAAAGGGATGATAGGAAACAAGATTGACAAAATGTTGATAATGCTGAAGTTGGCTGTGGGGTTTGCAGAAGTTCGTTATATTATTTTATTTTTTTATATGTTTCAAAATTTTCATAATGTAAACTTTTTCAAGAATGAATGAATGGTGGGTACTAAGTTAACAGTCCTGCTCTCTTTGAGGACAACTATTACCGAACATTACTTTGAGGATTAGATAGGCAGGGTACAAAACTCAAAATATAATGAAACATAAAAATACTGATTAAATTCGAAATAGTACTCATTATTCCAGACTTCTTAGGTTAGACTAGTATATATTTAAAACCTGGTTACCATTCTTAACAGACAGACAGAGTTTAGAATTAGATCATCTAGTACAACTTCCTGATTTATAAATGAGAAAAGCAAAGTCCAGAACACCTCATTTTCCAAACACTAACATAGTTCTCCAGAGTTGGGACTTGAACCCAGGTCTCTCGTGTGCTTCCAATGTATAATATCACCTCAGTTTATAGTACACAGCATATTCACATTTCTAGCATTTGTGCTCTCAGACTGTTCCACTAATGCTCAGTGGTCACTGATACCTGCACTCTTAACACAACTGTCAGCTTTGATCAAGCACAGCTTGACTCTGTTAGGAAGCACAAAAGACACAGATGTTAGCAGAAGGATGTGTATAAATTCCACAGGGCCTAACTGCTAGTGGGTCTTTGCCTTGACCAAACCTGAATAGCTACATGAGAACTAAAATAGTCTCTGAAGAAATGAGGAATAGGAGTCAAGCTTTGCCTACGTTTGTCCGTTACAGTCTCACTGGTATCAGTCAGCTTATGCCAGTCTGGTTCCAGGAAACTCCAAAGAATAACTCTGTATCTAGCTCCTGAGTCTCGGGAGCCATTTTATATTTAGTCATGGGCGGGTTTAACTACAACGTATAGACAGTAATTTGAATATGGGAAGAAGGCCCGGGGTTTTGTAGAAATCCTACCAAGAACATGTGTTACTTACTGCAGAACCACAGAGAATCTTTGGGATTTCCCTGTCACGTATGTGACGCCATCCTTATCAGGGTAGTTGGGTATGATGGTATTCCAAGCCAAGAATGACAATGTGCACAGTACAGTACTCCTGCAAAAAGTGTACTGACCAAAAATATAAAAGGCAATGCTGACATTCTGAACTAAAGCACAGAGTGTATGGCATATAATGCTTTCAGCTCTGGATTCTGCTTTGGGAACACAGTGAAACTCCATATAATTTACTGAAATTTTAAGTTCTTTGATATATTCATCTATTTGTAGAACAACATTTTCAATGTTATCCTACAAGCAGAAGTGCTGATGTCAAAAGTAATCTGCCCCTGAATATCTCACACCTTTCTTTTTTTCCCACCCCCAGCTCTGTTATAATAAAAATGATCACCTAATGGTTCTGTCCTAAAAGGCATTTTGAGAAGCTTTATGAGTTTATTGGTTTAAGGTTTCCCAAAAGGATAACTTAAACAAGAAAGCACAGATATTAGTTTGTCTGATTACACTCATTGATCCCTACCGAGCAGGAAAGGGGCATAAATGGAAGCTGGAAGCTCTCTTGCTGTTAAAGATAGAATAGAAGATACAATTTAAGGAAAAGAACATCTAAAGTAGAATGTTAGTGAAGTTAATGAAGAGGGGTGAAGTTCAGCCTGCGAGGGTATTATGCTGAAGGGTTTCAGTCATCTAGGGGTAACTTGGAGTTGGGAATTCTGAGTGTTCATTAGTTTTCTCCCACGATGTCTATAAGAGTGACAGGATGAATAAGAATATATACTACCTCTTTAGATATCAAATGCACCACTAAAATCCAGTGATACAACTACTACCACATTTTGCTGTGTCTAATGTGCACATTTTTGCCCAAATTTATGAGGCAAAAATAAGGATGCACATTATACATGGGTAATACTAATTCCATATTTATATAAATGTTTTTAATTAATTTATTTATGCTTATGAGTTACAAGTGTAACTCTAGAAATCAATCATGATATCCGTATGCAAAATAATACCCTGGAATACGATAATCAGTGTTTGTTGAACTTATGATGAACTTACAACGACGAAGAGTTCTTGGCCTTCTATGATGCATAAATATCGTAAATTTCTTAACCGGTACATAAATTTCTTATACCTTGTATCTGTTCTTGTGTTTGGTAATTATTTGTTACATCAAATTTCTTGTACCATAACATGTTAAAAAATAAATGCTAAACTTCCTTTATAATACAGAATCAAGTACCTAAATGCAAACAAATAAAAATTTGAATTGAAAAATTAAAATGAAAGATTTTTTTCCCCTGAATGTTTGAGCCAAAAATGTGGGTGCACATTATACACAGCAAACTATGGTATGTAAGTGGCCTCATTTGATAGAATCATCTGGAGATGATATAGCAGGAATGGACATGATTAAAAATGATATACATACTACGTGCCTATTCCATTTTGAATACACATTAAACAAACCACATAGTCACTGTTTTAGAGCCCATATTTTATCAAGATGAAGATGGCAATTTTTCAAAATGTATTTCTCACCAGTATCTCAGGATTAGGTGGTGGTGGAGGAAGCTGGATTGGAGGCAAGGTACTCAAGGCAAATCCTTGCTTCACCTTGTTAATTTGTTCATTGTACTGTGTCTAGAAGCAAAATACAAACAATATTTTAAAGCAAAATCAACTTCAAAGAAATAGCATATAAAAATATTTGCTGCCATTTTGAATAATAAGCATAGAATAGTGATTCCCAAGCTATGTCAGAAATAATATAAAAACAATTTTTGACGTAAAAACAATTCTATGGAACAATATCCCTGAATGTAAATAGTTATATTTTTAGAAGTATCTGTTGATTGACAAGACACAGAGACACATAATTGACAGATCCTTGTAATAATTCCTTAGTGTTTCCATAATTTTCAGTCCCAAAATGGGAACCACTAATATAAAATGAATAGATTCTAAAGATTCAAGAAGCTATAAATAAAGTACTGGCTGATAAATACAGGGGGGAAAGTATTTATAACAGAGTCGGACTACTTGCAAATGTTCATTTTAAAAAGTAGAGGGGAAGTTTTTAAGAAATATTTATTAAATGTTTACATTTTGTTTGTCTCAAAAGTTATACCTCTAGCTTTCTCCAGTTCCATATATACCTCTGTTTTATTCTCTTAGATTCTGCCAAAAGTAAGACTCCAGTCCTAGAACCTAATAACATGCTTTTAACATTTTTTTGGCATTTGTTTGTCCCCATTTTGCTTTACCATCCTATTTTGTAAATGACCCACAAGAGCTGGAAAAGAAAGTCTTAAAAAGTAAAACACTTAGAAACTTCCACACAGAGGACATGTGCTTGAAAGAAAACAAGGATACAGAACAAGGAGCAGCTCCTTCAATGCCAGAACTTTGAATAAACCCAACAGAAATGCTAAGCATCACCAAAGACTGAGGAAGAAAGAGTCCAGAAAACAGTCAAGACCACCAATGAAAAAGCCAGACAAGTAGAAAATGTTTTGAGGCAGCTTTTCACAACTGCATGTGACTGTGTTGTGAAATCATAAAATAAACATTATATGTCAGCTTTAACATATACATATAAAAATATCCTAAAACCAAATGGAAAATAAATATTCCATGGCTTAGCTCTTTACCTTTAGCATAGTCCTACGTCTATTAAACCAACAATTAAGAATTTATTATTTTGTATTATGGATTAATTACATAAAAAGACTGAAAATTAATACAAGTCTGCTTGATCACCCTATTAATTCTGTAAACACACAGTCAAACTAAGGTAGACATTTATTTCTGATTGGAGCAGGTAGCTTCGGAATTCTAGGGAAATTAGGTGTGATGCACAACTTTTGAGTTTACCATTCACTACAATGAGGACCTAAAAGACCACGTGTATGAGTACAGGATGCTACTTACAACCAAGTACACGGAAGTAATCAATATCAAACCTAAAAAAGGCATAAACTTTAATAACTCAAATGAAAAAAACATGTTCTTCCTTAAATTTCTCTAACAATTGTTTTTAATGCTGTTTTCTTTAAGTATATGACACCTTGTATATATAACTTGTATATGTTATATACAAGTATATAACATTCAATTAATTGATTCTAAATATACTTCACAACTTACCCTGAGGAACGCAATCTTGTTTCTGACATCTGTCACAATGGCATTCCAACTGTCTACTGCGGCCTTCAATTGAAGCGATTCTAGATTGCTGGTGCAGACAAGGAGACACGAGAAAGTTCTTTCTTTTTATATACCACTTAGGTTTCCAAAAATTTCCATTATGTTATCTAGCATACGTGAAAATAATGTCAAACAACAAAATTACCCCTATCACCAACAATTACTTCAAATGGGCACAAAGTTGTATCGGATTGTTTGTTATTAAAAATAGAAACAAGGACTAGGAACATGTAAGATTTCTTTTTTCAAAAGCAAATATAACTTCTGCTTCAGAAGAGCAAGTTTTTTTCTATCTTGGTGATATTTTTTAGGACATATAAAACCTTTGTCTTTCTCTGCCTTCCTACTTCAGTGGAAGTAGGAAGGCAGAGAAAGACAAACAGGGAAACTGCCCTAGCCATCCCTTCGCAAAGATGCCACCCACTCATCTCAGAAGCGGGTTCTGGACTACCTTCACATTAATCCTGATAACACAAGGTCACAGCTGCCCTATCAGGCTTTTTTGCAAATTAGAAAAAGATATTCCCAACGGGAGGGCAAATCAGAAACAAGAATTAGATTGTTGCCTCTATGAAGTGCATAAACTGCACAAACACAGCAGCTCTGCCAAACATACCCACCAAATGACTTAGGTAGGAAGAGCCTTGAGGTGTTTAGGGTCTGTCCTCTCTACAAGAGAGATTTCAAAGGCTTTTAAAAGGCTCTATCTATTATAAAGTCCCCATCCCAGTACCACCCAGTACAATAGCTTTAAAAGAGCAGCACAAGTTATCACTGAGATAATCTGGTACAAAGGGGCTTGATAACATTCTGATTTACAGAGCTTTCTCCCTCTGGCAAGCAAAGAGAGACTGATCACTTACAATAGTGCTTCATCAACCTGAACGCACATCAGTGTATCCTGGGAATCTTGCTAAACCTGAGAGATTCTGATTCTTTAGAAATGAAGAATCACGATCATTACAATGATAATTATTAAAAAAAAAATGATGCCTTGGCCCAGAGATACTAATTTAATTAATTCTTTAAGTTTGAAGGAATACACCATAAAATTATAAATTTAAGGAGAACTCATGCAACCTGCCCAATATTTGAAAATCACTCATTTATAGCACAGCAGGAAATTACCTGTAACATGATTTTAGGTGTTAATACTACCCCCACCCCAAGTACTCCAAAAGCATTTAAAATCAAGTATTAGAAAACAATTAGAAAAGAATTTTCCACTTAGAATCCACCTTGGTTTGTAAATATCTAGTCTTCATACATGTCTCTGAGATTTTGTTTTAATCTATTTCACTGTGGAGGAAGGGGGGGAAAAATCTGTCAGCAGCTATCACTGCATTCAGTAGACTTCTCAATGCTTCAGCAGAAGCAACATAATAAAAATATCGAAGTGACTAGATGACTTTTGAAATTTAAAACACAAGGGCTTCTTCACTTGGAAGTCTCTGATGTCATATGTGGAAATCACATTGTAGATTATGTTCAACCTTGGAGCCACTTGCGAGTCTCTCTGAGATCAAGATACATTCAAAGGGAAAGGTTACCTTGCCGCCATCTGAGTCGCCCTGGCAAGCTGACTGAGGCATTCCTTTTCAGTCTGCTCTAGATGAAGCAAACCAAAATCGCGACGACACTGTAAGAAATACACCTACAGATTTTTGAAAGAGAAAGAGAAAGATGTTTACGGTATCCTTATAAATGAACACATTCTTTTCTCAATCATCAAGTACATTTAAAGCTATTTTTCAATCTCTTCCAACAACACCTGGGCTTCTTGACCATCCACAATGCATTATAAAAGCTTTCTGACACAGTCATCTACCTGGCCCAAGCCACCCTTGTCTGGCCTAGAGAAGTTCATGAATACCTTCCATGAAAGAACATTTGAGTGAGAACAAGCTAAATGTTATTTTGTTTAATGGTTACTGGGTTGGTAAACATTCTAGATTAGTTTTCAAACTGCCACATATACTGGAACCATCTCAGAAACTTTAAAAAAATGATGCTTGGTCCCAGACATTCTAATTTAATTGATACTAGAGAGACCCTCGGTATTGAGTGAAGGACACTCAAAAGAAGCCCTGCTATTTGTTTGTTTTCTAACTGATAAAGGGAATAACAGACCATACAGCACCATACAGTCCAAATGGGCCTTGGCGGGCATCTGGTTCAATGTAAATCCTACAGCCGGGATCCCTTCTGCACCATTATTGAAAATAGTTTATTATATTCTTGGTCAGCATTAAGTGTTTCTAAAATTAATAATGAAAGTAGAAAAGAAACTCCCTGACTAAAAGCAGTGAAAACAAAAATACAAACTTGAGGGCTTCAGATAATGAGTTTTTTTTTTTTGTTTGTTTGTTTTTTAATGAAATCTAGCACTCCAAAACTTTACTCTCCAGGGATTTTTGGTTCAGATATCACTTATTGATGGTTGACCTCCAGATTTCTGAGTACTCTTCTAAAGAACAGCACTTACTATGATAGAGGTGGGAAGGTCTGTAATGGTTTTAATGTCAGTGAGGTCTCCAAAAACTTGAATCTTATTGTATATCAAGTTTGGTTATCTATAAACAAAAATGACATACACATATATAATCCTATTTTGTTTGAGAGACCCTAGCTGTGGGTTTCTAAGCTAACTTAGAAATAACTGGGTGACTTTCTGGATCCAGAGTGCATGTTGGTTTTTGACAATGGAGTGTATTATGTATATGTGCTTTTGGAAAACCTACGTAGGGAGTAGCAAAGAAGGGAGATATGGCAGCAGTGAAATGTTAACTCGTCAAAGTTTGGCTTAGTGGCCTGGCTTCATGAGAATTTCCCCAAGATGTCTGCATCTGCTATACATACTGAAACAGACCAATTTCTTGGCGTCATTCAGGGAAAAACAACGTAAGATCATCAATACTGAAGTAATCCTGTACAAAATTCCAGTAAGTCAAATAAGTACAAGGGTTGGAGCTGAATTTTCCTGGCTGGTCCTAAGATGTCTTATTTCTCTTTATTGAAGAAACAGTCTTTCATCAATAGTTTAGTATACAATTGCACAGTTAAAACCTCCCTCATCAACCCCATCTTTCTCTCTCTCTCTCTCTCTCTCCCTCTCTCTCTCTCTCTCTCTCTCTCTCTCATTTTACCTCAGCTGTTAAAGCTCTGTTAGTTTCTGCATTCATTTTGGTTAAATATGTTTTAATTGTGCTTTCCAGATTATGCTTCTCCATTTCCCACTGAGATCTGAAATATATGATCATTAAAGAGTCAATAACATTGTAGCAAGGACAGATTTTTCTACCTTATTCAGGAAGAAGAAAAATACAAACTATTCAATGAAGTTAATGATTTCTTGAAAAGTATACAGCACATAAAAGCTAAAGAAGACATTACTTAAGACTACCTGTTATGTAGAAGTTTTAGAGTTGTCATATAGGGGTAATGATTAAAACTTGGCTCTGAAATCAAGTTGTCTGAGGATGAATCTGAGTTCCACAACTTAGTAAATGTGAAACTTTGGTCAAGTTACTGAACTTCTCTGTACCTCAGTTTCCTCACATGTAAAAATGGAGAAAATTGTATTACCTCAAAGAGCGTTGTATAAATTAATTCAAATAATATACATGAAGCACTTTGTGTTTGGCACATATTAAGTACTAAATAAATGTTAGTTATTATTGTTATTAATAAACTTTACATAAAATAAAGTTTCTATCACCTTTTTGTATTCTAACAAAGGCAACTACAAAGGTTTTTATTATCCCTGTCATAAAGCTAAGTCACTGCATTAAAATATTTTATTGATTATCTCAGTGCTTACATTCAAAACCTTAGAATGAAAAAAAAATTCTATAGCTTGAGAGGGAGGGAGATGATAATAGGACATTATTTATGAAGGATAACAGTATGGCTACCTGTGAGGTTTCTTTTATTCTTATCTCACATTGGCTTGAGCCCCAGAACTCTAGAGCATACAAACCAAATTAATGTCTTTAATGGAAACAATTAATTGGAAATATAACATTGTGATAGGGAACTTTCACAGAAGCTGTCCTCAATGTTTTATTTTTAGAAACATCTGGATACTTGAGTACCTGACAAACATTGATAAAAAGCTTGACAAAACAATATATTGTGAACACTATTAAGTTGAGAGTGTTTTGATGGAAAAAAATCATAAAATATTCAAGGAGATATATTAACTCAACCAAGAATTATTATGCCATTGAATATGGTACAAAATTTGCCTATAAGAACAAGAGAAGAAAATAAATAACTGAATTTCATTAAATTAAAAACTTTTTGTGCTGCAAAGGATATCATTAAGAAGGGGAAAAGACAACCCACAAAATGGGATAAAGTATTTGCAAATATCTGATAAGGGACCTGCAACCAGAACATACTAAGAATAATTAAAACTCAACAGTAAAAAGACAAACAATCTAATTTAAAAAATGGCCAAGGTGGTGAATAGACATTTTTCCAAGTAGATACAAAACCGGCCAATAAGCACATGAAAAGATGCTCTACATAATTAGAGAAAAAGCAAATGAAAATCACAAGGATATATCACTTCACATTCACTACAACGAGTGAAATAAAGACAGATAACCTAATAAGTATTGTGAGGATGTGGAGAAATTGGAACTTTCATCCATTGTTGGTGGGATTGTAAAATGGTGCAGTGACTTGGAAAACAGTTTGGCAATTCCTCACAAGTTAAACATAGAGTTTATTCCATGTCTCAGCAATTGCATTCTTAGATATGTACCCAAGAGAATTGAAACCATATGTCCACACACAAATATATATACAAATGTTCTAACAGCATTATTCATAATAGTCAAAAATGGAAACAAACCAAATGTCCATAAACTGATAAAAAGATAAACAAAATATGATATATCCACACAATGGAATGTTATTTCTCCACAAAACAGAATGAATACAGACACATGCTACAACATGGATGACCCCTGAAAACATTATGTCAAAGAAGTTAATCACAAGAGGCCACACATTATATGATTCTACTTATATGAAATGTCCACAATAGGCAAATCCAGAGAGACAAGAAATAGATTAGTGGTTGCCAGAAGCTTAGGGAAGGGAGAATAAGGAGTACTTTCTGAAGGTTCCAGGCTTTCTTTCTCAGGTAAGAAAAATGTTCTGGAATTAGATATGGTTGTACACCTCTGTGAATATACCAAAAAGCAATGAATTGTACACTTTAACCGAGTAAATGTTATGCAATATGAATTAGATCTCAAAAAAACTGTTATAAAAAATTTCCTACAGGCAAATCTAAAATGATAACAAAACAGGCAGTTTCACAAAGCAGTCACAACTAGTAGTGTTGGTTAGGGTAAAGAGATGAGATCTCATGAAACCCTAGTCTCTGACAGCAGTCTGCCGTGGGACCATAACTTGGCTCATTGAAGTTCTCTCAGCAGACTTCTAGGGCCAGAGCTAAGGTGAACAAACCTCCCATTTCCCTAGGACAGTTCTAGTTTACACTTGTTGTCCCAGTGTAATTATTAATACTGCTCAATTTCAGGCTCAACATGCCCCAGTTTGGATGATATACGATATTGCTACCCTAGCCAGAATGTGCTGAGTGGAATGCATAGTTTCAGAGATGGTACCCTCAACCAAAGCAACAGCTGTTTGTACCTTTTCATGGAAAGCTGCTCTTTCAGGTTCTTGATTTCATTATCTTTAGCTTGGCTCTGACGCTGTAATCTAAGCAAAGAAGAAAGAAAGTCATAAAAATGTCAGAAACGATTTGTCATTAATACAGTCAGAACAGCTCTACTTACAGATGAGGAAGGATTAAGTGTGTCCATTTTGGGCCACAGATCTTGAGCCTGAAAATATCTGCACTCCAATACCGAGTCATTCTGAAATGTATCTTATTTCTGATGTCTGATGTACTGATTTCCCAAAGAAAGAACTAAATTCTAACCCCTTAGTTTTAACTAAGTTGTAAATTAGAAAAACAAAGGGAAGAGTTATCTTGTATTCCCAGTTTGATGACTCGGAAAGACATCTTCAGCTCTGTACTTCAGTTTACCCACCAGAAAACAGATGGTAACTTCTAATGTTCTAGGCCTATGTTGGGACAGAGCACTTTAAGTTCCTTAAAGAGATACTATATCAAGTCATGCAAACTATTAAAGACTTGGGGCCTGAAAAAAATCAGACTTTAAATTTAGAGGTAATGACACTATGTGCAAATAAAAATTATAATGAAAACTATAAATTAAAACTGGGGTGTCACTCATATGACCTAATCATGGGAAGATGGGGTTAAAAATTTTGTATAAATCAGAAAACATAACCTGTGATTAGCTTAAAAATTAATATGCAAAAAGCTATTATGAAAAAGTTTCTAATATGTTCAGACACTTGAGATACATAGGAGTTTTGGTTAATATAAATGATGGAATAGTAAGGCTTACTTAAAACAATGACTTGTTGGCTGGATTGCTCACTAGATTACAGAGACTATCCACTCACCTTTACCCTGAGCTTTCGGAAGCTGTAGAGACTTACTATCAATGTTCTGTTGGATAGAAAATGCAATGAAAGAAACCGGGTCTCTTTTTATACAAAAGAAGTCATGTTCTCAAGTAAATAGTAAGAAATACAAGCTTTGTTATAGTAGTACACAGGAGTATGTAAAGAGAGCTGAAAAGTGGTAATATTTCTAACACTGATATTGTCCTTTCCTTTGTATACTTACATTAATTACTTCACTATTTCACCCAGCTCCAGAGTGGGTGATCAGAGTTGACAGAGCTGGTGAGGAATTCAGAAGACCTGGATTCTTAAAGGAAAGAGGATAAAGTAGGCACAGTTCCTGCCATCCAGCTTGGATATGAACCAGCTGTATATGTTCAGGTAGTCATAATTTCTCAGTCCTATTTTTCTCACAAATAACATGATAGGGTAGGATTAGATTTTCTTTTCTAAAAAGATCTAAAGTTTCCAAGCTTACTCTGGCTGTCTATTAAGGTTATTAAATGGATTTTATTGATAGCAGATTCTTAATATTTATGAAGAATATGCTTACTGTAATTTGTACAAAATGTGTCACTTTTAAATAAATCTTCTTTGTTAAAACTGCAATCATCACTGACAGATATTTACCAAACATTTCCTGAAGGATTAGTATTGAATTAGGAGAAAAAAGCTGAGTTTTTTGTTTCTTTTGCTTCCTACTAAACACTATATTCTAAGATGAAAGAAGTCAACATTTTACAATTAAAGAACATACTCTTCAGACATGCTCAAGTGAGTTAAACGAAGAAAGGCTAAAAGGTTATATGAGAATACACAGTGCTTGTGCTGTTTTCTCTGCCTAGATGCCCTTTGTCTCTTCTCCCAGCTCATCCTTCCTAGCCTAGGTTCAACACAGGGTACTGTCTTCAGTGAAGTTCTTCCTTATCACAACCATCAATAGTACTCTGTTTGCCCTATAAAATCCCTATTAAGTATAGTTCCATTTGACAGATACGTCCTTTTTAAAAAGTTAAACATTTTGAGGTAATCAGATTCACATGCAGGTATAAAAATGATACAGACAGATCCCATGTACCCTTTACCCACCTTCCCCCAATTGTAACATCCTACAAAACGACAGTATATCAACCAGGATGTTGACAGTGATACAGTTCAAGATACTATACAGTTTTATCACCACAAGATCCATCATTTTGCCTTTTTATACCCACACCCACTTCCCTCCTACTTCCATTTCTTCCTTATAACCTTGAAACCACTAACCTATTTCCCATTTTTACCATTTTGTCATTTTTGAAATTTTGTCATTTCAAGAATGTTATACAAATGGAATCATACACTATATAAGCTTTGGGGACTAGGTTTTTTTCACTCAGCATAATTCTCTAATATCTGCAGGGTATGTAGAGATATCACTGTTTCTATTCCTGAGGGTGGTATTTGTGTCTTCTCTCTCTTTCTCTCTCTCTCTTTTTTTTTTGCCAGTTTTGCTAGAAGTTTGTCAATTTTATTGATCTTTTCAAAAACAGGCTTGTTTCATGGATTTTTCTCTATTGTTTCTCTGTTACCGATTTCATTACTTCTCATCTTTGTTATTTCTTTCTGCTTGTTTTGGGTTATTTTGCTTTTCTTTTTCTGTGTTCTTGAGGTGGGAGTTTATATTATTTATTTGAAACTTTTCCCCTTTTCCAATGTGTACGTTAGTTCTTCTCAGAACTGCTTTAGCTGTGCTCCACAAATTTTGATATATTGTTAATTCAGTTCAATGTATTTTTATTTCCCTTGACACCTCCTCTTTGAACTTACAGATTAATTGGAAGTATGGTGTGTAGTTTTCAAGGGTTTGGAAATTTTCCTCTTGTCTTAGCATTATTATTTTCTAGTTTGATTCCACTGTGATGAGAGCATATAATTAGCATCACTTCAATTCTTTTAAATTTGTTGAGGTTTGTTTTATGGCTCAGGATATGGTCTATTTTGGTATATTTCTTGTGGTACTTGAAAGTATATGGATTCTGCTGTTATCTGGTGCAGTGTTCCATAAATATTGATCAGATCCTGTTGATTGACGGTATTATACAGGTCTTCTATACCCTTGCTGATTTTGTTTAGTAGTTCTACAAATTCCTTAGAGTGGGGTGTTGAAGTCACCAACTGAAATTGTAGATTTTTCTATTTCTTTCAGTTCTATCAAGTTTTATTTTATGTATTTTGAATTTCTATCATTTGGTACATACACCTTTGTTTTAATACGCACACAGATTCTTACATCTTCATGGTGGATTGAGCCTTTGATCATTAGTAATGTCCCTCTTTGTCTCCAGTCGTTTTCTTTGCTCTGAAGTCTATTTTATCTGATATTAATAAACAAACTCCTGCTTTTGTTGATTAATGTTTGCATGGCATACTTCTTACCATTCTTTTACTTTCAACCTACTTATGTTATTAAAACTGAAGTGAGTTTCTTGCAAACAACATATTATTGGATCACATTTTTTTGTTTTGTTTTGTTTTTAAAATACACTCTGCTATTCTCTTTTAATTCGTGTATTTAGACCATTTACATTTAAGGTAATTATTGACATGTTAGTGATTTTATTGTTTTCTGTTTTTATTGTTTTCCATTTTATTGTTGTCTGCTTTTCTTTTCTTACCTTTTTGTGGGCTATCTGTACATATTTTAGGATTCATTCTCGACTTACAGTGTTTTTGAGTATCTCTCTTTGTGCAGTTCTTTTAATTGTTGCAGTAGGTATTATCATATGCACACATAGCCTACTGTTATTGATCTTGTCCTATTTCCAGTGAAGTGTAGAAGGGCTGATTCACACTGCTTTGTTGCTGTAGGGTAGAAAGAGGCAGGAACTCCCTGTTGGGCCCCTCTAGCACCAAAGGGGGAGAGGGAAAAAAACGGAGTGCCAACTAACCCCCATGGGGAGACTTAGTTCCCCATGAGGACAGCAGGGATGAAACCTAGCATTGACTAGTCCTACCTCAGATCAGTTTATTAAGTCTCATTGATGCTGGGTAGAAGTAGAGGCTTAGCTTGCAGCTGGACAACACTGATGCTATCCTGGCAGAGGAACTGGAGCATTATCTGCTTTCTCCTGGTGGAGAATGGAAGATCAGCTGCTTGCTCAGTACTGCTACCCCAGCAAAAGAATCTGATTTCTGCCATCTGCTTTTGTCAGAGCATATTGCCTGCTTCCAAAAGGTGGTGTGGGGCTATTGGTGTTTGGCTGGAGTAGGTGGGTAGTGCTAAAATGGTTTTCTGTTGTTTATCTTCCTTTGGCTAAAGAGAAAAGGCTTTTCTTGGAGTTTTTACCCCCTCTACCTATTGGCAGTTCTAGGTTGAAAGTTTCTGCAGTGCCCTGTCTAGGATATATGGGAGGCAATAAGGAAAATCACTGCCATATCATTCCTCAAGTCCCAAGGTCTTCAGACAGTCTGCTTTCTTCTACCTTTCAGAGTCTTCCAATGTTTGTTTGTTATAATAAGGGGGACTGTAGGTCCACGGTCTTTTTGTTATAATAAGGGGAACTTGCAAGTAATGGAGCCACTATATCTTGGTGGAACTGGAAGTCCCCCTGTTACATGTAATTTTAATCCCCTCGTGTTAACCTATACTCTCCATTAGCTTACAGTCAATGTCTATCACATCTCAGTAACTTCTACATGTGCCTTACAGAACTCTTCTCACACGGTGAGTACTTAATAAATGTTTGGTAAATGTTCAACACTGAGTGCTCATAGTCTGAAGGCATATGCACCCCCTGAAGTGCTCTGTTTGTAGTCTCAAGCACACAAGGGTGCCTGGATCAGCTATCAGAGTGGAGGAGGGATATCCTCAGACAGTGAAGGAGAGAGGAAGCTCAACTGCTTGCCTTCCTCTGCAGGTGGCATTACTGTTCTGATCTCTGATATTATGTAACATATTTCTGGGTTGGTCATTACTCTCCAGGCTAAAAGGCAAAGTTTTGAATCCTTCTTAAGTGATTGCGGCAGCTTAGTTTACCCAAGCTACCTTAGGTCCTCACCTCCTTCTGAACTTGAAGGGTCTAAGTCCAGCAAGGACAAGCCTGAAAGTATTTGCAACTGACGTTGTGGTGCCAGAGCTATGGCAGTCAGTTCTTTTTAAAAACCCCTCAGGTTGGATGATACGGTATGTGGGAGAAAATTTAAGTCCTAAATCTCTACCAAATATTTCTCCAATTTTATAATTAGTATATTCGACTCCATACTCTGAGGTATTTCCTATAACTCATCTATTCTCCCTATTAGCAGTGTAGGAACTGCAAAAGATTTCAAATTAGACTTCATGGACAACTGGTATCTTGCGGTATCACTGTTCATTAAAATAATGTTTTACAAATTATATCTTACTATTTCAACTGACACTCACTGGAGACAGTGATTAATAGAAAATAATAAAGCAGGACACTTGTTTTTCCCTATTAAGTCAGAAATTTTAGTTTTAGGCGTTTAATTCTTAAGGTTGTAAGAGAAATGAAATTGGTAGGGGTGAGAAGAGTCTCCAGGAATTTGGTTTAATTTTAATCTCTTGGGCTTAGAACACAAATACTCTGAGAGATAAACATAAACAAGCATGCAAGTGGTTCCATGGTGTCTTTGAAGAACATATTCATCATATGTTTTAAAGAAACAGTCAATCATTTGTCACATTTTTACGAATTAGTCATGATCTGAAAGTTAATTATCTTTCTCATGTAATTCTATTATCTTCACACTTGTTCAGCTAATACATGAAGAGCTTTATATATAGAGTGAGCAGTTGCGTATTTCTCATTTCAGCTGGCAAGGCAAGTGTAGAGTTGTCTTTTAAACAAATACAGTCCTGTGCACGGCAGTTCCTAATGTGCAGCCACAGTGCCACCTAGTGGCTAACCATGGCTTCTCTTTTAAAGATAGTGTTCATTACGGCACAAACCCAGATTTTCCTGTTATCAAGATTTGTACTTACTTGGAAACCTTATTGATTCCAAAAGCCACTTGTTGGTTAAGAGATGCAATGATTTTGTCTCTCTTTTTAATCTGCATTTGGTTTTCTTGCCACCGAAAAGTCACTGTTTTCAACTGTCGTTTGAAATCCTGCTCAATGAAAAATACTATTTCAGTTAATTCTGTTCAAGTCACCAGAAATTGAAAGAAAAAAAATTGGGTTTTTAAAAATAGAAAATATGATTAAGTTTAACATTTGAACTACTTCTGAATTGCCTCAGATCTAGTTGCAAAAATACTTACTTCACACTGGTAGTGCAATTTATAAAGCTGCTGTTGTCGAGCAAGCTTTTCCTTCTCAGTTTCTCCATATTCTGCAGTTACCTTGTTGGTTGAGCCCTATTGAGCAAATGGAATATGCATGCTTTATTTTCCTCTTTAGAAAAAACACTAATATTTTAGTTGTTTATATGGGATTTAAAGTTACCATCTATGTCCTATTTATTCTTTAACGGTCTCAATACAAACATCACTTCTGATTAGTTTAGATAAACCCAACCTTCCCTAGTTACAGCATTCACTAAATAATGCCACAGTTACTTATCTATTGATGTTACTATTGGATAACATTACCTGCAAGCTTACAATTTTTAAGTATTTTTTTTTTGTAATGCTTTTACTGTTAAAAGGACCATATGAGGTAGATACTCTTATTCCCATTTCAGAGATGATTAAAATGAGTAACTTGCCCAAGGTCACACAAACAGTGAGTGGAGGAGCCTGAATTCTAACTCAGGTAGTCTTAATTGCCCAAGAACTTTATATTATTACATGGCATCACCTTAGTTTAATGTTCAACTTCTCCACCTTATTATAAACACTATGATCATAGGGACTAAATAGCATACATTGCTGTTGAGACAAAACCAGTGTTTGCCAAATGTTTTTTGAATAAATGAATAAGCATTTTTTGAAAGGTGTATGACATTTTGATTCTGTTTTCAAGTTCTCATAGTTCTCATGGCTACTGAATGAAAACCAAAGGCCCCACATTTAGACTTCAGTGTTACATACAAAGTTTGGAATATGTCACTTCAGTTAAAATATACATATTCTAGTATTATAATTGGAAAGGAGAAAAAGAGGGTATGCAATTATATGCATGTTGTACTGTCAGCCAGGGAATCACTTGAGCTGACTGTACCCTGAGACAATCAATATTCCTACATACTATATATCGTTATATTTATACTATGGAACAGGTTATCATAAGACTCCCTCAGTATAGAATTCTCATGGGTAAGAAAATCAAGTGGTTTTTCCAAAAAAAAAGAAAAAGTATTTCACGTGCTTTGTCTGATTGAGTGCTCTGTAAGGTACTTAAATCATGTTCATATGCACCTTCACAATAAGGTACGTCCTTCCCAGCAGTGACTACTACCAGGAAAGGAACCAAAGGAAAAATTGTTGTACATTGACATTATTTATAGCTGCTTCATAGTAACAACCAGGTTTCATTAAAAAAAAAAAAACACAAAACAATGAAAGTAGCTTTGTTTTACAAAACTATTTTTCTCATGAAATTTAATCCAATGGGATTATGCCAGTCCCCCCACCCCCACCCCCGCCCAAGGTACTGGAAAACTCTTTGCAAAGAATACATTTGTAATCAACTCTGCCCAATAATTAAAGTCAGGAAACGGTTTGTAGGCTAAAGCGAAATGTTTCTAACTCCTAAAGTTCTTTTTTCCTCATCCAGCCCTCTGTCCCTCCCTTCCTGTTTTTTCTTTCTCCTCACAAACACAGCATAAGCCACTAGGCAAACATAGTGTTCAAAGAGTCATGAGGAAAACAAAGGTTAACAGTTCCTCCTGGAAGTAGGAAGTAGGGCTGTGTCCTCTCCAAGCGGTCTTACCTGCTCAATCATGTCCAGAATGTGCAACTCATCCAGGCTATAGAACTTGTCTTCAGTTGCAGAATCTTCTTGACCATCACTTGCATCACCTTTCACAAATTTACTGACTGGGTGCAGACTTGCTTGCTTTTTCTTCAACTGCTCTTCCTTTTCTCCCATGTTTGGGCTATAGTGGTGACATAATCAATGTGATCTTTTATAATTACATAAAGCTTTTCATCCAAGCCATTGTTTCCCAAATTAATATTGTACTGGTCCCATGAGATGCTTAGCAGCAGAAGCTTTCATGGTTAAAGAACGTTTAGATAGTGCTCACACTGTGAACATCTCCTGAAGATTCACAATGAATTTTAGCATATTTGAGATGGCATTCAGTCCAAGTACTTATTCTGTTCATCCCAGTGTTTTCAAGAATTAGGAGACCATGAAGTCCACTTTTCAAATTGTAACTATTAATATCAATTACTTTGGGAAATATTGACAAGCATTTCCATATTTGCTATATTACTTTATCACAACATTCTTGACAGGTAGGTGGACTTAATCAACTTTAGCACTTAGGTTTAATGTACATTTAAATACAGGGTTGCAAATAGCAACACAGTAGATTCAGAAATGGGTTTCTTTGGTAACAGGACCTTTGAAAAACTGTAGTGATAACATGAATTTCAGAAACTACAAACTACTGCAAAAAGAATGAAAATACTACATGTGCAATGGCAATTAACCCATTTTTATACCTATATATAAAATGTAAATGCATGTTACTATTCTTTCAGTTGGTCTACTATTTAGTATCTATAAATTTCCTTCCTAATCTCATTGAATGGTAACAAAAAATAATACTTATAGTATGATATAAATGATTTTATTAGTGAATAGAAAGAAAAAAGGTAACTCGAGGGTGCATTATTACTTATTTAGGCCAGTAAGACCTAGAAAAATTAGTATCTAATGCTTATAGAATAACTTGTGAAACACTATAAAACAGTTATTAGGTATCACTGAAGTATTCTAGAATGACTCAAACATTTTGGAAAGTTCAATAAAATCAACTGCTTGTATATACCACTGGTTCACAAACAAAATTAATTTCCCAAATTACTTTAAGAGCTTTTTAAAAATCATATTTTTCCAGGGACTCTAATAATTGTAAAAATATAGATGAATTTGTATTTTTGAAAAGCTGCAGATTATTCCTAAATGTTAAAACTATGATAATAGCATTGTGATAATATAGGAAAATGTTCATATTACTAAGAAATACAAACTGAAACATGTAGAAGTAAAATTACATAATATTTGATATTGAAAACATGTCAATAAAGAACAAAATATTAAGGTAAGAATGAAACAAATGTGGAAAAATAGTGGTAATTGTAGAATCAGCATGATAGGTATATATACTAATGTAGATATATTATTCTTTTTACTTCTGTGTAGATTTAAAAATTCCTATTTAAAAACAAAGCTCCCCAGGTGATTTTATGATCATATAAGTTTGCATCTACACTGTAGGCAAAATGAGCAAAATAACTGATGATACTGTTTCATTCTTTAGTAAGTTATTTTTATAGCATTTAGACACAGCCTGAAAATAAAACAAAATAACAAAACAAACAAAAACAATTACTCTAGTGACTCAATTTGTTGACAGAGAAAATGGAAACCCATCTTGGATGACGAACTCATTATTTACCAAGTGTATCAATCATACCTATTATCAGTAAGAAAATATCAACTAAAAGCAATGGCTTTAAAATTAACAAAATATGTTGTTGTTACCATTTTAAAGATATCTTAATTTATGTCTTCCAGTGAGTTCTGTAAATGTACTGATTTCAGTTAATAAACTTTTTGGTGGTTATAATCTCTTCATTAAACTGTCTCTCCTACTTCCTTGTTCTATTATGCTGTCATCAGTCTAATGTTTCTACGAAATAGTCTCAGTGATTGTTAGATATTAAAAATTTCCAGTAAAGACTCAAAATTCACTATTAAAATCAGGGATTAAAAAATGAACAAATATACAAACAAACCCCTCAAGTTAATTAAAGAAACCAAACCAAAACAAATCAAAACAAAAACTCTTTTGCAAAAGGCATAATTGGGACAAACAATGATCTGTCCTTTAAGGTTAAGTTTTATTTAGTCTAGATTTGGCTACCCACAATCTAGACCATATCTTAGAAGATTTTATGCTGGACCTAAATTAGTCCTCAAATAAAGCAGTTAGCATTGGATGATTCTTGAGCAGCCATACAGAAAAATGGTGAGAGATTTAGTCTACCAAAGTAAATGATAATTTAACTGTTCATCATTTTCTGTAAAAAGGTGACAACTTATTAAGATAAGTCACTGTCCTTTCTTCTCTTAATGAAAACACACCCCAAGGTAAGGCTGTGTTATACTGGCAAAGCACACTTTGAAAGTACTAAAGAAAATTTAAAAATTAAATAAACTAATACTTACACTTGGTCTTCTTTTGATTCCTTATTCTGAAAAACAGCATCAAGAATTAGTAATCTATATCAACTATGTCAATACAGTGTAGTGATCTGACTGCATCTAGGTCAGTGTTTCTCAAACTTTTTTGACCACAAGCATAATAAGAAATACATTTTATATCATGATACAAATGCACTTACATATATCTTTATACATAAGTATAAAACTGAAATATAAGTTCCATGAAATACACCTTAACCATATCACATGGGTTATGGACTGCATGTTCGTGACCCCACCCCCAACCCCTGCCTCCAAATTTGTACATTAAAACCAGAACACTCAATGTGATGTTCATTGGAGATAGGGTCACTGGGAGGTAATTAGGTTTAGATGATGTTGTGGAGTCCTCATGATGGAATTAGCGCCCTTATGCAAAGAGATCAGAACGTTATCTGTCTCTCTCTCTCTCTCTCCGCCATGTGATGACCATGCAAGAAGGTAGCCGTCTGCAAACTAAGAAGAGGGCCCTCACCAGACACCGAATCTGCTGGCATCTTGACCTTGGACTTCCCAGCCTCCAGAGCTGTGAAAAATAAATGTTCGTAGTTTAAGTCACCCAGTCTATTGTAGTTTGTTATAGCAATCCGAACTGATTAAGACAGTAGGTGAGGAACTCTGGAAATTTTTTTTATTCCAACTAATTCTATTACCTTTTTTAAATTGGTAGTTGAGACCCATTACACTGATTTTGTAATCTACTACTGAGTAATGAAGCATGACTTGAAAATCACTGATTCACATATTGGAAGTCAGTATTGGGGTTGAGTTTGTACCTATTAGTATATCCTGGGACAGGGTACATGGAATTCTCATCGATGGAATTCTATACTAAGTACAAGAATTCTCAAAAATCTACATGTAAGGAGAAAGCAGATTTATATATCAAGACTCTTACAAAAAAGAAATGTTAGGGAAATCATAATTGGTAGAAAATGTTAAAAGCATTAGATTTTATGTTCATTAAAATACAACTATAAAGGCAACATACTAAATAGAGGGAATATCACGGACACAACACATATGAAATTAAGGATATTAATTACTCATGTATTACCTTTCCATTAAGAATACTACTCTTACATAAGTTATAGTATTCCTCCTACTGCCTCTTGTTTATAAAAATCTTCAGGGTCTCCTTCCCCACAGATTCCATTAGGTAGTTACAAATCTGTTCTGCTTTATTGTCTGTATACTGAGAGGATTTTTGCGTTTCAGTGTCTGATAACGTCCAGGGCCAGTTTGAGTCTACAATTTAGAATATTGAACTCCTGCCTTCGTTCCAGTGTATTTGAATAACTGAGCTGAACCTTTGGTTGTTCATAATGAACATATCTAGTAGAGCTAATTAAATTTCTGAATCTCCTTTTTAGCTGTTCCCATGACAACTTTATGCCAATGTATGTATCAGTCTGTCTTCTTATACGCACCTCAGCAACTTCCCTTTAGAGAGGACATCCAATTTGAAGGGCTCGATTTATTTCCTGACATGTTTCATCACAAAGCCTTCTATTCTTCTGCCATCTTCTTAACCTCCCTTTTCTATTCCTAACCCTCAGTTCCTCTGGGTGGGAGGTGGGAACAGGAGCAAGAATAAGAGTAATCATGTAGAGTAATTAATACTCTTAATGGGAGGGTAATATATGAGTAATCAATACTCTAATTAACCCCGAAGAGTTACTTACAAACTGAATAACTAGAAGTACTAAATTCCTAACAGAAGAAGGGGAGCAGATAATAGTAGCTACAGAGTCTTTTACGTACTAGTTAGAAGTTGTCTATATTGTTCCCTCCACTTGCTGCCCAAATTTTATTTTTCTATCACATTCCTTAGAGTCCCTGATAGGCGTTTTTAGGACTTCAACTATCTTTAGGTAGAGATATTGCAAAACAAAAGATTAACAGAGGACACAATTTCATGCATAGGGGCTTTGTCATCACACAAGCAAATTTCTAAATGCTATAATTTTTCATGAGGAGAACTCCTGATTAGAGAATTGGATAGACTTAGATTTCTATGACTGGTTGTTTACACTCCAAGGTAGACAATTCTTTGCACTTAAAATAACAGTAATTGAGTACATGAATAGGATTATTCTATGTGAAATAGTCGTATGCAAAAATTTCAGCATTTTTCAGGTCCTACACTTTAAAATTTAGATAAAAGAGGTAAGATATAATATCTGTCTTCTAATGTCCAAATTTTATCTAGATAAAATTATCTTATATCAAAGTATCTTCTTATATTAAACTTCTTTTAATACAATAAATTGGAAAAAATTTAGGATGTTAAAAAATTCCTAGACAGTTGCCAACATTTAAAAAGAAATTCTTAATATTACTAAAGTATGAATTTTTAAATGGTGTTTACATTTATTTCCAGTTGTGTTTATTCCATTTAATTTCAATTAGAAAATAAAGTCTGAATTAAAAAAATAAACTATTAAGCCAAAAAAAAAAATTCCACTTTCCCTTGCGATGTTTCCAAGCAATTAAAAAACTTCTTGCTAAAACTGTGCTACAGATAGTAACTTGTTCATTTTTCAACTGGCAAACAACAAGGAAGAATCATGAAAGAAATTTTTTTGCATTTGCACAATTTTTGTACATTACTGCATTGCTGGCAAAGTCTTAGACACAAAGAAAATCAAGATGTTTTAAGGTTTTAAAAAATGTTTTTGAACATATCAGTAGAAATATGATGAAAAACTGTTTATAAAACACTGAGTAGGCATTTTTAAAATGAGAGTGGTATGTAGAAATTAATGGAATTTCCAAGTGACCAATTCTGTTTATCTGTATATTTAAATGTATAAATTATCATTTAGGGAAGTAAAGTAGGCACAGTGTAAGTTTAAATCATTCAGGATATAACACACATAGACTTCTCTATAATCATATATTCAATAAGCTATTGACATTTTTTTAAGTTATTTGTACTGTCTACTTGGACCAATTTTAAGTTCTAACAGTGAACTCACATATTATACCTAAGTTTTCATGATCAGACACCCTTTATTATAATGCTAATATAGTCTCTTACCTTTTTATTCTTAGTCTTTTTCTTTTTCTTTGGTTTACTCTTAACCTGATAGGTAAGAAATAAGTCATTTATTTAATATGCAATTCAAACTGCACAATGGATTATTATGCAAAATACATTTCCTCTAAACACTGAAACCTTTTATCTTCTAATATTACAGATAATATTTTCTTTCTAGACTCTATGGAAATTTTCCATTTTATTTTTATTTTAATCCCAGTCTTCTGCTCTTAAAAAAAAAATCACTGATATATAAAGGTACAACATATAACATTAATGAGTTGGCCACTGAAAAAAAAGCTCATAAATCCTCACTTGCACACATGTATGCATGAGTAACAAAGGAGGAAGGCACTTTTAAAAAATCAATAAGTTCAAATCCATAAGATGAAAAATTAAGCCTAAGAAGAATTTAGTGACTATATAATAACTGTACCACTTATCTGTAAAGATATACAGAGATTCCATTCTGGATGATTTTAATTCTACCTTTGCACAAATGGTATTAAAATATCCCTGTTTTTACCTCCCTTCTCTCTCCTTCTATTCCCCGCTATGCTTTCTTCTACTTTCTATTAACCTCCCACATCCATTTCCATCAATCAGAATAAACAAACATGTTAAAAAGTCTAGCATAGTGCCTGGCACATAATAAATGTTGGCAAAAGATATGGTTAAGGCAGGAAAATTTATGGAAGGAAGTACTGGGGAAAAACCACTCCAATTCAAGCTTTGTGTGAACACTATGATAAATAGTGTTCTGGGATCCTTTAAGTATAGCACATGCAACAGACTAAAGGCCCTGATTATGTTCTTCTAATTCAAATATTAATAAGAGCTTATACTTCCTGGAGATCTTTAGTAGATTCTGTTGAAGATTCACTGGGTATTGATGTCCCATCTTTATTCATGTCTGCTAACTGTAGTTCAGTGTTTGATTTCACATTTATATTGTACTCCATGAGAGGTGGACTTAGTTCTTCTTCCTCATTCTGCAATTCTTCTATTTCAATACCTAAATATTGAAAACAAAACACTCAAACTCTGGTGCGTGTAATTTTAGCCTCTTATCACTATTATAAATATGTTTACCTCCCAAAACACTATTCCAGAAATAGGAATAGAGACATCTTACTATGTTCAATTACTAGATAAAAATGAAATGCGCATTTATCAATGACCAAATAATAGGTATATATATATTAACCTGGAACCAATCAGTATGAACCCAAATGCTAAGATACTTTACTGTTATCTTAAGTAAACTCTACATATTAATATTCTAGAACTTGAGTTGACTCAAATACTAAGTTTTTGAGTATCCTGACATTGACCCTATTAATATACTGCATCTAGAATTATTTTAAGGCATAAAACTAAACATATCTAAGAGAAACTTAGAAGGTCTATTTTTTCCCTTTTTCCTTCTTTTTCATAACCAAAGGTTTTGAAAGGGTATCAATCCCTTATTATATGACACCACACTTCTGGGACACCACACTCCTTGATATAGCCCTAGAAATTCAATCTCAAAACTTATGAATTTCATCTGACTGGTCACAGATGGTCCAAATAAAATGCACAGTCTTATTAAGTATCATTTTACTCCAAACAAAACCCATGGTGTTGTTTGCTTAAACAAATTTTAACTGCACAATATGAATTACATTTAAAACAAAAGCACCAAAATGGAAATTTAAATTAGCAACTCGCCACCTGGCAAATAAGTATATAGCTTTAACAATTGATAGCTAACCAGATAAAAGGGCATAAGCTAAATAGTAGCATACATATGAGCAGGTGGAGCAAGCAGGTAGGCCTTTTTGCCTGTTAAAGTACCCTGTGTGCTAAAAAGTTAAAACACCACGCTTAGGTAAACCCTGGGGCACACGCATTGAGACCAAGGCAGAGTAAAAAGTCTCATACTAGGTTCAGCTGACCAGCAGTAATTTGACCATATGATTTTCCAAGCTCATAACAATTGCACTTTATCATATAGTTTATCTGACCAAGTAAGACTCTTATAGGAATCCCTTAGCTACCCCAAACTGAAATGTCACTTAGGCATTTTGTTTCTAACATACTTACGTTGACTGCCGGTTATTGACTGTAGAGCAATTCCTATGATACATAAAGAAAACATTTAGATGTGTAATTGCAAATGCAACCAACAAATATCTGACTGGGACTAGCCAAGAAAAGCCAGATTTTTACACTGCACCATGTAATTTTATAACTAACTGTAGAAATAATCAGCTTCACTCATGAATCCAGTATAAATAAGCATGGTCTTTAGATTTTAACATAAAGGTTATACACCCATGATTAGACAAAAAAAAGTAAACCTATTTTTGATTATTCTTAACAGATAATGCCTGGAATATAAGCACTTTAAACCAAGCAGTGAATTCCTATGATTTATAAAATCTAAGGTCCTGAAGTATTTAACAGCCAATTATGAACTTCCATTGAAAGTTTGAACCTTTTTTAGAAATATGAATTATCCTGATCAGCACTCCCTTCTCCTTGCCCAGGAATATTATATCAGGCTCTAGAGATTCAATGGTGAAGGAAAAAAGATAACCTTTATAGAGATTTAGTGGGGCAATGGGTATTAATCAAATAATCAGATACACAAATGAAAACTGCAACTGTAATAACTACTTGGAAAGAGATACAAAATGCTAGAAAAGCTTCTATTTAGGGACTTGACCAGTGAGCTCTTCAGACTACCTGAGTGAGAACTGCTTGAAATGCCTTGAATTTATTTAGTGCTCAAAGCACTTTCCCAAATACTACATTTATTCTAGCGAGTTTTTGTTATTTAAAATCTTAAGAGTGAATGTGAAAAAAAGCCTGTAATTTATAAGTCAAGGGTTCATGCCTGACTTTCTTATTTTATCAAACTCGGCATTCTCTTCTTTTATGCTCAAAGAAAACTCTTAAACGTTAAGCAGGAAAACACAGTGGTATCCAGAGCCTTAGTAAAATGAATGGGCTATGGGCCTAGCAATCATCTCTGAAGAAAATATGGACCAGTTCAACTATTACTAGAAACTTGGGACGTTGTACGTTTAAAGAGCATCAGTGTGGTCATCAGTTGCTCACTAGGACAACTACTGTAGTAACTTGGGATCAGGAAAAGTCAACTAGAACAGCACAACAAGGGTTTCAGTGATGCTGACATTCCTTCATCTCCACTTTCCACAATGACAGCTGAGAAACTATCCTGGAATGTGGGAGAGGAGGTCTGAAGTCTTTTCCATATCATCAATCCAGTGTCTGGGAACGGCTACTGCTCACTTTAAATACTTGTATAAATGCTTTCTAATTTTTAAAATCACCCACGGCTGCTGGATAGCTGCCGAACATTTAAACATCAAGATTCTGCGACAAGGAAGAGAAACATACACTCATGGTATCTAAAGGGGTATCCTTGAAACACAGTACCAGCATTTCATGGTTTTAGGTATCCTTAATTTTACAGAAGTGATAAACTCCTCTACTTAAAAATCTTCAACAATTCTTTTCTGAAAATACAAACTCAACATGGTAAGAGAAATCTTCTTGAATGTATTCTATGAATGTTCCCCTATTTTAATCTCTTTAAGGTCTACTACTTAATCTACTTTAAGGCCAAACTTTTTAGTTCCCTGCATTGTATTTTTGTTTCTATACCTTTGTTCTTGTTTCCTTCTGAAATATTCTTCTCCATCTTCTTCACTTGGCTAACTTTTACACGTGATTTAGGAATTCCTTAAATATTATATACTCCAGAAAGTTTGTTTTGAATTCTCTTAGGCTAGAATTGGCCACGGTATTCTGGAACATCTCTAGTACTGCCGTGTTATAAGACCTAGCTGAACAATCAGCTCTAATGCGTCTTTTGGAGCAAACATTAATATAAGACCAATATTTATTTTATTATATTAATTATATTATATTATGTTATATTATATTATATTATATTAAAGACCCGGTCTTATATTAGAGGTAAAATAAGACCAGGTCTTATATTAATGTTTGCTCCAAAAGATACATTAGAGATGATGGTCCCACTAGGTCTTATTTTCAGGGAAACACGGTATAATTTCTATTAGCTTATTGATGAGCCTATTTTTCTAAGAATGTGAGCTCTTCGAGTTTCCTGCCCTTAGCACTGTGTCTGGCACATAGCAGACACTCAGTGAAGGTTTCCTGGCTTAAGTAAATAATTATTTTGTACCTTGTTGATAGCAGGATAACATCCTCTGGATGATTTCTGGTACTGGTATGCCTAGGTAGATAGACAGCTGATGGTAATCAAGGGAGATATTCTCAATGGGATTCTCCTTCACTTTGTCAATATCCTCTTGCTTCATACCAAGGCGCAGAAGAGTATCTGAAACTTTTTTCCAAATTGAATTGAATTGTGATTCAGTGAGACCATTCATCAAAATCTCACTAAGGAGGATATCCCTGTATTTGCACAGCCTCAGGATGTCAGCAGATTTAGAGAGATCAGAAGATGGTGGTTCCATATTCCAGCCTTTTTTGGGTGCAGGGAATACATTCAAATGTTTTATGAGAGCTAATAGGAGGTATAAGTCAAACTGTTTGGACTGTGGTAGCTCCTTGTTTGGGGGATAAAGCAGATGCCATGCTCCACCCAAAGGGTGATTAGTCCAAAGATGGTTGTAGTAGGGTTCCAGAACATTCTTGTGAATAAGAAGCTCTTTTTTCAAAAGAGGGGGTGGCAGAGCCTCATCAAATATTTGCCGGACAATGTCAGTACCAGAAATAATAATTATATGAAGCAGATGATAGAAATAATTATAATCAAGTTTGAAGACAGGCATTTCATCTGAAAATGAATTTTGAGAAGTCAAAACATTCCACATTAATGCCCTTCTTCTATATGGTCTCCCATATTACATCCTAAGTTCCTATAGGGACTGCCCCAAAAGAATAAAGTACAGTAAAGTGCTTTGTCACTACCAGTGCTAAATAAGCATGCTGCTATTTGACTAGCTGTCAAAAAATCCAAACAAAAACAATATGTTCACAAGCAAAAGTAATCACAAAGACTAATCACCACAAAAGCCTTTCAACCCAGGGTTTTGTTCAAGTAAATGAGCTTTGGCAACCAAATGGCACAAACGTTTTAGGCCTTCAATTCTGAAGATTGTTAAGAATGGTAACTACCAGTGTTTAATTACACTGTACTTAGGCAATTATATTTTATCTTAATCACCACTACCCAACAGAACTTTCTGTGATGAAAATGTTTTAGATTTGCACTGTTCGCTAGCCATTGAACAATGGAAATGCTGTGTGTCTGACAAAGGAACTGAGTTTGAAATTTTATCTAATTTTGATTTAAATTTAAATAGCCACATATTACTAGTGGCTACCATAATAGACAACACAGAGCTATATCGAGGAACATAAAGGGATCTAATAATGCCTTGCTACACAAAGTGTAGGCCATGGACCAGCAGCATGAGCACCCACATGGGAGCCTGTAAGAAAAGAAGAATCCCAGACCCTACCCCGGAGCTACTGAATTAGTGTCTACATTTTAACAAAATCACCAGATGATTTAAATACATATTAAAGTTTGAGACACTCTTATCTAATGAACCTCATATCTTACCCTCTCAAAAAATAAATTAATGATTTAAGTGGCTATTTCATCATGAAATGGAACTGGCATGAGACTGAACTGTTGGTATTTTTCTGGTTTAGTAGCACTTCCAAAGGAGGGAAGTAGATTGAGATATATTAGAAAGTAGTAAGAGCGTGGTATATGATGGCATATTTGTTGTATGAATATAAAAATATGTGTTAATCATAAAATGCAGCTTTATTATTTTATCTTTCATGATTCCGTGTTTCAAGATAATTTTAAATTAATAGTCTTGCTTGATATACTTGACATACACTGTGGAGGCAAGCAAGATTACAAAGCAAATGACACAGGGAGTTTTTCCTGGGTTGCCAAATAAGGAGCTGGCTGGGATCAGGGACATCCATTCACCCCAGCAATAAGGACTGCCACCAACGTATTCTTCCATAGGACCAGAAGCCCTTAGGGTTTCCAAATGCTGAGCAGCTGGCATTTACTAGCACTAGCAGACTCCTAAACAGCTGGCACCTATGTTTAGACTACTTTGCCTTGAGCCCTAAATGTTCATTCCTCCCATTTTGCTCTATTAACAGGGAATGCAAGAAAGGGAGGTGGGATTAGCAGGGAATATCCACTTTAGCCCAACCTCATTGTGAAGTCACAGCTATGCAATAGACCTAGCAAACCTCTCTCTACATGATGCCAAGGTAATGTGAGACCTATTCTCTTCTGATCTTTCTGTCCATGAGTTCCAGCCTATACCAAGTCATGATTGCTAGTGTAACCCTAAGCCCAGTGAATGAAAAACACAAATAAACACATGGTTGTTAATGGCATGACCCTTTACAGTGTAAGTCAAACATTTTAACACACGTTTCAATAGCAGACATAAATATAAAATAATACCTTTTGTACTAAATTTTAAACTGATCTTCGGTCTTATATCAGTATCAGTTATTTTCAGAGACATCAATTTTTTATAACTGCAAGTGGAAAAAAATTGTTACAGTCAATACCAAAGTCAGTCAAAATTTCTGGTATCAGCATGGCTAAATAAGTGTGCATTTTCTTTTCCTCCTCCCTCTGGAAATAATTTAAAAGCAAACGAGAAAAATGTATGAACAAACAAAACACAGCAATGATGACAATTCCACACTGTCATTTTCATTGGAATTAACACACTGTCATTTTCATTGGAATTCAGAGGCAAGTAGAATTGTTAGAATTCATACAAAAAAACACAAAACAAAACAAAAAATGCCACACATAACTAGCTTATTTGCAAGCAGCAAAAAAGAAATCTCTGTATGGTAAAAAAAAAAAACCAACAAAAAAAAAACAGCAAAATCGGAACTTCTCCCAGGGCATTCCCCCACCACAGAAACTTCTTGCTATAGCTATTCCAAAAAAATGCAACTAATGTAATGACAAGTGATTTTAAAAAAAGAGACAAAGAAGAAACTGGCATAACATCAGTACAAGTAATTAGAAAACTATTCAGGGAATAAGTAGCAAAATTTGTTAAATACACTAAACAATAGGTAAATGTTGCCATAAACTTGCTAGTTGAAAAAACTTGCTTCTTGGATTTGAAATGAACTCTCCCACAGAAAACAAAACAAAATAAAACAAAAACTTGGACAAGAACACTAGAATGTAAGTTTAATGAGGACAGATTTTTTGGTGATTGTTATTTAACTGATTTAATCTCCAGTGCCACCATAACACTGTCAACCCCATAGGAAACATTTTAAACTTTAACAATATGAAGTATTAGAGAGGATACTGAATAAAAGGAATTCTTCTATACTGTTGGTGGGAGTGTAAACTGGTAAAACCACTGTGAAAAACAATTCAACAAAATCTAATAAAGCTGAAGGTATGCATAGGTGGCCTAGTCATTCTACTCCTAGGTATATATTCTGGAAAATTTTCTGTACATAAACCCCTGCAGATGTGCACAAGGATGTTCATCATAGTACTGTTGTCACAGCCTAAATTTGGACTTAACCCATATATCTACCAAAAGTAGAATATAATTAAAGTAATACTGTCATACAATAAAATTATAGCAATGAAATGAAAAACAATAGTAAATGTAACTTTTTAAATGTATATAAAGTTCAAAACAAAAAAAATGAAACTATACTTACAAGTAACAATATATTATGGGATTTATAAAACATAGAAGTAAAACATTACAATAATAGTACAAAAGATGGGAAGAAATGGAAATATATTACTGTATACTATATGTGATGTAGTATATTATTTGAAAATAGATTTCTACAAGTTAAAATTAGATATATCATAAGTCCTAGGGCAAACACACACAAAACAAAACAAAACAAAACAAAAAACCCAGAACTGATTGGGAAAACAGACAGCAACCAGGAAGATGGTAAATTGAAATCCAACCATATCAAGAATTACTACTACACATTTAAATGGAATAAATACCCCAATTTAAAGACAGACATTGTTAAGTTGAATATAAAAAAAGCAAGATCTATGCTGTCTATAATAAACTCTCTATATACAAAAACATATTGATTGAAGTAAATGGATGCAGAAACATATATACTACAAATGCTAATCAAAAGAAAATAATAGCTATATGATATATAATAGCTATATGAACATCAGACAAAAAAGGATTAAAACAGGGATACTATCAAGGATAATAAGGGACGTTACATAAGGATAAATGAGTCAAATCATCAAGAAAAAAAGATAGTAATCCTACATATCTATGTAGAAACTAGTAAACAAGCTTCAAAATATACAAATAGACAAAAAAGATAAAACATTGATATCAGACTTCAACATCTCCCTCTTAGCGACTGACAGAGTAAACAGATAATCAGTGTTGATATAGAATACTGAAAATACTAATAAACCAACATGTTGAATGTATAGAATACTCCACTAAACAAAAGTAGAACACAGATTCTTTTCAAATGCACATGAGACGCACATCAAAATAAACATTATTATGGGTCATAAAACAAATCTCCACAAATTTTAAGACTGTAATGCTAGAAAATATGTTATGTGACCACAAGGCAATTAAACCAGGATTTATATCTAGAAAGATAGTTGAAATATCCGTAATATTTCACAATTAAACAATACACACACGCACACACACACACATACACACACACACACACACACACACATCAGAAAACAATTCGAATTGAAAAATTTTAAAACAATGTACATATCAAAATGTATGAAGGAACACAGCAAAAGCAGTCCTTAAAGGGAAATCAGCTGGTAAAGAAGGAAGGTGTCAAATCAATCATGAAACTTTAATCTTAAAAAAATAGAAATAAGAAGAGCAAACTGAACCCAAAGCAAGCAGAAACAAACATATAACAAAGGTAAGAACAGAAATCAATAAAGTAAAAACTGAAAAATAATAGAGAAAATCAATGAAATAAAAAACTAATTCTTTAAAAAAGGCAACAAAATTATTAAACCTCTAAATGATCAAGAAAAAAAGAAAAAAGACATAAATTGCCAACATCAGGAATGAAAAAAGTGACATCACTACAGAATCTACAGACATTAAAGGGATCATATGGAATATTATGAATAACTTTATGCCAATAAATATAACTTGGATGAAACTGACAAATTTCTTGAAAAATACAAACCACTAAAGCTCAAGACAAAATAATCTTAATAGCCATATATACAGAGGGTGCCAAAAAAATGTAACACATTTTAAGAATGGAAAAAACTGTATGAAAATGACGCTGATGGTAACCACGTAACCACTTTGAGCACCTCTTGTAATTGCAGAAGTCAAACGTGACTTGTATTCATCGTTTGTTATCGGTATATATTGAGTATTACAATTTTAATGCAGTGTTTTCCTTTCTTAAAATGTGTATATATTCTTTATGGCGCCTTCTTCATTTTAAAGAAATTTAATTAGTACTTTTTAATTAGTACTTAAACCCACAACAAAAATTCTAGTTCCAAATGGCTTCTCTGATGAATGTTTAAAACATTTATAAAAGAGACAGGACCAATTCTCAGCAACTCTTTGACCAAACAGAAGTAGAAACATTTTCAAACTCATTTTAGGAGGCCAGCATTACCCTGATAAACCAGCAAACCCAGAGAAAGACAGTACAAAAAGAAAACCGCGAATCAATTTCCCTTAGGAACATAGGGCAGAAATCTTTATTAGAAAATTGAATCCAGTTATAAAGATTCTCTTCTTGACCAAACTCTAGTCAGGCTCCTCTGAGCTCTTTTTCAGCTAGGCCCCACCCTTGTTCACGCCCTCAAGAGCTCAAATTTAGCAAGAATCACCCAAGCCAGCAACCTCATCTAATAGCAGAGAACAGCCAACAGTCTATCCGATTGCGAAGTGCAGCCTGTAGCCCTACCTGATCTCAGATCACAGCCTGAGACCCCATTTGACCAGGAAGCCTGGCTTGTGCCCCACCTGAACATGAAAGCTAACGGTGGTACCATCGGTCAGGGAGTACAGCCTGAAGCCCATTTGACCAGAAGCAATTGCGGACTATGGCCTGCAGCCCTGCCCAATCACAGAATCCAACCAGTGCCAATGCTCTGTCAAGGATCAAAGTCTGTAAACCTTCCTCACCAGAGGTGATTGCAGAGCATAACTGGTGGCCCTACCTAACTGTGGAACATAGCCACCAGCCCCACCTGACCATGGTGCCCACCCAGCAGCCCCTTGAACATGGAGCCCAGCCAATGCCCCATCCAACCATAAAGCCCAGCCAGTAGGACCCCACCCTCATCCAACCATAAAGTCCAGCCAGTAGGACCCCACAGAGCACAGGCTGTGGCTTCACATAACTAAAGAATGCAATAGGAAGTTCCACCTGTCTATAGACAGTACCAGCTAACTCATCCAGTACCCCAAGCTGAGCTGACTGGTGAAGGTCTTTCCCTGCCCAAACAAACCTGTAAAGTTTGCAAGAAGAGACCATACACTCAAATGTGCAGATACCAATGAATAGATACAAAAGTCATGAAGAACCAAGTAGCACGACACCACCAAAAGAAACTAAAAGACCTCCAATAAGTTACCCTAAAGAAATGGAGATATGAACTATCTAACAAAGAATTTAGAACAACCTTCTTAAAGAAGTTTAGTGAACTACAAGAACACACAGACAACTAAATGAAATTGGGAAAACAATGCATGAACAAAATAAGAAGTTCAACAAAGAAATAGAAATCATTAAAAACGAAATTAAAAAAACCCCAGAAATCCTAGTGCTGAAGAATCACTGACTAAAATGAAGAATTCAACAGAAAGTTTCAATAATAAACTCAACCAGAACTCAAAGGCAGATCATTTGAAATTACCTAGTCAGAGGAGCAAAAAGAACAAAGAATGAAAAAGAGTGAGGAAAACTCACAGACTTATGGGACAACAACAAAAGAAACAATATATGCATATGGGAATCCCAGAAAGAGAAGAAAAAGAGAAAGTGATAGAACGGCTATTTAAAAAAATAAAGTCCTTTTACAAAACTAGGGGAGAGAAATGAACATCCAGATTCATGAAGCTCAAAGGACTGCAAAAAAGACTACATCGAGACACATTATAATTAAATTGACAAAAGACAAAACTTTGAAAACAGCATGAGAAAAGCAGCATTACCTTTACATTGGACTTGGCACCAGTTTTTTGGATTTCACACCAAAAGCACAAGCAACAAAAGCAAAAATAAACAAGTAGGACTACAGCAAACTAATGATACACCATATGCAAAATAACCGAAAATGGATTATAAATCTAAATGTAAAACCTGAAACTATAAAAATTGCTAGAGACAATACAGGAGAAAAATCTTTGTGATTTTTGACTTAGGTAAATTTTCTTAAATAGAATAAAAAAAGGATAAAACATAAAACAAATAACTGATAAATTAGACTTAAAATTAATAATTTCTGCTTTTTGAAAGATACGTTTTACAAAATAAAAAGACAAGACACAGACTGGAATAAAATATTTTTAAAATATGTATTAGATAAAGAATTTGTATCCAGAATATATAAAGATACTTTTCAACTCAAATATAAGACAAACAATCCAATTAAAACAATGAAAAATATTTAAACAGATAATTCACCAAAGAAGATATACAGGTAGCACATAAAAACATGAAAAGATATTCAACTACGTTAGTCATATAGCAAGTGCAAATTAAAACCATAATAAGATACCATTACAAATCTATTAACACGAATTAAATTTTTAAAATTGACAATACCAAGTGCTGGAGAGGATGCAGAGAAACTAGAATTCTCCTATACTACTGGCGAGAATGATAAAATGTACAGCGATTTTGCGAACCGTTTGGCAGTCTCTTATTAAATACATACCATATAATTCAGCAATCCTGCTTCTAGGAATTTACCCAAAAGAAATAAAAGCATATGCTTCACAAAGAGTAATACATCACTATTTATAGCAGCTTTATTTATAATGGCCAAAAAACCAGAAACAACTCAAGTGTCATCAGCTGTTGAATGAATAAATAAGTTATGGTACATCTATATAATGGAAGACTACTCAGCAACAAACAAAAATGAACTACTGTAACATGGATGGATCTCAAAGGCATTATACTAAGCAAAAAAAATCCAGATACAAAAGGCTATCCTATTATTATATACAGCACAATCAAGGGAAAGCATCAAGGTTTTTTCAGGATTATCAGGACAAAAATCCTATCAGTGGTTACCAGGGTTTGGAGGCTGGGGGAGGGGAATGACTATAAAAATTGTTTTGGAGGAACCTTTTGGGATAATGGAAATATTCTGCATCTTGATCATAGTAGTAGTTACCCAACTGTTACACAAAGAAATTCATTTAAATGTATATTTTTAAAGAGTAAATTTTAGTGTATATAAACTACAGCTTGAAAAACTTGACCTCTAAAAAACTTCAGCGTCTAAAAATGCATTTATAATTAGTACATTTATAAAGAATAGTAAGGAAATGGTTCCTGCGAAGGTCAGGATAACAGTTACCTAGGGAGAAGAGAAGCTGGGGGAGAGTGGCGGCAAACTTCTCTTTGTTGACTTGGGTGGGGCCACAAGAGTTTTCTCTATAATTATTTATTAAATTCTGCATTTATATATTGTGAGCTTTTGTTTATGTATGTTTTTAAAATAATAAAGCATTTTAAAATATAAAAAGATAACCAAACATTTTGTCATTCATTCATAAAACCCCACGAAGTAGCTCTTCCACTTTTGGTAATAATATCCAGTTACCAGAGGAATCTCCCACAGAAAACAATTATACAACTTAGGAAACTTAGAAAAAGCAATTCCCTGAAGGGACTGGAGTGTGGAAGGAACAAATCCACTCTGATGGGGGTGGTTATGCACTCAGAGGAAAGCACTATATAAAATAAGGTTGCAAATTCATCAATATTAGAGCTTTTAGCCTGGGGCTAAATATAGCCTGGTAGAAAACAAAGGTCTCTGTGGCTGAAGGAACTAGAAAATTGATGCCAGGTAACCATGGTTGCTGAAGAGAGGTGCGGAATTCCAGAAGGGAAAGAGTCAGAAGAGATGCCCAAATTCTTTCTAGCCCAATCTCTGGCTGCCACACATATGTAGAATAGACTCAAAGCAGCCCAGCTAAGGCAAAAGATCTGAATTGAGACAGGAACCACCACCCAAAAAAAGAGCTCACAGTTCATATCTAACCAAGTTAACTGCCTATCAAAACAAAAGTAACATACCCATTGCAAACAATGGAATTCATAACCTCTACATCTGTCCTGTATTTATTCAGTACCTACTATATACCAGGTATTATGCTATGTACTGGTATTATAGTAGGAAACAAAATAAAGTTCTTGCTCTCAGAGTGGTTATAGTTAAATGATGATAGCCAAAAAATATAATAAAACTTAGTAAATATTTTTGTTTTTGTTTTTTTAATTAAAGTTTATTGGGGTGACAATTGTTAGTAAAGTAAATGTTTTAAAGAGAAGAAGTAGAGGGAATACATGATAGAAACACCTAATCTAATGTAAGGAAGGCTTTGCGAAGCTTTAACCAGGCAAAGCCAAAGGAGTAGAATAGTCTAGGGGGTAAAATGACCTGGAGGTAAAATGGACAGCACAATTAAGAACTAAAAGAAGCCTAACATAGTTGGTACATATATAGTAAGAAAAGAGTGACAAGAGATGACACTAGTGAAGTTAGCAGGGCCAGAAATGACTTCAGAGCCAAGTTAGGAGTCTGAACTTAAGAGTAATAAGAAGCCTCTGAAAGATTTTCAAGCAGAAAGTGATAGATTTCAATTTTCATTTTAGAAAAGTGCTCTTGATCGCTATGTAAACAACAGACTGGAGAAAGGTAAGGCTAGGGACAGAAAGACCAGTTTTTGAGCTGTTTCAGAATTCCAAGTGAGAAATAATAACGTCATTTACTTTAGTGGAGGTGCAGAGGCAAAAGTAAAGAGGCATTTACAGTGTATTTAAAAAGTCGAATTGAGTGGGCTTAAAAAATGTTACAGAGCAGTGCTGGGAAGAAAGATTGTAAATCCAGTTGCAGACATGCTGAACTATAGATCTTTTTGAAAAATAAAAGTGGAGATATTCAGCATGCAGGTAGATACATGTAGATTTTAGTAGTGAGATCGATGCTAGAGTTAAAGATTTGCCTTTCATTAACTCCTAAGGGAAACCTAATGCCTTAGATATCGGTGCAATGTCCCTGGTAGATTGAAAAATGGTAAGACATTCATACTTTAAACAGAAGAAAAGAGAATTGATGGGTTAGGAGAAATTTTTATAATGAAATTTCTAATTTCAATAGCAACACTCTACACCTCTATGAATTCCCAGCTTATACTATATATTCCTTTGCAATAAAGTTTTGTCATCTAAGCAACAGGATGATTCAGATAAGCTTAGAGGCCTGAATGAGTTTTAAAAGTTAGGAAAAAGTTTTTATATCGTAACTTAATTTGAATAACTTTAACAAAAATATGTTTGGTTTTCAGGAAAAGATTATTTTCACACTTAGAGGAAAAGTATTAACAAAATTTCTCCTTTCCCGCTTTAGAATTTAAATGTTATAAAATGGAAAGAGAGATAAATGTCGATTAAATACAATTTTTTTTCACAAAATACTACCTTTAAATTTAATGGTGCTCCAACAAATGACAAAACACAGAAGAAGCAACTGAAAAATATATACATGCTCAGTAAAAAAGGAGAATATTTTATTTCAAGCTTACCTTGCTCCTAAATTTTCAATGGTTATATATTCATCCTTTCTCACAACTTCAAACTGCAAGTGATGGAAAAAAATAGCCCTAAAGCAGTTCAATTTTCAAAATTCTTTAATGTTACTTCTTAGCCTTAATGTTTGTAAAAACACAATGAGAATGAAGCTATATCGAATATAAAATGAATAAAACAGAAGTAACAAGGAGAGCCATAAACAATCCTAATCAAGCAACAAACTAGAATTGATCTTAAAAAGCAGTTCTACTTTATATCACTGTAGGATTTAAATGCCAAGTTTGAAATACAAAGAGTGTAACTAAAGATAAAGAAAGAAATAATATATATTTCTATTTATAATTTTGGTCTATTTCCTTATAAAATGGAAATTCAACAAGCTATTCATTAATTGAAAAAATGGATACCATTTGAGTGCATTTTATGTAACAAGCACTACATGTGATTTCCACAGATACTTTCATAGGAAAATACTTACAGACTAAAAAAGGTTCAGAAATTCCAAAAGTATTTTTAACCTTCACTGGCATAGAATTAGATTATCATCCTTGGTTCATGACAGATTTTTCTCCTTGGTAGAGCTATGGACTGCTTTGTGTCTCTCTCTCTCTCTCTCTCTCTGCATGTGCGTGTGCGTATGCGCACACGTACCTGCAAGCACTCGCTAAAGTGTCTTTATTTTTTTTTTAATTTTCCTATTTTTAAGGACTACTTAAATACTATTTTGGAGAAATCAAAGCAATAGAAAGGTGAGAGAGTTTAGTCACCATCAAGGAGAATTAGGCTAGAATACTATTATGATTCCTAAATGTGTTTGAAGTTGAAAATACCATTCCAGTGAAAGAAAGCAAGAAAAATAAGAAAAAGATACTCACCAAGATTTTAACAATCCCAGGTACATCACACTGTAGCATCCTTACCATGTCACCTGTACATCCTTCCTTCAAACATTTTTTCCCACTGAAACTCTAAAGTTATCAATAAAAAAACAACAAAAATCATAAGAAAAAATAATACAAACCAAAAATAGAAAAAAATTACTGATGTGTAAATCTGATTATATTTAAATAACGTTAGAGGCAGACATTACTAGATGGCAAAATAAAAGATGTAAATAAACACTAGAGAGTTAGCTGTTCAAAGACAGTCCATCTGATGCATCAATGAATTTCCTATTTAAAATGCATGATCGCACTTTTCTCTCTCATTTCTATTTCAAAATCTCCACGTAGTTATATTACAAACTAACATGTGGTCGTTGTCCACAGGGAAAGACGCTTCAAGTAAAATGTTCTACTTAAGTAAGCATAAAAAGGAATACTGAATTTCTGTCAGATATATGAGGATTCCAGGGAAAAGGAAAGAATAAAAATGTTAAGTCCTTTCTCTGGTTCTGACCTTATTTCCTCTTGTTAAATTCCTTAGTTTTCTTTTACTTCTCTTTCTAAAGTTGAGCAATATTGATTACAATCAAAGAAAGTAAAAAGTACACACTGCTTAAACAAGTGAATAATAATCTTTATACAATAATTTTCACAGTGTAAAACAATGCAAGTTCATCTGTTTTATCTGTTAATCCTCATAACAACCTTATGAAGTAGATATTACTATCCTCACTTAAAAAAATAAGCCTCAGAGCAGTTAAATTACCAGCCTAATGTAAAAAAAACTACTAAGTGGCTTAATGTGGACCTGAACCCAGATTTCTCAATTCCATATACAATGCTCGGATACACCACAATTGCTTTATTAGGGTTTTCGGTTTGTGCAATGTAAACACTCAAGAGCCAAACACTCTAGACCCAACTTATGGTCATTAGCTCACCAAAGAGTAATTAATATAGAATTGGGTTTTGGATTTTTAATTTAATTTTAGTGGCAAAGAATTCAATTTAGCAGTATGACATTAGGAAAATATAAATAATTACAGATAGATTTTTGAAGACTATGAAATTTGTCCTTGTTCTCTACCCTAAAAATAGAAACTGATAATTGTCATTTCCATTAGTTTATTTAGCAATTCTAATCTTGGTGTGAATATATGCAACAATAATTCTATTCTTTTTTTTTTTAATTTTTATAAGAGTTTTTTAGAGACAAACTGACAACATATACCAGGAAGCAAGTTTTCAAATGCTCCCAGAGAATAACAGTTTTGCAGCTTCTTTTATGCATTTGAAATGAAGGCCACTGTTTCTATTTTTAAGAGTATAAACTTCTGTAAGGAAAGGAACAAGTTGACAGAAATCACTAAGCAAGGTAACTAGTAGAGTATCCCCTACACAGATTTGTTTAATAACTGGTGATGATGAACAAGCATACTGAGGGGGAAAGCATCAAAGAGAATAGGGAAAGAAAAATGGAAGGAGAAAAACAGAAGAGGAAGGATGTGGGCAGAAGAAATGAAGGGGAAAGAGGAAAAGAGAGAAAAGGATAGAGGAAGAAATGCTGTAGTAAAGTTTTGAAGGAAAAACAAATAAAATACCTGATCATTTTCACCTGGGTATTTTAAATTCTTGAACTTTTTCCAACAAATTTTATGGAAATAAACACAGCAGCTTTTACTGCACATTAACTGAAAAAATCCCTGGAAAAGAGTGAAAGTAAGCTGTTGACATGGAAATAGGAATTCCTGTCAATAGAGAGAACACCACCTTAAGTCACTTATAACTTTTCACGTTTCTTGTCCTTCCCAGTGTGCCCTCCCTGGAAACTACAGCTTTGACTCCTTTAAATACGTAGACTGCTTAGATGGCAAAAATCGATATTTTGTGGCCAGGACTTTGTGCTGCCACATACTGTGTGTGCGATTCGAACCCTGATGCCTCCCTGGGAAACCATAACCATTATCACCATGTCACCTAAACCGAGACTGAACTTGCCCCACCCTAAGCACTGTACTTCACCAGACGCACTTCCCAAATCCTGATTTACCCTAATGAATATATGTTGGCTTTCTTCTCCTCCCTACCTACCCCATTTTCTGTACACATCATGCCTTTCTTTTTTTATTTTCCCATTATAACAGCCATTTTTATTTGTAATCCAGATATACAATGTATTCTTTCAGTCTTTCCGAGTTTTCCTTTTTACAAAAACAAAAAGTCACATAAAAACCTTCCTCACTGTCATTCCCACAGGTGGATGGTTTTCAGGCAGCCCTCTCCCCCATATAGCTACATGCTTTGTTCCAGGATGTCCATTCCTTTCAATTGAGATTTCCATTATCTTCAAGAGGTGGTGTCAGATTTGCACTAATAGACACATCTCATCCCATCGTGTGATTTCCCACAGTCTTACTCTGATAGACCCAGTGAAAACCAGATTTGAAGTACTCTGTTGAATTTCCTCAAATCAAGGCTAGTTATATTTTTCCTCCCCAAGGCCCGTAGAAGAGACAATGATCACTTACTTAGTAACATAATTCTTGAGGAGTGACAACTTTTCCCCTTAGTAAAGTGCATTTTAAATAAACAAATATAAAATAACATTTCTAACTATAAAGAATATTTTAGATAATTTGCACTGTATGATGGCAGGGATATGAAGTATAACTTCAGAGACCTGTGAATATTACAAAAACCTTAGCAAAACAAATTCAATCTTTTATTGACTCACAGGATATAAATAATTTCAGCTCACTATAATTCTAAGTTCTCAGAGATACTCAATTTCTCAACAGCATTACCACTATAATTAAACTAAGAATTCTTTTTAAACACTATGTTAATACATGACAACATGATTTTTATCTAAGTTTAATTTTATAAGTAAGTTTTAAAAAATACTCAGTTAATTGATAATTCTAGTACCTTATAATTGGTGTTCTTTAAAATGTCAGCTTCACAAGATCGCTCACAATCCAGATAACTGCAAATGCTCTGCTTCATTATATTACTTTCAGTTGTCTTGATAAAATTATTAAGAAGATCCTAGATTTTAAAAATAAAAATAAATCTCATAAATTAGTAATAAGACTCCAACACTTCCAATATTTTATCTCATGTAATTTTAAGTAATAGTTGTACATCAATACTCGTACATCAATACTCGTATATCATACTACTTTTTGAAGGCATTGTATGTGTGTGTTTTTTTAAATAGTAAAAGACTGTATTTCTGTCGTTCAAAGTAAACAATATATAGGAAGGCCCTAAAACAGAAATACTGGATTTCTTATTGAATATAAACATGGAGAAAGGGAAAAAGCCTTATATTTGAAGCTATACCTCACTTCCCAATCCTAACTTAATGCAGAGCACCTGGCACATTCCTATCAAGAATTACTGGCATTGATACCTATATATAAAGAGATAAGAAATCACTAGGAGCCCAGGAGAGTCTTTGCTAGAAACGGCTCCCAAGACCCCATGTTGGCAGTGGAACTACTGCACTGGGGTGATATGCCACTCACTGTCACAATGAGAAGAAGTAGGGTACAGAAGTAGGCTTCCAATGCTTAGAGTTACAATTTGGAATGCAATTTCCTGAATTTTAAAATGCTGATTAAACAGGTGAAACACATTAGCGAGTTTAATTAAGTCAAATAGGTCCTCAGACCAGGTTCTTAATACTTATCCCTCAGAGAGGTAGTTTATAAGATTTCAAATATTAATAGTATTACTTCTAATATACTGATGGTATACATGATAGATAAACTTCTATAGAATATTTCATGAATCTAGTCACCATAACATTCTTTCAATGGCACTCAGAATTTTAAATTGATTCAATATCAAGATGATAAAGAAAGGAGAAGCATTCAAGGACCTATCAGTATGAAGGTAGTATATCCTGTCAGGATAGTCAACAGCCAAAAGAGTAGGACTCGTAGTGTGTATTTTGCTACCGCAGTTTCACAGATCTCAGACTTAGTAGTTCACTACTGATCTATTGAGTCTCCTACCAAACCTGTTCCTTGTTCCTTATTCCTTATCTCCTGTTCCCAATCTTTAGCATTCATTCATTCAACAAATATTTACTGAGTGACTGTGGGCCAGGGTTTTATAAATGTTAAGGGATATTAAGGCTATGGCAGCGAACTTCACAGGCTAATACTTAGCCCTCATGGGAGTTACATCAATCTCATCTGCCACTATCTATTCAGCTTTAAGCCAAAAATCTTGAAGTCATCCATTGCATAATGGATTCTGTAACTCTTCACATATAATAAAACAGCAACTACTGAGTGTTCTTCCAACATACATTGCAAAATTTTCCATTTCTATCTCCATTGCTACCCTAGGCCTTCCCTAGTTTACTGACTTTCACAGCGACCTAATTGGTCCGCTCTGTTCCTTGACTACTCTGCTCCAAAGCACTACACAGAAGCAATTATCATGTCCTTGCTTAAAACCTTTCAAAGGCTTCCACTGTACCTAATACAAAATCCAGAACCCTTACTAAGGACGGACTGCAAGGTCTGCAGACCCTGCAGAGTCTGAATCCACTAGTATATCTAGCTATTTCTGATCCATCTCTTCAAATTCATCTCTAGCCTCACTCACTATAAAATTCACATTGTTTCATTTTTCCAGTTCTTCAGACTTGCTCTTCAAGACATAAAAGGGCCTTTTCACACTCTATTCCATTTACCTAGAATGCTCTTCCTCCTATTCTTTACAGAGCTAGTTCTATTCTCAACTTTCTGATTCCAACTTAAATATCAAGTCCCAGAGAGGATTTTCCTAACCACTACACACACAGACACATACACATTTAGGCATATATACAAATAGAGAAATATGGATATATGTAGGTTTATGAGTGTATCTGTGTGGTTCTCTATTTTCTCTATCCTAGCCCCTTGTTTTTCTTTAGAACGCTAACTCCAACTGGTAACTATTTTATTAGTTTTCTAATTTTCTTAACTCCTTCCTTACCCTAAATACAAAAACTATTCGAAGTCCTAAATTCTATAATGCATGTTTTATTATAGTTTGATTATATCATCCCATTGTTTAAAAATCTTCAGGGATTACACATTAACCTCAAGAATGAACCTGAGTCCTTTATGTGGCTTATAAGGCCTTCCATGATCTGGCTAACATTTACCTCTAAATACTATCCATCCTTGAAAAAAGAACAGGATGTTTTCTTAAAAAATAAAGAAACATTCATAACAACAACAACAAAAAACTATTGGTAGATAATAGCTAAAATAATCATTAAAATTCAAAATTCAAAAGAAAGATAGGAACAAGGATAATGTTAAAAATAACAACTATATGAAAGGACATTGTTCTACCAGTGTGCCAGCATCTCTAGGGGTACTATTTTCCCCGATCAAGGTAGTTCATTTAAGGAGACACATGAGGATAGAAGTATTTTGGGCAGAGCAAGCTGCTGGTGATATTCACCTGGAATTCCTCAGTGTCGGATAAAGGGGTACAGGATAGCCCTTTAGGTTCCCTAAAAAACAGTAATCGCAATGTCTGGGAAGTAAGACTTTTGGAAGGCTGACAGGCACAGGCACCAATTGTAACAGACTGAGAACATACTGGCCTAGAGCCAAAGTAGGATCATAGAAGAAGTGTGCTCTATCGGACATCAGGGATTTATTGGACTTTAGGGACATATGGGGTAAAGAGGGCTGGCAGACAGTCCAGGGCAGCTGAAATGCTGGCTGCATACTCAAGAAACCGCTCGTGGAAGCAACTATGTTAGAAACAAAATAGAAATATTTTAACATTATAATAGCACTAGTGTGTACTGGCTGAACATCAGCCCTATGCAGAAAGATAAAGCGGAGAAAATCTCCTACAAAGTAGAACACAAAGACAAAAATTTAAAAAATAGGGAAAAAAAGAAAATCAGAGATTCCATCCATGATGTCAAGCATCCTAATAATAAACATTTGAGAAAGAAAACAGAAAATGAAATCATCAAATAAATAAATCAAGAAAATGTTCCAGAACCCAAAATAAATAAATAAATAAATAAATAAATAAATAAATAAATAAATAAATAAGTCCAGAATACCAGGGATACACAAAATATCCTAAAAACTCCCAGAAAGAAAAAAGATAAAACAGGTTACCAGCAAATGACTGAGAATCAGAATGACATCAGACTTCTCAGAAGTATAACTGATAGCTAGAAGACAGCGGAAACAGTTTTTAAAATGAAGGGAAATGATTTTTAACTTACAATTCTACACCCAGGTAAGATATAAATACACAAAGGATAAATTATTTTGAGATTTGCAACATCTCAAAAAATTTACCTCCCAAGCAAGCACCCTTCTCTAGGAAGCTGCTGGAGGGGTTTCACCATCAAAACAAGGAAGTAAGGCAGAAAGAGGAAAGCCTGAGATCCAAGAAACAGAGAATTCTACAGAGGAAAGATATTTCCAGGAATAACGGGAAACCCTAAGATCCATAAAAGCTTACAGCTATTAATTAGTAAGACAGGGGAAGGGAAATGTGTGTGTGAAGGGGATATATAAGGCAGCTACTAAACCCTCATTTCCACAACGGGAAGTCAAAAGATAATATCCAAAATGGTGAGATTTTAAAAATAGCAGTCCATTTTCTCAAAAAATATAGGTAAATATCAAAGAAAAATGCCTACAGAATAGGGAGAAGTTGCCTCTATTTAGGAACTACAATTAGAGATGATGGAATACAGATTGTTAATTTTTAAGCTTTTTAATATTATTTGACAAACTGCATACATGTATTACTTTGCATGAAATATAAATTCACTGAAAAAGTTTGGATAATGAAGAAAAATAATTTGAAAGGAGGAGGAAAAAGAGAAAAACAACCAAGACCGAGGAAGGACTGCTTTAAATAAGCACAGAAATTCAGTATTTTTTTTAAAAAAAAGTATAAAATTATTATTTTATTAAGTCAAAGTTAAAGTCATATGGTTATCCTGACAAATGCCAAAAATTGTCTGCTTATTTTATTGATTGCTGAGATAGGCATATTAAAATAATCCACTGTGATTGGGAGTTTTCTATTTCTCCTTTTAGTTCTATCATGTTTGTACCATCGATTTGGAGCCTATATTATTAGGTATATACAAATTTTGAGTTGCTATAGCTTCCTAGAAAATTGAATTTTGTATTTTTATGTATCTTTATTTTGAGGAATGTATTTGGCCTTAAAGTCAGCTAAAATATAAGGATCTAGAAAGGTTTAAAGTAAAAGCTAACCAATAAAACCAATCACTAACCAATAAAAACCTAGTGTAGCTAATTTTCATATTAAAAAAACTTTAAAGTGACCAAAATGACTTATCAAATAGGTAAAAATTATCCGAAATGTAAAGAGTATCCAGAGGGTGTGAAAAAATGGAAATGCTCATACTCTTTCTTAAGAATCTAAACCGGTACAAACTTTCTGAGAGGAAATATGGAGATATATAGCAACAACTTTACAAGTGTGTGAATACTTGCTTTACAATTCTACCTTTAGAAATTTATCCTAAGGGAATGATGTAAGAAATACACAGAGATCATTTTACATAATAGTGAAAAATTGGAATGTTTAAGGTAAATTAAATGTCAACAGCAGGGTGTGTGTCTGGACAGGCATAAATTAAAATACTAACAATGGTATGGACAAATTTTAATTTTATCTTTGGGAATTTTTATATTTTCAAGTTTTATGAAGTAAGCATTTAGTACTTCTAAAATTTATATCAACAACAAAATAATGGTAAATATAATTGGAAAAAAAGAAGTTAACTATTACATTTAGTTTTATCCATGTGAAGTACTGGACTAGTAATCTTGTTATTTGGAAATGCCAACACAGCCACCTCACACCTCTCTACTTGTTGAGTCATACTGCTATTCTGCACTAGGTAATGGAATCAAGGTTGTTTCTTATCTAAAACACTAATTTCCAATTAAAGAATGTGCTTGCTATAAAATACGACATCGTTAACATAAATTGCACTTTATCAGAGATGATTCTGATTAGTCACAGATGAAACGTTATTCTTAAATAATTCCTTACTTTAAAAGTTGTAGGTAAATCTTCATCTTCTGTAGGATCTATGTCAAACCAATGGTCATTTGTGTCTCCTATTTCTTGTATGCTTTTATGAAATTCTAGTAGTCCTCCATTATATCTGTAAGGCATTTTAATTAAATAAGGTTAGTTTGAACGTGACTCTGTAACTAGGTGGTTTACAAATAAGGCAACAAGTAACCCATTTTTTTGTGACAGGTGGAGTGGTGATAACCTCTGGCATGCTATAGAAATACAAATACTAGGACTCTCACCTGTGGTAGGTTGGGATGGAATACAGGTGGAAGGGGAGACACTAGATTATGTAGTAGCTCAAGCTTGAACAATATGGGGGCCATGGTAATTAAAGGGACTGTAGAGTTGGTTGGCTTTTTTTTACTGTCTTGGAAGCCTTGAAGAGAATGACAGGCACAGGTTAACCAACTATTGACTCAGGACACACTGTGAAAGACAGAGGCCTGTATGGCAGCATTTATAGAGACCATCATCTTCTGTAGCCATAAAGATAATCTGTGTTAAAAAAATCAGGCCCAGATTTAATCACAAGGTACAACAAACCATAAAAGAGATCGAATGCACAGCCCGGACAGAATCACTACTGTCAGCTCAGGATATTCCACAAAAGCTAAAAGGCCTCTATGGTAACATATAAAGAATCCTCACCAACTCTAAACATAAGGACAAACTGCTGAAAATGAGGCCCAGTACTTAATCATAAGAGTAGAACAGCAGCAAAGACCAAAAGCACAGTCTCAACAGGACCATTATGCAAAAATCAGGGCTCTGTAAGAAACAAGTAGACTCTGAGATCTGGCATGGGGACATTTAGGTGAATATGCTTAGAAACAATAAATCCCCAAATTTCCCTGAACCCTCTGGCTGGCAAAAACCTCTTCCTCGCTAGAGGAGGGCAGACCCCCCCTTTACTTAAGGATCATGCAAAAATATCACCTGAGGTGTCTGTGTCAAAAGATGATGCCCTTCCTTCTCAAGATCGTCCCCTCTCCACTCATTGCCTACAGACCAATAAATCTAGGATTAGCTAAAAGCAAAACCCAAATGGGAACACAGAGCCCCTGCCCAGGATGAAAAAGCTTATTCACCATAAGAATTACAGAACTTGACTAGTATGTACTGGCAGGAATGTGACTCTGTAACTAGATAGTTTACAAATAAGGCAACAAGCAACCCTAGTATGTATGGGAGTGGATCTTAAGACTGCTGAACCAGTGGACAAATATACAGCTGGGTAGAGAAATGTATACTGACAGGGGACAACTCTTCCATAACTCAAGATTTAATTTCCTACAAAGGACACGTGAAGCCAGTGCTAACATGCTACTAAGAAGGCTACTGGGACACAACAATGGCCTATAGTAAGTGAAGTGGAAATTTCTTGGCAGAGTATTAAAAGAAAGCTCAGGGAGGTAAGGATGTTAGAAGGGACTTAGTACATAAGACCACAGAACCCATCGCTAGACAATGTTCCCTGGAAAGACCCACCCATTAATGCAGTAAGAAATACAGAGTGAAAAGGGCATTGGAGCCTGATCAGCTCAGTGGTGGTTGTTCTCTTTAGGTGAGGGACGAAAGTAAAATGCCTTACGACTGAGCTTTCTATTGACAACGATCTGGAAAATGGTTTCTCTACAATGCCCATAAGACAAAAAAAAGTAGTTCACATATCTGAGGGAAGATATGGAAGCAGTGCACACTCTTTATTTTGTCTCAGAGCTATGTAAATTCTCTCCACAATATAGACTAAAGGGATGTTGATCACCCTGACATTCTGTAAGACATCACACTGACCCATTATATTGATGACATCATGCTACTGAAGAAGTAGTGAGAAGTCTTCTGGTACCCTAGTAAAGAACAAGCATGACAAAGGAGATAAACCAAAGAATCAGGGAATTATCATACAATGATGCTTTTAGGGATCCAACAGTAGGGCCTCACAAAAATTTCCTCATAAAAATGCAGTAAGCTTCATAAAAATTTCCACAAGTAATCTTTGCCTAATTCATCCTTCAGACCTCAGCCAAACATTATTTCCTTAGAAAGATTTCTGATTCCCAAACCAGGCTGGGGCTCCAGTAAAGACTTTTATTATTCATTGTATTTTCCTTCGTAACTCTTTATCACATTTCATAATTGATTATTTTGTATAACTAATTATTTGATTAAGGTCTATAATACTGTCCATTACATGAGAACAGGAGCTGTCTATTTTGTAAACAATTGTGTCCCCAAATCTAGCAGAGTCTCTAGAATATGATAAATGCTTAGCAAATAAAATGAATGAATGTTACAAATGACTAATCATCTCCATTTAGGGAGTGAACAGGATAGCTAGTCCATATAGGTTCCCCGTACAATTTCACTAACTATATAATACCCAACACTTCCAAAACTCAGCATTTGGACTCTTTTGATGCTTTATAAGTTCATTTATACTTTAAACACCTATTCCAAGTGGTGGTTATAATATTAATAACTACAACCATCATTTATTTACTAAGAATAGCAGTTTTGTGTCCTGGGCACTGCGTTAATCACCTGCAACATCCTTACAAGGTGGGCACTATCAGTTCCATTTTATAAATAACAAAAAAAATGAGATTAAGCTTAGCAACATTAAGTTTCCTTCGTTCATAGATTAGTTCCGGGGTAGAAAATGTATTTCAACCAAGGAAATCAGATGCCAAAGCCTCTGTTCCTATGTCTATGCTCTACTGCTTCTGACTGTCATGGCCTGTCAAGTCTGATACTTAATGTTCTCAAGTACAGTAAAGAAATTATTGTCTCTAAAAATAGGTGAAGAAGGAAAAATTCAGTCCACCACAAGTGTCATTATCCCTGGTATACTTTACAAACTTTATTTCCATTTCACAATGTGGAAAGTGGACATTAATTAAAATCCTTACCTCTTCTGAGCACATCGAAGCAAACCACGTCCAAAATAAACTAAAGACATAAAGTTTTCACAAATTTCATTTTCTTGGATTACCATTTTCATCACCAGAAATTTATTCTCAGCTTCTGTATAATCCTGTAGTAACATAAAACTAGGTTTGGCTGATGTACAAGACATTTTTTTTTCTTTTACAATTATTTTCCAAACTACAGAACTTGGGGCCACTTTGATACTGATCCAGTCATTTATTCACATCTCTAATCCTAGCAGCTCTGTATGTAAATACATAAATAATGTACTCAGTGCTTAAAATATTAAGATATTCTTTGCCCCATGTTTCAAAGTAAACATTAAAACAACAACAATTTTATTTTTCTAAAACTGACAAAGTATTAGCCAAAATAAGGGCTTTTCTGATGACTAAGGGAGCATGTCTTTATAATTCTTCCTAATTTTTCTTTCTAATTAGAGCACAAATCTTCCTAATTTTTCAAATAGGTAATAAGTGATTTCTTGACTGCACTTATAATCTCTTTTATGGAAGCATCATCTGACTATAAGCAACATAGATCTGGAAGTAAAGATCACTTCTAATAAATTCTTTAGTTATCATTAGTAAAACAGGCATAATAGCTTGGTCACCCTGGGGGGGGGGGGCAGGAATGTTGCATGGCCTTGTTTAAAAATATTCTCTACTACATCACACTAAAAAATAATTAGCATTACATGAAATTATTTAAAATGAAAATGTTTTCAGTTTGGTGCTTACAAATTCTACTTCACCTAATAAACAAGTCATATTTATATATTTAATTTACAAAATCAAGTAAACAGTATAGATTTGGGAAGATAAAAAAATAAAAGAAATATCAAGGTTGCAAAAAAACAAAATGAAAATTCTCATTAAAAAAGAGAATGTTAACTTCAAAAGGACTCTTAGAAACCACCTAGTTAACTCACAGATTTTTACTTTCTGCACTTCACTTTATTCAAAAAGAATTTAAGGTAAAACGCATATTTTACAAAAGGGTTAAGATTAACCCAGAGAGATTAAGCTACACTTGAAAGTAGGTTAAAATGTATTGTATACGCTAAACAATTTTCTGTTTTACAAAAATGGCAAGCATTTAAAAGATAAACAAAATAACTAAAGTTATAAGCTAAAATTATATTTCCCCTATCAGTAATTTTAGTTTCACAATCTAGTTGCTGGCAAAATACTCTACATTATATACTCTGTATTACAAATTACTCTATATTGTAATATGGGACAGAAAAGTCACTAAATAGTTTCAATTTTTAGAGAATTTAAAAAATCAACATTTTAATTTGTTAAAATGAGGTCAGTATATGTGAAAAGATTTATAATGGGCAAATAACATATGCTACATACCTCTTTCTTTCCTCTTTCAGTGAGTGCTACACCATACAAAAACAGTAATGTCAAATAATAACCAATATTAATCTGATGTGCCTAAAAAGATAAAATATATTTTAATTGGTTATTTAGACTAAGCTATTATACTTTTCAGCTTAGCAAGCTTAAATATCTTAGGCTTATTTAATAATTATTAAAAATAGTAAAAATTATCATATTATCAATCATCGAATAATAACTATAGAGAATGCGTTTAGATGTATTTCATAATATGACCCCAAAGAAGATAGGCAATAATCCTGAAATAAAACATTAGAGTTTGAGTAAAAAAAATAAAAGCAAATGTAATCAAGACTTATTATGTTAAACCTTTCAAAAAATTCTGTCTCTCATTTTATAATATTTCAGGTATTAAAACACTTCAGGTAATAATATAATGAACAACCAAGTATCTACCATCCAGCTTAAAAAAATACAATGATTTCTTAAATCAAAGTGTTTTATTGTTTTATGTGTGGGTTTTGTTATAACAGTATCAACATAAAGCTTATCACTTCTTCAATGAAAAATTAAAACACATGGATATTTCCTTAACTTAAAACTGTACTATGCCAAATTACAGAGATGGAGCAATGACTAGGGACTAGGGACAGTGAGGAGCACAAGGGGTGCTTGTCTACAAAGCGGTATCATAAGAGAGATTTTTATGGTAATGGGATAGTTCTTTTATCTTGATTGCAGTAGTGGTTACACAAACACTTGTGATAAAATCCCATAGAACTATACAGACCTGTGCATAAAAAGTTAGCATAGCTGGCCTGAGACGGTTACCATTAGCAAGACCTGCTTGCAAGGCTGACCATCTACTGGTGTCTGTGAACCTGGATTTCAGGAGTGTCCCCACTGTTCTTTGACTGACAAGAGTGGTTCACTATTCCTAAATTGTTTGTGTAAACCATGTGATTTATGCTGAACACTTGGGATTTTCTTCTGGACATATGGAATTTTGACACATGCTAGGCAGAGGGTGCCCACATGACCTATCCACAATAACAGCCTTGGGCACTGAGTCTCTTATAGGCTTCCCTAGGCAGAACCATCATACACATACAGATGTTGCTGCATTTTGTTGCCCCTCTTTTAACTCCATCTAGAACTCCTTCAGGGTAGGGTATATCACATCTTAGAACACTAGCCCTAAGAGTCCAAAATAAGGATGATTTTTCCACCTGCTTGTACATCATTATAATGTGGGATTTACTGTCTTATGCTACCTTGTTTGGTGACTAGGTAGTCCTTTCTTAATCAATCATCTACGTGGGTGCAAAACTTAGTTTACTGATCCAAATTATTCGAAGAGCTGATTTTTCCTTTCACTCTTTTGTATTTTTGGTTCTAATTTTTGATGCAAGCTTTATTTTTTTTCTCAGATTTTCCTATTTATTTCTAAAGTATCATTTGACCTTGAACATGTAATTATATCTTGTGAATTTTATCTTGCATGATTACTCAATAACAGATAAAGCAGTACCAATTTTTACAAATATAGAAATATCAAGAGAAAGAGGAGCTGATTAATAATTAGGGGGAAGGAAGTAGTTTTTGAAGTTCATGACTCTCCATTTCTAATTGGGAAAGCCCATTTTTATTAGTTCAAGTTTCTTTTTATTTAAGACGAATAATTTTATGGTAGGAAAGGGGGACTAGAATAGGCTCATTAAAGAGATGCAGAATCATAAGATAGTCCAAGACAAATGAAGGAAATCAATTTATGTGTACCTTTCTCTAGAAGTAAAAGGAAAATACAAATTGGCCTACACATTAAAGTAAGCATGCATGATTAGCTGTTCTCTCACTGAAAAATTGTTGTTCAAATCCATTATTTCAAACTTTCAAAAAGAAAATACTTACAGTATAATTAGTAGCTTGAATGTTTCTAAGTGCTGCTTCCAGTTGTGTTATCAAGAAACGTAAAGTCAAAACAGGAACAATTTCCTCCCCATTCTGGCTGTTTGCTGCAACTTCTCTCTGCAGAAAATTATTCAGTTGAAAATGTCCTTAAATTAGAACAAATATCTACATATTTTTATTATACATGTTCAGTGTTGAAAATTTGGAGAATAGAGATAAAGATGTTTTTTAAAAAAATCCACACGACCCAGATACAACCATTCTCATATTTGTTTTTAAGTAGTCTGACAAATCTTTGTAACTCATTCCTCAAAACACTAAAAAGTATTCCTATGCCTGACATGGGTTTGGCAGTGTCCACTCAGAAGATGTCCTCTTCAGAGGAAAGTGGTAATCCCACTGCATTCTCATACCTTCTATTCTCTAACAAAACTAAAGTCTTCCTTCCAGCTATCAATCTGTGGTTAGCAAGAATGCTGGCTTTGACACCAACACCAGGGGAACCAAGCTCATATATGATTTACTATGTACCATAGTGTGTTATTTACATAGATGAAAGGAAAGGAAGGACTATGTCTTATATTTCTGTCCATTCCTCAATGCCTTGTGCGCACAAGTGTTTGGCACAAATTACATTATCTGTTTAATGATGCATTATCTGTATGGAAAGTTTAATCTACACCTTCTTGGCTTAGTTTCTAGTATACAATACTTCACTGTTTTTCTCCCAGCTAACTAGAAGCTTTATTTCAGCACTCCCTACCACTTCAATTTAATGAACCTCTTCTCCATCAACACCATCAACACACATTCCTTAGATAACTGTCATGTTTTTAAGCAGTGCCTACACACTGACAATTTCCAAGTTCACATTTCCAGCTCATAACTATCACCTGAATCCCAGACTCATATTGAGTGTTTTCTGGGGTGAGGACTGAGTATTAATTCCTTGGGACTTCTGAACTTCCATAACAAGTACAGCCTTTAGCAATGCCAGAAAAAAAAAAAGGCCTGAGGCATAGAGATACAGATATTGAAAAGTGGAAATTAATACTGAAACAATAGAGGCCAAAGGGTATGAGCAGGGCACTGACAGTATATGAAGTGTAATCAAAATATATAGTAAATGTTTAAATTAAAAAAAAATTATTACAGTAAAAGACACATTACTATTACTCCCCCACAAAATATTCCCTCTCACTTCGAACACACTTATCTCATCTTTCTTGCCACTTTCTGAAGCAGTTCTGGAAGTCTTCTTTTGTGAGTGTCTTTAGTTGCGCTATCATGGCTGCCTGGATGTCCTGAATCGATTCAAAACGTTTACCTTTCATGGTCATTTTGACTTCGGCGAAGAATCCAGAAGTCACACGGTAACATATCCGGTGAATAAGGTGGATGAGGACACACCGTAATGTTTTTATTTGACAGAAATTGCCGTATACCAAAAACGAAGTGTGACACAGAGCCTTTCCATTGTGATTAAAAAAAATACAGTGAATGCTGCTGCCGAGTGCCATCCAACAGAAAGGCAGGGATCTTCAAAACGGGAAGCAGCACCTCGAATCTTAACAACAGTGTGTGACAAGTTTCAACTTGTTCGGTGCAGTCAGTAGGATGTGAGCTACAGTTGAGAGAAGGTGTGTTTTAAAGTGTGTCATAAATCATCCTCCATCAAGACAACTCTGTGTCACATATCGCTTCTGGTATACAGCAATTTCTATCAAATAAAAGCATTATGGTGTGTCCTCATCCACATTCTTCACCAAATCTGGCACCGTGCGACATCTGGCTCTTCCCCAAAATCAAAATGACCATGAAAGGTAAACGTTTTGAATCGATTCAGGACATGGAGGCAGCCATGACAGCAGAACTAAAGACACTCATAAAAGAGGACTTCTAGAACTGCTTCAGAAAGTGGCAAGAACAATGGGATAAGTGTGTTTGAAGTGAAGGAGAGTATTTTGAGGGGAATTAATGGTAATATGTCTTTTATTACATTAATTTTTTTTATTTAAACATTCACCATGTTGTTTGATCACATTTAAATGCTACAAAGGGTAAACCTAAATAGAACCTTCTTCACAGAATAGAAGTAAAGCTTGAAATCAGCACAATCCATAGTTGAATTAAATGATCTCTCAGAAAAGCACCAATAAGCATTACCAAGAAAAATTTTGACCAGTTTTTCTAGTTCTTCTCAAAGAAGGATGTTCTAAACCAATCCAGGCAGTGACTGCTTGTCACAGAATTCTCTATTACACTTTAGATTACTCTGAAATTTGTATTAATATTTTCATGTTCATGATTTGGTTATTTTTGCCTTCTTTCTTTTTCTTTAAACATTCTTACCAGACATTTATCATTTTATTATTTTTTGTTTATCTGTTTTTCAAAAAATCAAGTGTGGGCTTTACTGACTTCTATTTTATATTTTACTCTATTTCATTCATTTTAGCTATGTTTATTACTTCTTTCTTTAGACTTTGTTTTTAATTTGCTGCTCTTCCATTAACCTCTTAAACTTTATGTTTAGATGATTGGTATTCAGCCTTGCTGAATATACACATTGTAAGCTATAAATTCCTTGAAGCACAGCTTCTACCTACTAACAGAAGTTTTGATATACTGTATTTTGCCAGGTATAATGTGCACATTTTTGCCCAAATTTGTGAGGGAAAAATAAGGATGTGTATTATACATGGGCAGTACTAATTCCATATCTATATAAATGTTTTAAATTATTTTATTTATGCTTATGAGTTAAAAGTGTGATAAATAAATAAATGTTAAAATTCTTTTATAATATACAAAACAAGTATTGAAATATGAACAAATAAAAAATTTGAATTAAAAAATTAAAACGAAAGATTTTTTACCCTGAAAGTTTGGGCCAAAAACGTGGGTGCACATTATACTCAGGAGCACATTACACATGGCAAAATACAGTACATTTTTTCTTCAGTTCACAAATTCATCTAATTTCCATTGTGATTTCACCTTTCACCCATTGGTTACCTAGATTAGTAGTATATATTTTAACTTAGGAACAATGACTTTCTAGTTTATCTGTCTATTACTGATTTCTAAATTAATTGTACAAGTTAGAGAATATATGCTATATGTTTTCATTCTTTGAAATTTGATGAGACTTGCTTTGACCTAGCATATGGTCAATTTTGTAAATGTTCTGTGTGTACTTAAAAAGAATGTGCCACCATTGGTGCGGTGTTTTTCTTATATATGTCAATTAGATCGAGTTTGCTACAGAGCTACTAATTTTGTGTCCATATTCTCTCAGTCATTCGGAGAGTTGTATTAAATTCTCCCACTGGCATTGCTGATTTATCCATTTCCCCTTTAGTATTATCAATTTTTGTCATCATATATAAAAGTCCTGTATGTATTTAGATCTACTTTCGGAATTTCTCTTCTATTTTCTAAACTTTCCTGTAGATTCAAGAGCAAGTGACACAATCTTTTAGTTATTAGAGCTCCATAGAAAGTTTTAATATCTAAGTGAGAAAATTCAAAGACTTTTTCCCATACACTTCTCTTTCATAATTTTCTTGGTTATTTGTTCTTTTTATTTCCCACTTGAACTTTAGAATTAGATTTTAGTAACAACAAAAAATCCTTTTGTAATTTTTATTGAATTATGTGATATTCATACATTTTAATTTTGGGAAAATTGACAGCTTTATCACATTTTATCTTCCTACATATATTGCTTTTAATTCAGGTCTTCTTTTCTTACCTTTAACAGAGTTTTTGAGATTTTTACTTATTGTTTTAATATCGAATATTGATTACTAAACTTAATGTGAAGAAAATCAGTGTGTGGGGGTACTTGCTATAAAAGGCACATTCCCTCAGAGATTTTTATTCCTTAGGACTAGTATGAGATTCGATAGTCTAATGTAGGTGGCTTAGGAAAAAGTTTGAGAAATACTACTTTATGTCTTATATATTTCTTAGGTATTTTCCTGAGTATTTTATCTTTTTGTTTCTATTATAAGTACTTTTCTTTCGTTTTTACCTTCTAATTGGCTACCGATGACATATATAAAGCCTAGTGGTTTCAATTTCTTATTGCTTCTGGGTGACTGTCAAAAGATAAGAGTAGAAAAGATTGTGAAGTAGAAAACACTGTGCTGGTCTCCTCCCATGACATTAAAATTATAACTAAATTACAGAACAATACACATGGAGAACCATCTGAAGATTAGCTAAACATAAGTGCTATAACTAAAAATATAAATAAGCCATGTCAAAACTGGGCTGGTTTTGACAAACGGGCTGGCCCCAAACTCAGGTGTGATGGCTGAAAACTGAGGAGGCATCAGTTGGCTGAGGAGATCACCTCTGAGGAGTAAGGGGTTCCAGTCCCACACCAGGCTCATGATCACAAGAGCCAGGAAGAGGAGGCTGCACAACATCTGGCTGTGAAAATCAGCAGGGATTCCATTCACCGGGATGAGACAAAGGGCTCAGACTAGATTCACCGGGATGAGACCGGGATGAGACTAGAAGCCCATTCACCGGGATGAGACTAGAAGCCCAGGCACCCTCTTAAAGGGCCTGTGCATAGACACACTCACTTGCAGGTACTCAAACTGGGCTATGGCAAGAGCCTCGGTGAGGGCTGGAGGAACAGCCACCATTTTCCCAGTGTTGCGCCCTCCTCCCCACACAGCCAAATCTGTAAAGGGATTAAACGCTTCAATCAAAAGACACAGGGTAGCAGAATGAATAAGAAAACAAGACCTAAACATATGCTGTATACAAGAGACCCACTTTAGATTGAAAGGCACAGACAGACTGAAAGTAAAGAGATAGAAAAAGATATTACATGCAAATGAAAATTTTAAAATGCTGGGGTAGCAATACTTGTATCAGACAAAACAGATGTTAAAGAATGGCTATAATAACAAAGAAGGACAATGCATATTAATAAAGGGATCCATCCAAGAAGAGGATATAACCCTTGTAAACATTTATGCATCCAACACAGAAGCACATAAAAATATTAAGCAAATATTGACCTATATAAAGAGAAAGATTGACAATAACACAATCATAGTAGAGAAATTTAACACTTCCTTAATGCTAATGGATACATCTTCCGGACAGAAAATTAACAAGGAAGCAGCAACATTAAGTGAGACACTAGATCAGATAGATTTAATTGATACTTTTAGAGCATTTCACCCCAAAGCAATTCCTTTCAGAAAGCGCATTTGGGACATTTTCCAAGACAGAACACATGTTAAGTCACAGATCAAGTCTCAATAGATTTAAAAAGATTGAAATCATATGAAGTGTCTTCTCTGACCACAATGGAATTAGAATTCCATTAAAAAAAAAAAACCTGAAAAACACACAAACACATAGAGGCTAAATAATATGCTACTAAACAATGAATATGTTAACAATGAGATGAAGAAAGAAATCAAACGATGCCATAAGACTAATGAAAATACAATGACCCCAAATCTATGAGACACAGTGAAAGCAGTTCTAAGAGGGAAATTCATAGCAATATAGGCCTGCCTCAAAAAGCAAGAAAAATCTAAAACAAACAACCTAATATTACATACAAATGAACTAGAAAAAAGAACAGCGAAGTGAGTAGAAGCCCAAAGTGAGTAGACGGAAAGAAATAATAAATATAAAAGTGGTAATAAACAAAATAAAGTCTAAAAAAATAAAATAAATGAAACAAGGGTTTCTTTGAAAAAATAAATACAATCAATAAACTTTTAACTAGAGTCATCAAGAAAAAAAGAACCCAAATAAATACAATCAGAGATGAATGAGAAGTAGCAACTGCCACCATAGAAATACAAAGGGTTATAATACTACAATTAAGAAGGTCAGGCAATTAAGTTCACGAACTTGTTGCAACAATGTTGCTAACTTTTTCTGATATCAGAGGGATTATTCATTATGAATTTATACCAACTGGACAAATAGTTAACCAAGTTTACTATTTGGAAGTGCTGAAAAAGCTGTGTGAAAAAGTCAGATGACCTGAACTTTTTGCCAACACTTCATGGTTCTTACATCACGACAATGCACCAGCTCATATGGCACTGTCTGTGAGGGAGTTTTCAGCCAGTAAATAAATAACTGTATTGGAAAGCCCTCCCTATTCACCTGATCTGGTCCCCAGTGACTTCTTTCTTTACCCAAAGATAAAGGAAATATTAAAAGGAAGACATTTTGATGACATTCAGGACATCAAGGGTAATACGACGACAGCTTTGATGACCATTCCAGAAAAAATTCCAAACTTGCTTTGAAGGGTGGACTAGGCACTGGCATTTGGTGCATAGCTTCCTAAGGAGAGTACTTTGAAAGTGACCATAGTGATATTCAGCAATGAGATATGTAGCACTTTTTCTAGGATGAGTTTGTGAACTTAATTGTCAGACTTCATATAGATCAACAAATTGGACAATCTGGAAGAAATGGATATTCCTAGAAACATACAATCATCCAAGACTGAATCAAGGAAACAGAAAATCTAAACAGACCAATTATTAAAAACGAAATTGAATTAGTAATCAAAAAACACCCAACAAACAAAAATCCTGGATCCGATGGCTTCACAGATGAATTTTACCATTCAAAGAAAAATTAACACCTATTTTTCTCAAACTATTCTAAAAACCCAAGAGGAGGGAAGGCTACCAAGCTCATTCTACGAGGCCATCATTACCCTGATTCCAAAACCAGACACAGATATTACAAAAAAAGAAAACCATAGGCCAATATCCTTGATGAACGTAGATATAAAAATCCTCAACAAAATATTAGCAAACTGAATTCAGCAATGTATTAAAAAGATCATACATCATGATCAAGTGGGATTTATTCCTGGATACAAGATTGATTCAATATCTGCAAATCATTATTAATGTGATACACCACGTAAACAAAATGAAAACTAAAAATCATATGATATTAATAGGTGCAGAAAAAGTGTTTGATAAAATGCATCATCCATTTATGATAAAAACTTTCAGGAAATTAGGAATAGAGGGATCATATCTCAACATAATAAAGTCCATATATTTCAAACCCACAGCTAACATCATATTCATCAATGAAAAGCTAAAAAAGCGTTTTCCTTAATATCAGGAACAAGACAAGGATGTCTACTTTCACCATTTTTATTCAACACAATATTGGCAGTCTTAGGTACACCACTGAGACAAGAAAAAATAAATAATAGGCATCCCGATTAGAAAGCAAAAACTAAAACTGTCATTATTTGCAGTTGATGTGATATTATATAGAGAGAACACTAAAGATTCCACCAAAAATCTATTAGAACTGATAAATGAATTTAGTAAAGTAGTAGGATAAAAAAAATCAATATTCAGAAATAGGTTGCATTTTTATACACCAATAATGAACTATCAGTAAGAGAAAAATTAAGAAAACAATCCCATTTACAACTGCATCAAAAAACAAAAAATAGCTAGGAATATTTTAAGCAAGGAAGTTAAATACCTGTTTAGGAAAATTTTAAGACATTGAAGAAAGAAATTCAAGAAGATACAAATAAATGAAAGACTAAACGATGCTCCAGGACAGGAACAATTAACATCGTTAAAATGTCCATACTACCCAAAGCAATATATAGATTCAATGCAATCCCTATCAAAATATCAATGGCATTTTTCACAGAATTAAAACAAATAATCCTAAAATGTATATGAAACCACCAAAGTCACCGAATAGTCACAATAATCTTGAAAAGAAAGAGCAAAGTTGTAGGTAAAAAATGCTACCTGATATCAAACTATACTATAAGGGTATATTAATCAAAACAGCATTGTACTCACATAAGCACAGACACACAGATCAATGGAACAGAATAGAGAACCCAGAAATAAACCTACTCCTGTATGATATGATCATTTAATCTAGACAAAGGAGGCAAGATTATACAATAGGGTAAAAAAAAGTCTACTCAATAATTGTTTGGAAAAACGCGACAGCTATTTGCAAAAAAAAAAAAAAAAAAAAAAATGAAACTGGACCACCTTCTTACACCATATACAAGAATAAACTCAAAATTGATTAAAGATTTAAATGTAAGACCCAAGACCATAAAACTCCTAGAAGAAAACATAGGCAGTAAACTTTCTAACATTGCTCTTAGTAGTGTTTTTTCTTATATATCTCCTCAGGGACGGAAAACAAAAGAAAAAAAATAAATAAATGGGACTACGTGAAACTGCAAAGTTTTTACACAGGAAAGGAAACCAACAAAATGAAAAGACAATCTACTAAATAGGAGTTGATATTCACCAATGACACATCTGATAAAGAGTGAATATCCAAAATTTATAAAGAACTCATATAATCAACCTCAGTAAAATCAAACACTCCAATTTAAAAATGGGTAGAGGACTTGAATAGACATTTCTCCAAAGAAGACATATAGATGGCCGATAGACATGAAAAGATGCTCAATGTCACTAATTATCAGAGAAATGCAAATTAAAACCATAATGAGATATCACCTTACACCTGATCGAATGGCTATCATCAGTAAATCAACAAACAAGTACTGATGAGGATGTGGATGGAGAAAGGGGAACCCCCTTGCACTGTTGGTAGGATTGCAAATTGGTACAGTCACTGTGGAAAATGATTTGGAGGTCCCTCAAAAATTAAAAATAGAATTCCATATGACTCAGGAAGTACACTTCTGGGTATTCATCCAAAGAAATCCAAAACACTAATTCAAAAAGATATATGCACTGTATGTTCACTGCAGCACTATTTACAATAGCCAAGCTATGGAAGCAACCTAAGTACCCATCAATAGACAACTGGATAAAGAGGTGTACATATATACAATGCAATGTTACTCAGCCATAAAAAAGAAACAATCTTACCACTTGAGACAACATGGATGGATCTAGAGGGTATTATGTTAAGTGAAGTAAATCAGACAGAGAGAGATAAATACCATATGATCTCACTTATATGTGGAATCTCAAGAACAAAATAAATGAACTATAAAACAGAAACAGACTCATAGATACAGAGAACAAACTGATAGTTGCCAGATGGAAGGGGGCTTAGAAAAGGTGGGTGAAAAAGGGGAAGGAATTAAGAAGTACAAATTGGTAGTTAAAAAAAAGTTATGGGAATGTAAAGTACAGTATAGAAATTATAGTCAATAATATTGTAATAACTGTGTAGTGCGAGGTGGGTACTAGACTAATCAGGGGAATCACTTCATAAATTATATAAATGTCTTAATCACTATGCTGTACACCTGAAACTAATATAAAATAATATTGAATGTCAACTGTAATTGAAAAAGATAAGAGGGAAACAGTGGCATTATATCATCAATTTCAAACCAGAAGTCATACTGTAATAAATCATCTCAGTTAAGGTTATAATTATGTATAAAGTCTTTGGATATTTTCAGAGTTCTTCTGAATTTTTAATCTAATAGTATTAATCTGTTTCACAGAGATAATTAATGATATATTCTTTCACAGAAAAGTCAAATGTAGCCGTATCAAGACAGCTACAGTGTTTTGCCCCCCTGCCCCCCAATTGCCACAAAGAAAAGAGTAGATCATTTTCTTTAAGTATGGAAAATTCTATTAATTTGGAAACTGATATGCATCTTGTGCTGAGCATTTCACAAATTATCTAGAAAAACTATTTCCAAGATGGAAAGCTATAATATATTCTCTAGAATATTTATTTCACGTGTAAATCCAAAAGTTTTGGACACTATTTTTCTTTATCTTACATTTTTGAATAATCTGTAAACATTTTACAAATTAGGAAAACTGAAAGCAGTTCCCAGTCCCAGAGTGGCTTATTATGGGTTATCAGTATAATTAGAATTAATACTGGACCTTGTAGTCAACAGCTTACAAACTAACCCACATTCCTACCATTATTCGTGATAGTTTAGCATGAACTAACTCTATTTATTTAATTAATAAAAATCGATAGTCAAGGCTGACAGCAACCCCTTCACAAGAAATAAGATGGAAATTTTAAGACCTTAGTTGCATTGTTGTGGTGGAAAAAGATAAAAAAGAAAGAGTTATTGTGAAACAATGAGACATATGTATTGATCTCTGCCCCTAGTTCCTGCTAATATTTGGTCTTTGACTCTGGTGCCTGACACCGAGCTCCTAAAACCCTTGGAATTTCCTGTAATAGGAATGTCCTTTGTTCTAATCAGGTGACTCTTGATGGCTCTTGGATGGGGGCTAATCAAGATCAAGCCATGATTAGAAGCTTAGAACGTTCAGCCTCCCGCATTCCCGGAGAGGAGAGAGGGCTAGAAATTGAATACATAATTGATCATGCCTACCTAATGAAGCCTCCATAAAATTCCTAAAAGTAAAGAGTTCAGAAAACTTCCAGTTTAGTGAACACATCCGTGTTCCAGGAGGGTGGTATACCCCAACTCCACTGGCACAGAAGCTCCTGCACTCAGGACCCTTCCAAACCTTGACATGGCTCAGTGAAAAAGGTGAAGGGATCAAACCGGTAGTTACAAATCAGTTATGGGGATGTAAAGTACAGTATAGGGAATATAGTCAATAATATTGCAATAACTATGTTTAGTATCAAGATATTAGACTAATTTACATTCTTTATACATATACTTTATTATGTAATAAAATGGTAAACATAGGTGTTTCTGTGAGTTCCTTGAGCTGTTCTTGCAAATCACTGCACCCAAGAGGAGGTCGTGGGAACCCCAATTTATAGCCATTTGGTCAGAATACTAGGGACAACCGAAGATTGGTGATTGACATCTCAAGTGGTGGTAGTCTTGTGGCACCGTGCCCTTAACTTGTAGGCTATGATGCTAACTCCAGGTAGATGGTGTTAGAATTGAATTGACTTGTTGGACACCCAGCTAGTCTCAGAGTGCTGATCAGCGTAGGAATAAACCCACCCATCTAGTGTCAGCAGTGTTGCGAGAATGTAGTGGGGTGAGAATAAAGGAATATAATGTGCTTTCCTAGATAGTTACATACAGAGAGTTACACATATGCTCCCGAAAAACAAACTATGATCTTACCTGCATAGTTTGGAAGGAAAAATCTTCTTGTAAGAACTTCTTAACATGAGGGACCACACCTTTTGGTAGAGTATTAATTGCATTCAATAACTTCTTCACCTCTAATAGTAGGTTGACAGGAACAAGATCAGTAGGTGCGTTCCTTTCCTCTTCGTCCTAGAAGACGTTATTGAAAACTTAAACACGGTTATATTTGGATAATATTAAAACTAGCCATTTTATACTTGAATAAAATATTATTTACTTAAAAAAAGAAAAACCAAAGTGCCTTTACATACTACGTAGATCACTGTGAGAGACTACAGAAAACCCAAATGAAAATAAGACATTCTCTCTGCTGTCAAGGAACTTACAATAGAAGCAGGAAGTTTAAGACCAAAACTCAAGAAGCTGTAATATGGGGAATGCCATTATAAATTCATTTGAAAATTACAAAGTAGAGATTCAAAGATGGGAATAATACCTTTTTTTTTTTTTTTGTAGGATGCTGGGATGGGAAACATGAACAATTTTAGGCTTTAATGTGAGTTAGACCTTAAAAAAACGATTGCTCTTAGAAAATACACAGCATGTATTAAATTGGTGGTCCATTTAAGGCATAAAATATGTTAAGTTTAAAATAGTGCATAGACTATTCTACATAGTAATATGAAAACTATTTTGAAGAGTGTTTTTACATTAGTTGTGAGGAATGGGTGGCAGTAAAAATGGATAAAAGTTCTGGAACAAATGGATGATGGCCTTCCTTCAAAGTTTAGCAAGATACTATAGTTCCTATACCCTGTTGAAACTTTGGGAATATGAGTATGTTGCTGCGGACCTCTGAATATCAGAACAGCTTACAGCAGAGGCCACGTAGAACTTGAGTCACTGAAAAATACCCTGGTGTGGGGTGATTTGGACTATAACTAGGAACCAATAAAGTCCATTGCAGAACTATCTGCCTACTAGGAACCAATAAAGTCCATTGCAGAACTATCTGCCTACTATCCCCTTCTGGATTTGAGTCTTAAACTAAAATTCCTCCAGCCCCAACAGTTTATTTGAAGTTTATACAAATAAACTTTAAACTGCATAGTACTTCATTATGTGAAAATTACATCCAAAAATACAGGAAAATGTTAAAAATTTGCTAAATCTCAGGGAAGAGTATGTAAGTTTTCGTTGTACTATACTTGAAACTTTTCTGTAGGTTTGAAATTTCTCAAAAAGTTAAAAAAAAATTCCATAAAGTAACTAGACAAGCCCTTATATTTCAAACTAAAGGTCACTTCTGCAGTCAAAATTTACCGCAGAATCATCTAACACTAATTACCAAATTGAACACAGGCAAGATTATGGCATTTATGAATTTTATTCCAACAAGAAATACTATAACTCTCATGCTTGTTAAATATATCTTATTATAAATAGAATTTTAATTTTGTAAAGTTAGGTTATCAAAATACTTGATGCTCAATCCATTTTTGCAAAATTTATTTAGCATCTAAATCAAATTCAGGTCAAAGTTTCCATCTCCCTTGCGTTTTGTATTCCCAAATCTTTATATAGAAACATCTTTTCTGAATCTAATACCCCTGGTTCACCTGTACACCCCTATGTACATTTACACAGATTGTGTTACCTCTGCAACATTTTTTATGGTAATAATCACATGCAACTGAATATTATGGCTAATGTATGTTTATATGTTTTGTCTTCCTAAGTTACTGGATAACCTTTATAAGCTTTGTTAACAAGTGGACATCAATCATTATATAAAACTACGTAGAAGGTAAAAAAAATTGCATGAACAAGGACCAAACAAATACCTGTTCAACCAGCCTTCATTAAATATAAACACCTTAAATCTACAATAAAGTATATTATCATTGGTAATAAAACTTATATTCATGTATAATTTAGTTATTTTCATACATTGAAAACTGGAAGTTCTAACAGTAAAGATGATAAACAAAGGGAAGAGAATTGACATCAGAAGCAACTCAGTGGAATTTCTTACTAAATAAAATTCTGTGTATTTTCTTTGTATGTATATTGTTTTCATTTTCCTTTTAAAAGACAAATAAGAAATTTCTTAAAACCAACTGTTGGGTGTTTCTGGGAAAGTCAATTCAAGTATCTATTAAGTTATAGTATCTATTAACTTATAGTGAGGATTGGTACATAGAATGATAACTTTGAGACACAGGTACCAATTGTCAAAGAAAGATTTAATTATATTCTGGTCAAGATGGTTCAGTAGGTAACTGCTGTGTTTACTTCTTTGGTATATAAATGTTGAATAACTATGATGGACACCTGAAACAAATATAATATGGTATGTTAGTTATATTTTAATAAAAATCTTTTTAAAAAGATTTAATTATGACCACAATTTTATTTATTAAGATTGAAAGTGAACTCACCCCCAAATTTTTAACAAATAATTAAACTGATTAGATTTAGCACTATATTCTCTACATAGTTAGTCATTATTAACTGACATTTAATAACAATTAAATCTTCTCTTACCAGTTGATCAGTTGATTTTTCTACCTTATTCTTGACTTCCTCCTTAGTCTGCTCCTCTACAGGAGGATCACTATTTTAAATGAAAAAGAAAGGTGTATTCAGAGCATCTCCTTACAAAGAACATAATTCAATTGTAGTAGTAAAGAATCTAACAAGTGAATTTTTGTCTGAAAGTTTCAGAACTACAAACACTGTGTATCAGAGACAGGTGACATATCTCTTTACGGGTACAAAGAAATTATTCCATGCCCTTATTGTATGGTGGTAGAGAGAACAGAAAGCTGATGTAAAAAACTTCATCTTTAAACATTCACAAATAGACCAAAACAATGAGGAAAAATTATCTTTCTAGCACTATTTCAATGTAAAGAAAAAAGGTTCTTGAAAAGGTTAATGCTTTGTTTTGTGTGTGTAGGGTGTGCGTTTATGAAGACAAAGGTTTGGAAAGGATCTATCTTATGTATTTTATTTTTTGTTTCAGGTTCCTGACCTCACTATTGACCAGTTTTCCAAAATAATTTTTTTCAATTGAGGCAGAATATGATAGTAGGAATTATCAACTATTTTTATAAAAAGGAATAATTTAACGTTTTGTTTTTGACATTGGCTTGAAATGTGAACATATGCAGTGTTATATACAAAACTGAAATTTTTATTTATAAAAGTGCTTTTGCCTACATACAGAACCATGACACAGGACTCAAAATATAAGAACCATAACATAGGATCATATATGATTTCATGATCTTAATTTTATATACTTGCGGAGGCAAAACTGAGGTGAGAAACTTATACCGATTGATTTACTTAGAATTATATTTTATAAATATGATCCCATTTTACTTCACATTTATGTACTCATTTGTCAGACAATACACTCATCATCTACTATGTGCCAGTTGAGGGGAAACTGGGCCAGATAAACAGTATATAGTATTATCCACACAGTGAAAGTGTCAACAAAAGATGATTTATACACATAAACGATATTTCACAATACAATTCTCAGTGCTCTTTAAAATATCGTGGAAAAGAAAAACCCGTTTAGTACCTTTCCCTCTACTTCTAAGCCCCACTCCAAAGGGGAACACAAGGATGTTCTCAATCAAAGAAAAATATTGTAGCAGTATTCTGAAGAAACAGAGCACAAAATGGTCTCAAATGTATATTTTACTTGCTTACTCTATTTCATGATCATTCACTTCTTAATCCAATAGTTCTCAGCCTCGGATATGTATTAAAATCACCTCTGAAGCTTTTGAAACATGCAGATGCACAAACCCCACTTCAGAGTTTCTTAATCAAACATGTGGGATGTGAGCTGCTATATTTTCCATAGGTTCCATGACAAATTTTGATGCATAATCCTCACTCTCCCCCCAACATTAAAATTGCTCTATTAATGTTGGTTACGAAAGGTTACTAATGAAATCCTAATTTGCTATTCCAACAGCTTTGTCTTAGATCTTATTCTACCTGGCCTTTCTGTATCATTTAACATTGTCCATCATACCCTCCAACCCTCCTTGGAAACCTCTCCATTTTGCGGCTGCTGGTTCTTCTCCTAGCCTTCCCAGCTGTCTACTTCTCATTTTGTACCACTGGCTATCCTTCTCCCTCTCATTCATTTTATTCATTTATTATTTTAATAACATTTAATGTAGAACTGTATACATTAACACTATCAAACCATGTTCCTGATACATAAGAACAGGAAGATATATCAGCAGTCATATATGGCAGACATTTTATTCTATAGATGGGTACATCGACATCCAGAGACTACATAACTTGTTTTAAGTTAATACCTAAAAAGTAGTAAAGTTAAAATTAAATACCAGACTAGTAGTTTTCTTTTGCTAGTCTACTACTTTTATCACCTGTATACTTTGTTCTGCTGCTTGAAGAAGCTGAAGTTTTGCTATAACAATATATCCTGAGATATACATAGTATACTAGTAATGTTCTACTTTTAGCCCTCTTATTTTTCTCACTATATTTTCTACTTAAAGCAATCTCATTTATGCTCATGTATAAACACTCTCTGGTAAGGATCAGGTCCTACTTATTCATTACCTCATCTTCAAGAATCTAGTCCAACATCTGACATAAAGTAGGCACTCAAATATTTATTGAGTAATCAATAAATATAAAAACGAATAAATACGTGAGCAAACTTCCATGAACTCAAATAGCACCCCATTCTAAAGATCCCCAAATCTGTATCTCCAGCCTTAACAGCTCTTTGATGCTACAGATATACATTTCCAACCACCTGCTCGACAACCACCACAATGATATCTCGGCAGCACCTCAATCTCCTCGTGTGCAAAACTGAACTCATTATCTATCCTCTCTTTCTTTCTCCCACACACATTAAACCTGTCTCCTTTTGAGATCCCCATATGAGCTAATGGTACATATTTCCTTCTGGTCATTAGAAACCTTTGAGCCATTTCTACTTCTTTTTTGCCCCTTTCCTCATATTTCAGCAGTCATAGAATTCTGTTGATTCTTGTTTTATAAATCCCCCCTTTCTTATTATTTTCTATTCCTACCGGTAGAAGCCTTCATCAGCTTCTTTTTAAGCTATTACAAGTATCATATCTTGTCATCCCATCTATTCTCACTATCAATAGAGGTAGTTTTTCCAAAATACAGTGAAAATTTTCGTTTTCTTAAAATGTCAATGGCTCTGAACAAAATAAAGCTATATTCCTTAGCAGGACAGTCAAAATCGTCCCCAAGAATTTGTCTTAAGTACTTTCTTGTGCCGTTCCCTCAGCCAAATGACTTCCCATCCGCTCTGCTTCTACACCCATCAAAATGCTTTTTATTAGTTAAAGTTCAGTTTAAACATCACCTTGTAGAAACGCACTCAACCCCAGTCAATAGTTATTGCTTTTTTAATATAGTCACAGCATCTCTAATATAACACGTATGTATGCATTTTGCCTAAATGCAACTTTTTATATATCTTCCTACTACATGACAATTCTAAGTACACAAATTTTGTCTTAATCTTTATTCCCTAAGTACCAAGGAGGTCAGTACCTGCTTGTAAAATAAACTAATAGATCACATTGCTTATTACAATGTGAGATAGCTGAAGGTGGGAGGGAGATCTCCAGTACTAACCTATTGTTTAGTATTATATGAGAGGGGTACAGACAGGCTGAACTTGCCCTGATTAGAGGGGAGAGATTAACATTTGGCCTGGGCCCAGTTGAACCACTTAGTAGAGTCTTCTGTGTTATGCTTAGGTTACCTTTGGTAAAATGAGACTAATGATAGCATCTACCTCATAGAGTTGTTATGAGGTTTATATAAATAAAAACTTGTAAAAGCATTTAAAACAATGCCTCACAAACAGTAAGTCTATGTAAGTGCTTGTTAAATGATAAACAAAACATCATTTTGTTGAGAATGTCCCACGTATGGCAAGCTGTAGTACATTTTTCAATTCCTAGCTCTTTAGTCAGGGTGCAGTCCATAAAGAAATTTTCTAAAATTAGAGTTCACACAGGCTACATCCCCCACTAACCAAAGTTGGTAAATTGTCTTGAAATATAGGGTATCTCATTCATACTAGCTCCCCAAAGTTATATAAGAGAGACAAATGTGTCTTCAGAATGCAATAAATGCAATTGGCTTTTGTCAATCCATCCCTTACCTCACAAAAAATTCTTCTGATAGAGAATCCATGATGCACAGTGCTCTTTTGCAAAAGTCGTATTCCAATACTTGCAGACTGACTTTTACTACTGCTGTTTAAAGCTGTAAGGAAAGTGATATTTTTAGTGGGAATATAGGAGGATTACATTCTTTCTCCCTGCCATATAAATAGTACTTGATAATTAAAGAAAATTTTGAAACTGCTACAAAAGAAAATGAAAATCAGATAGTTTCATCACCCAAACACAAATCACTAATTACCTTTTAATATACTTAATTTTAACAAGCATAGGTGTATTTTACCAATTTGTAATCACATTGAATAGACAATACTCTACCTTTTTTGCAACTGGACACTATATCAAAAGCATCTTTCATGTTATTTTATACTTCTAGGAATCACTCTCAATGGCTGCACAACAATTGGTTGATTGGGATTTCCTTGACCATTTCCTTATAATTAGACATTTAGATTCTCATTGTTTTATTATAAAAAAAAATTGGTATTTTAATAAACTCCATTGTCTATAAGCCTTTCTCTATATTTATGATTATTTCCTTATAAATTCTCAGAAGGAGAATTCCTAGATTAAAAGACACAAATATTTTAAGCCCTTTGGTGTATATTGCCAAACAGCTTCCCAAAAGGTTTGTACTAATTTATTTCCCGTAGAAGTATGAGTCCTGTTTAACACAATCTTGATAGCATTGTTTTATTTTCTTTTAGTCTAAAAATAACATTTAGCCACTTTTTTCCAAAGTCGTATGATCATATTGCTCCATAAAATAGGAGGTGGTGGGGTGTAAAGAACTATCGCATGTTCTCTGGTTCAAATACTAATACATGGTATGGATGTTTCCAGAAAGAAAAAAAAATACTGAGGCAACACAAATGAAAACAAAAAGGGAACTAGACTATCATTAGTATATCTATTTATTTATAGTATAGCTCTCTAACTATCCCAAGACCAACTCTTTTCAATTCAGTCCTATATGCTTTCTCTTTTACTGAGAGTTCAAGCCTCCAGACTCCAATGCCCTCTGCTAGGCTTACTTCCCTATCTGATCCCCCGGTATATAAGCCCAGAAATTGTTAGAGCAAACATATGTAAAACTACTGCTCAGTGCTTTGGGGCAAAGAAAGAAATAAGGAAAAAGAAAAGAATGAATTAGCAATAACATAAATAAAACAGACCTAGAGTTCCTTGGGCTTGTGCCAAGCCTAAGACTGGTAGCGTCTCATTTGTTGCCTCTGGACTGCTTATTTAACTCAGTAACTGGGTAGCCAGTTTCTCTCATAGTATATTTGATATACACCCATAGATTAGATCGGTAGAGCTTTTGGAGGCCCATTACAAAAAAACGCAATTCAGCATGGGTTATTCCCAAATCAAGAAAACATGTTACACATGGTCATTTGTAAATCGCCTATTAAGAATTCAGATTGTATTTATTCAAAGAAACATCGTTTTATATGATGCCAAGTTTCCCCAAAAGCAAAAAAAAAAAAAAAAGAAAAAAAAAGAAAAAGGAAAAAAGACAACAAATAGAAAGAAGGAACTGCAGGACCTGAACCCTCCTAAGCCTTTAGGTCTGAGTATACTGTCTTTGATTAGCTTACCCAGGAGGGGACAAGTCAGTTCCTGGTCTAAAGGCTAAAAGAAGTCCAAGTCCTGAAAGATCACCTATCTGCAAAACAATTATTCCTAATTATACTACCTATATTCTGTATTTGACTCACACCAGCTCTAAGTTACAGAGAAAATCTTGAGAGACAAAGGTAATTTCCAACAATTCAACGCTAGCTAATACTTCTTAATTAAAACACAAATGCAAAGGTTTACACACAGGTTGACATCCATCTAAATTATAAGACATAGCTTTCTAACCAACACTTCTTAGTTTCTTGCCCATCCCTAACAAAACACTTCTTGCTGTCAGTATAACTTACCTATGCAGAATCTAGTTTTCCTAGGTAAATTATTTTATTTTAGCTTTATTCTTATTTTTAAAACTCAGTAAGCAAAGTCATATGCTTGCTTAAAATTGCATTGTTAAATTACCAATGAAAGATATCACCTAAAGCTAATAATGAAGCAGAGAGAGGTTGGATAAACGTTGTTATTCTTTCACAATAAATCAGGTCTGCTTCATCTCTTTAATAAAGCTGTATAGAAAAGGAGATGATTTTTGACAATTTTAGGATTGTGATCAAACTGTCTTTTATGGTTTCTATAACCTCCCTGGTTATTTCAATAAAAAGCAACAGGCATTACTTCATAGCCAGAACACACGAATTTAAGCCTTTTCTAGACAAAACAATCCCCTAGTCTCCGGAATTTAAAAGCTCAGACATGGATACCTCCCCCATTCTGATAAGCTTCCCTTCAGTCAGTAGCTGTTTGTACAAATAACAGCGAGGCTAAAAAGAAGGAAGACAAATCCTCTGGCAACAAGGTAGAGTGGATGGAAGGCCTCTGGTAAGCTATTTAGTCTTCAGCTTGAAAAAGAAAAGGGTATAAAATCAATCAATCAGAAGATAGTTAGATAGTGAATTCAGAGTTTTTTTAAAAGCTAATGGCTTTCTTTTTCAGCCTCCTTAAAAATACAACCTGAGATGAATCGCTGTGATGAAAAGGTTTTCCAGGAGAGAGGATCATCAATCTCATCATTTCCCTGGAGCTGAGCAGATGTGTGGCAAACCCAACCAGCGGCAGCAGTAGCACTTTACAGCCTCCGTTGGGAAGGAAGGCGTAAGTGCCTAGCAACAGGAAGTAGTACCTCTGTGCTTCTAAACTAATGCAAAGGTTCTTACTATTCTAGATGCTGAAGGAAACCTTTAAAATCAGGCTTAACATGGGAGAAAGGGTGAATCTGGTTGCCCCTGGTGTATTCATTTCAATAGACTTCCCCTATCAGCAGGAAACTGAAAACTGACTTCCTTCCTGGAACTGAGGAACTGCTCTTCCCCTGGAACCTATTCGGGCTGGTGGACCAGTCAGAGGGCAAGCTGAAGTTCAGTGTCATTTACAGCATACCTTTATTCACCAACCAAAATGATTTTATTTGCAAGCTGTTTGAAAAATAAGGCATTACCACCCGAGTCTTGATAATAGTAAAACGCTTTTCTTACTGCTTCCTCAGAGTTCTCAGCTCCCACTTTCCCTCTTATCTATTGAAATTATGACAAACATGTTTTTAATTGTACAGGTTTTCCCCCCATTTTAAAAAGCTGTGTTTATTCACATCAAAGCAGGCACAGTTCTTGTTTCATTTTTTAATCATTCATTTAAACATTTACCTTGCAGCACTCCCATCACCTCCCTATATTACATATAGGCACACTGTTTTTAAATCCACTTAGATACTCATCTTAATTTTTTCACTGTGTTAATTGAGTTCAAGTTTGTTTTTCAAAATGTGTCAGAAATCCACAAATAACAAAAAGTTGATATTTTGAGTATTTTATGCATTTAATAACAATGCCAGCTTATTTTCAGGGAAACATCATAGTATGTAGCATGTACAAACACAAATAGCTGATCTACAAGAAAGAGAAATGACATTTAGATTTCCATCAATGTCAAAAGTAAGTTAAGAGGTTGCATAGCATTGGTAATTAAGAGCACAGAAACATTGGAATCAGTCTGGAAGGGTTTTTAGGCCTGCTTTGACATACATTAGCTGTGCAACTTGTTGTAAATTAATTAACGTCTCTGTGCCTGTTTCCTCATCTGAAAAATGGGGATAAGGATGGTACTTGCTTCATAGGGTTGTCATGAAGATAAGTGTTTAAAACATGCAATAGAATAGTAACTGGCACATAGTTAGTACTACTATATAAATGTTCCTATCATCACCATCATTATATTTTGTTTCAGTTTGCAGCAAAATAAGTTCGCTTTTCTTCTAATTCTCTACCTTGATGGAGAAATGCTATTGTACAGAAAGGAATGGTAATAATGTCACTTAAGAACAGGGACACAAAATCATCATTTTTCAAATATACATACCATATGGCACAAATGGCAGCTTAGCTACCACATTTGGTACCTTGCATTTTCACATCAACGCATATACATCAGCCATATTCTTTAAACTGCACAATATGCCACTGTATAAATGTTATCATCTTTTCCTGACTACTGTTGATAAATACTTCAACTGTCTCCAGTTTTATCGTTTTTTGTTTAGATATTACAAACAACGCTGCAATTAACAACCTCGGAACCTGCAACTTGATACAATTTTATAGCTGTTTTAAAGAGCTGGATTTACTACCTCAGCATTAAATGTACTCAAGAAGTTCGTGGGTCTGCTAATAACACAAACTCTAATAGTGACAGTTATCACTTCTGCTAGATTTTACCCAAAGAATTCCAAAATCCTCCTTAAAGTTGATGTGAGATGTTTTGGCCACATATTAGAAGTACAGAAACTACTTTAAAACATATGCAGAGGACACTTTCTAGGAATAAGTCAAGATATTCGTGATGGGAGTTCCTTAGAACCAAAATTATAACTATTATTGATCAGATTATGTCTGGTGGACAAGCAGCAACAGCCATTCTAGGTGGTTTTTAAAGTCGTAAAGCAGTCTGAAAGTCTTTCTTTCTCGGATGTTAGATAGCTCCAGGTAAACAAGAATGGCTAAGGCCATCAGGTTAGACTCAAAGAATAACAGGTTGTACCATTATAGTTTGATATTAACTGTGTTAAGAATGAATAAAATATAGTGATTATTTGGTTTTCTAATTTTCCATTCGTTTCTTCCATTTCTGTATTTGTTTAACATCTTGACATGGCCACAAAATTAATATGCCTGACACAGGTGGCAAAACATTATTTTCCCCAAAATAAAAAAATACATAGTTTGCTTAAGGAAACTCCAGGACAGGTGGATAATGATTGGAAAATCTTTGCAAAAATTGTCAGAAACTGAAGATATTTTCTACCTCAAAAGATCAGGGTATTCACTATCCATCTCAGCTCTTGCCATTTAGCAAAGGTCATTGTCAGCACTATTTGGCAGCTCATACCAGGAAGCAAGCACCTCTCAATGTATACCCACTTCCTTATAAACTTGCCAAAATACGAAACATCCTTATCAAAATTAGCATCTGGTCAGAAGCAGGTTTTTAATTCTCTTCAAATCCATCCAGTCAGTTATTTCTGAACTCACACAGGCAAACCTACAGAATATATGTTAATGTGTTTTGAATATTTGGAGTGTACCTGCAATGAATATGGACAGGTTAGGATTTACCTGAAAAATAAAAAATCATTCAGATATTAAACTACCCATCAGTTTCCAGTTATTTATAGGCAGCACTGCCAAAACCACTCTGGTCAGAAATGTAGCTAGGGACTGTTGGATGGAGCATATGTTATCCCTAAGCAAATTCTCCAAAAGCGAAATCTTTTCAGCAAGTTAAAAATATTATGTTGTCATTACACAGTTGTTAGACAACAATGAAAAAGGGAAATAAGACAGGATGCTGAGACATGATGCATGCAGAGATGATAATCAAGCAGGGAATGGAGGACATAATATGTACTTGACTCTGGCACCACCAATAACAAAGCCTGAATCCAAGTTGATCCACCCATGTGAAAAAGTGGCTGCCCGTCATCTCAGAAAGGCATATGTTTGTAAGAAGGATTTAGGTGAAAAGGTAGATCAAGCTTTTAGTTATGAAGAGTTTCCATTCATATAAAATTAACTGGGTATATCAACTTTGGTTTCACTGAAAGTAAGATTAATTTTCATCAATTCTTATGTGCCAGGCTCCGGGCTATGTACCTATGTACACTGAATACTGATCATCACACAACTCTGAAACATTACTGTGTCCCATTTTAAAAATTAAGAAACTGAGGCTGAGAAAGTACACATAGCTAATAAATCGATAAGTGCAGGAATTCATGCCCAAGTTTCACCAACTGTGAATTCAATACTTGTTCCACTATGTCCCATTAAGTGCGATACTTTATGTAAGTTTAGTGTACATAAGAACTGAAGTAGATAATATGCACACAGACACTCAGAAATAACACTATCTACATGATTGCACTGCTCAGTAAATGATACTGTAAAGACAATTAATCATGTCGTCTTAATATTTTATACAAGTATACCATTCACATTAGTTTTTCCTAAGAAAATTCATTTGTTCAACAAAACAATTCAGGACAATGCTAAATATTGTATGTGGTATTGAAATGAAAAATAATTATAATATTGTCTAATTATTCTCTCAAGGTTAAAGATTTTGGGGAATTTTCCAATTTTTTTGATCACGTATCTCTAAAGAAGTAAACCTGAGAATATACTGAAAATATATGAATAGTAATTCATTTATGAATTATATGCAGGTACTACTATAATATTTAAAAGAATGAGATTAAAATAAAAAGTTCTATCATTTGTTTCCATACCCCGATAGACAGTTTCACATATGGTAAGCTGTGCATACTCCACTGTCTTAGAAAAGAGCTTCACATCTTAATTCAGGAAACCTGTATCTACCCATTTCATGAACTTGATAATATTTACTTTCTGAAAGACCAGAAATTTAAAAATGAGACATTGCCCTGCACAAAGTAGACCTTCAATAAATTAGTTATAATTAAAAATGATTACTGTATCTTCACTTAAAATAAAAGTGTATCACTTTCATATTTACTATATACAAAAATGGATTCAGAAACAGTGGATAGTACTTGTGTTAAAAAAAAAGGCAACCTTTTGATTCTGGGATATGAAATTATATGTGAAAATGTGGGGGAAAACATTTAACCGAAAATAGACAAACCTTGTACTCTTAACCTAGAGTTGACTTCTATGAAATGTATAGAAAAGAAAATCAGGAATTGTTTGAAAAGTGTGAAACTTAACTTTATGGTTTGGCAAATCATTTAGAGATTAGCTGAATTTTAATACCTGATAGTTGGGAAAAGAAACAGGAGAAGAATAATTGTAAAGGGAGAATAATTTTGGTTTATATAGGTTTTTTGGCTTTGTGATGAAGGTAACATTTCTGAAAAGTGAGAGGTTACATTAATTGTACAGATTTTGTTTTCTGGTCCTGCATAAAAAGTAAAATCTATTTAATATTAGTAGTATTTGAATTGTTTTAGCCATAGTCGGGACATGGTATCCAAATAGACCTCTGCCAGTTCTACCACTGGATTTCTTTGCCCTGAATCTTTGGAATCTGGGCCAATGGAACTTTTGTTCTTCCTGATATTTATGCCTATCAAATGATCTAGTTTTGGATTTTGCCTATGTCCCCACTCAAATGCAAGCCCCACAAAGTTCGGAAAAAAATTTTTTTTTTTTTATCCTTCTGTTACATCCCCAGTGCCTAGAACAGCACCTGACACATTTTAACTAGCCAATATTGATTTAAAGAATGAAGCTATCCATCCTTCTGCACACCTTAAGGCCTCTGAAGGCAGAAGTGAAGAGTGAGCCTGTATGTATTAATAGATTAAGACTGCCTTCTCTGCCAACCTGAAGTCCTTCTTTAGAAGAGTAGCCGAGATGCTACAAGTAAGACTGATCCCTGTAGACAACCATGGGATAATAGTGCCCTTTCCTCTGGCAACTACTTCTCAACAAAGTGTGCTTTGTTGGTCCTCCCCATTTCTGCAAACTTTAAATACTTAACTACTTTGGGCTATAGTCTTTTCTATCCATACTCACCCTAAATCATTTAGTCTCGAGGCTTTAAATTTTTATCTCCAGCCTTGATCTCTCCCTTAACTACAAATAATATATTCAACAGCCCATTCATCATCTCCTGGATATCTAGTAGACATCTCAACATAACTGAAACCAAGCTCTAGATATCTCCCCTTCCCCACAAAACACAGCTGAGCAAAGCCACGCAGCCAAGTCAGGCCAAGATCAGACTAATTGCAGTTACCCCTCAAACCTGTGAGCAAGGAATAAATGCTCATGGTTTTAACCACCGAGTTTTGAGGTGATTTGTTATACAGCAAATACTAATCAATACTCTACCCTAAATGTGTTTCCCCAACTATCTAAAATTGTAACAACCCACAATAACTCTGATACTTCCCATCCTCCATCTCCCTTCTTTTCCTCCATAACACTTATTATTAACATTCATACATTTTATTTATAGGTCTTGTTTACTGACTATATCCCCGATTAAAATAAAAGCTCTACTTGGATAGAAATTTTTTTGTCTGAGTCACTGCTATATCCCCAGAACCTAACAATGTACCTACCACTCAAGCATTCATTAAACAAATAGTGGATGAACAAATGAACAAGTAGCCCTCTGTTCACAACTCTGGTGTAATTCCTATATTACAACATTCAGTATTTTACAAACTTTGCAATTCTCTCAAAAATATAATTCATATCTTCATTCAGTCTGATTCATCTAATATGTCTTAAACCTGGTCATGAGACATTAAAAATCTCCAATTTACTATTCAGTATTTAAGATATGGTGTGTTTTTTTTAACGTTTTCCCAGAAGAACTAAAGGAGGTAGATAGCCCTAAACTTAAGTTGTAAGATATTGAACATCTTTTGTTTAACTCCCTTAAATGTGTTTCCCCAACTATAAATAAAATACCTATGCCACATATAAATAACGGACAGCAATAAAAATGTACAGAGAATAGGAATTTTATGCCAATCCTTGAAGAATGAAGGAATTGGATACTTAGTATTTTGCTCTAAAACATACCATGTGTTCCTATATAGCATATACTATTTTTTTTAATAGCACTTATTCTGGTTTCTCTATTTCCCCCCACAGACTTTAAGCTCTTTAAAAAAGGACTAGTACTCAGCAAATATTTGATGAATGGATATTAGTATTTAAAAACTATATACTACCTAACTGGCAAAATGCAGACGCTCATTTTAGCTACTGTCTTTTCAATTTTTTGGGGGGTGGGAGCATAAAATAAAAGTTCTTCATTAAAAAAAATAGTATGTAAATATACTAAGACTTCAACTTTTAAAAAACTATAAAAAGAACAAATAAAGGAAAAATGTTTGTATACGGATGGAAATGATAAAGATAAAAGTAAAATTAGTGATTTTGAAAAAAAAAAAAGAAGAAAACCAATGTTGGTTATTGAAAAGATGAATAAAATAGACTAACAGCTGGAAAGCCCAACTAAGAAAAAAGATAACGTTAGAATGAAAAAGCAAATCTAAAATTACAAACAAGTAAAAGATTAAGAGAATTATTGGAATACTAATGCAATTCTCTATCAATTTCTTAAATCTAGAGAAATAGTTGGTTCTTAAATCTAGAGAAATGACAAAGTATTTCTAGTATTTCCAAAATCAACTCGAGAAAAGATAGAAAAAAATTATCAGATCTATAACCCTATTACAAATATAAATATTTTCTAACGCTCTAACCACTAAATAAACTATCAAGCTTAATTTTGTAGGCATTGTATACAACCCAGGAGATCAGATGATTCCTAGGTGATCTAATTATTCTATAGCACAGAAGAAAGATGAAAAACTTCCCATTTATTTTTCAAAAGTAATATATAACCAAAATTCCAAAAGAGAGAATAAAGAAAAAATTATTTTAAATCTTCATGAACATAGATATAAAATCCTGAATAAAACATTTGCAGCATAGCAAATAGTTTGTTACTACTACCGGTGTGATGACAAATTATTACACTTCTCTCTTATTTTTTTCATCTGTAAAATGGAGAACATAACAATACTTAAAAGCATGATGTGTAAGGAAGATTAAGCAGTAAGTATAAAGTTCTTAGAAAAGTGCTTGGCATATGGCAAGTGCTCAGTAAATGTTAGCTATTATTATCCCAAGAACAAAAACAACATAATCCATTGCATTACCATTTTAAAGAGAAAGTAATATATATAAATGTAAACATTTGACAATTTTTTTGCAGACATTTTGGCAAATCTTCAAGTAAAACAGGTATAAAGGGCAATCTCCTAAACACTTTAAAAAACATTTATCACACACCAATAGTACAAGTTATACTAAGTGTTAAAATACTGGTCATTTCCATTCAATTAAGTATTAAGATAAAGATGTTCAGTATCACCATGATTATTCCATGTTTTGGAGACTACACTAGGAGAGATGAAATTATTATTTGCAGATGATAATATAGCTAGAAAGTCTAGGGAGGTAAGTAAAATTCTATTAGAGTAAGAGATTTTAGTAGGTTATATAAAAGATATATCAAAAATCAGGATCTTTTTTCCAGAAGCAGCAACAAATTAAAAATGTATAGGAGAAAAAGAGAGCCCACTCACAGTAACAAAAATTATGTAACACCCAGGAATAAACTTAATGAGAATGGTACAAGACTGTAGGAAAAACTTTCTAAAATTTCACTGGATATAAAATACAACCGGAATACTTTTTATTAACTAGTTAGCAGTATCTGTTATCTTCTCAACCACTCAAACTAAAAATTTGGAAACCCTTCGTTTCATCCCTCTCACTCTTTATATCTGAAATTAGTCACTAAATCTTGCCTATTTCACCTCATATACATTTCTGAAATTTGTCACCTCTTTGCTACCTCCACTTCAGTTATCCTAGTTATCCTTTGGAAAAACTCCAGCAAATGTGATATACTCCATACTTCTAGTTTTATGTTTCTCAAAATCACAGCCCATCCAGCTGCCACAGGAATCAATTTAAAACACAAACCTAACTAGATCAGGCCCCAGTTCAAAATAAAAAAGGTCACCACTGAATTCTGAATAGAGTCCAAGCTCAAAACTAATAAGGCTTTTAGTCATCTGGACCCAGCTTCATCTCCTCCTCTTCCTCCTTTTTGAGGCTTAAAATATGGCTCTGTGTTTCCCATATTAAGATATGCAAGCATCTCTGACTAAAAAGATGCTTCTCACAGCTATCATCATGGTAGGGTATACCCTACTAAAGTTACAATATCAATTTTTGGTGATTTTTCAGAAACATTATTTTGTATTAAAATGGATATTTTATGGAAGATATACAAAAAAATGTGTGACTGCTTAAGTTAAAATGCAAGCTCAAAGAAAGATGGCACTTACAAGAAGCTTTGACCCTTTCCCTGGGCTCAAAATGGGGACGATGATGACACATTTGTCATTACTAATGAAAGTCTCACATTACCAAACTGTTATCACTTCATTTGCCAAGGAATTAAGATGTAACTAACACATGCTGAGAACATAATTATGCCAGGTCACTGTCTGCACGACCTGACATGACCTCACCTCTACTATTCTCTCAACTCCAGTGGCAGTGGTATCCTTACTGTTCCTGACACATTGTCAGGCTTGCGTTTCAGGGCCTCTGCCCTTGCCATTCTATATAGAAATCTTTTCCCCTAGAGAGTATTCCTTGCAGTATTTCCTCAAATGTTGCTTTCTCCTTCCTGACCTCCCATTTCTCTTCTTCTCAGCCACCATTACATTAGAGAAATAATTCTGCTGTTATTTTTTTTCTCCATCTCACTTTCCTTAACTGACTGTGTTTATTATTTAGCGTTTTTTTTCCTAAGAGAATGTAATGGTAACGTTTTGTTTTATTGACAGTATGATTTTTATTTTATTCACTGAATCTATTACCTAGACCAGTGCCTAGCACATTGTAGGCTCTAATTAATTATTTACTGACTGAACAATCTTATGCAACAGGTATTACTGTTAGCCAGATTTTACCTTACGAAGAGATTGAAGCAGTGAGAATCTGCCTTAGATCACACAGGAAAAGGTAGAGGTAGGAATTGTAAGCAGACAGCCTTTACCATAACTTTACCATAACTGCATGGTGCCCCTAATTTATGTGGTGAATTCCATAGGTACTGTTTAGCATATTTCCCTTAGTAGACAGTTCCTTCCCAGCAGGAGATACTTCATTATCTTTGTTCCCTTACTGGCGATGTCTAGACGTCTAGCCCACTTTACACACTCAGTAATTGTTTACAGAATGAATGAATGCATATATACATTACCCAATGATTTTTACAGGTATGTCTAATTGGTTAGATTATTTTAAGCTTTCAGATTTAATTTTAAAATTGATTTTTAATATAAAAATACACCCTGCCTTTAAAAATAGTGATGTAAGGAATACTTCCTTTGAATTGACAAAACATGATTTCTGACAAATGGTTTAATAAAAGGATATATACCGTATTCTTACAATTTTCTCCAAACTGCTTTTTAAAGCTTTATTCAACAGTAGCATACATTAAGCAAAAAGCTCCAGAACCAGCTACTCGACTCATTTAATGACATACACATGCATATTAATTATCTGTGATCAAAAGCCGTAAATGACAGCGCCATTTCCATGGACACCGAGATTTATAAAACAATCAATCACGCCAAATAAAAACAGACACCTTCACTTACAAAAACTGACGCTAATGAAATCACCCTCGGAGCAATACCCGGCCCAGGAGTCACCCGCAGGTAGCTTTCTCAAATAAGTTTGACAACGACTACGTTAAGGGTATGACTAACTTGCCACAGAATCCCAATGGCCATAGGTTTACTCTGAGAAACAAGCATTTCTGCGTACAAGGGGTGGACACATGAGCTGTTAAAAAGGGACCCCTCCCAGGCCGCCTCAAAACCTAGAGCCCAAGATTCTCCTCCTCAGAGCTCCTCACCGTGTCTAGACTAGGGGGAAGCGACCATTTCTCAGGTAGAGGATGATGCGCAAAGGAAAAACTGGCTATCCAGCGTGAAGGCCGAGGAATCAAACGAAAACAGAGCGCACTGATGAACAAGGACCCCTTGCGTCTAACTGCCCCTTCACAGCTTGAGCAGCAATCGCATTTCTCGCGAGATTCTCGTCTTCCCGGGATCTCAAAGCTGAAACCTCGCGGCTTTTCAGATCTGAAAGGACAGCTCCCAACCCACTTCACGGAATCATCAAGCTCCTCGATCTCTCTGCCCGTACTCCCCTTCCCTCCATCTCCTCGACTCCCCCACTCCCCTTCCGTCATTGACAGTAGTCAGTACCCCAGGGTGCCCTGGGGTTTCCGGAGCGTGACCGGAACCGGAAGCTTCTGGGAGCGAGGGGGTGGGGTCTCAAATCAAAAAAAGCGCGGCGAAAGCTGGAAACTCGACCTGGCTGGGTCCAGGTGGTAGACGTTTGGCGTGGCGGTGGCGGGTCTCAATGGACTCCACCCATTGCTTGAAGTCCTTGCTCCTGACCATCAGTCAGTATAAAGCCGTTAAGTCGGAGGCGAACGCTAGCCAGCTTTTGCGGCACTTGGAGGTGAGGGGCTTCGCTGTAGTAATATTTAGTTTACCGTTCTGCCGGAGTGTAGCGGCCCCAGGCTAGAATAGAAAGGACAGCTGTCTTCCTCAGCTGTCTTTTTGTCTTGGTAAAGAAGGCGAGTGAGTATCACCCTTGCGTTCCCACCCTCTTCTCCCCGCCCCTAGTCCCTCCTTGTTCAGCTGGCTGCTGCGGGAGGGTCGAGTGACTGCTGAAAGTCCTAGGAAGAGGAAGGTTGGGACACAAGATTGGGGAATTTAGGCTGTGTTTGGGGGTGGTAGAGGAGAAAGCTCAAAGCCATATCTTTTCTTTTGCTTCTTTTTTTTTTTTTTCTTTTCCGTCGTCACAGAGCCCTGACAGAAGACACAGCGATTCTCAGGGGTGAAGGTGATGGGAATGATGATTAAAATTTGTTTTATTCCTGGTCCCTTAGGCTGTTTACAGTCTGAACCTGTTCCTTCCTGCTTTTATTTTAAATTCATGTTGACCTCGAACTTGAACAATACTATTTAAACTTTCTCTGGATTAAAAGGCAATCTCACTAGTAATCATAATAATTTTTCTTTACCAAAATACATTGCTCACAGCTTTTCAGTCCTAAAATACTGAATTGCTTTCATTTTTTTATTAGTTCCCACTGATTTGTGTCTAGAGTAGTTATTCAGTGTTATAACTTTTTTTGCTCTTCATATGCTGTCATTTGTTAAGCATTGATGGAATTCCGCCTAACAATGCTCTCAGTTGAATAATAAATAATTAAGCTCAATCAAGGCTTATTTTAATTCTCTGTGGCAGCTTCTATTTACATAAAGTATATTCTATTTGTTACATGAACCCTAAATAAAAGATTAAATTACCAAAGATTAGCAAAATTCTACAAAGAGAAGGCCATTGTGAATCAGTCTTCGGTGAAAGTGGAGTGCTTTAAATGTGTCTTTGTTCTCTCGAGCTTCACTTGGTGTTCTTTCTACTTCAGGTGCCCATCTCCTAAGTACATTTTCTTTTTCATTCATTACCTCAACAAATTTCTGCAAACCTAATAAAGATGAAGGTGTTAGCTGTTAAATGCTAATGCTTTGCTTCTTAATTAAGATAAAACACTGTACTAGTGGATCCAGAAGCCACAGAGTAAGCTGGGCTGTCAGTTTTGTTGTAAGATACAGAAGTTAAGTATTTCCGATATTAATTTGAAACATTACCTCTCTGAGAATAAACAGATATGTTGTGAATCTAACTACTATGTTATTGTGAATTGAAGGAGACTTCAAAGAAATTTGAGGCTTAGAGAGTGGCTTCTTGATAGTGTTCCAAACTTTCAGGGGGTTCCAAACTGAAAAATAATCTACCATTTAGAGAGAACATACATACAATGCATAACGTGCATTAATCTTCAGTAAAGATCTTGATAGGTTGTTTTTGTTTTGTTTTTTAACATATCTATACACCCAAGTAGCTACCACCCATATCATATATAGAACATTTCCAGCCCCCTATGAGGTTTTCTTCAATGTCCCTTCTCATAAAGTTCAGAGAAGTGGACTTATACAATATGTACTTTTGTGCCTGGCTTCTTTCAGTCAGTATAATCTGAAATTCATTTGTGTTGCACATCGGCTATACTTTGTTCTTTTTTTATTGCTGTGTAGAATTCCATTGTATAAATGCACCACAGTTTATATTCTCTGGTTGATGGGAATTTGGGTTGTTTCCAGTTTGGGGTAGAATTTGAATAAATCTCTTATAAATATTTTCATACTCTTTTTGCGGCTATATGTGCACTAATTTCTTTTATATAGGAGTGAAATTATAAGTCTTAAACAGTTTATGTTCAGTTTTAGTTGAAATTGCCAATGAATTTTTCACAAGTAAATACCATTTACCTTCCCACAACCAATATATGAAATTTGCTGTCATTCATCCACACCGATCTTTGGTGTTTTCAGATTTTTAAATTTCCACCATTTTGGTGATGATATTAATGGTGAATATCTTTGCGCAGACCTCATGAGAGCAACATGAGGATACAAAGAGAGACAGTTATCCTGTGAAAGAAGATTATTCATTCTGCTATTTTGCTGCATGTCTTCTGCTATATTTTTTCTTTATAGTCCCATGCAGAATCCCAGCTTTGAATTGTTTTGTGAAGGCAGAGCTGAACTGGTCTCAATCTTGATGATTTTTCATAGCACTAATCTTACATAATGTTTATGAGCATGGATTCAGGAACAATGAATCCCAATTTTGCTACTATCTCATTGTGTTTACTCATCTGCACTATAACTAGCCCCTATCTTGCAGGTTATGAAGATGAAAAGAATTAACATAATGTACCTAAAACAATGCCTAGGCCAAAGTAAGTGCTAAAGTATTAGTTATTACTGAAATAAATTATATTTGCCTAAAGCATTCAATGGGTATGAATGAGTAAAGAAGAAAATTTGTAAAGCAGTTTTAAAATGTACCTTGTAATAATTATTACATGTTAGAGTACTTATGTTATTGAATTACAAATCCAGTTCTGAGGGAAATTGTATTTAAAGCAGAAAATGTCTTAATCTTCTAGAGGACTAGCTTTATAAGTAGGCAAAAGAGCAATGTTCAGAAGATTCCTTACCGCAAAATATCTACTATCAGTATCTAATTTAACTTTTGGACCTATTTTTCAGTCTCACAGACTTTGTCTTTAATGTTAAAACACATAGTCCTTGGGAAAAAGATACTCTGAAGTTCTCTTATCAGCAAAGCTTTAGAAGAAAAACTCATCTAGGTGAGGGAATGAAAGGACATAGAAAGGAAAGATTAGAGGGAATCTAAAATAGCCTGCTTAGACTTGATCTTTTAAAAATGAAAACATTTAGAACAGATTTAATATAATTCTGAAGTAACTAATTGTTCTTCCATTTTTATAGAAAAGACGTGCTTAATAATAAATAACATTCAAAAAGCATTTTGAAAATAGGTGTCTGACAACTGTTTTTGTCCTTCAATCCCAGCTTTACCTTTTCAAGGGGTAAGGGGGAGAGTGGTTTGTACGGTTGTAAGAGAGGAGTAAAAAGTGGAATAACCAAAGGTAAAGTTTGTGCCTGACTTGGCCACTTAAAAAAATTTTTTTTTACTGCCTTTTTTGTAATTTCTAGCTTCTGGACTCAGCTACTATCTTTGGGAGGGAGCAGAAGTAATCTGGAATTTAATCCCATAGCTAAGCCTTTGGATTTAGCTACTTTTTACTTTCTATTGCCTCCCTCAAAGTAGGTGGAATGAATGTACTGGAATTCATTTATTCAATAAATATATTAATAGTAGAGTGTTGATTTGTAGTCTATGCCTTTATGGAGTGTTCAGTATAGTAGGGAGGATAAATACTATTAGGTCGCCAAAAGTTTGCCAGTTTATGAAACGTACTATAGGATAATGTAATAGGCAAATCTAACCTAGCTGGTAGAAGAGGGTTAGAGGAAGCTTCTTGGAGGAAACAAATTAAAACTGAAACCTGAGTGATTACATTAATTAGTGAGAAAGGGATTGGTAATATTCAGGCAGAGGAAACAGAATGTATGAATTTTCTAAATTAGGAAAGAATGGCCGTGGCACTTTGGAAGAACTAAGTTTTTATTAGAAATGGTAAAGGGAAGAAAACTGCCAATTTTTAACTAACGCATTTTAATTACTATTTTGTAGGTAATTTCTGGACAGAAGCTCACACGATTATTTACATCAAATCAGATATTACCAAGTGAATGCCTGAGTTGCCTTGTAGAGCTACTTGAAGACCCAAACATAAGTGCACCATTGATCTTAAGTATTATCAGTTTGTTGTCTCAACTAGGTAATGTATTTAGTTTCTCTTTTTCAGTTTTTAGAAAATGTATGAATTTAATATTTTTAAGAGGCAAAATTTAGGCATAGAATCTTTCAGCGAATGATTCACATTCAGAAGATTTCTTCTTTGCAGGTCCTTTCAGAACTATTTTTCTTTGTGGATCTCTTGAAAAGGGAATCTTGTATGCATTCTTTCTTAAAATTATTGGAACAAAGAATCTGAAGCGTATCAAAGCTTCATTGTGGTCTACACAAAAGAATGTGTGCTCCTTGGGAAATGCTGACCTACTTTTGAATTTTAAAAAGAGAACATGTACATAATTCCAATATTAAAAACACTACTCAGAAAACTGATTACTAGTGATCAAAAAAAAAATCGTCCTTTTTTGATAGACTACACTGAACTTAGAGCTAAGGGTTAAAATGCAGGTGTTGCTTTTTTATTTCTTTCCTACTTTGTCTTTAGTTTTTAAAATTTCATTTAATTACTTTACAGTGACTCTTTACTCATCGTCACGAACCCTCATCATTTTCACTTTTGCGGTGATATTGGGAATATTTCTTAGTGGTTTGATACGTGTGTTTCCAGATCTTTTTCTATGTTATAACAAATAATTTTAGATCAAATAAATTAACAATTTTGGTTATTTTTAACAAAATGGTATTGCAGAGCACCATTTTTCTTTTTTCACTTGGTGTTTCTCAGGTATCTTTCCATATTGGTATCTTTTTCATCGTCGCCTTATACCACATTGTAGAGTGTTATAATTTATTCAGTCACTTTACTAACGATGGGTACTCATGTATGTTCTTTATTGAGTTTTTGCTATTAGAATCAATAGTGCAGTGAACATTTTTATGTATTTTTGCTCAAATATTTGTGTATTTCTGTTGAATAAATTTCCAGTAGAATTTTCAGATCATTGTTCAATTTGATAATCATTGCTTAATTGCTTTCCAAAAAGGCCATGCTAATTCTAACATCCACCAACTATTTGTATGAAAACTTTCAACATTTAAATATATTAGAAGTTTTTTAAGTGATGGTCTTTATATTTGCTTTTTAAATTTTTATTTTTTAATTAATAGATTTTATTTTTGGAGCAGTTTTTAGACTACAAAAAAATTGAAATGATAATCTTTTGACAGCAAAATTTCTACAAATACGTAAAGCAAGGTTTTTTTCCTTGAGATTAATTTAGTCCACATAGAGAAATCATTTGTTTATTGGCAAAAAAGGAAAAGCTCATACTCCCTTCCCTTTAGCAGCTCATAATTTCTGTGCTTAAACTTCTGATTGAAAGGTATTTGTAAATAAAATAGCCATGTTATGTTTGATATTTTTATACAACGGCAAATTTAATATGGAAATAAATTTTAAATTATTTGTCATTCATCCATGAAGACCATATATAAAAATGATATATTTTGTGCCATTTTATTTTAATTTACAGCTTTAGACAATGAAACCAAAGACTGTCTTCAGAGTACATATAACCTGAATAATGTGCTGGCAGGCGTGATTTGTCGGAGCAACAGTTGCTATAATGATTCAGTGTTTTTGCAGGTATATACACCCACACAGTACTTTTCACTTAATACTTGTTCTCCCTTCCTTATTTTCAGATCAAAACTGATAGTATCTATCACAAACTTCTAACTTACAGTGTATATGCTGGCATAATACTGCATGATTAGGTACAGTTCTTGCTGTTGATAAATTTAAGAACTGGTTGATCACACATGTACTACTGTTTCAAAGTTCTAGAGAAGGGAAGCTTATCCACATTGAGCACTATTACTGTAAAAAAAACAAATCTACGTTATAACTGCTTTGACAGACTTACAAACACAGATGTCAGCATTTTGAGATATAAGCTTTCACATTAAATTACAATTGGAGTTGACACCTTGTCTCAATCTGTTGAGGAAACATTCTACAAAAAATTGAAGCTATCGATTTGGTCTTATTTAGCATAGACTCAAAGCTCTTATACTCATAATATTTTATTGAGCCTAATATGCAATTGTAAGATAGAAAAGTATTGCCAATTAAACTGACATGCAATCTTAAAAGCTGTAAAATGTGAAAAAATATATATGTTTTAGAATTGATGGAATATATATGTATGTGTGTGTATATATACATATATATATATATATATGCACACATGTATATATAAATTTCAACTTGCATATATGTTTAAGACGATTGAGTGAACCAGGTTGATGACAAGATGCTCTGTTTAAGACAGAATGTATAGGAATGTGTGTTTTTAGTAGTCTCATTACTTTGTGTTAAAAAAAAAGAGAGAAAGAGAACCATTTTAAGAAATGGAAAAGTTCTTGCTCTAAACTCTGCCTCATAAAATTGTAGCATGCTCAGAATATGCACAGGAGTCCATTTTTGTGAGCCTGCAACGTTTTTATGTGTTTGTATTCATTATTGTTTTCTTATTCTCAGTGCATTCAACTTCTGCAGAGGTTAACATATAATGTGAAAATTTTTCATTCTGGTGCCAATATAGATGAACTAATCACATTCCTGATAGATCGTATGTGAGTATGCAACCAAACATGTAACCAAATAATCTATTGGTTTATTTTTAAAATAAAACCATGTAATAGTTCAATTTTTTTAGTTTTTTCCAACTTTTTAAACTGAGTGTCTGATTCTTATTTACATTTAGATAATTTTAAGGATCAAATGGTGTAAAACAGCTTTAATTTTCATGCAAAACTTTATCAAATTCACTTGAACAGAAAAAATTGACACTGAAAGTTGTATGTTTATATTTGATCCTGATAGGAGAATATACTGATGAGATAGCACATGGTCACTGACAATTATTTCCATGTTTCTTTCTATGCTGCAGTTGAATAGGATCATTTAGTGTCAAAACATAAACTAAATGGGCAATACTATTCAAAGCTTTATCTTCACATGTTAATCAGATTTTTCATTTTGCATTCAAAAAGGAATTTAAATGTGTGAATTACTATATAATTTTGAGTAATTTAGAATGAATTTAATGCTTTTGTCTTTTTTTATTTTTCTTAAAACAACAGTCAATCTTCTGAAGATGAGTTAACAATGCCTTGTCTAGGATTATTGGCAAATCTTTGTCGACACAATCTTTCTGTTCAAACATACATAAAGACTTTGGTAAGAAGTTTGTTTATAAAATGTTTCTTGTTTAGTGATGGGTTCTGTGCTTAAAGAAAATATTCTTTTTCTTTTAAATAATTTTAACAAGAATTCTTATGTCTCCTCTAGCTGACCCATCAAAGTTAACAAAAAAACAGATTGACATATAAATAACTTGAAGTATTCCAGCCTTCAAATACTATATTATATTTTAGAAGATAAGTTAAGGGTTAATACAAATGTTGAATACTAAAAGTTTTCCTTCTCCATAGCATCCATTATTTGTTGTATTGAATAATATAAGAAAAGGTCATTTATTTTGTGCTGATAGAAGGGGGACAGATCATTAGCAATCCTATTTACCTCAGTCTGTATTTCTGCAAAATCAATGGCAACTCCATTAGAAAGATCCGTGAGTAAATGCCTAGCATCAACTACCAGTACTTGTGATAAGTGAAGGCACACTAAGTTAACTGACCCAACATCGGAAATACAGTAAATCAAGAAAGTTTATTGATTGTTTAAGGTACTTTGAAAACAGTACCCCTGCTATGCAATTTTCAGTATTACCTGTTTAATTGTAAATTAAACAATATCTCATTTGTTCATGTGCTGGATTTTTCTGACCTGGTCTTACTTTGGAGGTAGAGGTTATTTTGAGCCATGGAAGTGTTTGAGAAAGGTAAACATTCACTCGTAACCCCATATCTAAATACTGCTCTTCACTAAAATTGTATATATCTACTCATATACTGCTGTAAGCAATATGTGAAAGTACCATCTTACTCCTTCAACGATCTCTTGAGTTGATAATGATATTTAATAAAAGTTTACCTACTCTGTGCAAGATATACTTTCTGAACCAAAATATAAAAAACTTATAATTTTTCATTCTAATTTATTTTAAAATTTTTTTCTTCCTCAGAATAATGTGAAATCTTTTTATCGAACTCTTATAAGCTTCTTGGCCCATAGTAGTTTAACTGTGGTTGTGTTTGCACTTTCAATATTATCCAGTTTGACATTAAATGAAGAGGTTGGGGAAAAGGTAAATATGACTTTTTGTTATTAATAAAATTCTGGAATTTATATTCTCTGATATTTTAAATGTCATTGAGGATCTTTATTAAGTTTTAGGATGGTGTCAACTTAAACTTTTTTTGTATAATATACTTCCCTAATTTGTTTTCAAGCTATTCCATGCTCGAAACATTCATCAGACTTTTCAGCTAATATTTAATATTCTCATAAACGGTGATGGCACACTAACCAGAAAATATTCAGTTGATCTACTGATGGATCTCCTTAAGAATCCTAAAATTGCTGATTATCTTACCAGGTATGATTCTCTTTGACAAATTTTAAGACCTTCCCTCTTTTTTTTTAACCAAAATGTGTTTGTGATAAATAAAACTGCCTTTTTATTTTTAGTAAACTTGAATGCTGATTTATGATACACTAAATCAAAATATTTTGATATGCTTTATTCCTATTCTTTTTTCTTTCCTGGCCTGAAATGTAAAAGTATAACAAGGGTGTGTGTGTGTGTCAGTCTCTTTTTAGATGAATAAAGCTGTGTCGTTCTCCAAAATGTACACATCTTGATGAATCTGTTTCAAAACCAGTTAAATCTTGAACATTATGATTTTTTGAAAGAATATTTTTATTATAAGAACATTCATATCAGTATGTGTTTGTGTGTTTTTTTCTTTTGTGTATGAAAAATAGATGTTTTCTTCTTTGGGTGACTGTTGTGTTATAAGGTAAAAATGAGAACATGTGTTTATGTGTCTATTCTATCTCAGTGGCATTTCATGTGATCATTTATGTTTTGAGATTGGTTAGTAACTGTTTTCCAAAGACCTCATGGCCTTACTGCATCTCAAGGTAAATTTTCCCAGTGCCTAAAGCTGCTTTGTGGTCCTAAGCTGGAAAATTGTTGTAATTGCTTCAAAGAGTTAATGAATCATTCAGAAAAAGGAAAACATATATTGGGGGATGAGAAGGGGTGTTAGGAGAGGCAGGGATATGAAAGACATAGTCCCTAATCTTTAAGGAACATAGAATCTGGAAATTAAAAACACAAAAGCTAAGCACTAGGGCAAGGTTATCCACTACTCATGGTTAACTGATACTTTGCAAAACCAGGAAGCACTCACATTGGCATATCATTTTTTCTTTTAAGCATCAATCGATAAGAGAACTGTCTTCCAGAATGCCCTCCCTTTACCTGCCCTCTCTTTATCTGTTCCAAGAATCCTCCAAATGTGTTCTCATCTAATACTCATTCTGGCCACCAAATAGTGCTTATTTAACAGCTTTGGAGTAAACAGAAAAATTATTCTGGATATTCCTCTCCAAGAGGACAGAAAGATAATCTGATTTAACATTATTAGTAGGAGGTCGCTTAATCACTTATATCTCTGTTCCATCATCTGTTTTCTCTCTAGCCTAGATCCCCAGTCACCTCTGGAAAGAAAATTATGTTTGTGTTTTCCTCTTATTTATCTGCTCTATCATTTAGCAAAACATTACTGAATCTGTTCTAAAGTCTACCTTAATGCCTGGGTACCTACTCAAAGCTTGAGAAAAATCGCACATTATGAATTTGTATACTACATACTCATGATTTCTAACTTTATCTGGGCAACACCTCTTATATTTATTCCCGGTAAGCTTTCTTTCACATTTTCAACAGTGGCTCTTTCAAATATTTACTACTTTCCTCTTGCCACTTTTCAATCAGGAGATGATCTTATCTTGGTTTCACAGAAAAAACACACAAAACGGAATCCCATCTAATTGGAGTTCCTTCAAATCTGGTCTCCTGAACAGTTACCTGTGTTTATACCAATTCTTACTTAGTGCCCTCCTGTTTCACTCATAAACATATCCTAATATTCTATGCATTGTCTCATTCTGTCCTGTCTTCATCAGTTTCTTCTATCTCCTTCCATTCAGTTGAGTCCTTTGGCTTATATGTAAGCTCAACTTTCAACTTTTCCAACAATATGTCCCTTTTAAAATTTGTGATCTGCTATTGCATTCAAGGTGAATATCCATATTCTCAGTATAGCAATCCAAAATCTGGTACCTGGCAACCTCAGCCTTACTACTTCACATTTTCTTTCTTACGTACTTTTGTATAATCATTTCAGACAATATATAGAACCACCAACTTGGTACAAGTGCCATTTCATGTATACATGTACTGTTTTTTCTGAAGAGCTTCCTCTGGTAGGCTGGAATACTTTCTTCTTCATATGTCTGACTCCTGTTTATTCTTTAAGACTCAAGTCTGGGAAGCCTCACCTGATCAGGCCTGTCCCACTGAGTCTGGTTTTGATACCCATCCTGTTTATAGCATTCTATTTATTCATTATAGCATTGTATTTTACATTACATTAGTTTATTATTTTATGTCTTTCTGCCTCCATCCTTAGACTGTGAGTTCTCCTTCAGGGCTTATTCTTCCAAATCCAGGATGTACCAATCACATAGAATATAATGTGAGTGGTACCTCTAGTATCTCTTAGAGTTGTGTAGCACAGGGCCCTACTCCATATTTCTATATCTGCAGAGCCAAATTTAATGTCTGCCAATTGTAGATGCTTTATAAATAAGTAGCTTTTTTAATTTATTAGAATATTCATGTTCTTTCAATTTTTACAACCTTTAAAAGAAGGGAATTGAGGTACAGAAAGTTTCAGTGATTTTATTTATTGCCGTAAGTCATTGTTTTTTCACTGTTTAGTAAATGACAGAGCCAATATCATAAAGAATATCATAATAATAGAATATGTTTCAAATTTTAACTGTAAAGATTTGTATTAGAAGCTCAAAATAGACAAAACACTTAAATTTTATGTTAATTTTGTACATAAATCTGTTTTGATATTTCAATTCCTTCTCATTTGATATATATTTTTATTTCAAACCTAGGTATGAGCACTTTTCTTCATGTCTTAATCAAGTATTAGGTCTTTTTAATGGAAAGGATGCTGATTCTTCTTCAAAGGTATATAAAACATGACTTTTTGTTTTACACTTTTTAAAAACTATCATGTGAAGAAAAATCTTAAGTGCACAGAAATCTATGAATTTTTACAAACTGAACACAGCCATATAACCAGTGTCTAGATCAGGAAACAGAACATTGCCAATATTCTAAAACCCTCTTCGAATCTTGACTCTTTGTACACTGGTACAGTCCCTTTGGAAAACTGTTTTACGGTGTCTGCTAAATATATGTATACTATATGACACAGCATTTCCACTTCTAGGTACATAGCCAAGACAGACATGTCCATGAACTCACCAAAAGACATGTAGAAAATGTTAAACAAATAGAAAATGAAATTTTTTAAATGATAACCATTTACTGAGTTTTAAAAATGTCAAATGCTTAGGGGATAAATCCAACAAAACATGTATAAGGCCTCTACTCTGAAATTACAAAATATTGAGGAAAATAAAAGACCTCAATAAATACAGATATACCAAGTTCATAGATTGCAAGAATTTATAGTATTAGGTCAGTCAAAATCACAGCAGGTTTTATTGGTTTTTGTTTCCGTATTTGTTTTATTTTGGTGTATGTGGAAATTGGGAAGCTGATTATAAAATCCGTATGGTTACGCAAAGGTCCAAAAATAACCATGGCTGTTCTGAAAAAAATGAACAGAATTGGAGGACTTATGATACTACCAGATATCAAGACTTAATATAAAGCTACAGCAATAAAACAGTGCTGTATTTTCATAAGAATAGACAGTTAGCCCCATGGAACAGAGTGCAGTCCAAAATCAAACCCATAGTTTATGGTCTTCTGATTGATAACAGTGCAGTTTTAAAAGTGTGATCATAAATGACACTAGGTCAATTTAATAGCCGTATTGGCAAAAGCTGAATTTTGACCCATATCTCAAACCAAATGCGAAAATCAATTCCAGAAAGATGGTAGATCTAAATGTGAAAGGTAAAACTGAACTTTTAGAAGAAACATGTAGCAGAATATCTTTTCAGCTTTGGGATAGACGAAGATTTTCTTAAACAGGAAACAGCACCAACTATAAAGGAAAGAAGTTGATAAGACTACATTAAAATTAAGAGTTTCTGTTCATGAAAAGACCACCAATAAGAGATTAAAAAGGCAATTCACAGAGTGGTAAAGTTATCTAGAATACATATATCCAACAAAGTACTCTTATCTAAAATATATTATTTAAAAACTTGTACATAGAAATCTGAAAGAAACACTGAACTCAGTAGCTAACCTAAACAGAGAAAACTTGAATTGTTCAATAAATATGAAATGGTTGCTTAACTTTATTAATATTCAGGGAAATGAAAATTTAAATGGTAATGCAATACCACTACAAAACCACCAGATAATTCAAATTGAAAAATAGGAATAATTTTAAGCATAGATGAGAATGTAAAAAATGTATGTGTCCCCATACGCATGGGCTGGAAAATTGGTACAGATAACTTAATGAAAACTGGTATTATCTACTAACATGGGACACATGCATAAACCAGGACCCAACAATTCCACTCTTAAGTATTTTCCCCAAAGAACTGAAATACATATGTTCACCAGAAGACATGCAAAACAGCAGTACTGTTCCTAATAGCCAAGTATTAGAAACAACCCAAATGCCATCAGCAATGGAATGGGCAAATAAACTGTGGTATATTTATCCATTGGAATGCAGTCATGCACCGCTTGTTGATGAGAGCATTTTCTGAGAAGTGCATCATTGTACGAACATCATAAGTACTTACACAAACCTAAATGGTATACCCTACACTCGTAGGCTATATGGTATAGCTTGTTGGATGTAGGCTGCAAACCCATACAGCATGTTACTGTACTGAATACTGTAGGTAATTGTAATACAGTGGTATTTCTGCATCTCAAAATATCTAAACAGAAAAGGTACAGTAAATATGTGGTATAAAAGATAAAAAATGGTACACCTGTAGAGGGCACTTACCATGAAAGGAACTTGCGGACTGGAATTGCTTTTGGCGAGTCATTGAGTGAGTGGTGAGTGAATGTGCAGGTCAAGGACTTGCTGTGCACTACTGTAGACTTTATAAATACTACACTTAGGCTGCACTAAAATATAAAACAACACGAGTCTATATCAACCACAAGAGAAAATGATGCAATCAAGAGATGCTCTAAGCATGAAGCGTGAATCTGCTGCTGGTGTAACAGCAAGCTCTTTGACAGCAAACTTTTATTCCTAAATAGAAAGAGTACACTCCAAAATAATGATTTAAAAGTATAGTATAGTAAATACATAAAGCAGTAACAGTCCTTTATTATCGTTATCAACTTTGCACTGTACATAATTGTGTGTGCTATGCTTTTATACAACTGGCAGCACAGTAGGTTTGTTTACACCAGCATCACCACAAACACATGAGGAGTACATTGCACTCTGACATTAAGACGACACTTAGTGATAGGAATCTTTTAGCTCCATTATAATCTTACAGAATCCCCATTGTATAGGCAGTCTGTTGTTAACTAAAATGTCGTTATGTGGAGCATGACTGTACAGCACTGAAAATGAGTGAAATGCAGCTGCATGCAACAGTATGGATGAATCTCACTAATACAAGGCTAAGCTAAAGAAGCCAGACAGAAAAGTATACACTACAAGATTCTGTTTATAAGAGTATATAAAGTTCTATGTGATTGTTTAATATAAACTGGTAAGCTGATTGAAGAATTTATGTGGAAATGCAAAGATCCAAAAATAGCTCAGATAAAATTAATCTGTGGTGTCAGATATCTGGCCGGTACATGGAGGAGTGTTTGGGGCATTATCTAGGAAGGGATGCAAGTGGGTTCTGGAGTTTGGTAGAATTCTCTTGATCTGGTTCCTAGTTGCACAGGTGTGTTCACTTTGGGCAAACCATCTAGCTTTGCACTAGTGCTTGATTTGTTTACTTCTCTGTATGTTATACTTATAAAGTGTACTTGAGAAAGTATTTTCTTGTATGTGCATAAGGTATCACTGGTAAGACAAAGAAGGAACTACTTGCATTGCTTGCCACCAGGGAGTGTAGCTAGAGGTCAGACCGGTACCTTTGAATTTGGAATCAAGTGAATGTACTACCTATTTAAAAACAAGTACTACAATATATTTAAAAGAGAATAAATCAAATATTGTTTATCAGTTTTTACATGATAAATGTTAACAGACTGAATTTATTAAAATCAGATGCTATGAAGTCGATTAAAACACAAATCCCAATTATATATGTCACAAGAAACAGATAAAGGTTGAAAATAAATGAGTAGGCTAAGAGATGACAAAAAAATATTTTATGATAGGTTGGCAGTATATGAAATAAGGTAGAATTTAAATTAACAGCTAATAAACAGGTTGATAATATGATGTTATGTTACATATTGGTATAAGGCCCAGTTTTCAAAGTAAAGAAGAAATGAGATAGGCTAGTGGAGCTAAGGGCCATAATGCTGACTGCAAACATCATGTAGAAGTAGCCATTCTTAAGGTTTTAACGCTTTGGGATGCCACTTGTAACTATTACCCTAAAATGTGCTTTATAGCAATTCTTGCATCTTAGCATGACAGCAAGTGTTAATTACTGATTTTATTAATTTTGAAAACAAACACATTAGTGCTTTAAAAAAAATTAAGTACTGTAGAAGGCATATAATATTAGTTGAAATTGCCCTTCCTTTTTTGGCTCTCACAGTTCTGTTTATCAGGGGTAACCATCATTAACAAATTTCTTTGAAACTTTCTGGAACCTGTTCACACATTTTGAAAAATAATCCCAAAAGAAAAATTGGAAGCTGCATTTATTTTTGTTTTAGAGTATTTTCTTTAAAAATGTGTGTCATTTTCTGCTTCATTATTCGATTGCTTTGGGCGTTAAATTGACATTTAACGAAGACTTTGTATTGCACAGGTTTTAGAATTGCTTCTTGCCCTCTGTTCAGTGACTCAGCTGCGCCACGTGCTCACTAAGATGCTATTTGAACAGTCTCCATCTGGCAACACCACGCTGGAAAGCCGTTCTAAACGTTTAGAACCTACTGTGGCTCTACTTCGTTGGGCAAACCAACCTTTGGATGCATCAGACAACTGTTCCATTTTAGCATTGGAGTTGTTCAAGGAAATATTTGAGGTAATATTTGACAATTTGACTTTTTTATTTTTATGATTCTCAATGAAGAGTTTGTTTTCAAAAATGTTCATAATAAACTTCCAGTCATTCATACATTTTAGGAAAACTCCATTACTAGACTCCCTACCATTCAGCTACTGAATTTCTTTTTTCTGACAAAGTCACAAATGTTAGTTTTTTCCTTTTTTTTTCACTGACTAGCTAATATATGCTCCTTTCAGTGTAATAAGTAAAGGTTTATGATTTGTACGTTTTGTTGTTATATGACTGTATTTCTTGAAATAATCACATGTTTCTCCACCTCAGTAGATACTGCTGGCTTTATCAGCCTGTTAAGTGGATTAATACAGGAACCTTGGGTTCAATCAGTAAAAGGGAGTGGAGCATGCCAGACACTTCTAGGCACTTAGGATACAGACAAAACTTCTTCCCATTGAGGTCATTACATTCTAGTTGATTTTATTATCAGGGTCATTTAGGCTTCTCTACTATTCCCTCTTTTTTTTTGTACCCATTCTGCCTACTCCAGTATCTTCCTAGAATGTTACCCTTCTCCTGAATGGATCCAATGCACAAACAAAAATGTGTATGGCTGATTAAATATACTATTTGTTAAGTATTATGCAGAAGGTATTTTTTCTGTTTTATGTTGGTAATTTTTAAATCACAAATGTAGTCCATTTTAAAAAGCATTGTTTGTAGTTGATTAACCGAAAACCTTATTGTTCCATTTGAGAAAAAGAAAAGTCATCATAGCCCTCAAAACTGCATAAAAGGGTAGATTTTAAATAGGACACACAGATCAATAAATGATTAAGGTAATTATAAAAAACTGAAAGAACAGTGCAGCTCAGTGATGACTATTTCTGCATTCTGTATTTCATCTTTATTTTTGTTTTTGATCACTGGTGGTGGTTAATACTCCAGGATGTCATAGATACGACTAGCAGTTCCTCCGCTGACCATTTTGTGACCCTTCTGCTGCCTACCGTCCTTGATCAGCTTCAGTTCACAGAGCAAAATTTAGATGAGGCCTTAATAAGAAAAAAATGTGAAAGGATGGTCAAGGCCATTGAAGTTTTGTTAAATATCCTTTACTGTATAAACATGGAAACTAAATAACCACTCTTTTTTTTCCTAACGTATTTACTGCATTTTTGTCTTTATTTGTAATTTTGTCATTTCTCATGCTGGTATCTATTCAGAATTATTGAACTGAAGATCTAATTATTAAACTATAGAGCCGATTCTCATTGAAGAGTTCTATAAAAGTTATTCAGACTTTTTTTCCTTGTTTTTCTGTGCAGAACTTTTAACCTAAGGAACATTTTCAGAAATGCTTTTTAAACTTGACTTGGATATTTTTATCACAATTTGAGATTAGGAGATGTGTTCTGCAATAACTGCCCTGTTACTCTCTTCTGCTGCTAATTGCTGCCCCTGAATGATTTGTGGTGCCATCTTTGGTTGAGTGTATCAGAGAATAAAGAAATACTAGTAGAGGTATCATTATTTTAGCTCAGTCTTTTAGCTTGTGTTTTAAAAATTAAAGTCTCCATAAATGTTTTAATAAAGATGAATTTACACTTGGTTATAAAAAGGACAAATATTATCAAGAAAAATTAATTCATTTCAAAAAGGAATACATTGAGTACAAGCAGTGTCACTGCTTAACTTCCGTATGATTTTCTCAGGTCTTTCCTTGTGTTACCTTTTTTTTTTTTTAGATTAGCTGATTATAAGTTGCTAGGAAGTCCAGATCCCAATTTTATATTTCATTAATGCTTTTTTTTATTATCAGTAAGGAGCCACTATATTTCAGCCAGATCTCTCATATTTACCTGGCCAGGTTTCTTTGTGTTTCAGAGCACAAGAATTTGCTCAACTTTGTCCTGCCTTAGAGCAAACTCCGTATCTGTTTAATCTCCTAAGTTGGTGCTTCTTAATTTTCCTCTTTTTTAGAGCGGTGATTCTTAACCCTGGATATGAATTAAAATCACCTGGAGAACATTTTAAAAAATACACCTGAACAATTGAAGTAATATGAAACCCTAACAGGGAGGAGTTCCCAGTGATTCTAACATCCAGCCAAAGTTGAACACCATTGCTGTGGAGACCATGATTACTTTGCTTGACCTTAGAAATATCTATAAGATATCTGGGTGTTCTCTTATTGAATGGTACCAGATTTGACTTTTTTTAATGACAGATATTCAAAATAACTTACAATATACAAAGTATGAAAAAATAACTTCCTTTAGTTCAACAAATATTTATTGTACCGTTGTGATACCTGCTAAAAGATTCTCTCTGTTGTACTTTTGGTGTCAGTCCATTTCTTGCCACTTACCAGTCATATAAATGCTCCGAACTCTAACTTCTTCATGTCATTGAGCTAATGTAACAAAAGTTACACTGAATTGCAGTGATGAGATAATTTGTATGAACTCATCCTAAATGCTGTAAAGTGCTATGCAAATATAAAGGTTTTTGAGAATCTTTTGTTTGTGTCCCTTAACAAAACTTACCTCTGTGTGGAGATGATACTCTGAAAATACACATTGCAAAAATTCTGACTACTATCAAATGTGCCACTCTAATAGAACAACAGTTTAAATATGGCAAGATTGATCTGGGGTTTGGAACAAAGGTAGCAGATTCAGAACTGTGGTAAGTATATGAAATCCAAATTGCAAAATGGTAGGACCAAACTTAACAAAAATCAAAAGATGTAGTTATTCTGATCCTTTTTGGAGGCTCATCTTTGGGTATGTTCTATTAACTCAAAGTGTAGCAGAGAATTAAAAATATTTTCATAATGATTTTTAGAAAAATTATTCAATTCATAGATCACGTTTCTGAACAAATATTAACATGTGATTTGTTTTTCATTGTTTGGGTTGTTTTGTTTTTATTTATTGCGATTGTGTAAGGATCTTTTATACTCCTAAACATTTCATTGACTCAGTAATTACTTTTATGTTCATTTAATTTTATATTTTTAAGCAAAAAAGCATGAAAAAACAGGGATAATTTTTATTACAAAGAAATTAGTCACTGCAGAAGGTTTCCTAATAACAGACAACTCTTCTACCTTAGTATGTCAAGACTTATGGTTAAAGGTGGATTTTCACTGATAGTAGCATTATTTTATCCTCTTCCTCCTACATGAATTAAGTCCATCTAAGAATCCTTTATTGAGAACTTGCTAAATGCTAGACACTACCATTTGTTCCATTTCTCATAAATATCATAATTATCAGTGATTGTGCTCCTTAATAACAAGGATTAGCTCTGTTTACTCTTTTGTACTCCCTTTCAGGTATATGGCTGACAACATGGCTTCATATAATTAATTCAGTAAATATTAGGTATTTTTTATTGCCTGAGGTTGCCCTCTGTTGTTGATATTTCAGTGACAAAGCTAAGAATTAAATAGGTCATGTTGTCAATGCTGCTAGTAATTTGAAGCAGAAACTAGAAGCATGGTGGTATTTGAGAGCAGAGAAGGAAACACTGTCTAAACTTTGTTTTGCCAGTTCTCATTGGGTGTTGGGTTAAAAGGTTGGTCTCTACTATGATATTTTTACTTCTCAAAAGAAACAATACTTTATCTTCTTGGTTTAAAAACAATAGTGTTATTTTTTCATTTTCTTTAGCATTATGGACATTCAAAAGCTCTAAGCAATTTTTGACATTAATTTAAATGTGATTTCTTTTTAAAGCAAACTTGCTGCTGATGTAATTTTGAAAACTCTTGATTTGATGAATAAAGTTAAACAATTTGTTCCTGGTATGGAAGTAAGCTTCTACAAAATCCTTCAGGTGAGTTTAAACTCTTCAAATATTTAGTTTATTCATATGTAAATGCTCCCCAATATGTTTCTGTTTTAATAGTCCTAATTTTTAGAAGATGATTTTCTTAGACTTGGCATTCAGGAGAACGTTTAAAGTTGTCAACTGTCTTATGTAGCTACAGTATTCTCACTACAGTTATTTTACATAGTTTTGCAGGATCTGAACCTAAGTGTTCCTGGTGCTAATGGACAGAATGTTCATGATAGCGGCGCCTCCTCAGCATTTTTGTGTGTGTGTCCTACTTCAGATTAAGGAGTGTGTGTAGAAAATAACTCAAAAATTTTGATGATAGTAGCTGAATAATAGCTCTAGATGTTTATCTCGATATCCACAAAACCTGATTTATAGTAGATATTTAACAAACATGTGAATTAAGTTACTGTAATAACAAAGATGACTGATTCCTCTATAGACAGGGTAGAAGCCAAAACTGAAACCTTGGGCGGGGGCCACTTGTACGCTTTGAGAGCATAATGCTTAAGAGACGGGGTTCTGATGTCGACTCCACCACTTACTAGTCAGTGCAGACTTGAGCAAGTTGTTTTTACCTCTCTGAGCTCCAGGTTCCTGACTACGAAGTGGAAATAAGGATCTCCCTCCATGGGAGGAGTGATGGAGGGTTACCATGGAGGTGATGAAGAAGGCCAGCTCTTATCACGGTCCTGTGGCATTAGATTATATTTGAGTACCCAAGACACTCACCATTGTAAAATGTGGATAGTTATAAAGGATTCATGTTTTAATGTTTTTCTCTGTTAACTTACTCAACTTAAAAATTGAGTCAAATTGATTTTATGTCAATTCTTAGGAGGTGTTTTTCAAAATACGTGATTTGGGCGTATAGTACTAATGTAAAATATTTACTGACGTAAAGGGCTTATGATACTTTAAGTATAATTGTTTCAGTCACTAAATTAAAATTTTTATTGCATTAATTTGAATTTTACTTCTATATTTTACTTTAATTTGGAAATGATTAGCCAGTTTTTCTTTTAGCCAGTTTTTCTTTTAAATGGTAGCTAGCAAAATAAAACAATAATTAAAAACATCAGTTGTGGATGATATTTTAAATTCATCAAAATACTTAAGACAGGATTTTCATAAGTACAGTCAAAAGCATTCAAAAACTTAGCCAGATTTTTAAAGCTGGTGCCCATACTGATTGCTAAGACAGTTATAACAAGGTAAAGACTAATAAATACGTTCAAACATCAGATAGAAACACTTTAGAATTTGACTAGAATTATTTTATGATTTAGCTGTCTTTATTCACCTTATTCTGAAAGAGCTGCCTCTTGTTTTCTGGTTTCTGATTTACTTAGGATCCACGCCTGATTACTCCCTTGGCTTTTGCTTTAACATCAGATAACAGAGAGCAAGTACAGTCTGGATTGGGAATATTACTGGAAGCTGCTCCACTGCCAGATTTTCCTGCTTTAGTGTGAGTTATAATCATTTGCAGTGAGTGTATCTCTTCTAGTGCTGGAATATCCTGCTTTCGTAGGCCTCAGTTATGGATAGATTAGAAAATTACTGAATCGAAGACTTCATCGTAATACCGTTTCCCCAAAAATAAGACTTAGCTGGACAATCAGCTCTAATGCGTCTTTTGGAGCAAAAATTAAAATAAGACCAGGTGTTATATTATGTAAGACCCGTCTTATATTATAGTAAAATAAGACCGGGTTTTATGTTAATTTTTGCTCCAAAAGACGTGTTAGAGCTGATTGTCTGGCTAGGTCTTATTTTCGGGGAAACACGGTAGTAATTTTTCAAGTGATTAAAAATAAAATTGATTCCAGCTGAAAAGAAATGCTAGATCCAGATGGTTAGATATGTTATCCAGGTACTGCGTCCCTCTGTCTCTCACCGCCTCTTTTCCATGTAGTAACTTCTGGGCTAAGTGTATGGCCTACCAATTTAGTTTCTCCTTAGAAAGAGCTTTTCCTTCCCAGTTGTCTAAGTGGTAAGTCTAAGCATCACTGGCATTGACCAGATCTGGGTCATTTGTCAAGGAGTGGGCCTTAGCAAATGCCAGGGATTTAGCTGTGAGAACTACATGGGCTGGAGTTTGGGAGTGGGGAGGTGGGGGCAGGTGGGTGGGGGGTGGGAGGGTTCCTAAAGAAAAACTCTGTGTTTTTATTAGGAAGTGAAATAGATAATGGCCAAGCAGACCTATCCACTATACTCATTAGTTTTAAACATTAAGAGGATATTTATAGTTATGTTTGAAAAAACAGATATTCATAGTTGTCTGTAAACTAAATGGTTGACAAAATGCCTAGTAGGGTTCTACTTTAATTTTTTACTTTAAGTGGTTTACATAAATGTGTTTGCAAAAGTAGTTTGAGTAAACTGAAGCAGTGGTAAATAGATCAGACTTTTCTACATTCCAGGGGTCAGCAAACTATAGCCAGCAGAAAGGAGCCTGTTTTGATAAAAATCAAGTTTTATTAGGCTAAGGCCACATCCATTCATCCTCATATTGTCTGTATTGTCTGTGTCTACATTCAGGCTATGACATCAGGGTTAAGAAGTTGTAACAGAGACTACATAACGCTCAAGCCTAAAATACTTACTGCTTTGTCCTTTAAGAAAGTTTGGTAACCTCTGCCATTTCTATTTAACTGACTTAGGAAACACATTTTCCAGAATTAATATTTTAAGTAGTCATAAATTAAGAGATGAAGAACTATTGAAAACAAGACCTAGAGACCACATAATCAAAATTCCCTTCAGTTTATAATACATATTTTTAAAGAAATAAATGGACAAATAGGGAGTGTCTCAACTCACAAGATAGAAATGGTCTGTAAAGCTGCTTCATTTTGTAATGGCCTGTTTGCTTCTGCTGTGGTAATCTGACATGAAGCAAAACCTCCACACTTCAGAGTGGAAAGCTTCAGCTTCACTGAAAGTGGAAATCTTACCTCTGCCATTGTATGTGAGGCCTTCCCATCATTTCACTGTGTCTTGGTGGTCCCTGTCTTGTGTTGTATAATTTTCTCTTTGGGCACTATCTCAGGTGTCCATTTGTACCTATGTATGCCTTCATTTACATTATCTTAAGACAATTTAATAAGGTGAAATATACTGGATGGATGGATGGGTGGATGGATGCTTAAGTAGATTTTGTGTTTGTTTCATTTAAACATTTAACAAACATCTGGTGAGGGCCACCTACCTATGTGCTAGGCTGTCATCTAGGCATTTTGGATATTGCAGTTAATTAGACAGGGTGCCTTCTGTCATAAGGTTTACATTCTAGTTGAGAGACAAGTTCAAAGAAATACGTGTTATAATACGTACGTTATTATGGGTGGAGGGACCTCTCTGAGGAAATGAGTTTGAACTGAGACCTGGTGATGAAAAAGAGCCAACACTATGCAGATTAGTGGGAATAGCCTTCAGGAACAGCTTGTACACAAGCCCTGAGACAAGAATAAGACAGGATAAATGTAAGGAGCAGAATGGAAGTCCGGTTGGTGAAAACATACTGAGTGAGAGAGGGAATGGGTGAGGGTCATAGGTAAAGGCCAGCTGATGTTGCACATGGTAAGAAGGATGTTCTTATTGCTACCAGTAACATTTTCCTTAATTTTTGCAAATAATCCACACTCACAAATTAGTTCTAGTACCTCCAAACCAGAAGTGGAGTTGTCTTTATAAAGGGTTGTCAGTGGGAAAGAGTTTTCTCTAGCAAATTGAGGGTATTTCCCAAAATCCTACTTCATAGAGTCCAAGATTATTTCAAAAATATTTGAAGGCTTTTTCCCAAAAGACCCATTCTAAAAGATTCCCTAATTCTGTACTAACTGTGCCTTTTGTTCTATTTTTATGTACTTATTTCTTTCTGATTCTCATCTAGACTTGGAGAAAGTATAGCAGCCAACAATGCCTATAGACAGCAGGAAACAGAACATATGCCCAGAAGAATGCCTTTGCAATCATTAAGTCACAGTTTTCCAACATCAGTAAAATGTTTAACTCCTCCACTTTTGAAAGATAGAGTTCCTGGATTGAATATTGAGGAATTAATAGAGAAACTTCAGTCTGGAGTGGTGGTGAGTGATAAAGAGCCATTATAAATGGGATTCTGCTCAGTACATACTAATAAATATAATATCAGCCCTGATTATCACATTTATTTCAACAACTTTAGATGCAAATTTGATCGTTGAAGCCTTTTAATATAAAAAGTAACACTATTCTGGAAAGGTTGGAAATAAAGTAAGAAAACATCAGCCGTAAAATTCCTATATTTTAACACAGCTATCATTCTTTCCCTAGTCTTCCAGCCAGGCCACCCTCCCCCACACCTTCAGCTTAAGAAATATATTTTAAATTCCCACAAGTATTCCAAATTTTACCCAGATATTCTTCTGCAGTAGCCAGGTTAGTGAAATGTTTGTGAACAGCCTGCTATGGCGTTCAGTTATTTTTACTTGGCTACTCATCAAGTTTTGACCATTTAGTTTTATAATAGGCATTTTTTTTTAATTTTGTCATGTGTTAAAATTTTTTGATTTTTGACTTTGTTGTATTAAAACCTAGGTAAAGGATCAGATTAATGATGTGAGAATATCTGACATAATGGATGTATATGAGCTGAAACTGTCTACATTAGCTGTGAGTACAGGCTTTTTTAACTGTATGTAACAATTAAGCTTTCATAGATGTTTTCAGGTAAGTGAAGAAGCTTAATGGTATTTTTTTTTTTTCACTAGTCCAAAGAAAGCAGGCTACAAGATCTCTTGGAAGCAAAAGCTCTAGCCCTTGCGCAGGCCGATAGACTGATTGCTCAATATCGCTGTCAAAGAACTCAAGCTGAGACCGAGGTGTGTACAATATAGACTACATCTGATTAGTAAAAAAATAAATGAAGTAAAACATGTACAAAATATTAGTTATATCTTTCTTGCTCTGATTGAAGTAAATTATCCTCAGCACTTAATACGACTCCTTCCGTCTTGAAAGCCTCTTGCCTTTAATTTTGGTTACACCATAATCTTCTGGTTTTCTTTCTACCCTGATAGATTTTTATAAATTTATTTTTCAATTACCATTGACATGCTGTATTATAGTTTCAAGTATACAGCATAATGATAAGATATTTATATGCCTACGAAGTGATCGCCCTGCTAAGTCTAATTCCCATCTGATACCATAAATAGTTATTACAATATTATTGACTATATTCCCTGTGTTGTACTTTACATCCCTGTGACCTTTTTCTGTCACTGGCAATTTGTACTTCTTAATCGCTTTCATCTTTTCACCTATCCCTCTAACCCCGCTCCCATCTAGCAACCATTAGTTTCTGTATCTATGAGTTTGTGTTTTTTTTGTTGTTTCGTTTGTTTATTTTGTTTTGATTTTTTTCCTATATCCTTTATGGGCTTCTTTTGTCTCCATTCAACTTTTAAGTGTTGGGTTTTCCCAGCATTATGTTCGAAATTCCCCCACCCCTTTTTTTTTCACTTAAGTATAGTTGGCATACAGTATTAGTTTCAGGTATACAATATAGTGAATCAACATTTATATACCTTACGATATAATCGATATAATTGCACTAAGTCTGGTAACCATCTGTCACCTTGCAAAGTTATGCAAATCAAAACCACAATGAGATACCAACTCACCTGTCAGCATGGCTATTATCAGAAAGTTAACAAATAATAAGTGTTGGCAAGGATGTGGAGAAAAGGGAACTGTTATTCACTGTTGGTGGGAATGTAAATTGGTGCAGACACTATGGAAAACAGTATGGAGGTTCCTCAAAAAACTGAAAATAGAACTACCTTATGATCCAGCAATTCCACTTCTGGGTAGTTATCCTTTTCTGTTTTTTAGGTGGTCCATGGTTGCCATCATTACCAGAATGTTAATGCCCTCAGTTTTATATGTTGAGCCCATGTCGTTTTTTCTAAGCATTAAATGCTTCCTGTATAGCTTCATTTAAATATATATGGCAAATACTTCAAACTCAACCAATGCTGAACTCATCTCCCTCCCTTTTTAAAAATTTATTCTTTGTTGTATATTTCCTCTACTGTTCTTAGAGTTTTCCAAACATGGAAATCACACGGTTACAATTAGTCATTCACCAAGTCCAATTGATTTTACCTAAACGTTACTTTTTTTCTGCCTTGTCTCTGTTCTTGCCACTATTTGCTACAGGTCAGATCCTTTCCATTTTCTGTATGAATCACAGCAGAGCCTCTTATTAGTCTTCCTACCTTCAGTCTGGTGCTCTCTTCTCAGCCATCAACTATATACTGCCAAAGTCATCTTTCTTTTGTATTTAGTGATACCTTCCCTTCCACTCCCACAGTGATCCCTGAGGCCGAAATCTGATCCTATCACTCCTGTGCAGAGCATTCTTCAGTGTCTCAGAAGATAATTTAAATTCCTTGGCACACGAGGATTCTAACTACTTTTCATGCCACATCTCTGCATTTCTGTACATTCTCTAAAGTCAACCATATTAGATTACTTTGCAGTTTCTGAAACTTGACATACTCTTATGTTTCCCTGTCCTTGCACTTGTTCTTCCATGTCCGGAACACCTTTTCCTCTGTAACTCTTAATAATCCTTCAGATTTTAATTTAAATACTTTCATTTCCCAGTAAGCGTTCTCTGGCCTTCTTCTTCCCACACGTTTGTTTGTTGATTCTTCCTCTGTGTATCTTCCCTGTGCTTACCTCTTTATAACTGTCGACATAAGAAACACCTAATCTGGAGGTAATTTTTAGAAGAGTTTATCTGAGCCAAACTGGCAACAATGCCAAGGAAGCAAGATCTCAAATGCTCTGGAGAATGACAGGTTTGCAGTTTCTTTTATAACTTTAACATAAGGGAGATTATATGAAGATGGTAGAAAACAAAGTACAGGATAGTCAGTAACATTATGTTACTGGGTGGTTATGCCTAGACAGGTCTGAAAAAGAACATTAATCTGGCATTTCAAAGATGTGTTAACCTCCATGCACAGGAACAATGGACAGAGCTTGCTTAAGGCAAAGATAAACCTTTTACTAAAGAAGTTATATGCTTGGGGTATAACCAACCACCCACCAGGACTTGCCCAGTTAAGAATTTATAATCAGGTCACCCTGTGAGGTAACTTTCTGTCACTGAACTTGTCAGATTTATTGCACAACCCCTTTTTCATCCACATAGCACTTTTCACACTGTGTAAAATTTGTATGACCCCAGCCCCACCCTTGAAGTCAGAGTCTGTTTCTGAATCTCCACACCCCAGCACAGTATTTGACTTTTCACATGGTAGGTGCTCAGAAAGTGTGGTGCTGTGCTATGTATGTATATGTACATAATGTACACATGAGTGAGAACTTTGTAATGAATTATAATAAAGTTTGACTTTTGAAAGAGGCTTTAAAATCAGTGACAAGTAAAATACCTTTTCAATCTTCAGAGTAAAGGTATTCTAAAAAGATACAAATATAACCATATTTTTTTCCTTTTTTTCATATTTTAACATGAATTCATTTGTCTTAACTGATGGTATATTAAATTTATCATAAATTCCAATAAACAAAATTAGTGATATTAAAATCATTTTTCTCTCCCTTCTCATAGCACATTCTTATAGTCTATGTCAATTGGGTATGTCTTACATTTTATTGGAGAATTTAGTTTTATCCATATTATTGAAAAGACTTTTTATAAATAATTGGATATTACTGCTTTACAGACTCTGTCATAAAAACAGAGAAGGGCTTAGATTTCATCTGACATTTCGAAATAAGTAGTATTTTGGGGGACAAAAGAAGTCAGGGAAGTCCACTTTTTATCCTAGTTACTTTCTTCCTTCTGTAATATTTCATGTCGGAGATACTTTCATATTGAATCTAGGTTTACTGATTGTGCTAACTTAATTTTAAGTGTTACTTAAGCATCTGTGATATAGTTAAGATCTTACTCTTAATTCTTACCTGAAATGGGAAAACTGATACGTGCAAATTTTGTGGTTTAGTATCGATGGCTAGCCCCAAGGATCATATCTTTTTAATTTATTATATGTAGAGCCATCTTCATGTTATTATAATTGTGTTCATTTCCATGAATCTGGTCTGACCAAGATTGTTTCTTCAGAACAATCAATAAAAATATATTGTCAGATTTATTAGGAGTAGTTACGTAATAAGTATATTATGACTAATAAATCTTTATATAACCGAATACATACTAGCCTATTAGATACTTGGTAAATCTTTTAAATTCTAGAAACAGAGCTTATTGTATAAATGATAGTGGAAAAGTTCTCTATTCCATTTTCTTTTAGGCACGGACACTTGCTGGTATGTTGAGAGAAGTTGAGAGAAAAAATGAAGAGCTTAGTGTGTTACTAAAGTCACAGCAGACTGAATCAGAAAGAGCCCAGAGTGATATTGAGCATCTCTTTCAACATAATAGGAAGTTAGAGTCTGTGGCTGAAGAACATGAAATACTAACAAAATCCTACATGGAACTTCTTCAAAGGTAAATTAATAACATAAAAGTTTCTCTGTAAGGTTAGAATCTAGAGTGAACATACAGCACTGCTTTTCTGTGACCCTAAAATCCTTTTGTATGTATACATACTGAGGGCACCAAAAAAATGTATACAAGTGGACACTTTGGTCAACGTTGCTCAAGCAGTAGTTTGCCGTAATCAGAAGTGTCTGGACCCTGATGGTAACCACTTTGAGCACCTCTTGTAATTGCAGAAGTCAAACGTGACTTGTATTCATCTTTTTTTATCGGTATATATTGAGTATTACAATTTTAATACAGTTTTCATTTCTTAAAATGTGTTACGTTTTTGGCACCTCCGTAAATTCTGATAATGCCATAAGATAAGTAGTTAGCAAGAAACTTAAGTCATAGTGAAATGAAGTGTTACTTACTAAAACTCAGTATCAACGTTGGAAACAGAATACAAGTCTCTATCTCCTTCCAGTTGACTCTGCTGCTTTCATTTATCATGTAGTCAACAGTCATCTGGGATGGTAGCGCCACAGGGGCAAGTTTCGTCTGCTTTGTTCACTGACAGATTCCTAGGGCCTGGAGCAGTGCTTAGTACATATAGGCACTCTGTAAATAATTGTTGAATGACCTTAGTTGTCACAATTTGTTTGAAGTTTAACCATATGAATTGGCAATTTCTGCAGCTCAAACATGGTTGAATAGTCACAATTTCGTATCAGTCAGCCTAATAACATGGAAATTTGGGTATTAGTATTTAACTTATCTCTAAATTTGTAATCAGTAGTTCTCCTTAGTGTCACTGAATATAGTTTACTTATATGTGTGACTGTATCTGTAGGATAAATTCTTATAGGTGAATTGCTGGGTTAAAAGGCATGTGCTTTTAAATTTTTGGTAGATTGCCCAGTTTCCCTCCAAAAAGGCAATTTATACCTAATATGAGATTGATTGTTTTTCCTCCCTTGTCAAACTTTTTTTATCTTTTAGGCCAGTCTTAAAACCTGTGAATTATAAAGATCAGGAACAATTATGTGTTTTCTACCAAACAACAAAAGCACTCTGGTGAAATAGTTCCTTGTTTTAATTTGTATTTTAAGATTAGTTAAGATTTGAAAAAATTTCTGCTGTTCTATGCTGTTAATATAGAGATATAGAAAATCTTAACTTTGTGAGGTCCATGTGCTTATTTGCCCATTAACAAAAATGAATGGTGGAAAATGGATAATAACATCTAGAAAATGTGTTAATCAAGGTGATTTCTAAACTGGATATTTTCTCCTGTCCACCAACAACCTTTTCCAAAGTCTGATTGTTTGAGGCAGCCCTGGTAAAATGAACTATTAGTGTTAAGTGAAGGTGTAAGAGAAAGTAATTAACTAGAAGAGAAATCTGTAGTTTCTAAGACCTACTGATGTTCCAGGTAGTCATTGAGGAGCCAAGAAGTAAAACTCCTGCCTTGAGGGACCAGGTGGGTAACTAGTAAATGAAGCTGACTGGGAAAGCTCATCAGTAATGTTGGGGACTGTCTGAAGGAGTTCAAGTTTTATATTTCAAAATCTCTGTATGGAACAGAGAAAACACTTCTGGCCACATTTGGCTAGAGCTGCTAGTTTGTTTATCTTAGAAGTTAGTGAAGTGAAAAGGACACATTATGCTTACCTTGACCTGAAAATACAATGCCAAAGTGAAAGGCAAGCACAACAACAGAAAGAATTGAAAGGCAACAAGCTTTGAGATCACAAAGATTAGCTCTTTGGGAAGCACTGATGCAGGCAGAAACCCAAATGGTGTTCCAATTAGGGAGTAAGGCAAAGGGTATTTATGAGAAGGGGAAGGGAAATAATTACATGAATAGAAGGAAGGAATTTCTATAGATGCAAATAAGCTACGTTATTGTTTAGCTATATACATGGTGGTGCACATTCTAAAGAATGTCTTTAATTTTCAGTTTAGTAGTCAGGCTGCCGACTTTCTTGTTAGCTTTGCAAACAGTTGTTTGAAACACAGTGTTGCTGTTTCCAGTCCAAATGTTATTTTGCCCAATTCACGCATTCCAGAGGTTTGAGGAGTAAGAAATGCAAGGCAGTTCCTCTGGAATGGCTGTCCTAGCTCTATTTAAAAAAAACTTTTCACACTTAAGATAGTTGGATGTCAAAGGATCGCTTTAGAAAGGATTCTTTCTTTGTTCTCTTTGCAGGTAAAATAAGTATGACTATTAGATGCAGCGCTTTAAAGAGGCAAGAGAAATTTAGAATCCTCAACTACTTTATTCATTAATTTGATATTTTTAATTAGACATGTATTATGCCCAAGAGGCTAATAATGACAGACTTTTACAGAAGTTGTTTCAGTTTCTAGACCTAACTATAAAGATAGCTGTATGTATTTTATAGCAAATTATGTATGTAATGCAGTGTAATCTGTAAAATAAAGCTCTATATCTGTTAATAGGAGGTTAGTGCCCCACAGATTTCCATTTTGTAGCAGTTGTTATCACCCCAGTCAGCCAAAACATGTGCTTACTGTCTTTTAGAGTTAATATATTTATGTTCTGCTTGTTCATAACATTCCTTCTCTTACCTGCAGGGGATGCAATTTGATTAGAAGACAGAGTAAAGAAACTGTGTTTCTTTTCTCCCTCATTTGTTTTCCTCCATAAATATATCAACTCATCTCCTTGTCTTTTCAGGAATGAAACTGCTGAAAAGAAGAATAAAGATTTACAGATCACATGTGATTCTTTGAATAAACAAATTGAGACAGTGAAAAAGTTGAATGAGTCACTCAAGCAACAAAATGAAAAGTAAAATCTCTAGTTCTTTGTTCTAATTATTTTGGCATTTTCTAAAACAAAGCAATTCCCTTTATAAGAACATTGTATTTTTACAGATAAAATTAATAGAATTTTTACGTATTTTAGACATAAAACATTTTGGCAGAATTTAAGAGTAATTACTGGTCTTAGGAATTTTCTCTTAAACTTGCTAAAGAGAAAAAGAAATGATATGATTCACTGATGTTTCTTTCTATTTTTTTTAACTGCAGAACTGTTGCCCAATTAATAGAGCGAGAAGAACAGAGAAAAGAAATACACAACCAACTAGTAGACAGAGAATGTAAACTAGCAAGTAAGTAGCTTCTTATTTATTAAGTTATTTATATTTTAACATACCTTATGTTGTAAGAAAATCAAAGCATGAGTGGTTTTTATTTTGTTTTTTCATTAGTTTAAAACCTTAAATCACATCGTAAACAGCTCTCCTTTTCTTGCCGTAGCATTTCACATTGCAGTGTAGTTAGACTGATCTTAAACACTGGGAGTTACAGGAAATGATTGCCTTTTTATTTATCTATGTATTGCCCTTTTGCAAATGAAACATTTTCAAGGAACATAACAGCAGGTGGCAGTGCTAGGTAACTTTTAGTTACTAACTTCTTTATGATAGTAGCTCCGAAATGATCCACAAAAACATTGTTGTTCTAACTCAACTTGCCTTAGAGCACAGACATCATCTACCTATGTCATTGTTAATCGCTTTTTCTCTCCTTTTCTTCTAACCCTTAAACTCTGAGGCTTGTCCTTCACCTCATTACTATATATTATATTTGGAACAGAGGAAGAGGGAAAGACATGGAGATTTGGCTGTTTCTATAGAATACTAGTATCGGGGAAGAGTTTCATGGTGTTTTTTACTCATCAAATACTGTAAAACTTTTATTTTCAGCAAGATATTTGTTTGTATTCCTTGTTGCCTTTCTTTTGCTCTTCTGACATAAAGAGCTACTAATGCTTTTCAGGATCTCTAAGCATACAGCTGACTACTGGTTTGTTTGTTTTAAGACTTGCAGCAGAAAACAAAAGTACAAGAAGAAAAGATAAAAGTCTTACAGAAAGAAAGGGAAGATAAGGAAGAAACCATTGATATCCTTAGAAAAGAATTAACCAGAACAGAACAGATAAGAAAAGAACTGAGTATTAAGGTAAGATTCTGTTGAGTTCTCATTTGCAGTTAAATGAAAAAGTCTTATTTTGTGAAGAAGGTGAATTTGGGTAAATTAGTGTTCTGTTTGTTTAGTAATTTTGTTCAGAAGATACTGGGATCTCAAAGTGGTTTGACGATTGTTTGTTATGAGGAGTCTCTCACAATGTGAAAATCTGTATTTACTAAAATCAAGAAACATTTAATTAATATATATACTGTGTGCCCGCACTTACTGCTTTTAAGTGAGTGAAAGATACAGAAAAGGTTTCCAGTTCTTGATGTCACATACAAGTAGCTGTATGTACTAGGTATATAGCTGCCTCTCTCTACTTACAGGGTTGGTAGTAGTAGTAGTAATTCACATTTATTTAGAACTTTATAATTTGCAAAAGGCTCTTCAAAAGATTTTTCTTAATTCTTCTCACTTTAACAAATATATTAATATATAAGTATTATTTTCAACCTACAAATGAAACTGGGTTGTGTTGCTTGATCAAGGACAGTCACATAGCTAAGTGGAACAGTAGATTTAGCATATACTGAATCTAAGTCCATTGCTCTTTTTACATTATCGTGGTTGCTTGAGTGTGGTAGCTGTGAATAGTGCTTTCTGGCCCATATACTACCAGGAAGATGAGAACAGACCAAGATTAAAAGACTGTGAACAACTATAGAGCATACGTGATGGTAGAGGCATCAAATTTCTTGCCACATTTACAGGTTTCCTGGTTTCTGCTTTAATGTGGTTATCTTAATAGTAATTCTAAATGGCAATATGTAGTACTTGTATTTTCTGCAAAACTTCAGCTTGCTAGCATTGACTTAAAAAGACAAATCGAACATGTCTTCCCAATTTATATTGTATTGTTTAATGATTACTTATCTTAAACTTACCGTATAATTTAGCTAACTAAAATATAATACGTATTTGTAATGTCTTTTGAAATGGTTCTTACAAATAAAATCTAAGGACATCTTAAAATATCTGTGAAGAAAAAACATGCTGAGTTGTTTGTTTTCTTCTTCTCCCCCCCCACCCCCAAATTTCTTAGGCTTCCTCCCTAGAGGTTCAGAAGGCTCAATTAGAAGGTCGATTGGAAGAGAAAGAGTCCCTGGTGAAACTTCAGCAAGAGGAGTTGAACAAACACTCTCATATGATAGCAATGATCCACAGTTTAAGTGGTGGAAAAATAAATCCAGAAACTGTGAATCTCAGTATATAGACATTATGTATTTATCTTTTGGGGGAGGTGGTGTAGGGAAGGTAATTTGTTACTCCAAAAGAATAGCAAATTATTATCTAATTATTAATTTAGTAAAGAACCTGATTTGATACATGTTTGTATTTGGTCGTAAAGTTTTACTTCCTGTTTCTGGCTTTTATTGCTTAAAGATTTTTTTTTCTTATATTAGAATATTTTTAACCTCCATTTTTGTTTTTTCTAAAGTTTTTGCTTTTCCTTAGTTGCTTTCCACTCTCTTCTGATTGTTTATTGTCTTTTAGATTTTAAAAATCAAACTCTTTTTGGTAACAATCAATCCTAAAGATTAATAAATTGAAAATGCAATTAGTAAAGAGAGGCAAGTCATGATATTGCCAGAGAAGTTTTTCTCTACAGGACCACAAAAGAAAATATCAGTGAATTTAAAATAATTTTATTACTGAATTTATAATGCAGTAAGATATATGGTGTAAGTTCTAAATTTGATAAAAATTCAATGAATATAAAAGAAATAATGTATAAAAATTAGAATATAGCTAATGTGTTAAATGACTATTATTTGTCACATAAAAAACTAGCTTCAGTTTTACTGTTTTTAAAATGGTACACATTGGCCTGCCCATATCATTTCCGTCAATTGAGAATTTCTTATTTCCATAAGGATAACTTGGGTTCTACCCTTGCTACATATTCAGACATTATCTGTTGTTAATTCTGATGTGAATTTCATTTAATGTATTGTCTTTCATTTAAATAATTTTTAATTGGGCCATTTAATTTTAAAGTATAGGTGAAATATTCTTCATGTATCTCTTTATTACAAGGGAATTTTTCAGTACTCTTCATTTGAATCAAATCTTCTAAGTAGTGTTTAAGAAGAGTTTTTATATCAATATTTTGGTTGATTTATTGCTATACTATTACACATTAATTTTACTTGGTGTTTTCTTTGGTATTTATATTTCCATTTGACTTAGTTGAACTAAGGATTTTCTTCTATCTCTCAACTATAGTATATCTGAATTTATGTTTAGAAATTAAACATAAATGTATTTTTGTAATTCACTGATTACATTAAGTAATACCAACTATAATAGTTATATATATATGCATTTTGTTCAGTTATGTAGATTTTTAAAAAGAGCATTGTGCAAAGTAGCACATTTTAAATTGCTATTTGTTCTACAAGGAGTACATTCTATTTATTTTGTAAAACTGCAAGCATTTTTCGATTTAATATGAAAAAACTTTAAATGGTTATATAACACTGAAGAACAAAAGGCTCTGTAAATTTAAAAAGTTCTGTAAAACAAATAAATAAATTCACCAAAAGCTCTAGAGAAAATCAAAATACCTTTATAAATTTAGACACTCTCAAGATACTGAGCCTAGGCCAAGGCTGCCTAACAGAGCTTTTTGTGATGATGGAAATGTTCTTTACATTGTTTAATATCATAGCCTTTAGCCGCATGTGGCTACTGAGCACATAAAATGTGGCTACTGCAACCGAAGAATTGAATTTTTAATTAATTTTAATTGCCATCCCACTGGACAGTGCAGATCTAGACCATTCTTACAAATGTGCATTTATTTAAATCACTCGATTTGCCTATTCTTAAAAACCTATATGGGCAGAGACTGCATATATTTTTTTCACAGCTTTTTATTGATACAACAGTTTTAACCTGTTGTTCCTTATCTGTTCTAATGAGGAAAGCTGTACTTCAGTTTTAAAGGTAAGTACCAATCATCATCCTTCACTATTGCTGTTTTGTTTTTTTTTTAATAGTATCTTTCATTTTATTCCTACTGTTTTTCTTAACCTTAGTGTGTTGGGTACTTTTTTTTTTTTTTTTGCATTTTGGTTCTGTGAACCCCAGATTTAAAAAAAACAAAGCGTGTATCCTTTAAAAAAAAAAAAAATTATTTTAAGCAAACTTGAGGCACCACCATAGTCAGGAGTTTAAAAATGATTTCTGTGTGTGTGTGTGTATGCCTCCCAAGGGTAAAACAAAATGAAATAAATGCATCATTATATTAGAATTGTTTAAATTCTCTAAAAATTTTGCTGTGAAAAATTCATAGTAAAGTGTACATTAATCAACACAATTCCTTTTAATAAATATAAATATAAAATATAGACTTCTCTTAAAATGTGGCTAATTGGAAATTATTCTAAACTGCCCATTTAAAAAAAAATCATTAAAACTTAATGCCGTTTTTGAGGGAAATTGTGAGATTAGTGCCCTTTTATTATATGTTGAAAAGGGTATGTTATGTTAAGGATACAATGAGATTCTGTCTTGAGTTGGGACTGTTAATTAAATGAAAATATGTTTGAATTTCAACTTCTACTTAAAGCTCATTCACATATGTTACAGGTACCTCTAATCAAGGTATATTCCCTAAAATTCATAACCGTATTTTAATTTGATTATTTTTCTCTTTTTAAATAGCTATGCATTATGTGTAAAACTTTTATTTTTGACTTACCTACTATTGAACCAAACACATGTCATGTTTGTAACTTAATTCCTTTGCGAGAGTCATAAGCATTTTCTGTAAAGGTCTGGGTAATAAATATTTTAGGCTTTGTGAGATGTTCAGTTTTTTACAAAGTTACTCAGCTCTGCCATTGTAGCATGTAAGCAGCCATAGACAGTTCGTACATAAATGGGCATGGCTGTCCAGTATCATAGCCTTTCCAATACAAGCTTTATTTATAAAAATAGTTGGAACTTTGCTATTGGACTTTATCTCTTTCTGTCTAATTGACCCTTTTATCATTAAGAAGTATGTCTCTATCTTTGATAATCTTTGTCTTGATATTATTATAGCCACTCCAGCCTTTATGTTTTCTGTTGGCCTGGTATATCTTTTTCTGTCAATTTACTTTTAACTTGTGTTTTTATATATAAATTGCATGAATTTGTAGAAAATATATAGTTGGGTCTTGTTTTTTGTATCTATTTTGGCAAGTCCTTAACTTTCACAGTCCATTTGGAGTTAATAATGTACTACTTAATATAAAATGTGGAAACCTTGCAATTATGTCTGTCCATTTATCTATCCTTATCCTTTATGCTATAGTTGCCACATGTATCTATATACATTGCTAACCTCCAAGACAATGTTATAATTTTTGCTTAAATAATTATATGCAAATACCCTGGTTCACAACATCATAATATATTTACCTATTTGCAGGAAACAATACACACCAACAATACAAATTCAATGTAACATTACTATTTTCCCCTTTGGAAATAAGTAACTTGTGGGGAGATACTGCAAATAACCTGTTTTAACTCTCACCCACTAGTTTTAGCATTCATTGCTAATTCTTGCTTGAATCAGTTATTACTCTCATGGTTGCCAAATGGTTGTTTTCTTCTTAATGGGAGAAAATTAAACATTTTGGTAATATTATGATACCCTGTGAATAGCATTCTAAATTGTAGCATTTATTACATCATTGACCAAATTAAAATATAGTACTTATAGTTTTATAATTAATAGAATATGTACTTTTTTATGTGTATATTTTCATAAGCCAAGAATTTGAGATTTGCTTTCTGTAGTAGGTAAGAAAAGTAATAGGTATGTTAACCATAGTGAATATTTTTTTTCAAGCCGCAGGGCCCTTTGGATATTATTTTCCTTTCCAGACCACCTAATTTGAGAATTGCTCATTTAGATCATGAGATTCTGTTTGTTTCAGTCACTTGCCTTGGTCTCTCAGTGATCATCAATAAATATTAAATGCATATTATCCATAATGATAAATAAGTCTTTTGAATTAAGAAACTAATTGTATATTTTCAGCATTCACTGAACTTACAGTTTCAAGATAATTAGTTTAAAAAATAAAAACAAAATAAAAATATGACCTATACCTTTTTAAAGTAGATGATTTATTTAACTTTTATAATGTGCATAATGAGCCTGATAAGTATTTGAAATTGTATGCTTCTATAATCCATAAATTGAGAGGAAACAAAATCATGGGTTCCTTTGAATCTGCAAATTACCTTGAAATCTTACACAATCGTACATACTCTATTCAGTATTTTGTAGCTAATTGACTTTATTCCTGTCATCCAAAGACTCTGTAAGGTCTGTTTTGTTTATGCTTATGTTCATCTAAACGTTTCAAAAATACCCTAGAGAAAACTTAATTATCACTATAAAGAAGAGGTGCCATAATTTTCAGAACCCAGTTGTTTTTATTTTGTTTTTAGGTTTTTTGTTTTGTTTTGCACAATTGAGCTACAATATAGACCTTCATAAAGGTCATTAAATGTGAGAAGTAATCTTTCCTGCCAAGTAAATGCACTTTTTTAGTTATCCAAGTCCCTAAGGACCCAGTATTTATATGCTCCGGGTATCTCAGAAAAAGGTGTATAATCCTAGGATGCATAGCAAAGGGCTTTTTATGTAAGGTCCAGAGTGCTGCCTAAGAGAATGACATTTTCAAAGTCAATGAAGTAGGTTGGGTTACAGTTTCATTATGTTATTAAAAAACAATTTTCCACTAAGTAGCTGAGCATTTGGCAGGGATTTAGTAGTGAACATGACTCTGTCTCTCTGCTACATCATCTACACTGTTATTCTAAGTTATATTTCATCTCATTTATCTCAGAGAGCCAAAAGATACAATGTATTACAGTAACCTATGCTTTTCTCAAACTTCAAATAAAAAGGCTTATGATTAGCCCTAGGAAAAGACAACACTGTTCATGCTCAATTAGGCAGGGTTTTCATGTACCCACAAAATAGACTAGCATTAACTACTATATTTGTATAAAACCCACAGTTAATCAGAGCATGTTAGAGCTGAAAGTAGTCTTTAACAAACAGCGACTCAGGCCCTTTGTTTCGAAAAGATATTTAAACTTTATACTGCATTTTCAGAAAAGAGGCCCCATGATTCAAATACAAACTGGTAGGTAATTTAAAAATAAATGTGATATAGGCAATATCACTTCTAGGAGTTTATCTTTAGGAAATAAGGACCTGCACTAAGATTTAGGTGTAGTGATATTCACTACATCTCTGTTTACTGTGGCACAAAATTGGACACAATGTGTACAGTAAGAGAAGATTGCGTAATCGGTGTCAAGTATAGTCATTTAACAGAATAGCATGCAGCTTTTCTAAAAAAGACAGTGAAATGTGTAATTACATGGAGAGATTCCCGATGTTAAGTGGAAATAGTAGGAAACCAACCTATTTGTAATCAGTGATTCATATATCTGTATATTTTAAGATACATAGGTTTGTATAAATACGTATGCATACATATATAATAATCTGTATGTCAATGTAAGAAACGTCCAAAGCTGTAGAGAAATTTTTTGAGCCCAAATGCAATTGCCAGGAAGCTAGATCTCAAATACTCTGGAGAATGACAGTTCTGCAATTTCTTTTATACATTTGAAATTAAGGAGGGAACATAAAGATTACATGAAGGTGAGAGGAAGCAAGGTAGGGATTGGATCACAGGATAGTTAAGAGTGCTGTCTTGAGAGTGGTTAGGCTTCTGAGGGGTTTGTAAAAGAGACATTTAAAAGAAGTATTAACCTAGATGCACAAAAACAATGGACAGGGCTTGCTTAAGACAAAGACAAACCTTTTACAGGGCTTGCTTAAGGCATGACTACCCACCAGGACCCCCCAGTTAGGAATTTATGATTAGGTCAATTTGGAACCCTTTTTTTAGTCCACAAGTAGTTGCCTCTGAGTAATGAAGTTACCATGTTTCCCCGAAAATAAGACCAGGTCTTATATTAATTTTTGCTCCAAAAGACACATTAGGGCGTATGTTCAGGGGATGTCATCCTGAGAAATCATGCTAGGGCTTATTTTCTGGTTAGGTCTTATTTTTCAGGAAAACATGGTATGTTTGATTTTGTTGTTTGTTTGCATTCTAAAATTTTAAAGTAAATGTTACTTTAACTTTTTAAAACCATGTTTTAAAATGTGAGTTTTATAACAACATCTAAATTCTGGTTCTATCTAAGGAAAGTGTCACCTGTAAAATGAGCTTAATACATACTTCATCGTAGTTAATATATTTTTTAAGATAAAATAAAGCTCACGGCTTTTAGTAGTTTCTCAGTAAGTGTTTATCTCTTTTGGAAGTGGGGAATGGAATAGAAATCTTTATTCTTTTGTCCTAGGTTTCTTATTTCTACTCATCAAACCCGTGGCCAATTGTAAAAAGTAAAATTAACAGTAAGTTTCTGCATTTTCAAGAGTAGTGTATGGTGCTGGGGTTGGTACTAAGAGTTAAATCTTGACAGTATTTGTGTCTACACCTAGGGTAACAATTTTATTGAACAAAGCTAGTCTAGGATGCTCTACTTAATTTACTTCTATTAAGTAGCTCTTCTAAGCAGTGTTAAGTAAAAATTTTTTCTCTTTGAAAGAAACATTTTTCATACTTTAAATCATCCTTCTCTTGATTGTTGTAGCCTTTTCCAGCTGATGAATATACCTACAAAATTCATTATGAAGTTGTACATTGTTATTTCCTTAATTTCCTGAGGAACAGGCATTGTTGAGAAAAGTTTGCCAAATTTTAATAACAAATTAATCCTGTTATATTCCTAGCTCTTTTGATAGATTTATGGACACTAAGAACAAACAGCTTTAAAAAGATACTTGGCTACTAAAGCCACATATTTGTAATAGCCTTACTGATTTTCCATTATCCATACTGATTTTAATATAAATTAGAGTTTTCCTAACCTATGTTTATATTTCTAATTAGAAATGTCATTTTCATATTAACCTCTTTTTAAAAGTTCAAAAATGTGTAGGACCATGTATCCCATGGTAAAGATTTAAGCATTGTGTTTACAGAGATATGAAAATAAAAGCTTTTAGTTGTAATATCAAGGAAGGATTACAAAGTATTGGAAATTTATATAGAATCAAGCGGAGAGAGAACAAGGTAATAGCTGTTAGAGGCTGGCTGTGTAAAAACACTTTAGGAGAACAAGCAAGGTCACCCGGAACCATTTAGGCAGAGTGGCATTTCGTGCAAATACCCTTGAGATTAGACTAATTGAAGCCATGACTCAATTTGCTGCTATCTTTGAGCTACTAATCTGAATAAGAGACTCAAGTTACTGATGTTGTGGATTGATCCAAGTAATAAAATGTCTCATTTGCCATAATGCTTGGATGAGAATTTAACTTTTGGTCATTCTGCTAATTTTTCTGGGGGCTGTGTTTCTTTGTAAGGTTAGTTCAGTGATGATTATATACTAATCAAATGTATTTATGTTTCTTGGATCTGTCCCATTCCGTGAGCAATAGCATCACCTTAATTTTAACAACTATGAGTGAGAGTCTATTTGGGGAAGGGGTGGTAGTAAGGGATAGGTTATGTAAGCACATGGTGCAAGATTCAAAACTAAAGAAAATACTGGACTTCCAGTCTCCACTCTGACATGATAAAAGCATGGAATTGTCTCCCACCCTCACAACGAGAAAAGTTGAACAAAATCAGTGACTTTTCTTAGCTCCATCAAAGAACTAAGGTCACAGGGCTAACTAACCACCACCTCAAAAATTTCAGAGACAAATGAATAAGGAGAATATAGAAAGTTTGTGCCTTCCTATAGATTACGCCTGAGGCGGGCTCCACACAGGGATAATGGCAGCTGTCTGTCTAGCCTTCGCTCTGAAGCCACACAACTCAGTCTTTCCCTGAACTCCTGGATGTCTCTGGTGCCTCTCAATTCACCATTCCTCTGCGGGAGCCCAAGGGATTCCACTGTGAAGCTAAGTTGAGATCCTCTACACTCCAAACTAGACCACGTTTATTTGGCTGTAAGAAATGTCAAGAAGAATTGGAACTTTTCTGAGTGTCCCCATTAAAACAGAACATGCCACCCTGTCTTTGATATGAGCTGCAATCATTTTGCATTGGTCTCATTATGCAATACAAGATGTAAATGTTCCAGTCGCCTTTCTCACCAAACTGGAAGACCAAAAAAATAAACGCACCCAAAATGTCTTGTTTTGTCTGTACTTTCTTACAGTTGAGTATCATTTGTCCAATGTTTTAGAAAACAGGCAATAGGAATAATAAGTACAGATGTTGCTAATGTTATTACTGATTTTTAGTAAGATTGCAAAGTAGGACTGATGTCTTCTCAAAAATTAATCTTTTTACAAAATGCAAATTTTTCCTCTAAGAAATTACAGTCTGTTTAAGGATTAAGTAAATGTAATTTGCAAAATAATAATGCTGAGAGGTTTGAGTTTGCAAAATTGATTTACAAAATTAATTACTTTATTCTTTGAAACAATGTGAGCTCTGTGAATTATTAGTTTATATTTTGGAGCTTTCAAACTTCCATTAGTTAAACCTTGAACAACCAAAAACTATTTGATAAGGTGGAACTTTAATTACAATATAAATTTAAGAGTTAGTCCACTATGAGACTATCAATAATTTCATAAACTCTTATAAAGGAGACCAAGCATCTTGCCATCAGAATTTTTTTTCTTAACATGGACTAATCACAATGGAGATGTCATTCATCAGATTAAGTAATAATTATTTATTTTTATTTCAGTTAAATTTCTACTCATTTTGGCAAAAGTGTTGGGGGGAAGGAATTCCAATATTGTTAACTAATTATGGAGGGAAGCTTAGCAATATTGGTCATTTTAGTGGTCTTTCCTTTTGACTCAGCAATTCCGTGAATATATCCTTTAGTTGAAAAGCTGCATACATATGTGCGCGCACACCCACACAGATGTTTGTATACATATATATACATATACACAAATGTTTGTTATACCATATTCTATATTTGCAAACAAAAGCCATTGGTAACAAACCAAAGGTCCCAGTAGAATACTAAGTGAATAATGGACTTATTCATGTAATTAAATACTGTATATCCATTAAAAAGAATAAGGTGTGTGCCTATTTACTGGCACGAATATATTGTTAAGTGGAAGATAAAGCTGCACAAAGTAGATGAAGTTTACTCTTTAAAAAATCAGTATTTAAGTAAATGTCATGTGTTAAAAATTAAAAGGAATATACAGCAAATTGTCAACAGTGATTATGGGATTAAATAAGGAGTTCTCCATATTGTTTGAATATTTATAGTTCATGCATTCAACCAATATTTACTAAGTACCTACCGTGTGCCAAGTAATTTTCTAGGTGCCAGGGATATAGCAGTGAACAAAACAAAATCATGAGTTTGTGTTACTTTTAAAATCAAATGAAACAGTACAAGTAAAGTTTAAAATTTTCTGGAATTTCAACTATTATAAGAAAAGAAGAACCATTCATCTCATCCCTATCGAAATTCTTTATCCTTGTCATTTTATTGCTCAAAACTTTCTTCTAACATTAACCATGGCCAGGTCTTAACAACAGAAGCCATCATTAAAATAATCTCTACTAGGTCCAATATTATTATGAAAAAGACTGCATGATATTTTATCATCCAAAACTTAGTTTTGTTAGTAAATACTTGAGCAAGCAATTATATGAGTATGAAATACACTTAAAATTTCATTTTTCATATACTTTATCTGGAAGTTATAGAATATGTGTACATAAATATGGCTATGTAACCATACACATGAATATTTTCATAAATCTTTAATAATCATAGGTATTCATAGGTATATAACCATAAGCGTATAACCACATAATACTAAGTTTATGCACCTGTAATATTTCAATACCTTATTCAATTTACCACTAACAGAAGCTTTTAAGATTGATATTAACGTTGAAACAGTATAGTGAATTTTATAAAAACTATTCTAAGTTTATTATAAAATGTATAAAGGTTAATATATGTTTCAATTGTATTAAAATCTAGTAGGTATTCCCTCAAAACTTTCCTAATGTCATATTTTCCCCCTTAAGTTAATAAAAAGTAAAGATTTCTTCAGAGAAAAGAAAAAAGAAAGAAAAGAATATAGATGAACTTAACCTGAAGCACAAGCATGGTAGGGACACTTAAAATAGACATGTTGACAAATTGCTAAAGGCTATTAACTCTGTGAACTGGCTTGAGAGTTATGAACTCCTGAGAGCCCTCATACTTTCACACTTTGAATTTTACTCCTGGGATCCCCTAGTGAAGATCAGGAAAAAACCGTTCACATTTGTGAGGGGGGAAGGAAAGTCACCCTTTTGAAATAAGTCCAGAACATTCTCCATAACAAAGGCCTACCAACGAGGGAAAAACTCTGGAGCCTTATCAGACTTAGAAGGGAAATTTCCTAACTCCAATCCCTTTTAGCCTTCTAGCATTCACGTCTCACCTAAGAAAGGGAAAAACAAACAGATCACCAGCCCATTAAATAAGAGTGGTTATCACTACTGATCCCATGAATAGAAAAGGATAATAAAGGAATATAAACATCTCTATGCCCATGAATTTGATAATTTAGATGAAATGGACCAATTTCTTGAAAGACACAAGCTACTAAAATTCACATAAGGAAAAATGGGTAATCTGAAGAGGACTATATCAAAGAAAGTAAATCAATAACCACTAACTTTCCAAAACAAAGCATCAGGCCAAAATGGTTTCATTGGTGAATTTTATCAAATATTTAAGAGAAATTATGTAAATTCTCCACAATCTCTTCCAGTAAATGGAAGCGGTTTATCACTCATTCTATGAGGCCACCATTCCCTTAATACCAAAACCAGACAGTCATTACAAGAAAGGAAAGCTACAGACAATTATCTCATGAACATAGATATGAAAATCCTCAACAAAAATTAGCAAATTAAATCCAACAATGTATAAAAATTATAAACTACAACCAAGTGTGATTTAATAGATAAACTGTTACTTACAGACAATGGAATATTGTTCAGCAATAAAAAGAAATGAGCTATCAAGCCATCAAAAGACATTGGGAAATGTAAGTGCATATTGCTAAGTGAAAGAAGCCAGTCTGAAAAGCCTACATACTGTATGATTCCAATTACATGATATTCTGGAAAAGTCAAAACTATAGCAACAGTAAAAACTGTTTGCTGGATGGTAGGGAGGGGATAGTAGGGAGGACAGATAAATAGATGGAGCACGGGATTTTTAGGGCAGTGAAACTATTTTGTATAACACTGTAATGGTGGGCACATAACATTCATTTGTTAAAATCCATGGAACTATGCAACATAAAGAATAAACCTTAGTGTAAATTGTGGGCTACGGTTAACATATCAATATTGATGCATTAACTGTAATAAATATACCACACAAATGCAATATGTAAAGGACAGAGGTGCCGGGGGTTGGGGTGGGTATATGAAACTGCTTCATTATGCTCTAAATATAAAACTATGCTTTAAAAAATAAATCTATTATTTATTTGGTTTACTATTTGGAAGCGCTGAAAAGGCTGCGTGAAAAAGTTAGATGACCTGAACTTTTGGCCAATAATTCATGGCTCTTGCATCATAACAATGTACCAGCTCACACGGCACTGTCTGTGAGGGAGTTTTTAGCCAGTAAACAAATAATTGTATTGGAACACCCTCCCTACTCACTTGATCTGGCCTCCAATAACTTCTTTCTTTACCCAAAGATAAAGGAAATATTGAAAGGAAGACATTTTGATGACATTCAGGACATGAAGTGTAATATGACGACAGCTCTGATGTCTGTTCCAGAAAAAGAGTTCCAAAATTGCTTTGAAGGGTAGAGTAGGCACTGGCGTCTGTGCATAGCATCCCAAGGGGAGGACTTCGAAGGTGAGTGTAATGATATTCAGCAATGAGGTACACAGTTGAGTTAGGTAGCTAGGATGAGTTTGCGAACTTAATTGTCAAATCATCGTACATCCGTTTATGGTGGGTTACGGAAATGAAAGGACTCTATACATATGGTTCTATTCCTTCCCTTTATTACCACACAATATCTAAGAAAATATTCCAGGGTATCAGTATACACAGAGCGTCTTGATATTTTTGATAGTTTCATAATATTTCACTGGTATAGATATGCCATCATTTCTTCAACTCATGTTACTGAACACATTCTTTTTCTTCTTTTGCTATAATGAAAACTGAAAATAATATCCTTATGCAGATGTCATTTGAAGTAAAATTACTTGATCCAAATGTATGTGCATTTTAAAGTATCCCACCAGCAATGTTGGTTTCCCCACATCCTCAGCATTTTGTTATAATCAGACTTAACCCACCACTATGGTTTTAAAAGTTTCATGGCTGCCACACATGTAAAAATTACATATTTCTCTTTTCTGTGAACTGTTTAATCCCTTTCCAATATGTCTTGGGTTATTCATGTTATTGGGACATAGGCTGTCTTTAGTAAGTAAATTTCCCAATTACCTATGATAACAGTTGCAAATATTTTTCCCATTTAGTTGACTGAATTTTGACGTTGTTATCTTTTTCTATGCAGAGTTTTTTTCATTTTAAATTTATTTTTCCTAATTTTTGCTATTGCAGCTTGTTAATGGTTTAATATTTTATACAACTGATCTCATTTTTTTGAGAATTTTCCTGAATATACTTATTTATTTTTTCTGTAGAGTTTTAAAATTATCTTACCTAGTTTAAAAGAAAAGTGTTTGACACTTTTGCTTGGATGTTAGAGTTTAGATTATTTTAGAGATAATTGACATCTCTATAATGTTAAATCATCTTTTCTAAAACATAATACGCCTTTTTATAGGTTCGTCTTTTATGACCTTTGATGATTTTTTATTCACATATGGTTTTTGTATATTGTTAAATTTTAACTTTTTATTATCTTGTTATATTTTCTGACTTAAAAATGACATATATATATATATATACATATATGTGTATATGTATATATATTTATATAGAGAGAGAAAAGCTATTTATTTCTATAAACAGTTTTATATTTTATACCCAAATTATTACTGAATTTACCTGAAAGAATCCAAGAAAAGCACCTAAAAACTATTATAAATAATAATAAATCATTTGTATCATCTTTAAACAAGAAACATTCTATGTCTTCATTTCCAAGTTTTAAATCATGTGTTTCTTTCTCTTATTCAGGTCAATTTTTAAAAATATAATAAAGGAATTGCTTGTTCATTTCTGGCTTTAATGGAAATACTTCTAGTGTTTTCCTGTCATGCATGAATTGAGATATATATGTTTTAATATATTAGTTAAGCATTTCTACTAAGAATTTTATTAAAACTGGAAATGGATGGTATCAAAATGGATGTAAAATTTTATATGTTTGGCATCTATGAAAGATAATATGACTTTTTATTTATTACTATATCTCAGTCAGTATACGCTAGTTTATTCTGCAGTAATCAATAACCTGAAATTCTCAGTAGCTTAAAACAACATGGGTTATTTCTTGCTCATGCTGCATGTCTTCACAGACTCAGGCTCATCGAGAGCCATCGTCTGGAACATTGAAAGTTGCTACTGTGGAGGGACAGGGAGCATGACAAGGCAGCCACTGACTTTTAAACCTCCTACCTGAAGTGACACACATCTCTTGGCTCTCACTTTATTGACCAATGCAAATCACATGACCATATGGAACTCCGAGGAGATGGGAAAGAGAAATCCTACCATGTGCCCTGGAAAAGAACTGAAAATGTTTGGTCAATGTATGATAAAATATATTAATAGATTACTATATTCCTTAATTTTAATAATCCTTAAATTTCTCAACTAAAAAGTAGTTAGGCATGAAATTTTTAAATGTATCAATGGTTTCTGTCTGGTAATATTTTATTTAGAATTTTTGCAACAACAATTATAAGTGTGATTTGTGTTAGTTCATGTGTGCTCATACATGCATTCTTTGTCAGGGTTTGGTATCATTATTCTAGCTGAATAAAAGAATTAAGAATGTTTTACCTATTTTTTTATGCTCATATAATTTAAGCAGAATAAGAGTTTAATGTTCCTCAAAGTTTTAATAGAATTGACTTGTGAAACCCTCCAGGTGTGGTGCGCTTTTTTGGAGGGGAAAGCGTTAATAGCATAATGATTTTCTGTATTTTTTCTATGTTAATTGGTTTGTTCAGATTTTTTTCTCTCTATGCTGAGTTTTTTATAGTAATTTATATTTTCCTTAAAAGTATCATTTACTTTAATTCCAGGTCTTTCATTGTTTTGCATATATTTGAACAAGAAGTGTCCTGATATGCTTTTAATTTCCTCTACATCTGTAATCATCACCCAGTTATCTTTTCTGATTTTATGTATTTGATCTTTTCATTTTTTATTCTGCTTTAGATCAACCAGAAGTTTATTAATGTATTTTAAAGAATCAGCTCTTGGAGGCGTTTATTACTTTTTCATTTTTCTGTTTATTTACATATAATTTCTCACTTTATTTAAAACAAAATTTTTATTGTGAGATGTATACATGTATACATGTATACATGTAGAAAAGTGCACGTTATTCCATAATATGTAGTAAAGCAAAATACTAGTGAACAAATAGCCAAGCTGAAAGTCCACCTCATGAGTATGAGCGATGCATGTGTTTTTTTTTTAGAAATGCTTAATGAGATTAAAATAAGTTTCTGTTTTTAGTTTAGAAGTATTTAAATTTTTTTATGAAGTGTTTTCTCTTCAAGGATATAAGTAGCATTAGTTCTTCTATTTCCATGGATCCAGGAGAACTTGAGCTTCCCGTTCCTGCAATCCTAGGCTCTGCTGGATTTGAGTTTCTGGTTCCCAGAGTAAGATTCTTTCACCAAGGGATATAACAAATGTTCTATTAAAATGGAAGTTGAGATGGCATCTAGCTGCTTTGAGCTTTGAATGCGTCATGAATCATCAGGAAAAGAGAGGTGGCTATACTGGCTGAGATGAGTGGTCCTGCACAATACACAATGGAGGCAGGGAGGAGAATGTCTAGAATACAGGAGAGCCTCTTGGATGCCTCTTAGTACTTCTATGCCTGTGATAAAAGTTAATAGAAGACTACATTAACTGCTAACAACCCAGATCTTTCAGGAAGGACAACCTGCGTCACCCTAGTAGGCAACAAACTGCGATCAACTGAAGTGTTTACCAAAATGGATAGTGCCAGAAGGAAGATAGAAATACCAGCAATGTGAAGGCAGAATGGGGAATATAATCAATGTTGTAAAGATTATGGAAGGTGCCAGATGGGCACTGGACTTATCAAGGGGATCACTTCATAGACTGTGCAGATGCATGACCAATGTGCTGTACAACTGAAGCTGAAGTAGAAAAAAAAAATATATATATATATATATATATATAGTCACAGGATGTGGAGTATAGCATAAGGAAGATAGTCAATGGTATTGTAACAGTTATATAAGATATCAGAGGGGTAGTAGTTTGAGGGAGGGGAGCTTTCACTGTGTGAGGGGTGTAAATGTCTATTATGTTGCTTTGTACACTTGAAACTAAAAAATAAAAAAATGAAAACTCAGCAATGACCACATATCCAGTTACAAAAGCAGAGACTGTAATAGTGATGAGTATTTCATCTAAAATTTGAAATGAATTGCGTGTATTCTTTTTTCTTTCACTTTCAGTTCTTTTTCTTTGTTTTTCTCCCATCTTCCATTCCTTTGTCATCTAACATAAGATGTGATAATAGTGATTAAACTTATAGTCTGATAGTTAGGTTACAGGGTATCAAAGGGCTTGTGTGATTCAGCCCAAAGAGGAATGGACATCACCTGTGACTGAGGTGACATATGGAACTGTTCGTCCTGTGTGGGAAGAGGGTGAGTGTATGTTGGTTGAACAGAAATAGATAAATCATTTTAAGTGCAAGCATAATTTTGCTCTCGTCTATTTATTTAGAAGTTGAGTATAGCTGAAACTATATTTCCCAGGACCCCTTTTTAAGGCTTAGGATTAAAGCTAGTCAAAGGAGAAACTGCATAAGATTTCTCAGAGGCAAAGCATCTGTCATCACTTTCTGAAGGTTTCTGTGGTTAGGTGTGGTGAGACAAAGATGCAAAGAGACGAGGGGATTCCAGGTTATCTTCACTCTCTCCTGCTCTGGGTGCAGCTCTTCTTCCCACCTGCCGGTTCTGCTGACCCACTGCAATCCAGGCTCACCTGGAGGCAGCAGCTTCTTATAGTCATCCCCAGCTTTCCTTCGCTCTCCCTCGGGCGGCTGCCCATTTTCTCTTTCAATCTCCCAACTTGCTTCAGGGCTTCAGGAGATTCGCTAGGAGGTTGTCTCTGGTCCTTCAGTTTCCCCATCTTCCACAATTGTTCCGCTTATTCCTACAATCAATCCCTCCTTCCCTGATACTCACAGTGGCTCTGCTTTCCTGAGGGAACCTCCACTATTCCGCTCATACTCCTTTCTACCTCCAAAATTATTTTTTCTGGTTTCTCCAACACTTTTGTTTTATTTTATTAGGTATTATTCATATATTCCCAATAGATTACAGGTTGCAGAGAAAGGTCTCTCGGTGGTTTTACTCTTTTTGTTAGAGGTTTAGAAGTGTTATGTGCCCTCCCTTTTCTCTGGGTTATATTCAATTAAGAACAAAAGAAAACACCAAGCAGGAGTCAAAATACAGATTTAGCTTAGTACTGGAAAAACTGAACTTCAGAAATGACAGGCCAGCCTCCCTCCTATTCCAGTTTAAATTTTCCCTTTCAATCATCAGAGAGAAAGCTGTCAATCTCCAGTCTGAGGAGGGCTGTCCAATGTACTTATCACAAGGAAGAAGTAACTGAGGAGGCGAATATGCTTCAGGTAGGACAGACGGGTCCAAGAGAAAGAGAGACGGACCTGTGCTGTCCATGTTTTTAAACAGTAACCTGCCTTCAGGATGATGTAGTCATGAGTGTCAGGCTCTCCCAAATTCCACCAGGCAGGTAAGCTACTCCCAGGAGGGACAAGGGACAATCACTAAGGTACCAGAAGGGCACATTCTTGTGGTCCCTTCTTTGGGTGTCGGGGGAGGCCCCTCATTGGAAACTTGGGGCATAGGACTCAGGGTGCCACCTTAACACACTTCATTTGCCCTTCTGTGGGGACAGGGTCCCAGAGAGCAGTTTCCAGGCTCTCGGCCTCACGTGGAAAGGTGCTGGCTTGGTTATTACATGGCCATCTGCTGTGGCTGGGTGGCCATCAGCTGTTACCGGTTAGCCATTAGCCGCTAATATTACTCCTGTGGCTGCGTTAGGGGGTCGGTTGGTTGGCAGGCAGAGAAGCAGACGGCAGATTGCGGCTCCTGCTTCCTGTGTCTCCAACCCAGGCGCCAGCGAGAATATAGTGGTATGACTCCCCTACCTATGGCTCTGTTGGTGTTCCTTTCTGGTATCACCATATCCTGCGTTCCAATGCAGGGAGTGGGACCAGAGACCCCGCATGACACCTTCTGTCACTGAGACTGAAAGATCTTTCTTGTAAATACTTACTTTTAGTTATGGCTACCTAAACTGACATCTCCTGTTTATAATTCTAGAGACTGACTGACCTGTCACCCATGTCAACCCCTCCTTGCCTGTATGAGTTCTTTCTTAAAGAACTATACATTCTACATTGTGGGAAAACAAAATTTTATACTTGCTTTCTTGTCACTCCTTGACGCTCAAGGTTATTCTGAGCCATGATTCCGGCCAGTGAATCATAGAAATCTGCTAAGTGCAGTGTTGTTCTTGAAAAGCTTCCATTTTTCTAATAAAAAGGGATAGACAAGTGTCACCAACACTTTCCTTCCCTCTCCTGCCTTTCACATACACTGTCTCTAATGCAATTTGTTGAGGCAACAAAAACAACAAAGGGAATGTCATCATGCATATAAAAAACGCTTACCAACTATTTTGAATCAGGAGGGGGAGGGTCTTGGCTAGCGGATACTTATGTCACGTTTGGATGCTTTCTGCCTGACTTACTAACTATAAAAGTGTCTAACAATTCTGAATCATTAATATTTTTCCTCAACATGCTTACCTTAGTTACAAAAAAACAACATTCAGCACCTTTTTACTAGGCTCTCACATTGTTAGTACATTCCAGAGTGGTTTTCAAATTTGAGTGCATCAAAAATCACCTGGAGGGCTTGTTAAAACACAGATTGCTGGAACCTAGGGGACCCATCCCCAGTTTCAGCTTCAATAGGTCTGTGATGGGTCTAAGAATTTGCATTTCTAACATGTTCCCAGGGGATGCTAATAGCACTCATTTGGGGACCAGGCTTTGAAACGTTCAGATTGACAATATCAATACTATATTGTTTTCTTCCACTTGAGAAAATAGACCCCAGTTGATGTGAAGGTGAGGAGCCATATTATGTTAAATTTTCATAATGTAGGAATGCCTGAAACTCAAATGCCAGAAGCACATCATCAGAGTTTGCCTTCTCAAAAAGAAAATGGTGAACTTTTCTTCTCACCTTGATTTAATGACTTCTTGTATCAATCTCTTTAATCTTTGGGAGCACTTTGTAACGAGAATAATTAATAATCGGTATTTCTTACCACAGGACTTTTTGATAAAAATTAAGAGAGAAAATTTACCCAGTTTACAATTTAATATTAATTGAACACTTCACTTTTTTTTTTTTTTTTTAATTGCTGGGAGACCAAGTCATTTCAATTTGGTTTGGGATGTCATTGGTTTGATAGAGCTTTTATCAGGCATCCTTCCAAGGATGAACCTATTGGAAAATAAGGTATTATCAAATAGACTGGTCTAATCTTCTGTTTGCAAGTTAAATGAATATGGCTGAGATGTTTTGTCATCATATGCAATTGGATTTTCTGATGTGCGCTTTGATGATTACTATCTTTCAGCTTCCTTAAAGGGCTAGGCATCTCATTAGTATTCTGTTACTGAGCAACGGGATCATTTGTGCAGCAACTGGAGAAGGATCATATATTTCACAGGACTCCTTGGATTAATGACAACAAATGCTCTGGTAGTTTGTTGAATAAAAAGCAGGAATCTTTCAAAAAGCTCTTCACATTGACAAGCCTAGTTTTTTGGAGTAAGTTTTCTTTTTCTTTCGTTTCTTTTCTTTTTTTAATGCTCATAGTAAAGATCTACATGGCTCTCTATCTGGTATGGTTCTTTACCACCAAATCTAGGAAAGCATGGTCTCTATCTGCACATTCAGCCTCTCCCAACAATCAGAGTTCAGCCCTACTTTTGATCAGGCATCGTTAAAAAACCCCTACAGATCTAATCAGATGTTCCGATTCCACTACTTAGGTGTAGGGACGGAGTCCCAGGGAGCAATTTCCAGGGTCTCGACCTCACGTGGAAAAGTGCTGGCTCGGGTAGTAGATGGTCATCAGCTGTGATCAGATGGCCATCCACTGTGGCTGGACGGCCATCAGCTGTTACCAGTTAGCCATCAGCCACGAATACAGCTGCCGTGGCTATGCTATGGGGGTTGGTTGGTTGGTTGGCAGAGAAGCGGTCGGCGGATTGCGGCTAGCAAGTGTGGTTAGCAAGTGGATTGTGGATTGCGGATCATGTTGATGCTACTTCCTGTGTCTCGCCCAGCCGCCAGCAAGACTGGAGTGCAGGAAGACCCCTCGTTGGGGTACTGGCAGATATTTGCTTTTGTGTCTCGACCAACCGCCATCGAGAATATAGTGCTATGACTCCCCTATCTATGGCTCCGTTGTTGTTCCTTTTTGGCCTCACCATGTCCTGCGTTCTTATGTGGGGAGCGGGAGCTGAGTCCCTGCATTACACTAGGCATTTACCTTTTAATTCAATCCTAACTTAAAACCAGGTCCTAGTAAGTGGATGTGGGGACAGAGCCCCAGAGAGCAGTTTCCAGGCTCTCGGCCTCACAAAGAAAGGTGCTGACTCAGCTAGTAAATGGCCATCAACTGTGTTTGGATGGCCATCAGCTGTGGCTAGCTGGCCGTCACCTGTAACCAGTGAGCCATTGGCCACTAATATAACTGCCGTGGCTATGCTAGCAGGAAAGGGGGGAGCTAGCAAGAAGATGGTGGCTGAGTCTGCAAGCGGCACAGTGAGGGTTGAGAATTGTGTTGCTCCTGGTTCCTGTGTCTCCAACCCAGCTGCTCCAACCCAGTGAGAATATAATGGTGTGACTCCCCTACCTATGGCCCCCGTGGGTGTTCCTTTATGGCCTCGCCATGTCCTGCGTTCTTGTGTGGGGAGCGGGAGCAGAGACCCCGCGTGACCCCTTGCATGACACATGGCAAAGTCGGCAGCATCCCCTGCATGACACATGGTGCAGCGAGCAGGGTCCCTTGCACAACAGTCTCACTATATCTGAATTGAATTGCAGTCACAAAGGATACATAATTTGACACTAGGAAGAACAATTCACCCAAAACATAAATTTATCTCAAAAATAAGATTGTGTTCTTTTTTACCGCTTCCCTATAATTATTTATTCTATGGTGAGGGAGGAACTCCCCTATCAAATCTCAGTTATTTTTCAGTTTTCATCGCTTTGCCTCTATGGTATCCTGAATTCCTTCTCTGTGACGCAGTCCTTGTTTCCTTGGCCATATCTGAAGTTCACATCCTTGGGGAAGGAGTGTGGAAGACTCGCAAGAAGAGGGGTGGACACTAGGAAACAGAGTATTAAGTACAAATTCTGGCTCCAGCTTGTTAAGTTAGGGAAATTACCTAACATCTCTGGGCAGGTGGGAACGGCCAAGGGTACAGGCAGCTGGATAGCATGCTGGGATTCCCCTGAAGCAGATTCAAACATCGCACCTTCTTTTCAATAAAGGGGAGATAATAGCTGTTTCCCTCACATTCCTTCCGAATGAAACATACTTAACTTTTTGTAAATAAAATGCCCTGCAATTGAGAGTATTAATATTATTACTTTCTTTTTGCATTTTACATTTACAAGTGTTTTTGCATGTTACGTTACACTTAGAAATTTGATATTTAAAGAACTTAAGTAATTATCCCAAGGCTACAAAATTAGAGTAGAAACTGGAACCAAATTGCCTGCATTCTTTTTCTTGCTCTTTTCCTCTATACACGTTTATTATAATCTTGACCCTGGATTACAGTCAGCTGGAGCCTGGCTCCACCCATTTCCTCCTTTATTTTGACCAGGAATAGCTACAGACCCCTTCCACAAAAATGCTTGTGATGGAGGGAAGAGAGCTCTGTTCTCCTATTCAGTGTGTCTAACTGTGCGTGGTGCTTTGGGTAGGGGAAGTACCTTGCACTTCATAGATGTTCAAAAGGATTAGAGATGGGGAAAAAAGTCAGAGAAGAGAGAAAACCTGGTTGCCTAGTGCTCATTGGCGCCTCTGCTGAATACAATAGCCACTAGCCACGTGTGGCTACTGAGCACTTGAAATGTGACTAGTCCAAACTGAGATGGGTTGTAAGGGTAAAATACACACCAGATGTGTGTGTCTTTGTATTAAAAAAATTTTAATTTCTCAATAACTTTTAGATTGATTAGATATTTCAGATACATTGGTTTAAATAAAATATATTACCTGTTTATTTAATTAAGCAAATTAAGTTTACCTGTTTCTCTTTTCCTTTTTTAACGTGGCTACTAGAAAATTTAAAACTACATTTGTGGCTTGCATTCTATTTCTGTTGGACAACACTGTTCTTAGATGTTGGTTCACCATCTTCCATTTCTCCGTTGCTTGTTTCCTTCTTGGTGTCTTTGGTCATATAATTTCTGGTACTTAAATCCAAGTCTCTTCATTCATAACTTCGTTTTTCACAAAGTCTGACCCCATTCAATTAATCAACTTATACTTAAAACTGAGCACCATTACAATACTTTCACACAAAATATGAATTATTCTGTGTCTTATCTCTAAAAAGAAGCCCTACTCTTCATGAAATTTCAAAGATAATGCCTTCTTTTACGTTGTTTTAGGACACCCAGTATAGCTGTAAGTGTTTATTAAAATAGACTTGAATGTTATCCTGCAGACTTATAAAGTTATCAGCCTAAGACACAGCCCCACTAATCCTTCCGGTCAAATGGACACACTGCCAGGTCCACTAGGTGCTCTTGGTAACAAAATGTAAATTAAAAAGAAAAAAAAATGCCTTCCCTCTTTCCACTACCATTCTTTTGGGCCAAACTCTCTTTTCCCTGTTCTGTTATGAGTTACCTGCTGCCTGAAATCTTTGCTCTTGACCTTCCCATCAATTCCATCCTGAATCCCACACCCCACTCAGTCTTCCTAAAATTCTAGTATTTTCATACCACATTTTGCTGAAGAGTCTTCAGTAGCTCCAAATAGCCTAGAGTAATAATTCTCAAACTGTGCTTCACTGAACCACATGATTTTGCTCATCTTCAGGTTAACATTTCTTGAACCAGAGCAGCAATTCCATGCTCTCCTTATTATGTTCAATCTTTTTTTCTGGTTTCTTGAACATATGGAATACGGTTATAATAATTGTCATAATATTCTTATCTACTAATTCTATCATCCATGTCATTTTTAGATCAGTTTTGATTGATTGATTTTCTTCTCATTTTAAGCTATATTTTCTTGCTTCTTTGAATTTCTGGCCATTTTTTAAGTCGATGCAGACATTGTGAATTTTGGCTTGTGGGGTGCTGGACCTACTTGTATTCCTATAAATAATTTTGAGCTTTGTTCTGGAATGCAATTAAGTAACTTGCAAACTCATTCTTTTGATTCCGATTTTTAAGCTTTGTTAGGAAGAACCAGTTCAGTGTTTAGTCTAGGGCTAATTTTCTCCATTATTGGGGTAAAATCCTTGTGAGTATTCTTCCTGATTTCCCATCAACTATGTTTGAGGTTTTCCACTCTGGCTTAGGGAAACAGGAACTATTTCTGATGAACTCTGAGGATTTTTCCTGCAGTCCTTCTGGATGGTACTTTCCTCACACACATTCACCAGTTACTACTCAGGTGAAGATTTGAGGGAGAAATCTCTGTAAACCTCCAGAGCTCTCCTTCTGAGCAGCTCTCTCCTTTCCAGTACTCTGCTCTACCTGGGATTCCCAACTCCTTCTCTTCAACTCTAGGAGGTTGCGAAGCACGGTCTGTAAACTCCCTGTGCCCCAGGCTGGAGATCCTCCAAGCAGCAGGCTGGGGCCATCATGAGACTCACCGTTTGTTTCCACTCTAAAGGATTATTGCCCTTCATTGCTTATTGACTGATGACTAGAAAACTATTATATCACATAATCTGTGAATTTTTTGTTGTTAGGTTTTAGGTGAGGGGGTAAATCTACTCCCTGTTTCTCCATCATGGGGAAAGCAGAATTTCAGTCAAGAGACTGACATTGCAGTTTGTTTGAAAAATGTATTTGCTGTCCTAAAGAATATTTTAAACATCTGATTCCTGAGTTAGACACCCAAAGCCTTCCACAATATGCCCTCAGTATAAATTTCAAATTTATTGCCCTGCTGCAAGTAGAATGACTACAAAAAGTTTGCGTGTTTCCCCCTCTTTGTTTACAGGTTTCCCATGCTGTCAACATAACAATGTCTTCCTGGCTACTGTCCTCTTGTCTGATCCTCTATTTTTGGTCATTCCTACTTCATGTAATCATTTAAATTGTGTTTACTTCGTCTTACCAACAAGATCATAGGCTTTTTTAGGATGGTAACAATGTCTGATTTTTTTTTTTCCCCAAAATCTTAGCACAAAGACTGGGCAGTTAGTGGGCACTGGACATACGTTTGTAATTTGTCTAATGGAATGCTGAATAGCCTGACAGTAGGAGCCTAGAGTTTTATTCTTGCTAGTCTTAATCAGCAACACACAAATTACTATATGACGGAATAAAAACAGGCTATGATGTAATTTCTGAGTAATCATAATAGGGCATTATAAATGTCATCAGCCTACCTTTAAAAAGTCTAGACAGATGATAAAATGTTCCGTGCGATTTATTCCATGTGCTCTGTGTCCGATCTAACAACACCAACCTCTCATTGCCCTTTCTTTTCTCAGACAGCATGGGTCAGGGTGCTAAAATTGTCTCCAATATGAGGTTTCTTCTCTGTATCTGGGACAGAGTATGTCCTTCTCTGTTTTCACTGACACCAAACCTGCATGAAGCCTAATTATTTCCTGAGAGTAGTTGTCTGTGGGAACAACCCAGAAAGAAGAGCCAGAATGGCTAAGAGCGTGGCCTCGGGTGTCAAACTGCCTGACTTTGAGTACTTGCTCTGCAATGTATTAGCGCTGTGACCTTGTGCAGTCATTTCTCCTCCCCAAACTTTAACTCCTCACCTATAAATGAGAGACGGTGACAGTATCCAGTGCAGAGCCCTGGAGGAGCTTAGATCTTCTTGCCACACTCAGTAGAAGACTGATGCTTGTGAACTGAATTGAGGTATAGCTCATACTCGTAAATTGGGTCATTGTTTTTTGGGGACAAAATTCCTTACCGTATTGTTCGAAACCAATGTCAGTGACTATGTGCAGAAAGACAAAGATACAGCCATTGTCCCTGGTTTTCATATGTCCATGCACTCAACCTGTTTCAGCAAGAAGTATCGTAAGAAGTTTAAGATCCAATGAAATTCATTATTCTTTATGCTTGCCTATTAGTCTTGCCAAGATATGGCCATTCTTAATTAGTGAGAAACTGAATTCTACTCATATATGCCCTAAAATAATTATAGTTCTTTCATCATAATAAAAAGCATTGCCATCCATTGAATACCTTCTCTTTTCCAGGTACTGTATACAGGTATTATTTTATTTGAAATTAAAACCTTATGCTGTAGGCATAACATGGATGAGAAAACGAAAATGTAGAAAAAATTAAGAACTAGCTCAGTGTCTCCTGGTTAGGTAAGAACAGAGTCAGAGTTCACATTCAGGCAGCCTGACTTCAGAGCTCACCACTTACCCTCAGTGCCCTTCTGATAAGCCAAGATAAGATTTCATCTATGGTGACATATTTGTCTGACCCCAAATTGGTCTGACTAGTGTAGATATTGAGAAGTTCTGCGACATGGTCAACACAAAATAGGCGCTATGGACATGCATTCCAGATATTACCTGAGGATGGGATGGGTGATGATTTTTAAAAAATAATAATTAAAAGCTATCTAGAATAACATAAATTGTCTCATAAAACATAGACCCTACAACTGAAAGTCCTTTGTAGTGAGAGGTGGTGAAGGATGTTTCCAGGTAGACCTGTACTGGGGCAGGCACACTTAGGGACGAAGCTTTGCCTCCCCTGGAGTGTTGAGAAGTACTATCGTGTACCAGTGTCTGAGTCACCAGAGAAAGGGTAATTGAGGCTCCTCTTCAGGAGGTCGACAGGTCTAAGGGGAATACAGTAGCCCCTAGTGGCTTAACAGAACCTCCCACTTTGGTTACTGAGTATAGGGAATTCCTTCAGTCTAACACAGTGGTTCTCAAAGTGAGGTCCCCAGACCAGCAGCGTCAATAGCCACTGGGAGCTTGTTAGACATGCAAATTCTCAGGCCCCATCCCAGACCCACTGAATGAGACACTCTGGTGGTGGCACACAGCGGTCCGTGTATTAATAAACCCTCTAGATCATTCTGATAGACACTAAATTTTAAGAGCCACCGCTAGCAGGACACTTTTTGAATTCCACTATTAGAAATAAGAGTATTAAAATGTGAGAACATAGTTGAGAGCTCTTGAAGATGAATTTGTGACAGGTAAATGTAAATGAATTTTGACCCACTGCATGTGATCTGTTTTCAAATTCCTTTTGACTAAGTGCACCAGATAAGTCCAGTCCTCACCTCTTTCCTCGGTTACATACATCACTAATGTTCATAAAATCAAGGTTTAGGGCTTGTGGCATGAATTAGGTGGGCTGCAGTTTATGACCAGGTGTCAGCTAGACCCTTTTACTAGTGCAAACGTATGTGAGTGCAAATAATATGTGTTAATGTGTGGATATTTAAAAATCTGTTCTAATTCTAAATAGATGTTAGAAGATGTGAGAGGATAGAGGGAGGGAAAGAGAGTCTTAAATAAAAATCACGGGTTTGAAAATTAATCTGGGGAACGTAATTTGGTGGTTACCAGAGGGTAAAGGGGTTGGGGGGTGGGGGATGAGGGTGAGGGGGATCAAATGTATGGTGATGGAAGGGGAGCTGACTCTGGGTGGTGAACACACAGTGTGATTTATGGATGATGTGATACAGAATTGCACACCTGAAATCTATGTAATTTTACTAACAATTGTCACCCCAATAAATTAAAAAAAAAAAAAAATGGAAAAAAAATCACTGGGAAACAATCATTCCAGTGATTGTCGTTCTGTTTCTAATAATTAGTAGTGGGTTTCAACACAGGGCGGAGAAGTTCTGCTCTAGAGCATGAGCTCCTGGAGGGCAGACACCTGCCTCATTCATTGGCGTTCACCCCGTGCCTGGCACAGAGCCGGATGCCCAGCTGCCCAATAAACAGATCATGAGCTGAGCTGACTGGAAAAGATCAGAGAGCATTAACCTCACAAGTGCGAGAACAGAGATAGGGAAAGCAAGCAGAACAGGGAAAATACATTTCAGACCTGACAATTTTAACATCTTCAGTTTAGTGAGGACGAATAGGAGTTCCACATGGAAGTCTGTGCCTCACAGCTGCAGAATCATGTTGCCCTGATTTGCATGATTTATCATTTTAACGTGCTGGTTGGTGGCATGAATTGATTAATAAGGTGCTGCCTGGAGAGTTTGTTTATCAAAGCATCACTGCGTAAGAGTCTAGCTTTATTGGCCCATTTTATGCATTTGAGTTCAGTGTCAATCATGAGGAAAGAAGTCATCCTGCTGAATGACAGGCCCCTGAGTTTTCAGAAATAGTGGAATTGTAAATGAGCAGCTCAGCTCAGATTTCTTTCTTCTTCCTTTCCTCCTCCTTCTCCTTTTCTTCCTCCTCTTCCTTTTTATTACTATTGGACACGATCAAAGAATAAAATCAAAAGACACATATCTGCCTTTCATGTATCCCTAATTCTAATTTCTGATCATTTCTTTAATAAGACAGACATTTTATTTCAAAACTAGACATCTGATTTTCTCAGGAAGTTCGCATTATTTTTAATATATAGCAAGCACTGATGAAATGTGTTTTGAGATTTATCTCTTAAGTTCAAAAGGCAGCCAGATAACAAACCCACATTGTGAATCATAGCGTCTGCTTTGCACCTATCTTTCCTTCTTAAAGATAAAATTCATTACATTCTCCTGCAACGTGCATTCTTATTAAAAATAGGCTAGAACGACAGCATCTAAACAGAAGTTACTCCTTTGAATCTAGCCACTCATTAAAAAACACCCAGCAGCATTAACTCACTAACTGAAAAATGTTTTTTCCCCCGGGGGATTCTTTCTTTGATCCTTTTACCAAACTCACAAAGGAAGTTTCCAGATTGTTAAGAGCATCGGGCATAGAGGATGAGCAATTGATGAACCCGATCAATGGATAGGAAAATGAAGTCTCTTCTTTATGCAGTGGTGCTTGGTCACTTCTGGTTGATAGTAATTTTCCAAATAAGTAGGCATCATCTGCCAAAACATCTGTGCCCACCTGGCTACAGAAGTAAAGGATGATCAGAGAGTGGCCATGTTGGAAGAGCAAGGTCAGGGATAGTAAATAAGCTCTGGAAAATTATTAGAAATGAGTTCACGAATTCATTTATTCATTCATTGTTTATTTGTCTATTTACTTAGAATAATATAAAGTCTTCATAAAAGGTATATATTTTTCCAAAATCATTAGTCTCAAAGTATCTCAGGTAATTCTTTTAAGTTATTTTATTTATTATTAAATTTGTTGGGGTGGCATTGGTTAATAATATTATGTAGGCTTCAAGTGTACAATCCTATAATATATCATTCTTCTTTTGAAACTCTTGTGAGCTTTTCCCCATCTTCTTATGTATCGGAACCCCCAATTTTTAGCTGAGCACAAGGCCACCTGAATTAAAGAGCATTTCGTAGTCTTTTGTCGCTAGTCACCAGCGAAATCTAAGCATCCTCTGCAACTAAGTATAATTAAGTTCTTGTTAATGTGATGTTAATGCGATATAAATGGAAATGGTGGACAATTTCCGGAGAAAAATCCTTAAAGGACATGGCTCATCTTTTTTCCTTCCTCTTCTCAATTGGAAATGGACAAATAGCTGGATCTTTAATAGAATTTTGAATCATGCGTTGACCTGGGGAATGAAAGCCTTGCACAGTGAATCATCAAGAAACAGCAATCCTGCTCCCTTACACTGGGGCATACACACAAGCCCTGGATGGACTCCTTCCAGACTTCATGACAGAAATAAACTCCTATCTTACATAAGTCATTGTTGTTTTGGAGTTTTCTGTTCCTAACTTGTTCATTTGCAAAGGATAGTTTTGTTGTTGTTCCCCTTGGTAGCTAATACTGGGACTACCAAGAAATACTGACTAAATATAACCATTTATAATCCCCAAAAGCTAGACAGTAAATTAGTAGTTATAAAACTAAAGCATAGATATATTTAACTATATTAAAATATGAGACAAATGTTACTATAAACAAATTTAGGGAAAAAATGATACAGTGAATTTTAATTAATAATACGGATGACAGACAAAGGATTAGTTTACACATCCTAGTTCAAATTGTTTTTACTAATTTAGTTGTACATTTAATTTTGTGTAATAGAGAAGTCTAACTATATTTCATGAATTCAAGCAATATATCTCTTGACCAAGAAACTGGAATTTGAAAATATTTGCGTGAAGATACACCATCTGTGTATGACTAAGTTTATATATTGCCAAAAGACGTGGACATTGCCAAGTTACATATCACTATATCACCAGAAGTTATATGATTATCTGGTTATCTGGTTTAGTGAATGTCAGTGTATTAGAACTTTGAGATATATAAGAACATTAAAGTTATACTGAGTATAATTTGATTTTTTGGATTCAGACTGTACCTTAGTATCTTTCAGTGCTTCAGTGTTGTCATTATGAGCAATTATCATTTTTATATATTGTACTTCAGACATACTAAGGCTGTCTGTGGTATTCTTTGGATGTTGCTTTTCTAAAAAAATAAAATCCTCATGTTAGCTTTAAAAAAATTCAAATTGCAAGCTGAAAAGTAAATGCAAATACCCCCCCCCAAAACAGGCAAAATAAACAAGCAACTAAACAAGCAACTAAACAAGCAAAATAAACAACTCAGCAAGAATTAGTTCAAATGACTGATAAACATTTGAAAAGATGCTCAAATTTTTTTAGTAGGGAAAACAAAGTGACAATGAAATATTACTTTATACCTATTTGATTGTTAAAAATTAAAAAGGATGAGAATGTCAATTACTTTCAGTAATACATACAAAAGAATACTTTTATACATGGCTGGTAAAATTGTTAAGTATTACTGCCTTTTTGGAAAGCAATCTAGGAATATCTATGAAAATTTTAAATGCATTTTCTCTGACTTAATATTACTGCTCCTGGGACACTTTCCCGAAGAAATAAAACTGAGTAATGACACACGTACAAGGATGCCAATTACATTTTTCATAATGATAAAAACATAAATTGAAACTTTAATAGAGGGATTGCTGAATAAATTATGGTATGTCTACACTATGGAATATCATACAGTCATTAAAATGATAAATTAGAGTGCTAGCAGTTGTTTTGGCAGGTGTTCAATGATGTATTATTAAGTGAGAAAAGCAAGAGATGGAGACCTATATATATTGATCCCATTTTGTTAAATAACCAATGTGTGATGTATTTGCGTGTTTACATGAGCACATAAGTATAGAGGAAAATATCAAAAGATTAATTCTTTTTTTTTGTTTTTTTTTTTTTATTTTTTTTATTTATTTATTTTTAATTTATTTTTAATTTATTGGGGTGACAATTGTTAGTATAATTACATAGATTTCAGGTGTGCAATTCTGTATCACATCATCCATAAGTCATACAAAAGATTAATTCTAAATTGTTAACCTCATCATGTATGGGGTGGGTGAAAGTAAGAGGGATGATGTGAGTAGAAGGATAAGAAAATGCAAGATCTGATATGGGTTACACAAAAGGACAAAGGAAACCCCCCCAAAAAAGTTTTATGTTTGACTTATTTATAGGTTAAATTAATTATATGTGTATGTATATATGTATAGTTTTATAATACATGTCATACACCCAATTCTGATCCTAATTTACACCCAGAAATACATCTTATTTTATTTTTTATTACTCAAAAATGTGTGTTTATTATAGGAAGATTAGAAAATATAGAGATGCAAAATAATTTTTAAAGAATCCATAATCCCACTACCCAGAGATATCCACTTTGGGACTATTTTTAAACCGCATATATTTTAAAATATATCGAGATATTGTTTTATAATTCACTCTCATTTAAATACCACAATAACTTCTTTAATAATTAATTATTTTCATCATAAGTGTATAATCTTATTTTCTAACAAACATGAAACAATCACTTTATATCCACACATCAAGTTCTTTCACACATGGTCTCATCCTCAAATCACAAAGTTAGAATTGGGAAAGGAAGAAGATGGGCACCCTGGAACTGAGAGGATTTGAAAGTTTCTTCCTTTTTTGTACATCTGCAGCAAACCCATGCGGAAGACTCTCTTTCCTTCCCTCCATCCTCTAACATATCTTAACATCTTTGATGATCTCGACCCTTTTATCTAGGTTGGAACAGAAAAGAATAACTTGTTATAAATTGTGTTTCAAAGCAACATCATGCGAATTGTTTGGCTCTCAAATGGTTTACAACAACTGTGTAGTCATTGCTGTAAAACATTTCATCTTCAGTAATTATTGTGAAACTTAAGATTTAACTTTTGGTTCTGTGTGTTAGAGTACTTGATGAACTATATTTTAGGTAGAACAATTTATGATCATCATATACAGCACATCTTCAAAAGAGTTTCTATGTTGGGAATGTTTAATTTTATTGTCTAGTCAATTATCTAAGGGATTTAATCATTCGAATATAGCAGCTGTTGACAGAGTTTAGCTCTTAACTGCTTTATTTTTCTTAAGAAACAACTTACTTTACATTAAAGTCCGGATTTTGATCCCCATTCTCTATTCAACCCAGAGAACAGGTAACCCTGCTTCACAGTACAGCAGGTCCTTGAAGAACGTCCTTTCGTTAAACAGTCATTTTGCCATAATGTTGATGAGGTACCGTAGGAAGTTAACTCTGTATCAGTTAGCCTATGGTAAAATTGGTTTTGCTAAAATTCACATGATGTTAAGTGAGGAATCACTATATTAGCTTTATAATAAGATATCATAGGCCAAATTTGAATCTCCAGGGCTGATATACCTATCTACCCTGTAGCTTTGTCAACTAAGCCACATCAGCAATTCCCTAATTCCCTGATCCTGCTGTGTCTTGTGTTTTGTTGTTTTGTTTTGTTTCGTTAATAGAGCCACAACATGCACCCCTCCCCACCTCATGCTTCCTCCACCTGCCTTTAGAGTCTACCGGTACACACATACCTCTCCTCCTGACCATTCAAAATGGAAAGTTTATTACTTTTCACAGCAGTCTCTTATTATTCCAAATTAGACCTCTCTAAAAACCCAATCTGATTAGTTTCCTCTGCATCTGGACATTTGAATCCTCAGAGCTCCTTGAAATGCAAATTAAACAATTGTGTCTGCTTTATCTGGATTGATTCTTTTTTAAAAGTCCAAACACAAAAATACATTCTTTTACCCAAGCCCTAAGCACACATGAAAAACGGCCTCCAGTCTCCCAAAGGCCAAATGGACAGCTTTAATATCTGTTTCCAACAAACTGAAAGCCAGCCAGGGTGATATTTCTCTTGCTTCATCTCCTGTTGCTTAGGATTCTGTGAGGTTACTGCTGACTGTCAGTTTACCCATTCTAATTAAAGTGCATTCCTGTAAGAAGCAACAAGGTTCATCTCAATTAGGCTGCCATATTGGCTCATTTTAACATAACTGATTAGTTATAATTATGCGGCACTTTGCTTCAGCATTCATTACTAGCCCATTTCTGCCCACAACACTTCTGTAACAGGCTTCAGTATAGGTGTCTCTCTACTCTCTTCTCTTTCTCCCCAATGGGAAGTGGTGAATTAATTGGTTTGAGGGAAGAGTTATGCAGAACTGGCCCATCAGTCCTGAAAACTGATTGCATGAGATGTTTCCTACCACCCAAAAGAGTTCGACTTTTTATATCACTTCCCAAGTTACTTTAAAAATAGTTCAGAGAGTCTTTTTCTTCAGGGAGACATTTTCAGGTTTTGCAAAAGGCTTTCAAGTCCTGGAAAAGTGATTCAAAGCCAAGGCCTTTGACTGTATATTTCCCCTTTCCTAGTAATTGGTTAGCTGTTTGCTTCACCTAGACTGCAATGAAAGAAAATTTCCTGGCTGGTGGAAGAAACAAATAGCAATGAATCTCCTTGGATAGGAAGAACACTTTTTAAAGTTACACTTTTGAGGGAAGAAATTAAAGAATGTTATCAGAATTATGAGCTAATAATTGTACAGCATAATGGTTAACAATCGTGTTTCCCTGAAAATAAGATCTGGCCGGACAATCAGCTCTAATGCATCTTTTGGAGCAAAAGTTAATATAAGACCCGGTCTTATATAAGACCCCGTCTTATTTTACTGTAAGATTTTTACTACAAAAATTAATATAAGACCCAGTCTTATAGTAAAATAAGTAAAATAAGACTGGGTCTTATATTAATTTTTGCTCCAAAAGATGCATTAGAGTTGATTGTCCGGCCAGGTCTTATTTTCGGGGAAACACAGAAGAATAGGTTTCGAGACCGAACATTCTAAGCTCAAATCTTGTCTCCAAAAATTCCTGGCTTATCATCTCTGCCTTTGTTTCCTCATTTATAAAATGGGAATAATAAAAGTCCTGGCTTATAAGGTTGTTATGAGACTTAAATGAACTCACATATACAAAATGCTTAGAACACTGCTTAGAACATAGTAAACCCTTAATTTGTGTTCTTTCTTAGTAGTCTCAGAATGGCCTAAATAAATAGTAGATAATAATTATTATGTATTTTCTTGACAATAATTGTTCAAAATCACTGGGAGAGATAGCTCTAGGGCCCAAGACTCCAAAATTGATGCCACCAGAGGTGGTGTTGCTGCTTCTCTTATTAATATTGTCTAATCCTATTGTGCAGCAAATATTTAGAGAATTAGTTAAATTAGTCTGTGGATTTGGGTTATAGAAATGGAATAATTTTCTGGCATCTCACACCCTTGCCTCAGAGACATTTTGGGTGCCAAATCCAGATCCATGGGTTCAGTTTCTCAAAAACCAGCAGATACATTTAGAAACAATGGCAAAATTGACTGAGGTTGTCACCATTGACCTTGACAAAAGTGTATAAAAACTTGATTCAGCACCGCTCTACTCATTTCTTTTGCTCTTTCCAAAGTAGGTTTTGTTTTTTAATTTTTTTTTATTGGGGAATATTGGGGAACATTTGTGTTTCTCCAGGGCCCATCAGCTCCAAGTTGTTTGTGGAGGGCGGAGCTCAGCTCCAAGTCCAGTTGCCATTTTTGATCTTTAGTTGCAAGGGGCGCAGTCCACCATCCCATGTGGGAATTGAACTGGCAACCTTGTTGTTGAGAGCTCGTGCTCTAACCAACTGAGCCATTCAGTCACCCTCCAAGGTACGTTTTTTAATCTCTCCCTTTTACACCAATTTGTTAAATGATAGGTACAAAAGACAATTTGCTATTTTTACTAATTTTTTTCCTTGGGGGTTTTCCATTATATGAAATGAAATATTTTTTAAAACCCAATGTATTTGTACAATGGAATCATTCTGAGGTAAGAATTTTAACAATTTATTTTATTTTATAATCTCTTGGAGAATGTATGTCCATTATTGCATTTTTACTGAAAACGATTTGTTGACAAGTCTTATGCATATCATGGGTCACTGACCCCAAGGCATATTTTATGACAATGTTCCAGTCCATCTAATATTTATTCTCTGTGCTGTTAACTTGTATGTTAGGGAGAACTGATTTGCCTTCAACTCTGAAGCATAAAGATCCAACTCTTAGTTATCTTCAGTTCTCTTCATAGATCTATCATGAGTATTTTTTTCTATATTCTGCTAGAAACTGTCCATACTTTCATCCTGGCTCCACTGTCATTGGCTGGTGAACTTGGGCCAGTCATTTATTTTCCTGGTCCTTTTTATGCTCACCTCTAAATTATGGAGCACTAAGATAGCTGAGTTAAAGAACTTTTAGTTCTTCAATCCCATGGAATCAAAAATCATGGGATAATGCAATTCAGATTTCTTGACAACTACTTCTATTAAAAAACAAACTACTTATTTAAAAATTTCCCTGCTAGTTCAGTTTTCTTAATATAATCAACAAGTTGATTTTTGTCATCATACTCCTTTTGAACCATAGACCTTAACTTTCATTTCTCATCCAGTTTGGAGAATGAGGTGGTGATGCTTTCTTAACCAAGGACATGTTATCTGTAAGGACATGTTGCATCTTGGTTAGAAGATTTTCTAACGAACAACATGATCCCTTCTAACCTGGTGCTGAGCCAGGAGGCAGTCTAGCATCATGTTTGGGAGCACGGACTCAGGAGGCAGAAAGGTGGAGCTAATTTGTCGGTTCATTCCCTACTCCATGCAAAGGACTGGAGTCCGCTCTGAATGTAGCAGACCTAGTCCCTACCCTAAGATTGCTTATGTTTAGTTAGGAAGAGTGACAATTAAATAATAATAATATAGAATGAAGACTACCATGATACAAGTAATAAAGGGATCTAAGAATGCATGTAAGAGACACAGCACCTAGAGAACACCTTATTACAGAAATATTGCTGAATGGCGACCCAAAGGATGATTAGGAATTAGCCAGGGGGAGGCACAGGGCTGAATGTTCCAGGCTGAGGTCACATTATGTGTGAACACCCAGAGAGCAGAGTGCCCTTTGCACCTACTAGTAGTGTACCAGCCAGGTCATGTCTGGGAATGAGAGAATAAGGGAGACGGTGGGGACATCAGATAGGCCGTAGGGTGAAGAGCTCTGTAGGCTCTGGTAACATGTTGAACTTAAGTAAAATGTGGAAAGGTTTTAAATAAAATGGTAATATGACTGTGTTCCTATATATGCAGCCTCACTCTGGGTTGGCTGCTGTCAAGAGACCAATTAAGAGAGTAAAGCAATAAGCCAGGAGAGACATGGTAATATCTTTGAACAGGGTTCTGACAGTAGAATGGAAAGATGTGGATAGTTCTGAGAGATATTTCGATAGAGTCAGCAGAGCTTGGCACATGATTGGCTATGAAGGTGAAGGGAGAAATAGGAATCAAGGATGACTTTCTTGTATCTGGTTTCCAAACCAGAGTCATCAGTTGCTACTTCTCCAAGTCTCAGAGTGTTTATACAATGTGGGTTACTATATATGTCCCTCATAGAGCTACTGGGAGTTTAAAAGAGTTATTATATGTAAAAGACTTAACCCAGTGCCTGGTATACAATAAACCCTCAGAAATGGCAACTATTTGCGCTTATAAAATAGTGTTGGTACTGACTCTACAGGTGTCATCTCAGGGGCATTTGGGATTCCTTCCTTTGAGTTGCAAATGGTTATTTTTAAAAAATGCAATTATAGGTGAGCAGGTCATGCCTCCATGGCCTGTGTCATCCTATACATGGCTCTATCCCAGCATTTCCCATATCAATTATAAGAGTTGAAACACATCCCTATAACCCACACCCCATTAGAGCGGGAACTTCTTGAAGTCTTATTACTTTTTTAACCCACAGAGCCTAAAAGGGCATACTCAAAAGTGAATCATGACAGAATTTATTTAGAAGTTTTCCTCTGGGTAAATAGCAAGTAGCTGAGTGCAGAGAACTGGAGTTTTGATCAGAGACTGGAAGAGGGGAAGGAATAGGAAAGATAGTCCTGGACAGGCTAGAAAGGCCAGTGGAAACTAGGAGAGAGGAACCAGTGGAAGGAGGTCGTTGAAGAGAAGTGTCACTGATACCCACTATGTTGATTGATGGGTGGACCTTTGATAAGTTCATGAACGTGAAGAGAAAGAGGAAAAACAAGATGGTATCCCAGGGGCCGGCCCGGTGGCTCAGGCGGTTAGAGCTCCATGCTCCTAACTCCGAAGGCTGCAGTCCCGCAAGGGATGGTGGGCTGCGCCCCTGCAACTAACAACGGCAACTAGACCTGGAGCTGAGCTGTGCCCTCCACAACTAAAATTGAAAGGACAACAACTTGACTTGGAAAAAGGTCCTGGAAGTATACACTGTTCCCCAATAAAGTCCTGTTCCATTAGAGACTGAGAAGTACCATTAGGGTTTGTCTTTAGGAAATCATTAGAGGAACAGTTTCTGTGGAGTGATGGAAGGAAAAGCCATATCAAAGTGGCCTAGGGAGAGACGTGGAGGAGGGAGCAGATTCCAGGAGTGTGAACTGGATTGCCTTAAGAACTGTAGTCATCACCAAATCACCCTTTGAAGTGAGTGCTTCAAATAATCAATAATTTGTGCAACACTCTTGATTTGCTGTTCAATTCAATTCGACATTTGAACATTTCTCTTGTAAGGAGATAAACCTGCTTAAAGGCCTTGCTCCTATAGAAAGCTGAAGAGCATATAAATAAATAAAATGCAGATATTGCAGCTGGTTAAGAGGTGGTAGATTTATGCATAAAGACTAAGCTATTAGCAATTTTCTTCTGATTAAACCTTGCTGAGTTGAGGCATGTAGCAGATTATCCCCGCAGCGTAAATATTAGGAGCCATCACCATCATTTGTCTACCCAGTGGCGCCCCTAATTAAGAGTATCTTGTAGTATTTCCCCAGATCAGTGGTGTTCACTGGGCCTTGTAACTAGATGTATTTCACTTACTGCCTTGCGATACATGTTGTAGCATGTTGGGAATCATTTAAGTGCTTGATAATTCTCCCCTTCCACTGTTGACATCTGGATAAATCCATTCTCATTTTCAGGCATTCTTTGTCTCCAATTTTAATAATGGAAGAGGCTCTGTCAAGAGATTCTTAATGTTTGTTTACTCAGAGGAATATTAATATTTCCTTTTATTATTTGCATCGTGGTTTCCCAGCAGTGGAAGCATTTGAAAGTAAACACGCATAATAACCCAACTTGATGAAGAACTCAAGTGAATCTAATCAATTATGATAAAACCAACTTGAAAAACAGTTCGGGTTGCTAAGATGAAAATCATTTAACTCTTTTGACAATTTACTTAACAGGCCTTGGTTGAGTTTCTGCTTACAGTTAAAGCACTAAAATGCCAAGGTGGTATGGATTTCAAAGGAGGCAGTCCCCTCCATCTAGAAATTTATTTTCTGGTCCTGAGAGAAAGAGATAAGATTGCCTAATGGTGCACTCACTGTGACTAGCAGTGAGAAGACGAGTCAATGTGACCTCGCAGGATAGAACCGCCTAAGTAAACGACACTGTCATCTAACCTCCAGTTACCCAATTACAGTTATCAATTTGCAAATTTCCCTCCCTACTTCCCAAAGGTACTGCCCTCTATCACGGTTTTGCACTTCTCAGATTCATTTAGAAAGCAAAGCTACCCTACTGCATATTTAGCACAGTGTTCAAAGACTGAACAAATGCTTGTTGAATAGCAATGAGTAGTTAATATTGGTTGAAATTTTGCTGTGCACCAGACACTGTGCTGACTTTTATTTACATACAGTCTTCACATCATCCTAGCAGAGAAAATAAGAACTGGTATTAGCACAAAGATTGGGACATAATGTCTTAGTTAAGGATATTTTGATGGCAAAAACGGAACCTCACTTAAGATAATTTAAAGTTGAGAGGAAAATGGGGATTGATTGGAGGTTTACTGAAAGATCTTATGGAAACCAAAAGCAGGAGTTGAATCTAGGTCTCAAGAGGTACTATAACCAGGAAAGCTTTTTGAAATACAAGCAAGCAAACTCTCTTTCTCTCTTTCCCTCCTTGCTGCTTCTCCTCATTCTTGTGACTCCCTCTTTATTGAGCTTCTAGTAATCACCATGCATAGACACCATGTGGCCACAGCACAATGCCAACCTCAATCCCTAAGTTCATGTCATTCCATAAAAAACAAAAAGCCCAGACTGAGAATGCCACCTAAGTCCCAAATCTGTATTCCAGGGAAAGATACCCTGATTGTCCCTGATTGGATCATGTCCTCACACCTGGCGTAATCAGCTGGGCCAGGACACCAGTGGCACCTTACAGACATGACAACTCCTGATTCATGCCTGTGGATGATGCCAGGTACTTCTCAGAGAAGTGTGTGGGCTTAGTGGGCACTCCAAACTGTGTCTGCTAAAAGTGGATAAGGGCCTGATAATTATAGAATCAGTAGAACTTGGTGATCAATTGAACGTGGGCATGAGAGAGAAGGAGAAATTGGAGAAGACTCCAAGGGTTCTATGTTAGGGGTGATCAAGAGTCAAAGATGGGAGCCCTTCCACTGAAGTGGCAAGCGGAGGATGATAGGGGAATGAAGGAGCCTGTGAAAGAACTGGGAGGAAAAGGCTTCTGTGTCAAGAAGAACATAACCCTGTCTAAGGTTTTAGCTGAATGATGAGCTGCACAAGCTCACCTAGTCCCTGGCTTCCTTAGTTCCCCCTGGGACCATCAATCGGATATCTGCTACATGACCAACACCACCCCTCCCCAAGGTGCAAAGATTTTTCTCTACAAATTTCCCTAAAATATAGTCATATTTCAAGATAGAAAGAATTCCCTCTCCCACCACACCCAACCCGGTGCAAGTCTATTACTCTAAAAGGGCAAAGAGTGTCTTTAACCTGCCTATCGTTCTACCCCTTGAGCCTAATGTGGGTAATTATAGATAGGCAATAAATATATGTCTAATAAGAAAATAAACGGACATTTTCAAAAAGCTGTTTACAACATACCTGGCAGAGAGAGAACCACAAAATATAATCAGCATAAAAATAGCTAATTTTCAAACTAGAAACTTTATTCTTAAAATAACTCAATGCTCTAGACTAAAAGCAAGGTGACCAACTTGTCCCAGACTGCCTGGGACTTCATTGGTTTGAGGACCAACAGTCCTAATCCTGGGAAATGTTTCAGTCCCCAGCCACCCCCGCTGAAGTCCCTTCTCACATGACCGGTGTTTATTTATTTCCTGTCAAGGGCAGCTAGATTTGGACGAATGTGATCTTTTCCAGGCTAAGATGAAAAGCTCACATCAGGCCTTCTCACCTCTTGTCTTTATCTTGTTAACAAGGTAACTAAACTACATTTACTTCTGGAAATTGCATCATATCAATGCAAATGGAAGAGTGGTGATTTATAGATTAATACTTATTCACCCAGTCCCTGAAAAAGTGAATGCTAGAACAGAACAGGAGGAGTTATTTGGCTGTACTACAGACATGAGTATCTAAGGCCTCTCCCTGAGTTCAACTTTCTGATGGTGATGCTCTCTCAGTACCCTGTGCATAATGGATGCAAGTAAGCTGGACGTTGTAGTTACCGAAAAGGTCCACCTTTATCGCCAATGTATGAATTATCATTCCAAGTCATGAATTCTCCTTTGAGTGGGTGTCCACCTGTCCCTATTTGCTTGGGAACAGTATCAGATTATGTCTGTTGCCCAGGTTTAATTGTTAATAACACCCCGTTTAACTCACAAAAGTGTCTAGGTATGAAAGAAATATGTCCAGGTTTGGATAATAAATAATACGGTCATCACACTTACGAGCTACGTGACTCCCAGAGTCTCATCATCCCAGTACAAGTTGACAAATCAAGCTCCTGAAGGCTCAGAGGGAGCCCTGGGCCCAGATGTGAGGCATTCACAGCAACGTGCCGTCAGTCCTCATCCTTATTCCTTCCTCTCCTCTGCCAGCATTTTAACCCTGCTCCCTTCTCTTTTCTGCCTCTTTAATATAGTATTTACCAGCAGATACAAGTTTACAGTAAGTCTCAGAATCTTTTGACAAAAAAAAGCCAAAATACCAGTCTCAAATTTAATTTCCTCTCAATATATAGATTCATTTTTTCCTTCTGAAAGAACTACCTTTAGGTCTGTATTCATGTATGTTTCTCTGTCATGATTAAAATATACTTCCTGTTTATTTTGCTTGCGAGGTTAATTTGTTTGCTTTTTTTTGGGAGTTTGGGCTCTTTCATTTCTATTTCAAGGTGTTGATATGACTGTGCTGTAAAAAGTATGTTATGCTATAAAGTTCTAAAGCCACGTGTGCAACTTGAAATGAAAGGGACCCAGAAGATGACAGGGGCCTTGAGTTAGGAGGCCACGGAGGAAGCAAAACTCTGATCCTTCCTTTGCTGTCAGGTGACTCATTCTCTTGGCCTCAGTTACCTTCCCAGACAATTTCCAGGTCCTCTGTACTCCTGGCATATGCAGTTTTCTCCCATCTAGTGCTGCTTTCTACATATACTATTTCCCGCATACCTTTAAATATGCTAAGTGGCCCAGACTAGCGAAGACATTTGCACAGCTGTGTGTTCGGTTTTGATGTGATCGTTCGTCCTTGAATGTTATAACAAGAACTACTTTTACAAATCTGTTAACTATGAAAACACATGTGCATGCCACACATTGTAATAGACCAGAATGGTACGAAGTGAAGGGTAACTGTCTCCTTCTCCCACGCGCATCCTGTTCCCACTCTCCAGGTCCCTGTTTCTTAGGGATTCTTCCAGAAAACTTGTACATGCACACGCGCACAGATGTGTATGAATATCTTCTATATCCAAAATCTACTTCCTGAGCCCTTCTGTCTACTGAGTGCAAGCCACCAGGAAGCCACATGTAGTGAAAGGAGAAGGATACAGCTTTGTTCTCCCCCAAATACAGACTCACAGCTTGTTTCCCTGACTACGGCTTCTCCCTGCTCCAATCCACCCCGAATTTGCTGTCAGAGACATTTTCCTAAAATACTGCTTTCTTCGGGTCGCTGCCCAGAGTCTACAATGTTTTCTGTAGAATGTTTCTAAATTTCTCTGCCTAAATTTCAGAACCTTCCTTTCTGTTGCTCCATTCTACCTATTCAAGTATAATTATTATTAGTAGTAGTAGTAGTGGTAGTAGTATTGTTATTCCTAACTCTGAATGCTCACCTTCAGGAATGTCCATTTTATCTTGTTCTCTAGGGAAATGCTACCCTCAGGGTCACGTCTGGGCTTTTGCTCCTGTGCTTCACTTGAGTAGTTTTCTTTCCCTTTCTACCTCGGGCAATGTCCCTATAGGTTATGACTAGTCCTTGCATTGTGTAGGTGAGGAAACTGAACATAGAGAGGTTAAGTGATTTCCTACAAGTCACATGCCTATTTTCTGGCAGAGCTAAAACTAACTCTTAGAATGGACCACTAGTCTTTGCTTTAAACCACACTCTTAAACCCCAGAGGTGGTATCACTGGACACACCCAAGTCACCATGAAGAAAAGAGTAGATTCAGTGCAGTAAAATACATTACTCTTTAGGTGTGTTCATTGTCACCCATGTGTGATACAGAAAGTGCTTACTGTTCATTTTGGAGGGGATATACCACGGTGCTGATCAGTCCTTGAGTGGGACACTGGAGCTAAGCAAACTTGGCAAGCCCTTCTCTACTTTCTTATCTGTAAAATGGGGCTAACAATATTTGCCATGCAAACTTAATCAGAGAGGAAAAGCCTAAGACTTTTTTTGTCAGTTAGAGTGAATGACCTCTCATTTTGGATCATGATGGCCCAGATGCTATTTCTTCTCCTCCATATTGTCTCAGGTAAAGTGTGAAGATTAAAGATGAAGTAAGTAAAGTTTTGGTATTGCGTGAATGCTCACTGAATTTAACCCTGATGATTTGCTCAAAAACCCAGTCCCTCCAAGACTGGAAACGTGTCCTGTTTGAGCTCAGGTTCTCCTTTACTCACACACCTGCTCACAACTTTCACCGCACAGCCTGCTTCCTGCCCCCAGCATGTGTTTCTGAACTGCTGTCCTAGGCCAGCTCCCTAAAGGTCTGTCTGGGGTTTGTATACCATCTGCTTCTAGACACTCGTCTCTGCCGAGATACTCACCTTTTTATTCCTTGACTCTCTAATGCTGAACATCTGTCTAAATAACTTCTCCCCCTGTCGCCGTCATCTGGCTATGATGTTCCATCTACCTGGAGGCACCCAGCTTTCTTCAAGCCCTTCCTCCATTCCTACCACGGTATATTGTGCCCACAACTCGACCTTTCCCCATCTGGACCATTCTCCTACCCGCCAAAGTCAGAACTCTGTGGTTTGGGGTTGCATTATGACTTTCATGGTTTCTAGGCACTTTTATATTGGTGGTCCCCATCCTTCACAAAAAATATTAAGGATCACATTTTATGAAAGTGTTGGTATAAAGACTAATTAGTATTACTCAGGCTTGATTCATTATCATATATATTCATGTTTTTCTTCTGATTTTAAAAGACAGTAAAATTAAAATATATTCCTGGGCCCTACTCACTGTGTATTCTGTGTCGAGTGGGTAAGTTGGCCCTTCCAGAGTCAGTTGTTCTTGAGTCCAATTTTGTCATAAATTTGAGACATGGCAGAGAGAAAGGAGGAATAGAGGTAGTTAAAAAGAAGACAACATTTTTCAGTCTACCTTGTATAGTCAATGGTTTCTCATTTTAGTGCCTGATGCCTCCTTTCCATTTTTAGTCCCTAAACCGATCTTCTGCAGAGTGAATCCTTTCAGCTCACTCCTAGGCCTAGGCCGATTTGGATGGATCACTTTAAGAAGGGTGGGTCTATCAGAGTTTGGAGAGGCTGCAGCCTTCCTCAGAACAAGTGAGGCTGAGCTGCTTTTGCTCCAGGTTTTGCCCTTGATGCTAAGACGTGTAGTGGCTGCTGGCTTCACTTTATTTTACTGCTTCCAGGTGGCAACTGAGATATTTGATTGGTTGAGAGGAGCCACCAGTTCTGGAGCCTAACTTATTTGCTTGGGGTATAACCCACCTCTAGGAACCTTTGACTGAGAGATTGAGGAATCAGAGTATCCAGGGTAGGGACGGAGGTTTGCAGAGAAGAGGAGGCGTGCGGGGAGGCATGCCAGGCTCAGGTCCTGCCTACTTGGCAGTGAGACAGGTTTTCTCTTCCAGGATGCGCTATTATAACACAGAAACCCCCAGGAGTAACCCAGATAAAGGCTTTCTCAGAAGCCTCTTAGTTGTCTGTCCGTGAATGCCAGAGCAGGGAGAGGAGGCTGCGATTTAGACTGCAGGTGTGGACTGCATGCTGTGAAGACGGAGAAAGGAAAGGACTCTGGAAGGCAGGACAAATAGAAGTTGCCTCTGGGCCTCTTCAGAATTGACTAATGTTGGAACTTTGCTCTCTGGCTGTCTTCTAGGTCAGCGGGGTCACTCAGCCAACACTAAACAAAAGATAATTGGGACACTAGCTCACCCTGTTTAATAATTTCTTGGTGGTTACAGGCAAAAACAAAGGTTAATGAGGATTTAGCCTTAAAATAATGGCTAAGTGCTATACAAAAAGCTCTAAATAAATGATATATTTTCCCTTCTCCCTTGACGTGTCTGGGCTGCATGGCCATCTTCTGAATTGCAGCCAGTTGGAGATTTGGAGTCAGAGTCGCCCTGTGATCTAGCATCAAGCCACCTACATATTTAATTTCAAAATTATTAAGCAATGCAACATAAATACTGAGTGAGTGTTGTTCTAGTTCTCAGAATTAGTCAACATTAGGCTTTAATATGACCAATTAGAATTCCAGCCAGTTATGTAGGATATTATATTTCCGTCACAGACCAGTCCTGGATCAGTTCCCAGTTTCTAGTCATTGGATTTCATTACTATGATTGCATTTTAGAGTAGCTAATTATAATCCATCAAATCAAATACAATAACAGAACTATCCCTGAGGCCAAAACTTGTCATGCAGAAGCTTATCGCAGGTAGTTCGATAACGAAGGACAAAACCATGGTAGTGCCAGGGAGAAAATGAAAATCGGGCCAAAGCATTAAAGATAATTGGATGATACATTTAGTAGACTCAGCACTGTAAATAATTACTTAAAATATAACAATCTCATAATTTTTAATTAATTTTTTTTTTTTTTTTGGCCAGACAATTTTTCCTCATAGAACTGCACTGGCAGCAAAAAGAAGAGAGTTTTAAATCCCCCTGGACTAGTAGACAATGGAGTTTGCTTTTTTGAACTCAGTCCAACTTAAAGCAGTGTGATTAGAGTATTTGGCATGTAGTCTTAGTTTCAAATTTTCTGTCCTTGACCCTCTCTAGCTGTGTAATTAGAGCAAATCACTTCTCCTTACTGTGCCTAGGTTTTCTCATCTGTCAAATGGGATAATAATTCTTCCTCTACCTAATCTTCCTCCATGAGAACCAAATGAGACAATAAATGTGGAAAACAAACACAACATATTATTATGATACTTGGGAAAGAAAACTAGAATTGTTGGGTGTCAGGGAGGAAATACGCTTTTCGAGATAAAGACAACACACCATTCAAATGTAAATGATTTTTATATAAGGACGTAAACGATCTACTTAAAAAAACTACAAAACTGAATATTTATTACTCCAATTTTGATCAATATCATAGAAAAAAGACTTGAAAGAGATGCTTCAGCTAGATAACAGTGGTCATGTCTGATATCCATCATGGGTGATTTAAAAAAATATTCTTTATACATTTCTCTACTTTTTAAGTTTTCTCCTTTATATTAGAAAAGATATGTAATTACCTAAAAATACATAATCATCTAGGCAAACCTCCTGAGTATACAGATGAGAAAACTAAAGCTCAAAGATGACACCATTCTTTACATCTTATTACTAGCACAGCCAGGACCAAAATCCTGGTGGCCTGACTCAAATCCATTTCTGTCTACATTTCCATCTCTGCAATTATTCATGAACTCAAAGAATTATAAGTTGACTGAGTTCATTTACTGCATCTTCAAAAACATCCTCATCAGGGACTGGGCCTCAGATAGGGAAAGGTTCCAAAAATTCTTCTCTCCCACTATTTCCAGGGATGATAAAAGAAGTCGCTTATCATGAGGTAGGTGATGAATCCAAACCTTGAGAGAAAAATTGGGGAAGAAAAAGCTAAGCATATAAGGTAGAGGAAGCATGTTGTAATTGAAGGGCTCTGATTTAGGAGGGAGGTGATTTAATTTCTAGAGTCATTATTCTAATGACTGCCACTAATTAGCTATGTGACTATGGACAACTCAATCTCTTTTCTTGGGTTGTTTTTCCAAACAAGCAAACAAAAAAATGTGGGGGGAGGAAATCTGTGCCAGGTGATATTTATGTTTTTTCAAATGATAATATTTGGTTTAAAATGCAGAGTATTTGCCTTAAATATACAAAGTAAATGTGAAATGGGTGCTTTTCATAAACAAACTTAGTTTCACAGATATAACACAAAGCAAATTCCATTTTTGCAAAAAGAGACCAAAAGAAGAAATACAATGTAAATACAGTATTTAAAAACACAAAAAACAAGTAGAAGCAAATGAAAAATCAAGTCAGATAGGAGTGGAAAAATCCTCTTCCCGAGCAATTTTAGTGGCAAATTGCAATCAGGGAAACGGGGCAACACTGTGTAGTTGGTGACGGCGAGAAAGTATTGAGCACCAGAATGCTTTGCAGAGACAAGCATGGTGGAAGAAGGGGTGAGTGCTGCCCAACTTCACCCCCTTCCTACACACTCTGTCCCCAAGTCTGCCTCTCCACCTCTGAGGAGAGCACCTGGTGAGGGCCCTGTCCTGAAGCAAGGAGGCCTCTCTAGCTTTTGTGAGTCCTGTGTTAGGGGCAGTGGTGGTGAAGGAGTTGGCATCACCACCAGTGGTATGGCTGCAGCGGGGTTTCACCAATGCACCCCCTAGCCAGGGTTTATATTCTTCCTCCTCCAGCAGAGGCTCTCCTCTTCCCTTCCCTCTATCTACTTGAGTTGCTTTGATGGGGGACTTTTGTGAGATTCTGGTAAGGCTCACTTTCCTTAGGATGGCCACGGGGTTTGAAAATTAATCTGGGGAACGTAATTTGGTGGTTACCAGAAGGTAAAGGGGTTGCGGGGGGGGATGAGGGTGAGGGGGATCAAATGTATGGTGATGGAAGGGGAGCTGACTCTGGGTGGTGAACACACAGTGTGACTTATGGATGATGTGATACAGAATTGCACACCTGAAATCTATGTAATTATACTAACAATTGTCACCCCAATAAATTAAAAATAAATTAAAAAAAAAAAAAAGTAGGTTTCTTATTCATCTTCCCTGGCTAGTTGCCTCAGGCAGGAGAGAACTTGAGAAGTTTCTGAGTGAGGCCAGAGAAGCGGCCTCAGGTATTCATATGAGTTCTAGCTCATTTCACCAGAAACCTCTCATTGGTTAATCACTTTGTGGAAGGCTGCTTTGCTTAGGGGTGGGTCATGGGCGTGAGGAGGCTGAGGAGAAAAAAATAACATATAGGGGAAAAAAGTATGAACCAGTTTTGCTGCATGACAAAAATAACTTATATATCTCTCTTCAATCCACCCCCATCCAATCCTACTATGTCATTCTCTGAGCAGGATTTCATTCCAAAATTTAAAATAAGGTCTAAAGAAACCCTGAGCGACAGACATGACCACTATCCTAAATTTTCACTTAGTTGTAACCAGACCTTTCTGAGTGAGGTGTTTTGGAAGGGAGCTGGGAAGGATCAGAGCGTCAGGACAACCACCCAGGACCTGGGGTAAGTAGGAGCTAAGTTTTGGGGTGAGGAGGAGTGGGTAAGGTTTGGGCAGGTAACTTTCTTGTAGTAAAATGGACTATGATGTTCCTAGCCTCTCCTTGCTGAAATATTTCTTGTTCCTACAGAGTCATTGTAGGATGACCTTGCGTGACGTTATCTAATTTTGCAATTACCTGTATTGGTGATCCCAAGTCAGCAAGTGATGTAGGATTTGCCAGCAGTTTCTGGGTGTAGGCTGGCATCATGTCTCTTGAGACAGAAGAATGGAAACCCTGACTCAGGCGAGGCAAAGAGTTGTAAAAGAAGATAGTTTATTAAAAGCAGGAGAAGAGGTTGCAGCTCCCAAGCGGGAAGGGGTACCCGAAACTGGGAAGCCCACTAGCTGAGGCAAAAGACTTTTACTTTTATACCTTCCCTTGCCTGCTTGGGGAAGGAGACTGGGGCCTTCTAATGGAATTCATCTATTAGGTTTGTCCTGTTTGCCCATGATGCTGAAGGGATTAACGAAATAACCTATTCCTACCTACTAGATCTGCTCCTTTGTTCTGCCAAAAGGGATTTGAGATAATTTATTAACCTCAAGGCGTATTCTCATATCTCTGTCCTGGAGTGAAGGAGACATTGCAGAACCTGGAGTTTCAGGATATGGCCGCTGTTTTGTTTATTCCACCAGGGACCCCCCATACACCCTGTCTACCTAACAACGTGCTAACTAACCTGTCTCAATCTCCCCTCTGAAAACGTAACCCTAACTGCTGTTAGGGGGTATGAGCGATGACCGCTCTGGCTACTTCAGGCTGAGGAGGGACGTAGAAAGAGACTGGCAGCTAGGGCTTGTCCAGAGGTCTATCTAAGGGTCCCCAGTAGAAGAGCAGATCCAGAGGAGGGTTTTGTTGCTTTGGAGGCCCTTGTAGCCAGCTAGCGAGTGGTGCACTAGCAGAGATGCACCGTAGGCAACAGCAAGCGGTGATTCCTATAATAATGAATAAGAGAAATACGAGAAAGGCTCCTGCTAAGCTAGCAAGCCAGGAAGTAAGGAAGGATAAATCTAAGCCAAAGACTTCTGTCTGTTGTTTAATATTGGAAACTATATTACGGATTTATTGTATCTTATCTTCTATTAAATGAGAATTATCAGAAAGATAGAAGCAGCATAATCCTTTACAATTTTCACATCCTTGATTGTGTTTGAGGAGTAGGTAGTCTATGGCAGCTCCGTTCTTGAGAACTGCTTCTTTGACTTGTCCTAACTCTTAGCCCAAGGCGTGTATAGCCTGTGAAGTAGCATTCAGGGCCTCTGCCATTGAACAAGCCATGTGGCTAGTTCCACATTTAAGGCTATGGTCATAGCAGGTACTGCAAAGAGCGATAAAGAAATATATTCAGCTGGACTAAATAAATGTATATCGCTGTCACAGCTGGGATCTAGAATGAGTTCTCTGCGATGTCTAACCCGACGAGGCTTTTGGGGTACGAAGACAGTTAACCTTCCGAGAGAGCAGGGTCCCCTGGTACTATAAGCTGGAACATAGGAGTAAGCCACCTTCCCACAGAGAAGGAACTATCCAGCGGGTAGTTTAACATGTGCATTGGCATAAATTGTAACAGTGATGGAGCTGCAGTTAGGGCCATCATCAGTCGAAAGAGCAGCACAATGGTTGGGGCAGCCGGTGAAAATAACACATTGATCAGCTGGAGTGACAGTTCTAACCTGTACAGAGAACACGCTCATGTTTTTTTGGATGATAGTGGGACCCCAGCTGTAGATATCGGAATAAGATATGGGCTTATCAATGTATTGAAGAGTGGTATAATTCTTTATACAACTTAAGGGGGTGCAGATTCCAACTAGACAAGAGGTAAAGGTTTGTTCAACACAAGCAGAATTAGCAGAAACCAGATCATATCTATCAGTATGAAAGTGTCCAATGTATATTGTGTACAACTATTATAGTTATAATCAATGTGTTTTCTCGATGGAGAAGAAGACATGCTGGACACGTGATGACAAGAACGCTTACGTTGAGGCCAAGGTTAAAGGGAGTGGCGATGATGGCAAAATAATTGTTGAGACAGCAGATGGACAGGTAAAGGAATCTTTATTTCATCTCAGGGATGACTAAGTTTTCAATTTAATCAAATAATTAAATGTTTTTTTCACTAATAGTTTAATTAAAGACCTGGGGTAGGAGATGCCACTGATATGCTCTGGAAATCTCATTCATCTATAAGAAACTCCTCCACTTGTTATCAAAGATTTAATGACCAACATTGAATAAATCAGTGTAAAATGATAGCCAGTGGTAAAGATCATTGAATCTAGAACTCACAACTTTTTCCACTGCTTTCATTAATGTTTCAGGTTTTTTTTTGAAAGGTCCCCCTGGAATGAACAATGACCTAAGGAGCAAATTGTTTGTAGGATCAACAAAGAGATGGATAATTTGAATAAGAATGGCACAGTGTCAGAGAAGCCAGGAGTTGAGGGAATGGCCAGTAAATGTCAAATGCTAGAGAAAAAGATTAAGGGCTTGGACAAAGCCTTGCATTTCATAATTAGGTCACTGATGACCTTTTAAGGAAAAGTTTAGGGCAAGTGTTGGGGCATAAGCTAGACTGTAAGGGGTCACAGAGGGACTGTGTACTGAGGTTGTAAAAGTCCCCAACCCCGACGCCCTGTCACCTAGGCATTCAGAGCAGCAGGGTGATACTGAGCAGAGGGCCCACTCTCAGAACCTTCACCTACATCACCGACCTCAGGTTGCCTGCCAGCCCCCGGCAGTGAGCTGGTTGTACTCCTGGCCTGGCTCGGATGAACACTTCCTTGTAGATTTCACAGATGATCCCCTGCCCATATTCACTTCTCCAGTCTCCTTCCAATTCTGTCCCAACTGCATAAGTTCCTACAGCATCCTATAACAGACAAGTAGAATCATTATCGGAAAGTTTGTCTTCTTCACACCCTTATCTTTGTATTTGGACAATTTATGATCTAAAGCTTTGCCACTTGAATTGTAAAATTCTGGAGGCCACTCATAAACTACTACTTATATAGTGTCTTGATATGCCTTCCTGGTAGTATCTGGACATAAAAACATCCCAAATTAGGTAGATTTTATATAACTGACTGATGGAATTAAGGGAGGAATTTGGGCCTTATCAGTAGGAACGTAAGTAGATAGGCAAGGGAAAATTCAGAATGTTCTACATAAGGAAAGAGAAGGACTTAGTTTGAGCCATTTAGTCTTGGGACAATCTCTTACTAAAAGGAAAAAAAAAGCAAAACAGATTTGAATGTCTCTTTTCCATCATTGTTCATACCAACTTTTTGAACAACTTTATTGAAATATACTTTAGATACCATATATCACCTCTTTAAAATATACAATTTAATGGTTTCTCAAATATTCAAAGAATTGTACAAATATCAGCATAATCTAATTTTAGAACATTTTCATCATCCCAAGAATAAATCTTACACCCATTAGCAGTCACTCCCCTATCTCTCCTCCCCGCGCCAGCCCCAGGCCACCACTGATCTACTTTCTTTCTCCACAGATTTGCCTATTCTGGCCTTTCAGATAAATGGGATCATACAGCATGTGATCTTTTGTGTCTGGCTTCTTTCCCTTAGTATATATAATGGTTTTGAGGTTCATTCATGTTGTACCATGTATCAGTGCTTCATTCTTTCTATAGCTGAATAATATTCCATAGTATGGATATACTATACTTGTTTATTCATTCATCAGTTAATAGGCATTGGGTGTTTTACATGTTTTGGCGATTATGAACAATGCTGCCGTGAACATTCATACGCAAGTTTTTGTGTGGACAAGTGTTTTAATTGATCTTAGGTATATATACCTAGGAGTGGAATTGCTGAGTCATATAGTAATTCATATGCGTAGCATTTTGAGGAACTGCCAAACTATTTTCTAAAGTAGCTGAATGATTTTACATTCCCCCCAGCAATGTCTAAGAGTTGTAATTTCTCTACATCCTCACCATCACATTATTATTTATCTTTCTAATAGCCATTCTAGTGGGTATGAAGTAGTATTTCAATGTGATTTTATTTGTATTTCACTAATAACAAATAATGTTGCATCTTTTCACATTCTTATTGGCCATTGGGTGTCTTCTCTAGAGAAATGTCTATTCAAACCCTTTTCCCATTTTTAATTGGTTTATTACTTTTTTGTTATTGAGTTGTAAGAATTCTTTATACATTCTGGACACAAATTCCTTTATCAGATATATGAGTTGCAAATATTTTCTCCCAGTCTGTGTGTTGTCTTTTCACTTTCTTGATGGTGTCCAACTCAATTTTATTAGACCTCCAGATGAGAGGCATGGTCTTCTGAGCACATCTCCAAAACAGCTACCCTGTTTCCCCGAAAATAAGACCTAGCCGGACAATCAGCTCTAATGCATCTTTTGGAGCAAAAATTAATATAAGACCCGGTCTTATATTTTATTATAAAAATAAGACCGGGTCTTATAAAAATAAGTAAAATAAGACTGGGTCTTACATTAATTTTTGCTCCAAAAGACGCATTAGAACTGATTGTCCGGCTAGGTCTTATTTTCGGGGAAACACGGTATCTTTCTACACTATTTAAGGTGATTTGTAAATATAATGTGGTTACAACTATGATTTTAAAAAGAAATCATAGGAAAAAGAGCATGAAAGCAAGAAGTTAATGATGTATAGAGGAGTCTAAAGGTGGTTTGTTTTGCCCTGTTTGGCCTTCCATCATATAATGGAGGTCCCGTGCCAGCAGCTCCACTCTGCATCTCCCTGGTTCCAGGCTTCCTCCTCCTGATATTAGAAGTGACTGTACTTCCAATCACTGTTGGTCCTTATAACATTAACAGAGGCAATCAAGCCAGTGGATGTAGAGTAATATTTATGGAAGAACATTGGTGATGTTCTACAGAAGAGAAGGAGTCCTTGAAATATGAAAATTGAAGGGACTCAAAAGAAAAGGGATTACTGTTGGAACAACAAGAATACAGAGAGTGTGAGAGCCTTGGAAGGAGAAGCCATCACCCACCAGGATTAAATGGAGCAACCAGTTGATGTCAATATTTATTAATTAAGGAAAAGGAGCTATAGGAAATGGTGTTAGGAAATTTTGAGAGGAACTCTAAGCTAAACTATTTGGTAGTAGTAATGCATCCACATTAATTAAGAGATCATATTTATTGAATACCCGCCATGATCCTAACATTGTGATAGGAGCTTTAATAAAGATAGAAGACAACATCAAAATTCCTTTTTAAGCTGCTTGTAATCTAGCTGGGAAACAGTGTAACATAGTCAATTATTAAAACATGCACGAGAACTAATAATGTCAAGATAGTACAGGTTGAATATATGGTAGAAGAATGTTAAAAATGAGCTGGGCAAGTTGGGGCAGATTTGGGAAAGAGGCTATGTTTGAACTAAGTCTACAAGGATGAGTCTGCCTCCTTGACCCTTCACTCCAGATTCCTTCTTCTAAACCTCCAGGATGTGTTGAGACATCGGGAGAGGGACCAGATCATGCATAAGAGGATGTGTATACTCTCAAAGGCAATCCGAGTCCGTGGGAAGCTACAAGATTAGGGCACTGCAATTTAGAAAATTTTGATTCAACAAATACACTGTTGTAAACATCATCTTCAGGCAGTGAGAAAACGTGGGCAGGAGGAACACCTGCTTCTTCCATTGAGGATGGTTTAACTTCTTCTGACTCCATCCTCTAATGGGCCATCTTTCTCTCAACTCGTTGAAAAATTCCCTTCAATGGCAAAATAAATGAGCATAGGAAAAATAGGGCAATAGATCTTATGTTTTTCTCTCTGCAGAGTCTGTGTGTCAAGGAGGAGGAATCCAGCAGAGGAATCCTCCAAAGTTTGAAGTGATTGAAGACGTGGCAATACTGACCCACCTCAACGAAGCACCTGTGCTGCAGACCCTGAAGAGGCGCTATGACCACTGGATAATCTATGTATCTATATATGCTATACTACTGAAATACCATGTTGGCACTCATGTCGGCGATGTCCCAGCCCTCTCCTGGGTGAAAAAGATATCATTGAATACAAGCATAGTCACATGGGGATAATCTTTGAAGAATGCCCCCTAGGAAGTGTCCTTATCTTAGCAATTTCCCCAGTTTTATTTTGTCAGTATTAATATCCCTTCCCACAAGTTGTCACACTAAAGTAAAGGCATGAAGTTTGGAGCCTGATAGACCAGTGTCTATATATCAGCTCTTGTCACTTACTAGCTAAGTTTTTTGTCTTCTTGAAGTCAGTTTATCAGTAAAGTGGGATACTAATGTCTGTCTCTCCAGTGTAGCTTGGAGGATTTAGTAAAAGAATCTAGATAAAGCACGTAGTTCAGTGCCTATTACCTAGTTAGTGCTCAACGAAAGGAATGTTTTTCCCCCATCATCGTTAAATTGGTGATGGTTGGTTGCTGAGACTTTGATTTATTCAGGACATATTCAGCAGAAGCAGCACTGAGTAGACTAGGATAAGATGATGGTATTTGGGACCCATGACAATAGAAACCTTGACGTGTAGCTAGCTTGCTCCTTGGCTCTCTGATTTACTGTGTGACCGTAGGAGTTTCTCTGGGATGGAGCAACACAATTACCACAAACTGGGAGGCTTAAAACAATAGAAATTTATTCTGTTACAGTTCTAGAGGTCAGAGTTTTAAGTCAAATCAGCAGAGTCAACCCCCCTCTGGAACCGCTAGGGGAGAATCCTTTCTGGCCCCTTTCAGTTTCTGGTGGCTATTAACACTACCTGTGTTTATAGCACTCCAACCTCTGCCTCCATCTTCACATCATCTTCTCCTCTGTGTGTTTCTTATGAGGACACTAGCCACTGGATTTAAGGCCCGCCCAGATGTCGTCTTGACATCCTTAACTTAATTACACCTGAAAAGATCCTTTCTCCAAATAAGATCATATTCACAGGGAATCTGGGAATTAGGACATAGACATATCTTTTGTGGCCCACCATTACGGTGACTGAGTGAGCCCACGTGAGTTATTCCCCTTCAGTGCCTTAAACGTCAGGTTTCTAATCTTACTGAGGCACAGATTCCCTCCTGGACTCAAATGCCCGATAGCTGGATCCTGAAATCTACAGGCCTACAGCTATCATCCTCTCTGTCTGAAAAGTGTGTGTATCAGACATGTCAGTAGTTAGCAGATCTCCCAGGGGAGAGGTAATCCCAAGTCCTGTTGTTCCTCTAACCTGGTTCTGTCTTTTCTTGTTAGAACTCCTTTGTCTGCAAGCATCCCAAATCTCTTCTCCTTTCAGTTCCTTTGTAAGTAAATATTCAAGCAAATGTTACCTGACAGTGAAAGAGCTGACACACCTAGAAGTATTTCTCACCAGTTTTCTGAAATCTTTTTGGAACTTCCCTCAGGCATATTTGGGTCTCTTTTGTGTGAGCATAAACCCTTACAAACGGCTTCCAGTGTATCAGAAAGAAGTCGTGGCTGCTTACAAAGGGAAGAGAGATCAGAGGCTCCCCCGCACATTTTCGCTGTTGCCAATACGGCCTTTCAGGATATGCTTCACAGCAAGTGGCTGCCCTACAAAATGAAAGGTAAAAATATCTGATCTACTTTTTCTCTGTGTCACTAAGTGGCACGTAGGTATTGTGAGCAGAGCTCGGCCTTTACAGTTACCTAATCACTTGAAGCCTCCTTTTCCTTCTGGATAAAACGTGAGCAAAATAGAGCCTTGCACTTAGGGTTATGAGGGTTATTAGCTCGTACATCAAATTAAGTGAGATAATGCTTTGAAACTGTTCAGCCCAGTGGCTGGCCCAGAGTAAGCCCCCTGTAGATGGCAGCTTTTATTATATAAAGTGCCCGCTAGACTTTCTGGCATAAAGTTTTTCTGTAGCTATTATGACACCATACTTTTTGAAAGATTTAGTATGGCAAAAATTGTCAACCATTAGCTGGTTGTTATTTGTATTTGGAGCAAGGAAATAGGCCTAGAATTTGTGTGTTCTTACGACTGGCACACATAGGGGCAGTAAAAATAATCTATTTTACTCTATTAAATGGTAATTTTTTCTAACTGTATACAGAGCAAATCCCGTCCTTGTGTATGACTTCAAATTGCAACAAAGAAATTTTGAATAAGTTCATGCCAATAGGTAGCAGCTTTGGCAGAAGAATAGCTGACATTTTCCTTTCTTTTTGTAGATCGAGAGAATCAGTCTATACTTTTCACATAAGTGTTTGCCTTGCTTTTTCTTTTTGGCCAGCAGTGAGAGTTTCAGTAGAAACAGACATCTACATTTCACTAGGAATAAAAGACAAATTCTCTGTCTATAAATCGTTTGATCTTTAGATATAGAATACATTCTAAGAAAGAATAAGTTACTCCAGAAATTTTCATAACATAAAGTGATTACTCCAAATATGGTGCCAGCTAGGCTGCCTCCACCATTTTAGGAGATACTTTAGAACGCACAAGTGCACAAGCTGGTCTTAATTACCTTCTTGATGGAGAGAGCTCCCTATCCAAATAATAATTTCCAAAGGTCTCTGGACTGGTTAATTAGGCAGATAGACTGAAAGTCCAATGGGGATGACCATGGAACAGATAACATGCTATTGTGCCAGCCAGATTGGGGCAGACTAAGGTATATTAAGTAGTGGGAACTCAAAAAATGGTGAGACTTAGAGGGACAGGACAGCGGGTGTAGAGGAAGGAAGGAAAAGTCTTCAATGATACCATCTTGTATATTAATTTTGATGGGAAAAGCATTGGCTGGCCAGGTGAACTGTCAGCATGGTGGCTGAGTGGATAGCTGAGACTCAAGAGTGAAGTGCTCAAGTCGTTGGTCTTCCTGTGCAATGGTGATGCCACCTCATGTGTTGAGCTCTCCACTGGCTTCAGACGTCCCAAGAAAAATAATAGGGCCTCAGAGTCTTAGAGCTTAGAACTCTTAGTTAGAGTTCAGCCCTTAGCAGAGGGGATAGACTATTTTTTGGAGTTTCATACAGGTTAAGGCAGGCCTTGATCCTATGATGCTTTGGGTGATGAGGCTATAAATTTACCACTGTGCTGTCCCCATTTTACAAAGTTAGCTTGTTATCAAAGTTAGAAAAGCCCATTTACCTGGTGAAATGATTGGTGGGCCCTCTGAGAATTAGTCACTTAAGGTCCAAACCACCTTCCCTAAAGGCTAGGGTCATCAGCACCTTGAATGGCCACTTTTAATATTTCCTAATCCCTTTGACTACCATGAGCTGGGAGACTCCCATAAATATGCACCAATAGAAGTCTGCTTCCTTTACCAATAATGTCTGGATCAAATTCCAAATGCCCGATGGATGTACCCTCAACCTTAATCACGTTTCAGGTTCTAAAGAACTTTATCTTCTCTCTATTTAATTATTTTTATCCTTGGTGATTTTAAATTTAGCTCACTTTGCTTAGCTCCATTAACAGGTTAATGGGTTTTATAATTTGAAGATAGCTAGACCATGAGAGTTTGTATGCAAAATAAAATTAGATAATCCGGAATGGAACTCAAAATCAGTGAGTTATTGGAGCTGTTAGAGCCTCTCATCTTTCCATGTCTGACATTGACATTTTGCTTTTTTCAATTCATTCCTGGATATTTCCTGCTGTTTTTGCAAAGTAAGAAGTGTAAAAAGCAATCTGGTCCGATTTTCAAAACATGGAAAGTTTCTTTTCCAATCATCATATTCCTGAATTTGATTGATTTCTTTAGATATCTGATGTGCATTTGTTTGTTTAATCTAGCCATTGAGCCTATGATAATGCATAACACAATACATAGTACATAAGACTTCTATAAAAATCTTTGCTCATATAGCCTTTTACTTATTTAAAGGAAAGTAGACCTATAATACTTACAAGCGATATAGTGTTTCTAAATCCATATAATTTTCTTCCATAAAAATGGGTTTTTGAGGCTGACTGGAAGACAAAAAGCCATGTTGCAAGTTGGGTGCTAAGTAGTCATTCAGACTCATGCTGCACAGATGACCTGCTGTGGTCCATGAACCTGAGCACACATGATTCAAATTCAAGACCAATACCATTGTAAGCCATTGCTTGATATGGATTTCTGGATTACTTAGGAATGATAGCAAACAAATATACAATTTAACAGTGCCAAGAGTCTGCTGTGTTATCTTAGGATAAAATTCAGATGTTAGGATTAGATGAGACGAGATGGTGATTAACAAGGGGGGAAAATAATATGGAATGAAGTTGAAAAATAGGCTGTGACATTTGTTGTTTATTTTGGTAACTATCCATTTTCTTTTCCCATTCAGGCCAATACCAACCAAAAGAGAAGCATTGCAAATAAGTGAGCTCTCACATATATTTATAGGGGCGTCATGTATTAAGTCAGTCTCTTGTCCATCTGTTTTTCTGAGTCCCCTTTCTAGAATAACATTTTATCACCAAATCTGGAAGCAGCTTTGGCTACTGGTTATCAAAGCAAAAATGGGTTTGACTTGGGGATGGAGGGCTTGCCACATTACAGAATTCTGCTAAAATCTTCATCAGCTGTACTTCTCTTACCTGTGTCTCCGGGGACTTTAGAAGAGCAAATCAAGCAAGTCAGTCTAATCCTGGAAGCATTTGGAAATGCCAAAACCCTGAGAAATGACAACTCCTCTTGTTTTGTAAGTGGTATGATTGAGCAGTCTCTCAGAGTCTTTATTTTTAAGCAAATGGTAAAATTCATGTCTGAACACATAGGTATGAAAAAATGTCTAGCACATCTAAGAAGGTCTTTGATTAAAGTATATAATATTCGATTCCTCAAAAAAAATTTTAACCAGTTTCATCATTAATACAATTAAAGATACATAAAAATATGTACCTGAGAATCTCCTATCTGTCAATTTTAGGAAGAACATATTTGTCATAATAATTCCAAATTCCTTTCCACTAATAATGTTTTATATTTTATTACATTTTAAATATTTGAAAGTACTTTCTCCTTTATAATTTTCTACACTCCTTACAACATGTCAATTTAATAAGCACTTCCTAATTCACTTATTACAATTATTGTTTCTATTCCTGCCTATGGCCCTCTCTACCCCTGTATAATTTTAACTGGGAATATTTTCTTATTGGGAGAAAGTATTTTTTAAAGTAGTTTTTCATAGCTAGCAATCCCATGATAGAGGAAGAATTTGGATTTCAAACCCTAGTTTCACAAATCCATTTTATGCCAAGAATGAGTGTGGCAGGGAGCCACTGTATAATTTATAACGAAATTTACAGAAGGTTTCCTGTTTGAATCTCTGGGCATAATTAAGTAATAGCCTCCTGCTGATTTGGCTAGTTTCCCTCTAAGGCTTTAGATGTACTTGCAATGTCTGGCTGCATAGCAGGTGCTAATGTTGGACCATAAAAACGACTGCTAGATTTGGATTTGTTAAAATGTGAAGGGATTTTTCTGCTGAAATATGAAAAAAAGAAAGCCAGAAAAAAAAAAAGAAAGAAAAACAATAGGAAAGAAAAGGAAGAAAGCAAGGAAGGGAGGGGGAGAAAGATGAGAAGGAAGAATAAAAGAAAGGAAAGAGAATAAAAGAAAAAGAAAGACTATCGAGATAAAGAAAGATAAATAAGAGGGAAAGAAAGCAATTGAAAAGAAGAACAAGAAAAATGTTGGAAGGATGGAAGGCAATAACGAAGTAGAGAAGAAAACTAAACAAAAATAGATGAATGCAAGAAGGAAGGGAGGAGAGAAAGGACAAGAGAGAAAAGGGGGTTCAAAAAATCCAGGTTAAATTTTTTCAATTAATACTGTGTGTGTGTGTGTGTGTGTGTGTGTGTGTCCTATTATCCTGCCTTTTTTTTAACTTACCGGCTCAATCCCCCCGAGCAGCCACTCTCCTTCCCTTGCCAGGCTGCTGTCCTGCTCTGATTCCTTCCTTGCAGGGGCAGGCCTCCTCCAGCCTGCCCTGCCCAGCACCCACGTGTCATCCACAGGCTCTAGCTGCCACTGGCCTGTCTTCTTGGCTGTGTCTGGCGTTCTGCTGCAGGCTCTTTCACCTCTGGGCAGTCTTTCTTCCCCACTAGATCCTGTCTTTGACTTTTCATTGAGAAGGAAGGAAGGGAGCCCCATCTATTATTTTTGCCAAAGTGGTGTTTCAAAACATAAATCATATCACATTACTCCTCTGTTTAAAACCACCCAGTGTTTCCTGAGCACACATATAACAGAACCCTTCTCCTGTCTGGGCCTACATGGCTTCCGTAATACAGTGCCTGGTGCCTGTCTCCTTCTCAGGCTCCGTTTTTCTGCCCTGCCCCCTTTTCTCTTACATGCTAAACTCAGGCACAATTGCCTTTTCTTTAAAGACATGCCTTATGTTCCTGTGTTAGAGCCCTTGCATTAGCTGCTTATACCTAGAATCTGGAAGAGTAGGGACCACATCTGTTTTCCTAATGTGGTATTTCTAATGCCTAGCAGGTTTCCTGGATCCTAGTAGATGCTCAATTAAAGTTTGTTGAATAAACGAAAGAATACGCTAAGCAGATATTATTTTCCTCATTTGGAGATAAGAACACTGAGGCCCAGAGAGAGTCAGTAGTGCACACAGGGACACACGGCTAGCAATTAGCAAGTCTGAGACTAGAATCCAGGACCCCTGCTAGTCCTGATGATTATTCTGGCTGTCTCGACATTGTTACCTCAGACCCATGTTGCCTATTTTTTTCTTAACTTTTAGGAAAGTAGTCACTTTGTGAGTGATGTGTATAGTGAAGCCATTGCAACTGTTTGGAATGTTTCAATAGCAGACTGTTCTGTGTCCCCTTAGAGCAAATTCATCAGGATGCACTTTTGTGCCAGAGGCAAGCTGTCATCTGCAGACACTGACATCTGAAAGTGGTCAATGCACTCACTGTCTGATCACTTTTCTTCTAGGTTTTGCAAGAACACCTAAGTATGTATCTATCCATTTCTCATTCAACAAATTTGCTTGAAAAGTCCCAGGTGATTTTCCAGAAACCTGGAGAGAGGAAATACTACATATTCTATCAAATTCTGTCTGGAAAGAAAGAACACGGTAAATGAATTATTCTGGAGCTGAGGGTCATTGTAAAACAGGAGACAGAAGTCAGATTGTCATACCTGGCAAATGCTATTTGATAAGTCTTTTCTTCTTTAGAGCTCAGTTTATTTACCCTAAAATGTAGGGAATTGAACCAATTATAGAACCGATGTTCTATAATTTTGTATAGGTAGAGAATAAATGATAACACTTTTTTTTCCCAATTTGGTAGTGTTTGGAGGTGAGTAGGATGCCTAGCAAAGTTAAATGAATGAGTGAGTGAGTGTGTGTGTGTGTGTGTGTGTGTGTGTGTGTGTGTTGTAGAGGTGGGGATGGGGTAATAGGAGATCATGATTTCTTGAAGGCAACGGTTGTTATGCTAGTATGAGGAGCAGGATGCACTGGAGGCAGAAATAGTGGAAGGAAGTAACTGTTATAGTCCTGGTATGAAATGACAAGACAGTTGTCTAAGGCAGTGTCTGTGGGAACGAGCGGGGGAGGGGGTAGGTTCATGGAGGACTGTAAAGGTCTTGTCAATGACTGAATATAGGAATGAGAGAGTGATGAGTCAAAAATACTCCCAAATTCTGTAATTTGACTAGAATAAAGGTAGTGCCATGAACAGAAATAGAAAAGAAACTTGTGGGGTGCAAGAATGAATTTCATGTATTCATTCAACATTTATTGTGACACTGACATAGGTATACCAGGCACTGCTTTTTTAAATATGGAGGACAGAAAAGTATCTAAGACAAACAGGTCCCTGCTCTCGTGAGCTTACATTCTACTATGGAAGACAGGTAGCAAATAAGTAAATAAACAAATATATAATTTCAGTGAATAGTAGGTCTACAAAGAAAAAAGTAGGGTGAGGGGACAGAGTGAACTGGAGTTTGGTAGGATAGTGGTGGTTATATTTTAGATAGAATGATTAGGCACAATCTTTCCGAGAAGGCAATATTTTTGCAAATACCTGAATGAGTGAGGGAGCAAGTAGACAAAGATTTTTCAGGAATAAAGTTCAAGGAGGAGGGAATGGTGAGTGCAAAGGCCCTGAGGCAGAGTGCATTTGGTTTACTTGTATTCTTGCAATAGCAAAATGGCCATTGTGGGCAGTGGAGTGGATAGGGTGATATAGGGGAAGATAGGCAGGGCCAGAACACACAGTATCTTGCAGGCTATGGCAGAGTTTACATTTTAAGTGATGTGGGGTGTCATTGGAAGGGCAGAATGACAAGCTGATTGTATTTCAAAGGGGTTGCATATGAGGTAAGCCATTGTAGACAACCGTGTTCCCCCAGGAGTGGATGTGGGGTGAAATCGAAAATCCAGGTGAGCAAATTGATGAGGAACCATTCCCCCAGCCCGTTATGCTTAGGTTAAGTATGGCATAAATCTGGCAATATTTTGACTGCACGGTCATGAACTCCAAAGTGCCCTTACCAGGTGGGAAAAGCTCTGCAAGCTGGACAATTATTTTCACCACGGGTGTAATTAGTGATATAAAACAACCAGCAGCTATTCTCCTTCCCACCTTCCTTCCCCCTAAACCCGGCACAGATTTGTTTTGGGCCTTCCTTTGATTAACCCTGCCAAATCAGAGATTCTTAACACACATTTCTATGTAGTGCAGGATGTTTGACACATAAGGTTCAATGTGAGTACCGGCAGTGACTGCAAGATATTTTGGTGTTTACTAAACTTTTCCTGTTTACTAATACAACCACCTGAAAACTGGGTTACTGTGGAAAATGCATACCTCCCCTGCATTCATCTGTCTTGTTGAATCTTCGCGGGCTGCTAGATTGATTACTGCACAAAGACTGACATCTGCTGGTCCAAACTGAGGATTGTCGATTCACCTGTTTTCAACATGAATTGTCATCGTGTGGGACATTTTTAAATTTAGAACACTTTCTACTTATGTATGCCAAAAGAAAAACTTCAGAGGGTCCTGAGGACTGATACAAGAGGGCACAACTTAGTAATATGAGCATTATGCCCAAATTTCCTAAAGAGTAGCATTTGTGTGCTACGAAAGAGGTAGGTACGGATAATCACAGCATAGAGGCTGGCCACCCATGGAAGGAGCAGAGGAAATGGGGTCATGTGTGACCCCAGAGCCAGCCTCCACCTAGTCTCTACATGACTTGGATCATCGCTTCCCTCCTTTCCTTTCAGTTAAGGTTGACTTCTGTTCTAGGCGTGGCTAAACCCACTTCCTCAGTCCCCTCAGATATGGCTTCTCAAAATCCTTTTCTTTTTAATGTCACCTGTACAGCCTGGTCCTGCACATATCTTCCTTCTTTCCTTTCTTTGGTTTTTTTCTTTCTATTTATTTATTGTACTCATTCTTGCTATTCAACCAGTATATACCCTTCAGGAGGAGAGGTCAGGAATCATGTCCTTGCCTCTTGGAATCCTTGACACTTTGCGTAGTGCCCCCTGAGTCCGTCTACTCATGGCCTGAATGCTCTGGAGAATGAAATTGTCAGCATCTGGACCTCCTATTCTGGAGCATATTCAATTGCACCCCCTTCACCCATTAGGTCTCTCTTCAACTTGTCTATCTTTACTCCCTTTCTCCCCACTGGTCATTAGGTGGCACAAGATGTGTGTACGGTTGTGCAGATGGTGCACTGCCCAACTCCAGAGAATGCTATTTGAACTGCAGACTATGGGAATGACTCTCTCTGGAGGTGAGCAGTGCACTACCTCTTCAGCTGTACACACACATGTAAGGAACAGGTAGTGATGGGAGATATGACATAGAGGCACTAGCTCCAGATGTTCGTTTGTTAATGATCCTAAATCGTTTGGGCCCAATATCGGCTTTGTTGCTTTTCATGGTGACCACAGCTGAGTCTCAGAGAACGTTCACCCATGTAGAAAGGAAAATGTAATGTCAGGATGACAAAACAAAACCTCAAATGATAAAATACTCTTAATGAACTCTCTGCATCTCCTACTGGAGAGTGGCGTCTCAAAATGAACCTGTACAAAGGTTGAGGCCTGCACTTTTAGAAATTATGAAGCAATCAACTTTTGCCTTTAGCGTTCTATCATCCCTTTTCTCTGTGCTATCCACCTCTACCCCTCCTGACAAGGTCCTCATTCCATGTGCCAATAGTCAATTCCATGGTCAACAGTCTTCTGTGTGGGCTCTCACTGGCCTACACAATCTCTCTGGCCCTCATGGTGTCTCATAAAAATGAATTCACTTTGTTTTTCATTCTCTCAGGGCCATTTCTCTTGGTAGAAAGGAAATTAATTAAATAAAGTAATTCCTGTTTACACGGTACTCCTTTGAGATGACCTCAATCCTCAATCCAATTAAAATTTATTTCTCCTTGAAAATAAAATTTTATAAGGCCCAGTGGGGACAATGGTTTCAGCTAAAGGCCTTTCCGAGTTTCTTAAACACTCAGGCATTTAGTCTGTACATTATTTAGAACAGCCACTGCCTACTGAGCGCAGCTGCTCCAGCGAATGGTTAGACTGGGACAGCAGCCATAGTTCTGGTGGTAAGGAAATGGAAGAAAAGTCCATTAGGTGTGCCTAATGACTTCTAGAAAGGATACAGCTGAGGCAGGCAGGTGCTCAGGGAGAAGTGTATAATAAACAGCACTTGGGCCCATCTTTCTGCCTTGCTACTATAACTGTAGGCCAGCTCCAACTGGTCCAACACCAGGGTCTTTAACAAGACCTGGAACCAAAATATACACAAGTCATGAGTAACACTTGTGAACCCTTGAACTGCTACCCCCTGAAAACCCCACCACCGACCCTAGGTCAGTAGGACAGATTTGAGCCTTGCCTCCTGGCTTCTTGCTAGTGGGCTTGCAAATAAAGCATCTTTCTTTTCTCAAAAACCGGTACACAGCATAGGCTTCTGTGCATGTGGGGTCGCAAGCCCTTGCTAGGTAACAATTTTGGTAACTAAAAGGGATTTCCTGCGTTAGTCACTGTAGCCCCTGACGGAATGTGGGCCCTTGCAGGTGACGCTGAGTGGCTACCTAAACCGGTTGGTGTAGATGCTGCTGCTGAGTTTCTGCCTCCCCAGACACCACCTTGGTGCTCCAGCCTCCTCTGTGTTTTCACTTCTGAGAAAACAAACAGCTCCTGGGTCACGTGTCTTGTCTTTTTGGATGAGTGACCTTGTTAAAATGCACTTGTATCTAAATTGTTGGAAAAATCTCTTGAGGACTGTGGATGCGAGTCCTACCCCCAGAGACTTGGGTTAGAGGCCCAGGGCTAGGATTGTGGGTTTGAGTCCCACCTTAGGGAGATAATTGGAGGAAAGGTAACAACCGCTGAGGTCCTTACAGGTCAGGTTTGAGTTTCGAACCTTGGGTTAGAGTCCTAGGGTGTTGGATTTCTTTGTCTGAAAGAATACTCAATCTACTGTATTATATATGTGTGTAGGTCTTGTTTTATGTGTGCTTTGTTTTAAATTAAAAGTACCGTACCCCCCGACACATTAATTGACTTAAACGTGTGACATAATTCACCAGGTCATCTTAACCTAAGTACTGCAGTTTTGCTAACATTAGGTAGCCTATCTTTTATTGTCACTGTGGGTAAATGAATCATAGTGATATATGATCTTTTTGGTCAAGTATGTTTGACAAACATCCCAGGGTTTAGGTTTTAAAAGGACACTTTTTGTTAACCCGGACATGGTTTTGGGTTATTTCAGTGGGCTCTGGAATGCCCCAAAGATTTGTTCTTTCTCTCCTTATAATAAGAGAAAGTTTAATTAGGAAATTAAAATTACATGGGAGGTTGTCAACTAGAGATAATTTTAGTTATCTTAAAATGTTAAATATTATTGTAATACATATTACAGAAAAACAAATTTCTTTGTCAATTGCATTATAATCAGATTTATAACCATGTAATATCATGAGGAATATTATACCTGACTGTATTCCTTTAGGATGTATTCTTCAAAATTGCTCAATATTTAGCAAAATGGTTTTCTTTTGTAACACTGCCTGGCCTGTATAAACCTAAATTCTTACTGTAGTTGCTATTGCTCCTCTTTGTGATATTCGCTTGTATAGTTCTAGTGTTCTACTTTCTAATGCTGCCTTGCATTTTTCCTTACTTTGTCTCTTTATCAGCAGGAAGTAACTAGAGTGGTCATCCCATATTCCCCAAGACTGAGAAATGAACAACCAAAAAGGTTGTTCAGTACAAACTGGTCCTATCCAGTTTAACAAGACCCGGAACCAAAGTTTGCACCGCTCATAAGTAACACTTGTGAACCCTTAAACCTCTACGCCTTACAGCCCTGCACCAAACCTAGGATCAGTACGACAGATTTGAATCTTACCTCCCGTATACTTGCCAGTCAATTTGCAAACCACGCTCTCTTTCTTCGAAAGCTGAAGCCACATTATTGGCTTCTATGGACATCAGATAGCGAGCCCTTGCTGGGTAACAAACACTACCAGCCCCCTCCTGAATTGTGACTCCTTCCTCTTCCTGGCCCTGTAGACCACAGCCACAGTGTGCTCCCCTCACCTGCTCTGTCTCCCTCAGTGGTTATCCAAATGAGCCTGTTTGGATGGAAGCAACACCCTCCTGTCTAGGACAAAGGAGGAAATGGAATCCTATTATAGTAGGAGGGTGGCGTAGTCTAACAAATACTAAAGACCATTTTAAATTCAATTCATCATTAACTGGTTCTGGCAAGTAGTGAGTCTTTCTAGTCTTCTATTTTCCTATATTTAACATAGAGAAAATGTCAAATATAGCACTTTGATTATTAGGACCAGAATGAAAATGATCAAAAATGACACAAAATGAAGAGTATTTAAAGGTCACAATTTAGAATGATCTAAAAGGTAATTCGTGGCAAAGTAATCTTGGAAAGTAGATTTTTTTTTTTTTTAAATGAATCAGCCAACTGATAGATGCCCCCACCCTAAAAACACACAGCAGCATTTCCTGCACTGTTTAGGCGTGTGATTCCTCTAGCCACCTTGAAGAAAAGGATTATATTATTTTTGTATCCTTACCTCCTCCCATAGCAAAGATGAAATCAGTGCATTGATTTGGAAGACATGGAAATGTTTGTATTTGAGCTATGATGGAAGTGAAGGGACAGGACATCATGGCACCAAGGTGTCTGGCCTGGGTAGGGTGGGGACATTCACTGACATAAGGAAACACTTGAGCTACTTATGGCTCTACACTGACATGTCCAATGGCAAGTTGGAGTTCTAGGTCTGGAGCTCAGAAAATAAATACATATTTGGGAGCCATCAGTAAAGCCACTATGAGTGAAGCTTGCAGAAGACTATATAGAGATATTCTTGACTTTTAGAGTGTTACAGTATTTGACATCACTGAGTAGTCCCTCCTTAAAAATCTCTCTCCTTAGCTTCCAGTAGACCTTCCTCCCTTGTTTCTTTCCTAAATCTCTGGGCATTTCTTTGTGAGTGGGTTCCTCTCTTTCATCTAGGCCATGACTTTAGAGTGTCCTGTGGCTCAATGCTTGAATCTATTCGTGGTGATAGAAATGATCTTTAATGCCATCAATCTAGATGATCTATCTGTTGGCTCCCAAACTTGGCTATGAGTCCAAACTTCTCTCCAGTATTCTCGATTTATAGCTAATTGATTCTTTTATATCTCCACTTGGTTTGGGGAAGGACCAAATTATATGAATGTTTTACAATGAAATTTACTTGTTAGTGTTTTTTTGTTGTTCTGTTGTATCACTATTTTTTTATGGTTTTGCACAAAGTAAAATGACATAGTCATAGATGGCTATGGTTTAGGCTGTACATACAGTAAAAACTATGAGTTTTAAATGGGGAAATTTCTCTGGACGAAGAGAGACATGAAGAAGAACTTCTAACAAGGTTCATGTGCATGCCCAAGATCTTTTGAGATTTCAGTGAGTAAATCTCCTTTAGCTTACACAAAAATAAAATAAAGAATTCTTTTCTAGAATTTTATAAGATGGTTTCCTACTCTTTTTTTGGTCTGGCTTAAATTTCACTCAGCATAACTATTTTGAGTAATAATCCATTATATGGATACACAATAGTTTAGCTATTGATGGACATTTGGGTTGTTTCCAAATAGAGCCTCTATGAACATTTGCATAGTAGCCCAATTTCTTTGTTTCTGAGATGTAAGGTTCAGGATAACAGAACTTCATTTTCATTGACTGATGAACAGAAATATCAGATCAGCTCAAAAAAACTTCCCTGTCAGAGAGTGTTAGGAATTAAGAGGTTAACGTGATGTGGTCAAGTCAGTTGCTGATACGCTCCCGACAGCCTGCCTTGGCTCTGGCCCCCATCATGTTTCCTGACTAAGTGAATCATGTCAGGAGTCTTAGACACATCAGAGGTGCAGCGATGAACACACTAGCTGATTATGGGTCCCTTGGAATATGGACTCAGCCTTCTCATGGGGAGGATGAGCTGTGACAGGATACTACTGCTAATGTTCCCTGAGCACTGACCCCGAGGTCTCCCTGCTTCCTAGCCTTTGAAGCTCAGGCCTATTATACTTATAATTTCGCAAAACATTTTTTGTTCTTCCATCCTCAACCACGCATCTAGTCCAAATTCCTGTTTTCAACTTTTTGCCAACACACATTATCTGTTTTCTTCCACACCAATTCAAGCGGCTACAATTGAATTTGCTTTCAGATTTGGCCTGCCTGGTCTTCTCTTGGGAGGCATGAATGCATGACTGACGAGTTAATAGAGGGAAGTAATTGATTGCAGAGGTTTGGGTATTGAATATGGATTTTATTTTGGCTTGTTTACAAATATGCTATCAGCTGTAAGAGTAAACTGTGAATATTGGTCAATTATTTTCCAAGGCTTTATGGGTTTCTTTAAGCTGTTTAACTGGTGGGTTTCCCACTGCAGATATGCTCCTGGTATCTGAAAATCCTTCTGACTTTCACTTTTGCTCTCATGGAGTAGGTGTTGTGGAGTGCTCGGATGGTGCTGAAGAATTGCTGGCCACAGATGTGAGGCTTGTTAGTTATCAAAGCAAAGTCTGGTAATGAGAATGAGAAAGGAAAGAAAGCATCTTAGATTTTCATTCTACCAAAGGGTCCTGGAGAAATGACCTTCCTTCCTGGAGGGTTGCGGGGAAGGGAAAAGAGTGGAAGGAGTCCCTCCAGGACTGCTTCTGTACAAAGTTTACTTATTGATTTTAAAAGTGCATGTTGTCAGTATAGTAATTTTGGGACATATGAAAAAATAGGAAGATGTTTCAATTCAATGGCAACCACTGTTTACTTTGGTATATACCGGGGATGACAAAAAAATGTGTACACATGACTTGTATTCATCTTTTGCTATTGGCATATATTGAGTATTACAATTTTAATACAGGTTTTTCCTTTCTTGAAATGTGTATACATTTTTTGACATATGTATGTATATATATATATATATATATATATATCTTTATAGTCTATTTTTTTCTCTCAGGTTGCTCTTATATAGTTTTTGTTTTTGTTTTTAGTAAAAACATACTGCATATACTATTTAGTAAAAACATACTGCATATACTATTTGATATATTCAGTTTGCTTTTCATGTAATGTTATAAACATTTTCAGTATTATTACAAACTCTTCATAAACATTTACATTGATACATAATATTTTATCAGGCGTTTGTTCTGTAGTTTATTTATCTATTCTCCTATTGTTAGACTCAAGGTTTTTTGTTTGTTTATTGTTTTGTTTTTCTAGTGTGGTGAATGCCTTTGTAGATAAATGCTTCTTCTGTATATCAGATTCACCTTATGTTAGCTTCCTAAAAGTGAAATGACTAGTGAAGGAATATAAATTTTTTATAGTTCGTACATATTCTAAATTCACCACAAGAAAGATTGTACCAATTTCCACCTTCTACTCTATTAACATCTTATTGTGTGCAGTGGCTTCTTAGGATGCAGTTCTTTGATGACATGATTTTTCTTAAACACTTCCTTTTGCTCGCCTTTGAAATGTATCTGCTCTGGAATAAAGTTGGGAGAACATATGGAATCCCAGAAATAAGCAACCCATCAGATATGGAGCTATTTTTTGCCATAACCATGAAAAGCAAAATAATTTACCTCATACAGACCGTTGATGATTGATTGCTGGAAGGGAGAGGAGGGACATAGGACATCATGGAAACATCTAAAATGACTTGGAATCAAATAAGCTAAGTCTGATGTCTTCCTAATTCTTTTTTAAAGGGATAAGTAGACATGGGTGACCAAGTGCCAACAGAGCCGATTTGCATTGCTTTAAACAGAGCTGTCACACCTCCTGGCTGTGGTGATCTGTCTCATTCCCTTCTGGAGCCCACAGAGTGTAGGGAGGTGTGACACATAGTGGGGGTGAGGTGCTTACTGCAGCCATTAGGCAAATGAAGACACTACCATCTGTTTCTCGTTTTATAGCAAGCCACGGACATCTTGGGCTTTTTTCCTGAAGAGAAGCATGGATCCTATAAACTCAATGCAGTGATCATGCACTTTGGAAACATGAAATTTAAACAGACACCCAGAGAAGAGCAAGTGGAAGCAGATGGCACAGAAAGTAAGAATTACTTTGATGACAAGGCATATATTCTCTTCAAATCCCTGATCCCAGACCGACTCCCCTTTTCTTTGCAGATGACCTCTCCTCTTGGTTTTTGGAAAGTGTTGAAATTAATCAGCAATCTCCCTCAATTGCTATTCCTCAAATTATTCTTTGAACCACCATTCTGATGTAGAATCCTTGTATGTCAGAATAAAAAGCATTTCTTAATTAATTATTGAGGATACCAGTGAATTTGCTCAACTGGGATGATGTAGGATTGACTAGAACATAGCCAGCCTTCAGCACATACGTAGTCTATTGAGAAAAACCAAGAAAGAAGCAGATGAAATGTATTAAGTGACATAATGGAGGTGTGAACAAAGATCTTTAGAATCCCAAAGGTGAAGTTTTCACTGGACTGAGACCACAATGACTTCATTTCCCTTTGTTTTTTATTCACATTTTACAAATCTATAGTCTTGCCTTATTACTAAAAAGATTTGAGGCATTTTACAATGAATGATCTGTCTAGAATCATTAAAATAGAAAATCACAGTTATGAAAAGAAGAAAGCATAGCTGTTATAGTTATTTAATATTAAAATTCCTGGCCACTGAAACAAAAAGAGAAAACATTCAAATCCTTCAACAAATATTTTATATTTTAAATTGTGGTAAAATATACATAACACAAAATTTGCCATTATAACCATTTTAAATTTAATGCCATTTTACAGTTTAGTGGTAGTAAGCACCTTCATATTGTTGTGCAACCGTCACCACTATGCATCTCCAGAAATGTTTCATCTTTCTAATCTGAAACTCTATACCTATTAAACAATAAATCCCCATTTCCCCCTTCCCCAGCCTCTCGCAACCATTATCCTACTTTCTGTGTCTATTCTAGGTACCTCGTGTAAGTGGAATCATACAATATTTGTTCTTTTGTATCTGACTTTTTCCACTTAGAGAAATGTCTTTAAGATTCATCCATGTTGTGTGTGTCAGAATTTTATTTCCTTTTAAGTGTGAGTAATATTCCATTATATGTATATACCACATTTTATTTCATCCATCGATGGACACTTGAGTTACTTCCACTTTTCACTACTGTGAGGGATCTCTCCCTATTTCAAACTTTTATAATACTTGATTTCTTTATTTCTTCTGTAGTTGTCTTCCTGACTTGCTTGCTATTTTTGCTTGTGTTCTATTTACTCTCCTAGATTATAAGCTCCTTGATGCTGAAGATTTTTTCCTTATCTCTCTTCTTACTATAGTGTCTAGAACCAGGCCTGGTACATATCAAGTGCGCAGTTCTATAAAGTAATGAAATGTGAACAGCATGGAAATCATATTCCAACCTCTCATTAGACTATTCAATGTCATTATCATAACCCCTCTTTCAGATTAGCCAGGTTGTGGATTGACAAAACTAGGTTTTGTTCCTTTCTTCATATCTGGTAATTTACATATTATACTCAACTGAAATAAAATTGTGAAGTTGGAAAGAACTGCCTTTTATTTTTCTCGACCTTCTTACCTATTTTTAGGTGAAATCAGACTTTGTTCTCTCTATCTTCTTGACTTCAAAATGTACCTATCTAACCCAGCTACCGTTCTCTAGACAGTACTTTTCAAACTTGGATTTATATCTGAATTAGCTGGGGAGTTTTTAAATTTTTGAAGTTCAGGCCTCACCCAGACCAAAGAAAACTGATCCCCTGGGGGTGGGTGCAGACATCAGTGTTTTTTTTACAACTTGCCAGATGACCCCAATGTGTAGTGAAGGTTGAGGACCACTGGGATAAGGACTTTGTTCTCCAGGCTTCATGTATATGAATTTGGAGAATGTAATACAAATAAGCCCAAACCCTAACCTCCTTCAGCGAGTCAGTCCTTTGTTTCTGTATTAACTCTCCATTATTCTGACTCACACCAGTGTTTGAGAACCCCTGCTATTTATATGTAACCCCTCCCAGGTAAGATTATACAACCTAATTCAAATCTGTGAGTTTATTTATAAGGTCCTGAGGGAATGTTTATTGGTGGGAATTTTATTAAGCCTCTTTTAGGACCCTGTCAGGTGACATGATGAAAATGTGTTTATAGACATTGCTATGTTTGCAATAGCATTTTCTGAATGTCATATGGACATTGATTCACAGATTTAAACTATTTTCATCTTGGTTGTAAAACTGTAAAATTTGAGTGAAGTACTTTATTTTTTGGAAAATGACAACCACTCTTTTCTGTCAAAAAAGAACATGTGTAATGTATAATGTACCCCTCTGGGATAAATCCAAGGCATGCTATTCCTCTGTTAATACTTGACTGTCTCTGGAGTGGGTGAGAAATAATCCTGAATTGTTGGATGGTATTTGTTAGAGTTTAAGGTGGGATACTGTACAGAAAATTGGGGCTTCCTTTGTTGGTGGATAAAATAAACTCAAAGGACTGTTCTTTTTTATTTATTTTTTTTCCCCTTCTTCCACCGCTCCCACCACACCCCACCCCCACTCCAGTTCAAGCTGTTGTTTCTCAGTCTAGTTGTGTAGGACACAGCTCCCTGGCCCAGGAAACTGTGTCCTTGAGGTCCCCCCGGGCTGAGGCAGTCAGTCACTGGCAGTAGGTCTGCTGCTCACAGCGGCTCACGACCTCCGGTTGCTCAGGGCAGCGCAGCTCCAGGGAGAGCCATTGTTCACAATCTTAGCTGTAGAGGGTGCAGCTCACTGGCCCATGTGGGAATCAAACCAGCAACCTTGGCGCTAGGAGCATGGCGTTCCAACCACCTGAGCCCCCGGGTCGGCCCTCAAAGGACTGTTCTTAACACTGGAAAATGGATATATGAACTTGAGACTATTATTACCTTTAATGTCCGTCTGAATGCTCCCAAAGCTTAGACCAAACTCCTGTCTTTATTTCCTGGACAGATAATTTGGAATTGTTCATTTTTCACATTGTCAGTTATTAGCCATCTCCCCTCAGATTCATCAGGCATGTTGCATTTTCCCCTTTCTTTTAACTATTTTCATGTTGGGTTAGATGGTCTCTAAAGTTTCTTCCAATCCAAACAACTTATGGTTCTGACCCACTGGAGTTTCACCTTGAAACAATCAGGCTTTTTTTTTTTTTTTAATCTTCAAACATGGCACTCTTCTAGCAGGCATATCTCGGCATAAGTAAGCATGTCTGCTCTACTTTTGATTTTTCCATTTATTTTCCCAAACAGTCTTTGCATTTTGAAAGGTTTCATAGCAACTGAGTACCTAGACTATTATCACTGACATAGAGTAGGTATATAGCTTGCAGAAATGTGTGCATAATGTATATTGAGTTTAGTTAACAAGCAAATCAAACATGTCAAGCTTTTTAAGCCTTTGTGAAAAATTTAAAGACCCACAAAAAGCAAAGGGATATTGTTAATACAAATAGCATATAGTTCTCTAATTGTTTTTTGTTTGTTTGTCTGTTTTTGTTTTTAACTTTACCCCGTTTGTGGTTATTGCTCATGAAATTTCGTACTTCTTAGTGAAGTAAGGAAAGACCGCGTTTCCTTCTATTGTAAGACAGTATTTTACAGAGTGACTACACCATATATACAAATATATCTCAGGATTCATTTAAAACGGAAGATGTAGCAGGGAGGTTTCAAATGAGTGAAATGTTCCTTTTGTTTGATAACTGAAGAAATCTACAATTTGAAATGTGCTTATAACTTCTTTCCTGTGGCATTCTTTTGTATTATTTTTTAACACCTAAAGTGGTATGTGCCTATTTACTTTTCTTCTGATAACACTATTCTTTTCCACTTCTTTCCTTAAAAAATGGAAGAACTGTTTTATGAGTGCAATTGTGTGGGTTGCAAGTATTCTTCAGGGGCAGCAGAGGGCACTATTGCACAAACAGACTTCACAGGAGAAGGAAAGGTTTTTGATAGATAGTGGGCAAGTGTCTGGGCTTCTGTTGATTGCTGGTTGTCTTGAATTAACAAATTACAAATCCATGTTTCATTGAAAGAAGCTACAATATATACAGAGAAGGGAAAAATAGGCAAATAATAAAAATGAGATATTCCATGTCTTTCAAATAAATATTTTTTAGAAAGAACCAATATCAAGAAATAGATTCTTTTTAAAATTAAGCTGTAATTCACACACCACAAAATTCACCCTTTAAAAGTATACAGTTCAGTGAGATTTAGTGTATTCATAGGTTGTATGACTGTCACCACTATCTAATTCCAGAACATTTCATTACTCCGAAAAGTAACCCTGTACCCTTCAGTAGTTACTCCCTGTTCCCGTCTCTCCCTAGCCCCTGGCAATCCACATCTACTTTTTGTCTCTGGATTTGCCTATTCTGGACAGTTCATATAAATGGAATCATATAATAAGTGGCCTTTTGTATCTGGCTTTTTCATGTACCATAACATTTTCAAGTTTCATCCATGTTGTAAGATGTATCAGTACTTTGTTTCTTTTTATGGCTGAAAAATATTCCATTGTATTTATATACCATGTTTTGTTTTTTCATCAGTTGATGAACATTTGGGTTTTTCCATTTTTTGACTATTATGAGCAATGCCGCTAGGAACATTTGTGTACTGTTTGGTTTTTTTTGTATGAACATATGTTTTCATTTCTATTGATTTTATACCTGGAGTAGAATTTCTGGGTACTAGAGTAACTCTGCTTAACTTTTGAGTAGCTACCAAATTATTTTTCACAGCAGTTGTGCTATGTACGTTCTAAGCAGCAATGTATGAGTGTTCCAATTTTTCCACCTCTTCACCAACACTTATTCTGTCTTTTTGATTATAGCCATTCTAGTAGGTGTGCAGTGGCATTTCATGTGGTTTTGATTTTGCATTTCCAAGAAATAGTCTTTAAACATTTAGGATTGAGGTATCTATTTCAAAACTACAATCTACCTTGCTACTTTGGTTCAAACATACCATCTTTCCATCCTTTGGGTAGTCTGTTTGGTTATAAAGGAATAAATTTTAACAGTGTTTTTTCTTCCTCTCTTCCCCTGTCTCTCCCTCCTTCCCTCCTCCTTTCCCTTCCTTCTTCTGACGCAGTGCTGACAAAGCTGCTTTCCTCCTGGGCATTAAATCCTCTGAGTGGGTGAAGGGCTTGATCCATCCTAGAATCAAAGTTGGTAATGAATATGTTACTAGAGCTCAAACTGTAGAACAGGTAAGGTGATATTTTCAGAGCATTATGATTCTATGAAGTTGTAATAATTGTATACACATTGTACTTGTATATTTTTCAATTTATGGTGTCTGCAAAGAGAGCTTCTATAAAAAAAGCGGAAAAAAAGGGGGAGGAGGACTACTGTGATGAATATTCCAAATCTTTTCACTTACAATGCACACCACAGTGAATGCTCTTGTGTTAAGAGTCTTTTTAGTCAGAAATATACCATTTTGTTAATTTTCCATCTGCAAAAAAAAAAAAAAAAAAAATCTCTTTGCAGATGCAGGCAAGCCCTTTACGTTTTGTGATCAACATCTTTGTTGTCCAGCTAAGAAGCTTTCAAAGCTGTTGATTTCTGACATGAATCAAATTTGCAAATTGGCATCCCTGATCTATTTGAAATATTGACTTTTTAGAGTAACAGACACATGGTGACACAGTTAAGAAAGGATTTCAGAATAATGCTGAAGTTAGTGTGTGAAGGCAGGGGAATTATGAACACAAATAAAAGATGAAAGGTCATGTAGGGTTTGTTCAGCATCCAGGAGAATGTTTTTCACGATAGAATAACAAGTGCTGTGAGGCTTTACCAGAATACAGTAGATACTCCCAGGGCTTCTGGCTAATAAGATCATCTAACTATACTAGTGCATTTCAAAATAATAATTTAATGTGTATTAGTTAGACAAGCATGTTGTAGTAACACATGCTAAAATTTCAGTGACAATACAATAAACATTTATTTCTTACTCTCACCACGTCCAATAAACATTGGATAGCCTTCTTCCATTTTGTAGTTAGGCCATCTGGAACACATGGCCTCCAAAGTTGCTGCATAAAGGAAAAGGATAATTTGTGGAGAAGGCACAACCCACCTTAACTGCTTGGGGCTAGAAGTGATATCACTTTCACTAATATTCTACTGGTGAGAATTAGTCATATTATCCACTTAGCTAAAGGAGGGCTGAGAAATGTAGTCTTCCTGGAAAGAGAAAATGATATAATCACATATAATATGTATTAAGCATTCATAGTTGTTATTTCCTCCCATTCTTACAATACTCAGAGATAAGGAAGGAGGACAGGAATACTTAATGTTTTTCCAGCAGAGTAAGCTAAGGATTAGGGAACATAAGTAACATTCCAAAGGACACATAGGTAGTATTCAGGTGACACTTGGATTGTTTTACTCCATGCAATCTGAAAATGAGAGATAAATGTACACATTTGTGATAGAATACCATTATTTTGACTGCAGTAAACTATATTTCTTTTGATATATTAAGGTATCTGGTATGACTCTGTTATGTAAAATATTTCAACAACTAGTCAAAATTAATTTCCTAGTTTCACTTAGCCTATAAATCAATAATTCTTCCTCTACCATAATACTAACTATACCGAAACAATTGGCTTATATTTTTGTCTGCCCTGGTAACCTGAGCTCCCTGAGGCCATGGACTGTGTCTAATTCATCTTAATATCCTCAGCATTTAGCACAGTCCCTGCAAGCAGTAGGTGCTCCATAAATATTAAACTAAATATTGAGCTGAACTTGAACCATGATCATCAGGACAAGTAGTTGAACTATTTTTTAGCAGTGAGTTTAGAGGCACTTGGCAGTTTCTTGCTTTTTAAGACATTCACCACAACCTGCCTGCATGCCATGCTATGATTACAGAACAAGTCCTCGCTCTGTATAAAACTAATAAGCCCATAGGAGGACTGAAATCAGCCCTGTGCCTCTTTAATATTGTGCTCTCAGGGACTGAGTTACCATACCAGCCTTTACTATAATAGAACCAGTGAAGCAAGCTAATTTATTATTCAACATTAAAAGAAAAAGAAAAAAAAAACCCTCATCCTCTACCCTCCTTCTGTCTCTTCCTTCCTCTCCTGGAGACAGAGTAAGAAAGCACACTGTAAGGCTTTTCCTAGGAATTTTACTGACTTTATAGAGACAATTGGCCACTGCTAAGAATAGAGATGTATGTATACGCTCAGTTGATGACAATTGCAAAAGATGGCAAAAATTCTTGCAGTGCTAACATTCTACAGAGTTTAGTTCTAGCGCACTACAAAATTTAGTTCTAGCTCTTATGCTAACTGACTCTGGGATACTGATCAAATATCATCATCTCTCTGAGCACCCCACAGAAGAGATTGAATTCCTTTGTGTGTTTCAATGGAGGAGTGATTGGCATCTAAATAGGACAATGAGAGTGTTCAGCAAATTGTAGGAGGTTTTACACTCCTGCTCCCAGGGGCTAATTGCCAGTAGCACACTCAATCATGACAATCAGAAAATGCCCTCCCTGTTCCCTCAAGCATTACTCCTTTGGGGGAGGTACCAGCCTGAGCTGAGAGCCACTCACTATACACGATTATCGAGAACTAAGGTTCCTCAGGACTAATATTTTGTTATTCTACGAGAGTTCTAACTATGCCTACTAGAAATAAGTTACTGTAACTGAACAAAGCTTGATGATGATAAAAATAATAAAAATCAGTAGCCACTGGGTGCTGACTGTGGGTGCTGCGCTAAGTGCTTTGTAGGGATAGATCATTCGATCGAATAACAAGCCCGCAAAGTTGGTCTTATTTATATTTCCATTTTATAGTGAAAGACAGTGAACCTTAGAAAGATTCGCTGCTCAAGGTGACACAAGTAAATACTGGAGTGAGGATGAGGAAGAGATAAAAGAGGAAAAGGGAGGGGAAAGGGGGAACTAACACTTATTGGACACTAAGTGCCAAGTATTGTGCTACGTATATTCACATCCTCTGTAACATTGACTTTCTCCCAACAACCTTGAGATATGCGCATTTTAATATTTTTATTTTACAGATGAGAAAGGCAGGGGTCAAGGTGATTAAAACTATGGCCGACGCCATCTTTTTTTGTTTTTGTTCTTGCTATCATGCATTATTGCCCCCCGTAATCAAAGTCTTCTGCAAGATTATTTTAAGAAGAGCTCATTTCGTCCATTTCATCCCTGAGAAGTGGAAGTGTAGGTTTAGCTGCCTAATTCCTCTGTCATCGGACAGAACACGATGAAATGATTGATTAATGTTCCACACGTCGGTTTATTGGTTTCATTAATTCATTCCGCAGACATCATACCACCTGTTTCTTCCTCTGCCAACACCTTCAGACTTTCTTCCAGTATTTTTCACTACTCCCTACGCCTGTCCAGCTTTTCTCCTACCCCCACTCCTCAAGTATTTATGGAATTAAAAGGAGGTGAGCAAGTTAGTCATGTTCTTTTTAGAGTTTCAAAGTGACTGCTGTAGACAGAGTGATTTCCTCAGTGCTCCAGAGGATAAAAATTATTCTTCATTCTTTATCTGTGAGGGTGTGCTCTTGACGCTGGTAATAAAAAAAGCTGTGATGCCATCCGGCGTATGGATTACTGTGGAAATGACTCAAGATAACTGATCAGAGAGTGGGTGACTCAGAACTAAATCACCACCAGACACCAACTGGCTCCTGTTGCGTGCTCTCTCCTGTGCAGCTGAAGGATGGATGTGATAGGCCTATTTTAAATGTTAAGTGGTTGAAGCACATTCTACTTCCAGGCTTGGAACACGTCCAGCTGAAATTCACTCCTACTTGGAATCTGTCAGAAACCTGCTACTGCACCAGTGCCTTTGCATCATGGAAGTAGGACCTGCATTTGCACAGCATCATCCAGGCACAGAGGTTGGAACTCTCCCCAGTAGGTTATGTTAGAGCCTTTGCCACACACTACAAGGGAGGGGAACACAGCCTGAGTTTTACAGTAGGAGACTATGAGTCAGAATGATACACTAAATTGCCGTTCTCCCTACGGGGAGTTGAGAGCAGTCCTGGGAACTAATATCATGAAGAAGGTGGAAGCAGAGGCTAGAAAGAACCTTCAAGAACATTATTCAGATGAAGATACTGCAGCCCAGAGAGGTTAGGTCACTTGCCAAAGGTTACACAATTCATTAGCAGCTACAACAGCAGCTGTAGGACAAGGGCTAGGGATTCCAGATTCTTCACCTACTCTACCAGTACTTTTCAAACGTATGAATCAGCAGTGAATTGCGTTTGAGTGCAAATTCTGATTCATAGGTCTGGGACTGGAGCTGTCATCTTTGACAAGCTCCCAGGTGGTGCTGATACTGCAAGTCTTGGGACAACACTTTGAACAGCAAGGCTTTAGAACTCATGGCCACCTCAGCCCAGGATATTTGGTTCTTCAGTAACAGGAGTATCATTTCTCTCACAGGAGTGTTGGGTAAAGAAGCACCAGGGTAACTCACCTTCTTCCCCCTTTCTTTCTTCCCTTTTCCCATTCCTTCCTTCCTTTTCTCCCACTATATTGTATTTCCTCTCAAGCATCATCTTAGCAGCATGCTAGAGAGTCAATAAATGTATCCTGATTTTACTAGAAGGCAGTTACTGATAGAGAATGCCCAGGATTAAAATGAACACTGCTCTCAGATGGAGAGCTTCCAATATGATCCCGGGATGACCTATGCTGTCGGTGCCCTGTCCAAGTCAATATATGAAAGGATGTTTAAGTGGCCGGTGGCACGTATCAACAGGGCCCTGGATGCCAAGCTGTCAGGGCAATTCTTCATTGGCATTCTTGACATCACTGGTTTTGAAATCCTCGATGTAAGTATATCTGGTAAGAATGAAGTCAATGCATATTTACAAGGAGGTTAGAAAACGTGACTAGAACATCAGCAAATTGAACATAGTCAAAGCATGATGAGATTCATTCTGTGCAAACCTTATAAGCTACTTTGGTTGGAAAAGAGCCATTGTTAATATTAAAAAATAATTATAATTAATAGGATTAAGAAATTAAGTCAACTTAAGTAAAGGTAAATAGAAATAAAGGAGTATTTTATGGTTTTGAATTGCAATATCATTAAGTATTATTGTCATAATCTTTAGTTTATGGGTATATCTGAACGAGGTAAGAATTTAATTGAACATTTGTTATTTACTGGGTCCATTTGCCACCATATACCATGTTTCCCTGAAAATAAGACCTAGCCGGACAATCAGCTCTAATGCGTCTTTTGGAGCAAAAATTAATACAATACAATATGATATAATACAATAAAATATAATATAATATAATACCGGGTCTTATATTAATTTTTGCTCCAAAAGACGCATTAGAGCTGATTGTCCGGCTAAGTCTTATTTTCGAGGAAACACGGTAATAGTGGTTATGGTTTTCTGTACAGTTCTCCAAGTGGATGTCAATTTTTATTTTTTTAATGAGGTATATTTGACAATTAAAACTATAGATATTTAAGTGTACAATTTGATGATTCGGTACCGGTATGCATTGTGAAATAATCACCACAGTCAAGTTAATCAACATATTCATTACCTCAAATAGATAACTATTTTATCAATTTTATTTTTATCTCTCTTTTCCTACCGAATCACATCTTTGAAGCATAACAGCCTTGAGCAACTTTGCATTAACTTTCCAATGAAAAACTACAACAGTTCTTCAATGAGCACGTGTTTGTTTTGGAGCAAGAGGAATACAGGAAAGAAGGCATTGACTGAGCGTCCCTTGACTTTGGTCTGGATCTGCAAGCCTGCATAGATCTTGTTGAGAAGGTAATGCATGTTTTTTCTCCTTGTTCATTTTTATTTAAGGAGAATTGTCCCTGCTTGCCATGTTGATCCATGTCAGGACTCAGGCTCTGTCAGGGGATGGGAAATGGGCCAGGAAAGCTCTGCACATTTTCCCTTAATGGTCTCTGTGTGCAGCACCCATGACATCCTAACTAAACTCTCACATCAGTTACCCTCTTCCATCATCTGCAACACAGACTGTCCTGTCACTATGCATTTGCTGCTTACTCATGGCCTCCACTGTTAATGTGTGAGCAAACTTGTCGAGATTAAAAATGGTCATGCTCTTGACTGGAAAAGCAGACCTGAAAATATGTGCACTGCAGGGCCTGACTGATTAACATAAGGTGAAGGAGGAGACCCAGAGCAGCTAAACGAAATTTGGCAAATTAGCATGCAAACAAACAACTGCCATAAATCCTCAAGGCCACTGCCTTGCAGGATGTAGTTTATTCATTTAATTGGACAAGTACCAGTTAGTTTAAGTAATTTATGACAATACTTCATGGCTTATTAGTAAATTAGAGGCAGTGTATGGTTTCTGAATTCAGTGGTGCTCCTGGACTCTGACTTTTTTCCATGTGCTCTGGGAAAGATTAAGCGGGTTTGCTCGAGGAGTTCGTGATGGCCTTTTTCTGTGGCTTTGTCCATGGGAGCAAGTGGCATGTTAGCAGTTACTTGCCCCTTATGTTTTGCTATAACTGTGGATCGCAGTGAATTCTGGAGACAGATCTGGGCGGGCCAAGGCCTAGTGATTTTAACTTTCTCAACTTTCTCTTTAGCTACGCTGTCACATTTGATTCTCAGCAACCCTGTCAGGAAGGGTCTAAGGTGACTGACTTATCACTGTTTTTTTGTGGGCCTCAGACTTTATCAATCAGTGTCCCATCAAGTTTATTTATTAGGCTTTAGATGAAACTAAATCGTCCTTGAAAATGGCCATTATTTCTAACAGGGGTGGACATCACATTGATTTTATTTCTTTTCTAACCCGTGAACTTCCTGGAGGGAGGATAGGTTGATTAAAAAAAAAAGGTAATGACCAACCTGTGAGCTGATTGAAAATAACAATAATAATAATAATAATTAATAATAACCCAATCATGGTCAGGTCAATGTTTGCTGGCATTATTAAAGCTGTAGTTTTCTGATTAGAAATGAAACAAAAGAACTGGAGCTTCTCAAAGGGATAGATTTAGCTTCTGGCAATTGTCACCTATAATATCTCCTTACTCTGATTATGTGAATTGAGCTGTTTTCAGGTAGGAAGATGGGACATACACATGATTCAGATCCTGATAGTCCTCATTTTCAGTTGATCTGAAGTCTATTGTCTCATGTATGCCAGTCTTAGTTATTCAAATAACACACTAGCAACATGGATGTAATTTCCTGTTGTATTTTCTACTGATACGATACATGAGAAAAAGAAAACTGACCAGGTGATAGAAGGAAAAGATAAGTCTTTGGCTTCCTATAAACAGTTTCAAAGGTATCCAGCTCAGGCAAATGAGGAATAAGAAAACCTTCTTAAATGATTCTATATTTTAAAAAGATTCATTGTGTTGGCTCAGGCTGTGTGGAGAAAATTTGTAGTAAATATTAATGATCAGACTTACTCCTTGAAACAGAATAAATGGTGGTGAGTTTTCAAAATTCAGAACTAAAATACATCAATATGTGCAAAATGTCTTATAGTATGCATCTGTGTATGTATATAAAGAAAACGGATTTTCATACATAAAAGTTTAAAATGTTTATGTTTACTAAAATGTTTATGTCAAACTAACAAAAATGTATTTTACTACCAGCTTTAATTGTTAATTTGGTTTTCAAACACACAATGATCTCCTTCTATATACATGCAGTGAAAAAAATCTATTATAGGATTTGCTCACACTTATTTCATTACTTGAAATATTCTAGTTTAAAATTTGAGCATCTATCATATATTAAAGTATTAACATATAATTACATATTTGGTTTTACACAGATATTGGTTTTACATAGGTATTGGTAAAGAGATTATTTCTATTATTTTTTAAACAAATAAATCCAAAATTATACATTTAAAAACATGTTGCCCCTTCATTGTAGTCACCTTGAGAGAGTACTTCCATCTTGCAATAATTAGCCCTTTTGGAAAAAGTCTGTCACAGAATGGCGATTAGGAGAACATTTTAGAATGTTACCGGCTTTGAGAGAAAATTAGCTTCAATACTAATCATCTTACCAGTTCTTGAGTCCAAACTGTATTACTTAGCCTGATCACATTATTCACCTTATTTGCCTGACTAGGCCTGTAGCTTTTGATTGTTTTTATAAAATGATACACTATCAGACAACAAGAAATGTCCATGTGCCAGTAGTTAATGGTGTCAGATATCCCAAAGAAATTTCTAAAATATTTTAAATCCCGGTAGTATCTTGGCGATAGTGTTGTTGCCTCCCAAGGGGAGGTTTTAGGGTGTGCAAATTCTCATGTTTTTATTATAAGAGGAATCACATTAACTCTAATTTTCTTTTGTATGCACAAGAATAATTTCTTTAAACATATAGCTTTATGCTTTTTTGTTTGCAACTCAGTTTATGCCTGTCTATTATCCACAGCAAAGCAGCCCAGCCCCCAAAGCTCAAACCTGTATATCTGAGTGTTCATCTGCTGATTAACAACTTAATTGGCTGAGGACTTAATATTTTTTAGTCACCTTGGAACTTCCTATGCTAAGGGTTCTGAGAAATGCAAACCAGAGGCGTCATCCTAGCACTCAAGAACATAGGGTGTAATCAGAATGATGTCTTAATACAAAAACTATTACTGTTTTTTGTTTGTTTGTTTTTAATTAAACAAGTAAATTTATTTAGTAACTAACTTGTTTGATCACTTCCTTGTCACCCCACTGGTGAGGGGATTTCTGCCCTAGAGTTATGGGGATGGCTAAACATAGGACACCTGACACTGGACAGATGAGATTGACAGCAGCTTATTAGTCACATATACTCACAGCCTGGGGGAGGAGGACTTTGCGTGCCAAGCAGGGCTACATGATGGTTGCACTTGGGAACAGAATGAATAAGCAGGGGTTGTGGAAGCCAGGCTTTATAGTAAGAACAGGGTGACGTGACCCTTGGTTCCTATTGGAGGATGTGATTGGCTCATTTGAATAATTCCATGGGCTGTCAGGGAACTGAAACCCATTTCTCAAAGACAAGCAGGCACTCTGCCTTGTCCCATGATGAGGAGGGTTGTTTCGATGGGGACCTTACGCACTGGAGCAAAATTGGGAGGGAAACTTGTGATTAGGTCATCTGAGGTCCTCCTGGTTTTCCCCTAATGTAAAGGCACACATAATGTTGGGCCTTAATTTTAGGCCTAATACCACGCTACTGTGTAGAAGACTGAATTAAATGCTAGAGAAAACTTAAGGGTTTGTTATAAATAGCACTTGCCCTTAGGAAGTATGCAGTCAAGTAGGAGGTTTGTAAGTCTAATAAATGTAAAAATATGTGTCATGTCAGTATAAATGCAGTAAAGGCACTGACAAAGATCCACAGAGCTCAGAAGAACAGGGGTCACCTCTATGTGCAGAAATCTAGGAAGGCCTGGTGGGAAGGGGGTACAATTTCAGCTGGTTCTTAAGGGATGGATATAATTTCAGCAGGTAAAGAGAGGAAGTTAGGAGGTGAAGGGACTGGCAAAAGCAAAGGCGTAGAGACATGATGTCTCTATGTTTCAAAATGTTAGGTGGTCTAATTAGAACTTCGAATACACAGACTGGAGTAGCTAGAAGTTAAAAAGGAGGGCAGTAGAGCTGCTTGTGTTTAATCGGGTGGGTTTGTGTATGGTGTTTGGAATGAAAGGAAAGGCTATAGTTATGACATTTAGGAAGCTGTTGTAGTAGTCCAGGTGAGTAATAGACAGGTCCTGAAATGGCAACAGTGACAGACATAAAAGAGAGGAAGGCAGAATTGATTATATTTGAAGTTGGAGAGGTTTAAGCACTAATCTTCTGAGTTAGGGCTCCTGGCTCAAACCCTTTACTGTGCAATACAGGACAACTGATGCTATGGGATGGAACATAAAGACTGATTTCTTTTGATCTGTTTGGAAATTATTTTGCTGGAGGACCTCATATTTATTAGAAGCTTTATACCTCCTGAGTCCTGGAGAAGTGGAGAAGACTCTGAAGAGTGTTTTTCCATCCTCAGTGGTTTAGTTCTTATGAGTTGTGACACCTACTTGTTTCATGTAAAACTTCCATCACCCCCAAATGGAAGTTGGCTTCAGCGGAGTCCCAGGGAAATGGCAGTTCTCATGCATGGAAGGTGACTCTGCGTGAAATAGGGGCTGCCACTTCTTGCGAGTTTGCCACCACCCTCTTGTTAAGAGTCACCGTCCCTGGAGATGCTTAAATATTTTAAGGACTAATTCCAGTTTTCACTGGGGATTGACTACAGGCATGAGGGGAAAATACATGGTACAAGATGGAGTCCATGCCTCCCAGAGCTTGTTACCAGTGAATCCACTGTTTCATTTATCATTCTCCCTTGTGTTTTCCTCCTCCTCTTCCTCCTCTTCCTCTTTCTCATTTCTCACTTTTCCAAGAACCCACAAAGTCAGTGCAACACCAAAGACAGGTGTTGGTTTCACTTAGAATACTTTGTCCCCACTTAGGACAGTTCATATATTCACTCGCTACATCACTCCCCACGTAGGTGCTTGAAATGAAGGACGATGTCCCAGGACTGTTCAGTACAAGAGTTATTGGTGGAATGTTGTTCAGTACATTTTCTATAAAATGTTGGTTCTATATCTATGAGAATAAACAAGAGATAGAGAAACATAGTCCATGTATTATTAGAATGACAGGTAGATCCAAAACATGTTCTTCAAATATCTGATGATCTACTGAAGAAGAATTAGTCCCATTTGTATCAGCTCCAGTGGATTAATTTCGAACAAAAGATTCTGAATTGCAAACAGGTTTTATCTTAGTATGTCACCCATCCAGAGTTTTGACTTGAAGTTGGTGTATTCTCTCTCTATGGAAATATTCAAGCATAAGCTAATCTTATTTTTAGAAGGGAATTCAAGTTGTTATTAGGTGATTGGGCTAGATCTTTAGTGTCTCTCCCAAACCTGACAGCCTATGATTCTTAGGTACAAAGGGTTGGTAGAGAATCATGAAATTTATGTTGTTGTGTCAAGATGTCATGTTCTGTCTTGGAATTATCATGACATTTTATCTGTACTTCTCTTTTGTCTACTTTGTAGTCTACACATTATGTATGTCTTGTCTTCTTGACTAAATGCTCTGGAACCAGAACCCATGTCTGATTCCTCCTTTAATAACCCAGAGTGTTTCGTACCGTGATTTGTTCATGAAGGGACTTAAAAATATTGATGGAGTAGACAAATGAATAAGCAAATATACAAAAACATATGCAAACATAAAAATCCTTGATTCCTCCCCCACACCCCAGTCCCCAAACCTGGCTTTCCCAATGGTTATGTACTCTATATTGGTTAACAGAAGCATCCATTACCCATTTGATCAAACCAAAAACCTGGTCATCCTTCTTCCCATCATGCTCTACATTCTATCCATTGGCAAGTTGTGACCCAGCTCTAATTTCAACTAATATCACATTTCAATGACTTATCACAACCTCCAACACTAACACTAGTCTAGACCAGGAGTCAGCAAAGTACAGCCTTGTAGGCCAAATCCAGCCTGCAGCCTGTTTTTGTAAATAGTTTTAAAGGGACATTGTCACACTCATTGTATTTACATATTGTCAATTTCTCCTTTCAGGGCTGAAAGGGCTGAGTCGATGGCAGAGGTGTACAGAGACTATATGGCCACAAAGTCTAAAATATTTACTATATGGCCCTATAGAGAGAAAGTTTGCTGACAGGAATTATCAGGTTTTCTATCACATATCCTGTTTTTGTTTTTATAACGCTTTAAAAATGCAAAAGTCATTATTAGCTGGCTTTCCAACACAGGCCACGTACCAAATTTGGCCCATAGGCTGTATGTCCTTCACCAACCTCTGTTCTAAGCAAACGATCCTTTTCAAACATAAATCAAATCATGTCATTTCATGTTAAAAATCTCCAAAGGTATCCAATTACATTTAAAATCCAAATATCTTACCACGGCCTGTAAGAACTTTGGGATCCAATACGATCCTCTCGGACTTGTAGTCACGTGCTCCATTCGATTAGCTTTGCTCTGTCCACTCTTGACTCTGGCAAGACCCCCACCTTGCCAAGTGTGCCACTGCCTGAGGACTGTGCACTCGTCGTCTCCCTGCCCAAAGTTTTCATATAGATCTTAGGATTCGCTCTGCTCATTCAGGTCACAAGGTTTTACCCCACTAGCCTACCAAAATAGCTCTTATTCAGCCCTCTCCTCCCCCTGGTCATTCTCTATCTCTTTACTTTGCATGATTTCTTCAGATCACTTGTGTAAAACTAAGTCATTAATCTTTTTGTGTACTTGTCTCTTGTCTGTCTGCTCCAGTAGAATGTGAACATCCTGAGGACAGAAACTTTGTGGATGTGGCTTAAGGCCACATGGCCAGCTCCTACTGGTGCCGGGCCCCTAACAGGTATCTAATCAATGTTTGTTGAATGAATGATTGTTGTTTATATGTAGTGACTATCTCTTCCCTTTGGCAACTGATTAGATTCCTGGAAAGAATTTACACCGACCTTCTACTGAAAGGACTGTGTACTGGTGTTTTTTTCATCTGCTGTTCATGTATATCTTCAAAAGCCAATGGGAATCTTTTCCATCCTTGAAGAGGAATGTATGTGTCCTCAGGCTACAGATGTGACTTTCGAGACCAAACTCTTTGACAACCATTTTGAAAGGTCAGTTTATTTCCAGAAGCCTAAGCCTGATAAGAAGGAATAGGAAGCTCACTTTGAACCTGGCCATTATGCAGGAGTGCTAAGTTACCTCTAGACCTTCACACACACACACACACACACACACACACACACACACACACACACATATACACATACACATATACGTATATATATTTCCCCCCTTTCTTCCGCTTCCCCTCCCCTCACCCCATCCCCCCAACTCCTGGCCCCTCCAGCTGCTCCTGGCAGCCCAGCTCCAGGGAAAGCCATTATTCACAATTTTAGCTGTAGAGGGTGCAGGTCACTGGGCCCATGTGGGAATTGAACTAGTGACCTCGGCATTAGGAGCATGGCACTCCAACCACCTGAGCCACTGGACTGGCCCTGAAATACCTACGTTATGATAGTATTTCATGTGCGCAGAGGTCAAAAATCTCAAAATAGACAGTCACCCAACTCAAAGTAAGAAATTCAGAACGTCATGGAGACCATGAAAGTTATGGGTTTTTCCTTATTTATCCTTTCTTTTAACTTAACATTGTATGAATGAGTGATTTCAATTGATCTTTTTATTGAAGTTTGTTTTTTTTTCTAATTCTCTCATAAAGAAGTAGTCACTGTGAAGTAATGGTCTCCAACCTATGGCCAACGAAGGTTTCTGATGACCCTCACTGCCTCTTCTCATTTCCCCACAGGGGTGTGTGTGTGTGTGTGTGTGTGTGTGTGTGTCCCTTTTTTTTTTTTCTCCTCCTTTTGTGTTTCTAGTCAGTGACTCTGGGTGGAACAGAAAGAGAACTGATAAAAGGTAAAATAATACTTCAACCGAAAAATGACCTGCCAACTGTACAGACATGCTTGTAATCCTCTTCTTTGATATTCTTGAATATTAATTATGACATTTACGGTAAAATGCCAGTATACTCGCGGATATTTCGTTCTCAGTGCTTACCGTGTGTCAGGCACAACTGGATTACTCCACCTGTCCTTGCCTATAAAGCAGTGCTGATGTGAGTTGTTTTCATTGGAAATACCATCCACTTCTTCCCCTCTAGCCTCCCTCCTCCTTTTCCCCCCTTCCTCCCTTCCCGTTCTCTTTCTTTCTTTCTGAAACGTAAAGCCAGAGAATCTCTTTGAGTTGAACAATGGACTTCTGGAGTATTATTCAGTATTGTTATATCAAACTGATTTAAAGTTAAAGGACCCATATAATTCGTGACTTTTTTTTTTAAGGAATGCACAATTTGCTATGTTAATTTATGTATTCCTTTCTTTTGTCACCTAACCTGCATGTCTTTCCAAAGGTGCCTTAGAGCATCAGTGGCTGGGTTGACAAGAACAAAGACCTTCTTAATGAAACAGGGGTGGCTGTATTTCAGAAGTCATCTAACAGACTCCTGGCAAACCTTTTTGAAAATTACATCAGTACAGACAGTGGTGAGTCAAAAAACCTTCCCTCATTTTTCAGCCTCAGAATGGAACCCATGGCTGCCTCAGCGTTTACAACAATCCTTGCTTCTTTCCTGTGATAGCTGTGTCTGCTCCCTGTGGTCTGACTCATCCTCTCTTATTAGCCTTCCTGTGCTCAGGCTGGTGGTTCTCCAGGGAAATGGTGCTCGAACATAGATTTATTTCAAGGAGGCTGCTCTGGCCTGCTTTTACTGTCTACTCTACCCAGCTGCAAAGAGAAAACAGCAAACCATATTTTGATAAGTGATTTTGGGGAAATAACAAGTCCCTTTAATATATATTACCCAAACATCTTGGAATTCTCTTTCACAGTGCTTTTATATTATAACAACATGGTGGCTATTCTAAGCTTCATGAAGGCAGGGATTATGTCTGATTTGTTCAATTGTAGCCTCCAATATGTAGGAAATGCCTGTTTAGCAGGTACTCCATAAATTTTATTGACTAACTAATAACTAATCTTGTTTAGTAGTTAGTGATTTACAAAGCCCTTCTGATGCATTATCTTACTCAATCCTTGCCATGACCGTTTCAGGTACATATAGAGAGAAATCTCTCCCTATTTTACAAGAACAAGTCTAGAAAAATTAAGCAGTGTCCCAGTTTCACAATTCTAAATGGAAAAGCCATTTCTGAAATGTAGAAAGCAGGACTTCTGCTACCTCATCAGGTGCCTATTCCACTCTCACTGTCTCCCGGTAACAAAACAGAGAGATGGACAGACTACTCATATTTAGTATGCAATTCAGACTTCTGCATCATGATACAAAGGATTTGAAGATACTGAGCCCAAGTTACTAACATCAGCTTCACAACTGGACTTAATGCTAGCTACAGAGGGAAACTCCATGATTCATATCAAAAGTCACAGACTGGCAGCCCCTGAGCAGAACCTGGCCTTCAAACATGGTTGTGTTTGGTCCACACAGGTTAAAAAAATCAGAAGATTTCACATACATATTTGGATTTCCTTTAAAAAAAATTTGTTTTTTGGTTTTTTTTTTTTGGAAATTATGAGAAAATGGAAAATCTGGCCAGCCTGGGTTCAGATGTCCCCATGGTAACCGGACAGAGTATACTAGCTGTTCTTTAAGTGGGGTGTGTATTCTCAGCTCCTAACATTCTCACCCTCCTATTATCTTACACCCAGCTTCAAGTTAACGCCCAACCCCCATCAGCTGATTGACCTGGTCAGGGAATGGAGAGAGAATTTACTTTTCCTGGTTTCATCACTACATAGTGACATAATTCAGGAGAGTACCGAAATCCTGTGGGACTGCTTCGAGAGGAAGTTGAGAAATGGAAGCTATTGTGTGTGGACCCTGATCATCTTCAGGCAGTGCATTTGCCCGATTCGAATAGCTTCTCAAGTACCACTGAGGGGTCTGTGAGATAGTGGTCACATTGCTTATGAGTAATTTTCTGATCAGAAGAGATCAGAGAGTGGTTTGGGCAGAGAATTAGAGAGGAAACCATCTTCTGACTCTTCAGGTTGTGCTATGTTCTTTGGAAATAGGAAAGAATCATCCAGAATGTCCTTTTTCATAATCCTTTAAGCACCCTCTGAAACTACTTGCCTCTAAGTTTCTGACCCCAAACATCAAATTACCTATTGTAACTTTACTGTTTCTAGGAAACCAAGTACTTGAAACCAGTTATAATTTAAAGCAGAAAAGTAATGGAAGGTAGTAGTGTTTCTTTTCCATGTATGGAGAAACTTAAGTACAAAGAAGTCAAGTGATTCACTTGGAGGGCCTGGGGCATGTCAATAGGACTATCCTAATTAAACTTTGTGACATCTGCCTCAGCACAGTTGCTACTCAGGCAGAAAGAATATTTTATTAGTTTTCCATACTGATAGCTGGTCTATTTTCTCCAGATTGCCTTTGGATTTTGTTGTTGTTCGTCTTTGTGAGTTAGTACTTACTATACAGATGTTTGTAAAACAATTTGGCTTAGCATAAGTTCTTTTGCTTCAAGAAAATGGAAATAGATTGTTTTTTATAAATTATAAAAGTAATATATGAGTGCTACCAAAAACACAGACAATACAGAAAAACTAAAATGAGGAACATAAAAATTATGTATATTCTCACATAGATAACAACTGCTAACATTTTTATGTATACTCTTCCCAACATTTTTTATGTATATAGCCACCCATAATACAAAGACTCTTGAAAACATGTGTATACACTCAGGATCATAATATACAAACTATTTGGTAACCTCCTTTTTCTCTTAAGGTAAATCCTAGAAATCTTTCCATGGCACTTATATGGATCCACATAATCATTTAAAAGGTTGAAGTGTTTCATTGTATGCCTACTCTTTCATAATTTAACCAATCTCCTATTGATGGACATTTGTTGATAATTTTATTTTTTGCATATTTCTTTTGTAATGACTAAACAATGCTGCATTGAGTGTCTTTATACAGTTGCCTCATTATTTCCTTAAGGAAAAGCTCTAGAAATAGACTTTTTGTTTTGAGACATAAGTATTTTTAAAGCTTCTGTAGATATTGCCATATTGCTTCTAGAACTTTGACAAATTTATGCTTTCATCAGCAGGGTATGGTAATGTGACAAAAAAGAGCTTTCTAAATGTTTTTTTCTTTTTTTAGCTCTACAGTTTGGGAAGAAAAAAACGCAAGAAAGTAGCTTCATTCCGAACGGTTGCATCTCTGCATAAAGTAATTTTTAATTGCATCTATTCATATATTACCTGCTTCACAATCTTCATGTTATTACTTATTTGAAATTTCACATCTTCAAATAAGAATATAAAGTCTCTGAAGTTAGTCATGTTGCAAAAGTTGAAGTTTATTTTAATATTGATTGGCTTTACTGGACACTGTTAACTTTAATGAGAATATTGGCTCCTAACAACTCACAGTTGCCAAAATTGCCGTTGGCCAAATGGAAAGCTAAGCTGTCTCCCTACCCTCAGCTACAGACTCTGGCCCCTCCCCTGCCTCAAAGTGGGACTAAGCAGAGTCTATGTGGTAAAGATTTTTCAGACAGAAAACTTGAGAAACAATTTCTTTCTTCAAGCCATTTTATTGCCCAGCCATAAATTATTGCTATCAAATTCAAAACAGGTAGATATGATTTACAGCAGAACCATGTCTGTCAGATAAATATTGACTTGCCACAGGAAAGAAATCATGTATTTTGGTAAACAGGGAAGAATCTTGAATTCATTGTTTTATTGTTGGTAAGCATCTTGGCTTTAAGATTAAGTTGATAGAATTGAAGACACTTGTGAGGTGCATTAATTTTTTTAGTGATTTACAAAGTGATTTTGTGTTTGTTACGATGTCTATTTTAGGAAAATCTAAGTAAATTGATGACTAACCTGAAATCAACAGCACCCCATTTTGTGAGATGCATAAATCCTAATGTAAACAAAATGCCAGGTAAGAACTAGACTTCTTTGTAATCCGTACTAGGGCATACATTTGATTTAAGCTTTGTGGAATGTCCTTTTAAGAAACATTTACCAGTCCCTTTATATAAGGGTTGATTTTCAGATTTAAAAAAAATGAAAGTTAGTTAAAAGTGAGGTCTTTAGAAACTCCACAAGATTGCCTTTGAATTGAGATTCAAGTGGATTTACAGAAGGATTTCACAAAGCAGGCTCAATTGCGTAACATTAGAATGCTGGATATTACCATTTAAATTTCTTCTTGAATTTCATGCTAAAATGTGGATGAGCTTCTGTGCCATTGTCTACAAGGGCAACATATAATAAAAAGGGTTTGAATAGTCAATTGGAGGATTAAGATAGATATATCAGCATTAAGAAAATTATTTGGTCTGAATTATCTAAATTGACCATAAAGACAGTTCCTAAATCCATTTCTAATTGTTAAGAACTCCCTCTAGTCTTCCTTCCCAGGGCTAATATCTTCCCTCTCCCTAATAGTACCCATCTCTTTAGGTATGTATTTCTGGGCAGTGGATACTTTTTTTTCGTTTTTGTTTTTTTGTGTTTCTTCCCCCACCCCCTGCCGTTTTATTAAGATATAATTGACAGGCAGCACTATATACGTTTAATGTGTATAGTGTAATGATTTGACTTATAGATATCATGGAATGATTGCCACAGCTTAGTTAACATCCATCATCTCATTTAGATACAAAAAAAAAAATAAGGAAAAAAGTTATTTTCTTATGATGAGAACTCTTAGAATTTACCCTCTTAATAATTTTCATATATACCATAGAAGAGTGTTAGCTATAGTCATTATGTTGTATATGTACCCCTAGTATTTATCTATTTTATAGCTGAAAGTTTGTACTTTTGGGCCACCTTCTTCCAGTTTTTCAGCATCCCAATCCCCACCAGTGGTAACTATAAATCTTGTCTCTTTTTTTATGAGTTTGGTGGTGTATTTTTTCTCTTTTTAAGATTCCACATATAAGTGATGTCATATGGTATTTGTCTTTCTCTGACTTATTTTACTTAGCACAATGCCCGTCCATGTTGTTATATATGGCAGGATTTCCTCCTTTTTATGGCTGAGTAATATTCCACTGAATATATATATATATATATATATATATATATATATATATATACACACATATATATATACTACAACTTCTTTATCCATTCATCTGTTGATGGACACTTAGGTTGTTCACATGTCGTGGCTTATTGTAGTGGATACTTTTTGATGAGTAGATTGTTTTTGATGAATAGAGGAATGATGAGATAGGTAGGTGGTGGTGAATTATTATTTGTATTTATGCCTTTAATTGTCAAAACAAAGTTTTTACTGACATTACTTACATGGCTTGCTTTTCCTATATCATGGGTTTAGACATTCCTAGCCTTCTGGCTGGAATTACAAGTTTCTGTTGAGCTTGGTTGGAGGTTGTCAGCCTCAAAGTTGTGTATTTGACAAGCACTTATGTCTTCAGAGCACTAATCACCCTTGAAATATATAGCCAGATGTTGCTGATTCTGATTCCCAAGGTTCTGTAGTATCTTGCATTTTTATTAACCTCCTATAATTAAGGCCCCCGATCTTGACAGTCTGTGACCTATTTTAGGAAAGTGTGATGCTAAACAATGATGCTGCAGTTTGAGGTTTCGCAAAGCAAACATTTCGTGCTCATTCATGCTGTATATTTTTGCCTCATTGTTTCTTATCAGCTGGGTTTCTGAATGCATCTAGGGACATTGTTTCCATCTAGCAAGGAATCTAATTAGCTGCCTCTATTTTGGAGTAATTCTGGTACCTATTAGAGTTGCCTCCCATGGAGTCAGCTCTGATTTCAGCAGGACTTTGTTTTCTGTTTTCTTAAGTCACAAGACAAAATTATAAGAAAAACTTCATGATCTAGTCAAAACAGCTCTTCACATGTACTTAAAGGGAATGAGTGTGCTTGATTTTTAAAGCGTCATAGGACCTCACTTTTGCCACTTCTTATGTATCATGTTTCTGTTTACGAAAGGGATTGGAGTACAGGAATATGTGTGTATGGCTTAGAGTTTATTGCTGGGACTCTGGGCACAGGCAGAGTCATCTTATTTCCGTTTTTCTTATAACACTAAAGTAGGGCTTTGTGTTAGGGAGAACGCTGCTTGAATTCTTCCAGAAACCTTGCTGACAGCCAGATTCAGTGGCTCCTTCGATGGTTTTTCAAAGGCTTCTATTAGAGATTACTGCTATAGTGGTGCTTCTTTTGATAAAAGAGGAGGTGATAGGAGGAAGCTTATACTATAGAATAAAACTTAGGTGCTGAATATAGGCTGGAACGTTGTCCAGTCCTTCCTAAGGCAATCGAGTAAATGGAATTTTGTTGTTGTGCCATCTTATTCTTCCTTTTAATTCCTCCTTTTTGTAATCCCTTTCCCCTACTTAGAGGTGGCAGTTTCCTTTTGAATTCTTATTTCTCTCTCTAGCTGGTGTTTGGCTGGTGAATAAATATGATACCAGCCATTTGCATTCTAGCAAAACTGTATTTTTTTTTCTTCTTCCAGGAGTATTTGCTTATAAAACCTTGACTAACAGTGAACTAAAGGGTTTGTTCCCTGTTGAAGGAATTTCAAGTACATTCTATTTGAAGACTCTCACATAAGATGACGGGTACTGTGAGTGCCGCCAGGCTGGGAATGAGTGGACTATTTAGTGCCTATCATGTAGAACACACAAATTCTAACTCTTTGAATCAAAAGATGCAGCAATTAGGACAAAATAAAAACCTTAAGGTAATAATTTTTTTCTGACACAGATTCAAAGTGACCTTTTTTCTTCAGGTATAATGGACCCTTACTTGGTTCTACAGCAACTGCACTGTAATGGTGCCTTGGAAGGGATTAGAATATGCCGTGAAGGTTTTCCAAACCAACTACTGTATGCTGATGTTAAACAAAGGTAAACACACATCTCGGGATCCATGAAGCCTGAGACACTCCATTCTGTTTTCCTCTCTTTCTGAGTGTTTAAGCATGTATTGTTTGGTTGATGTCCTCTAGAATACAAACCGATGTGATTTGGTGGTGATGATATATATGATGACAGAGTTCCATTATTATTTCCTCTTAAATTCAACATCCATGTAGCTGTAATATCTTTAAATCTCTACTAATGGATAATAGATCCACAAGTAGAAGAAATATATACAGAAGAAAGATATGGAGGCTGAATTGAATCTCTGAAATGGTGTATGTGTATACTTAATTGTAGCTGCCATCCAAGTACGCTTTTGCTTAACCAGCAAACATGTGAAAGGAAGGAAGCCAGCAGAGTTTGTGGCAGGAAAAAGGAGAGGCATCTTTGCTTTCTACTTCCTGAATTCTAAAAAGATAAATTATAGGTCATCAAGCAAATGTGAGCAAACTATGGTAGTGTAAATAGAGTACCTGTCCCAGAATTAAGAGGCATATTTCTAGTTTTCCACTGGCTTACCACTGGGTGAAGGAATCTTGGAATTTATAGTCTCTGCTTTTCATTTTCTTATCTGTACAATAGACACTTAAGCCTTCCTCTCCCTCTCTTGCAGCTCCCAATCTCTCCCTCCCTAAACGATCAGAGAGGCAAATGAGGTTGTTGCTAAAATACTATGAAAAGTGTAAATTATTTTTCCAAACTAAGAAATTACTGCATGTATCCTCATTATTATTGCCAAAAGTTTTGTGAAAATTGAACATTTGGTTGGAGATAGAAGTCTGTACCTTCTTTTACCTTATTTGACCAGATTACTCTTTATTTGAATCATATGACCCCGACCCAAGAATTTATTTGTTACCTATTTTAAATTAGGTACTGCATTCTGAACCTGAAGGCCTGTCCAAGGAGCAAGTTTATGAGCAGCAGAAAAGCAGCTGAAGAATTACTTGGCTCCTTGGAGATAGACCATACCCAGTACCGCTTGGGAATCACCAAGGTAACCAGAACACTACAAAGAACGCATGTGGAGAAGAGTGGGAAGAAAGAATGTGTATCTTAAAATACCTATGAAAAGTTCAATTATAAGGTATGTTACAGCCCTTGTGACCACAAACAATACAAAAGAGCTCAATTGAAAGTAGAAACTTCCACGCTATTTGAGAGAGAAAATTCAGTGCTTCTTAAACCTCAGTCTTGACTACATTTACATTTTTATAATTATTCATCTATGCAAGTTTCTGCCTAGATATAAAATACTGAATCAGCGTTAGTGTGCTAAAAAATGTTTATATATACCAGAGCTAGAAAAAGGTGAATCAATTTGCTGGAGTGAACTTGTCTGTATGTGATCTGATTCAGTCACAAGTACTATTTTAGGGCATTAATTCTAGAAAATTATCTGAGTAATTAAAAACTTTAAGGTCAACCTCACTGTCCAAAAATTAATCCACAGTGTGATTTATGGATGATGTGATACAGAATTGCACACCTGAAATCTATGTAATTTTACTAACAATTGTCACCCCAATAAATTAAAAATAAATTAATAAAAAAAAAATTAATCCAAAGTTAACTTCCTCAAATGGGATTCTGCTTCTTCTTTGATGATCTTGGTAGGAACCACGTATTTTGGGAAACTTCTGACTAATAGATTTGGTTTTATCAGGTTGTTCCTGATAACAATTTAAGAACTAAATGATTTGGAGAATTGGAAGGCCTTGGATGAAGAGCTTATAGGAAAAGAACTCTGTAGGATGCAATTACAACATGTTGTTTTTCTTCCACACAGTCCGTTTTCACTGTTTGTTGTTTCTGCTGATTTTCACTACTGGTGCCTTGCTTCCTTGTTTAGTTATTTTTGTGTATATTACTCATCTAGGTCAGGATTAGCACAAGGTGAATGAGTCTCCTCATGCACAAAATTTAAGAAGGCACTCTTAGCATTATGCAAGTGCTGACTTAACAGCCCCAAGAGTGATGGCCTTCTTAAAATTTGTGCCTTAGGTACTTCACTCACCTCATCTTGGCCATTCCTAATGATTATCAAATCCTTTAATGCCTAGCCAAAAATGTCTTTCTCTAGACCAGAGGTCAGCAAACTGTGGACTAAGGGCCATCTCTATGGCCTATTTTTTTTTTTATATGACCCACTTGCTGAAAATGGTTTTCCATTTTTAAAGGGCTGTTTAAGAAAAAGAAGAAGAGTCTATGAAGACTCTATGTGGCCCATAAAGTCTAAAAATATTTACTATCTGGTTATTTACAGAAAAAGTTTGTGGAACCCTGCCTGGGCCTATCTTAAAACTTAAACCAAATTCCCGAGACAACCTAGACATTATCAATAGATAAGGGAGCAGATAGTCTAAGTTCTTAAGGAACCAATAAAACCGAAGCATTAAATAAAATGTTTTGTAATCTTAAAACTTATGAAACCAAACTTTCTAAAATGTACATCTTACACATAATATTCAAAAAAAAGTAAGAAATAGAACTGATAAATCAATTGCTCATAGAATCATTCAACAGACATTTACTGAATACCCATTGTGACTGGAGCTAACATCTGACTTATTTCTTTTAGATGTTTTCAAAAGCTGGCTTTCTGGGCCAACTGGAAGCAATGAAAGATGAAAGACTATCTAAAGTCTTCCCATTGTTCCAAGCCAGAGGACCGGGCAAACTGATGCAAATCAAATTCCAGAGGATTCTGGCAGAGAGGTATGGTACCCCTTTCCTGCATCCCTTTGCTAGGTTAACGGTGCGCCTCAGTCAGTGTCATCTTACCTCATTGCCTCATCAAGGTAAAGAGCTGCCTCCTCTGCTTAGGCTCAGACTTAACTTAAAAAAGTTGAAATCATGGAACACCAGAGCACAAAGGGTTTTTATTGCCTTATCCAACCAAGTATAAGCATAATTCATATATTTCTTGCATTGTTTCTAAGCTTTCCCTTTGGAAGAATTCCTTACAATCAAAGAAGTCTGGATCTCTGAGGGTGACGTGACTCCCAACACCTAACAGAAGCAGACCTGGAAGGGTCTGCATGCATCCCCTAGCAACCTCTCTGTGGGAAAGTTTGCAGCCAAGTGCGGAGGTGTTCTGACCACTTCACAACTTCCCCTGGGTCAGAAACTGTGGCTCTTGGTGACATGTAACCATAATTCTCTCACTTCATTCGGGCAGGTTCTCTAGGGACATTTATCATCACATTTGGACACGTAGGTGTAGGTTTTGTTCTGTTCTTTAACAGATTCATTCAAAGCAAGCTAATAAAAGCTCCAAACAAAGGGGCTGTGAGCAAGAGACTCTGCAGTTATGATATGTACTTTTTCTGTAGCATAGTTTACCTTCAGGAGAGAGGTCCAGAGACCTTAGTATAACTTGCTTAATAAACAATCTGTTAATTCCTTCTGTTAATCTGAAGAAGAAAAAGATCATTACATGATGATGTCAGAGATATTAGAACAACATCTCTGAGTCTTCTGTGACTCTCACATAGTGCTCAGTGTGGTATGGGAGTTTATGGGAATTTGGGGATCAGGGGATATGGCTTCTAGCTTGGGTAAGCTATATAACTTGGATAAGACCCTTAATTTCTCCATACTTCACATTCTTTATCTGTAAACTATCCATTCTTTCTAAATCATATGATGACTTCTAAAAATTATTATGAAGTATTTCAAACACAAAAATACAGAAAATATTGTCACATGCACTCAAAGAGCTATCATCAAAGTATATTAATTCTTAACAATTTTTCTGTAATTGCTCACAACTTAAAAAAATAAATTAACAAAGGTGAAACCCCTTGCATATTTCTCCCTTGATCCAAGTTCTGTAAAGATATGGAGATATACAGCTATGCAGATATCCTTAAAAGGTGACTTGCTTTTTCATGTTTTTAGTTTTCACATACATAATATTCTCTATGTATTATCCTGAAATTTGTTCTTTACATTCAGTATTAGCTTTGAATTTTATTAATGCTAATAAATCTAGTGCTAGGTTATTGATTTTAACTGCTGTATTTTATTCCATTGCATGAATATATAGCAATTTCTCCAGTTTCCATTTCAAGTAAATTTGCAGTTTTTTTCTATTACAAACAGTTCTGCAGTGACAGTTTTGTAAATGTCTCCCCCTGAACATATGTAAGTTTCCTAAAGATACTGTTACTCAAAATGCTGGTCCATGCTGATACTTTGTGAATAGCAGTTTTAGGCTATACACACCTTCAATATTATGAAATATTATCAAAATGCTTTCCAATTTACTCTTCTCATTGCTCTGTTTCCCACCAACATGTGGTATTTCATACTTCAAAATCTTTTGCCAAACTTTGTCATATTTCTGACTTTGGGGAAAGCTATCATTTCCCTAAAATGATGTTTTCTATAGTTTGTTCTTTGTTTGTTTCTAGATACAATATATTATGTGGAGGACATTGCTTCCATCTTATTTTTACCAGGAAATGGTTGAATTTTTTTCTGCATCAACTGAAATAATCAATGTTTTTTTTTCCATTAACCTATAAATATGTTGAATTATATTAATGGATTTTTGTTTATGAAATGGCTACTTGTTTATGAAATATTATCTTTTCCATACACTGATAATATTATCATGAGGATGTTTACATCAATGTTTATGAGTAAGTTTGGCTTGTAATTTTCTTTTCTCTTGCTGTGTTATCTGACTTTGGATCAACGTTACCTTAACCTAGTAAAAGAGTTGAAGAATGTTTCATCTTTTCAAAACATGAAACAATTCATTGTGATTATTCTTTGAATGTTCGGTAAAATTTCTATAAAACAATCAAGACCTGGTGTTTCTTTTGTGATATTTTACAATTTTAATTCAATTTATTTAATAGTTCTAGATGTATAGAGATTTATTTATTCTTGAATGAGTTTAGATAGTTTCATTTTTTTTTAAAAAGGAACTTTACATTTTTTTTAACTTTCCAATTTACTAGAGTATGATTTTTAACCTCCAACGTACCTATGATTTTTTTCTAGAGCACAATTCTAGATTATTATAATCCTAGAGTATTATCATTTCTAGTATTGTTTATTTGTGCCTTCTTTTTATTCATCATTTACGTCAGATGTTTAGTATATTTAATAACGACTTTTTTCATTTTCTTTCTTTTTTTTTTTTGTTGTTTTCTACTTTGCTAGTTTCTGATCTCATTGTTATTCTTACCTTTCTTCCACTTTCTTTGGGTTTATTCTTTTCTCAATTCACAATTTTTTTTTTAGTGTGTCTAATCAGCTGCTTAATTCTTCTACTGAGTGTTTAATTTCAGTGACCATACTTTTCAGTTTAGACACTTTATTTGGTCCTCTTTCAAATCTATCGGCCCTTTTATCATTGTGGATTATTTTTTTCTTGCTTTTCAATTTTTTCCTTTATGCCTTTAATACTTTTTAACAATTATTTCATGGTTTCCACAAGATTGTTCCATTATCTGAAATTCTTGGGAATTTAATCACATTTTTATTATAGGTGCTCACCCTCACTGATGGATGATTTTTTAAATATGGTTTATAATTTTGAATTATACGCTCATCATCAGAGGGGATTTATCTAAGAGAATCTCTGGTGCTTGATATTAGGGTGTTTCCTTCAGTGCAATTTTATGTTGTCCCCCAAGGGCCCTAAGGGTATTTATTACCAGTGTAAAAAAAGATCATGCTAATTCCTTGTGTATTTCTGTACTAATCAGGTAATATAAACTTCAAACATTCCAGTGGTGCTGGTTCATGTTTCAAAAAACAAAAATTCCTACAGTAGGATGTTTTTCTTCACCCTAAGCTCAGAACAAATCAGATGTACTTCACTTTGACATTTCTCTGTGCCAGTGGGTGAATTTTTTAATTTTTATTTTCATTAAAGGTAAAATTCTTTGACGATCTCAGCCTGTCTCTTTATCCATGTGGATTTAAAAATGCAAACTCCTACAACACCAAGACTATCCTCTATTTTTCCATGAAGATGGCCAAGCTGTACATGCATTCACTTATTGCTCAGAATTTTAGCTCACTCATTATTTCTCACTCCTTTTCAGGCTCAGCTCTCATTTAAAGGCTATTTATGATGAGAGCGTTTTCAGGATATCTAATCCACAATGTTGCCAGCCTCAGAAGTCCCACATCGGGCTTTTGTCAGAATCAAATGAGAGCCCAGATGTAGAAGTGCTTTGAAGACTAATGGGAATTCATAAGGACTCCTAAAATGATGTGCTTATTAAGAATCTTAATTTGGAAAATAACTCTCTTATTGTCTGGGTTAACTTGCTTTTCTTTTTGTCTCTCTTGATGTAGGGACATACTTCTTTTGATCCAGTGGAATATAAGAGCTTTCATGGCTGTGAAGGACTGGCCCTGGATGAGGCTTTTCTTCAAGATCAAGCCTCTTGTTAAATCTGCCAGGATGGGAAAGGAGGTAGTTGGGCTGAAGGAAGAATGTGTGCAACTGCAAACAGCCTTGGAGAAATCCAAATCTAAGAAGGAGGAACTGAAAGCAAAGCAAGTCTCCCTTATTTGGGAAAAGAATGACCTGCTTCTTCAGCTGCAGGCTGTGAGTGGCCCCACCATTTGTTCTTCAAATCAAGTTTTTAATTAGATTCCCTGTTTTTCAGGCAGGGTTGACTTGAAAAAAATAGAACATGTGCTTTTCAAATACTATAGAATTTCATCAAGCATAGACAATGGAAACACTTAAAGGGACACCCTGTTTCACAGAGAAGTGATTTCATTGACAGGATGTCTTTGAAAAAGAGACAAATTCTTAGATGGCTTTAACTATATTAAAGCACCATAATCTATCATGGGTTCCAGGAAGCTCTGGGTTTTAATTTAAATTCTGTATCTAGCCCATGATGCGTTAGCAAATCAGAGCACAGGATTTTAATAAGTCCTGAGAAAAGCTTTACTGAGATCTTCAAGTTTATTGTAGTACTCTCCTGGTTGGTTTACCTGATTTTGGTTTCCCTACTTCCTCCTTCCCTTGTCCAAATCAACATTCCTAATCAGTTTAGTTCTCAAAACAGCAGTTCTCAACTTTGGATTTGCATCAAAATCATTTAGGAAGCATTAAAATAAACAGAAAGATTCCTAGATCCCACGCTCAGATACGTTGATTAAGCAGACTCTGTGTGGGTCCAAATAACCTGTAGGGCAGATTCGGACATCCAGTCCGTTTGGAGAACCATTGTCTCAGACAAACATCATGTTGCTGCCCTGCTAACAAGCTTCAGATCCTGCAGTATGTGCATTATAAGCTCCAAACCCTTGGCCTTCGTGTTCGAATCTCCATCTCCAATCTGATGCCAATGTACCATTTCTCACTCCTTTCCACATTCCTTCTCTCTAGTCACCAGGACTGCTGTTATCCCCAAACATCCCAAAGGCATGCATGGGATTGTATCTACCTTTATTTTGTTCTTCAACAACTTAGAACACTGCTAAGTTAAAAAATACTGGGCTCAAGTAAAATTATATAAATAAAACAGTTTTCCTGCTTTCTGAATGTATTGAAAACAGAAAATTTAGTAATTTCAGACTGGCCCAAGTTATTTTATTTTGGGTTGTGCTGTCCATCAGTGTTCCAGGAGGCCATATTTTACATAAGAATTTACACCCAGACACACATTTCTGACACATATTTAACATAGCAGTGATTCTAGAACTTTAGAATATGTAGAATGTTTAGACTATATCAGCTTTCTGGGATGCTTGTTAGAAATACAAATTTCTGGGCCCCCCTCCAAACCTACTTTAAGATCCATACTGTGAGAATCACAGTTTGTAATGTCATATGTTATGTGGCTTAGGGGAGAGATAGTTTTGGATGAGACCTGGCCTCCCAGTTTTCATCATTCTTTCTATTGACAGAGAGAGTGGCCAGTGCTACCTGGGGTGACATGGGAGACAGACGTGGACCCAACCTGTGCAGAGGGTGGTGGGTCAAAGCCTAGGATACAGGATCAAACATTAGTGTGGCGAACATGGGAAACATGCAGAAGCCAATCCCAGAGCAAACCCAGGAAGGGTGAGATGAGTTCAAACTGTAACAGTGATTTAAAATGTTGACAGAGCTATGAAATATTTTATCATTTATTTTTAAGGGACACAACACAGTAGGGATCAAGGAAACAGGATCCTTTTAAAATCATTCACTTAAAATACCAACAGAACTCAGAACCTATTCCAATTAACACTGTGAGTACATGAGAGAATAACTACCATTGAGGACAGGATGTTTCTTCAACTGCCACACCATTGCTCAATTGGTCCCCAAGTCCGGCCATCACATTTCATGAAGGGATCAAGGATTGTCAATTTGACTATCTATTCAGTGATGGGGACAAGTCCTGTACACATGCTGAATGGAATAGAGCAAATAACTGTTCTGCTTATCACCCTGGGGTGAACGAAGATCAGATGTGCCCATTATTTCCCAAACATTGGAAGTTTCTCTGATTTGTGTGGATCCTTCCTGCTTTGACATTTTTGTTTGTTTTTAATTTACTCCTTCTCTTTTAGTCCTCAGTGATGTTGGGGATTTCCTATACTATACCTCCCTTATCTCTGCCTTTCTGAGCCCCATTTGTTGGGCTACTCTTTGCCAGGAGTTAGCCATGAACAAACAGCCTGGAGTTTTGCCCTTTTCTGCTCTTAATCTAAGTAGCTAAAACAACTTAAACAAAGCAAATAGATACATAGTTAATAAATTGCCCAAACTAGTATATTTCAGATGATGAATAAGGTCTAGAGATGGAAGATGGAGCTGTGTGTGAAGCTGTGTTGTGACAAGACCTACAGTAATTAAGAACTTGCTCACAAATGAGAGGTCTCATTTACCGTGTTTCCTCAAAAATAAGGCCTAGCCAGATCATTAGCTCTAATGTTTCTTGTGGAGCAAAAATTAATATAAGACCCGGTCTTATTTTACTATAATATAAGACCAGGTATTATATAATATAAAATATAATATAATATAATACCTGGTCTTATATTAATTTTTTCTCCAAAAGACACATTAAAGCTGATGGTCCAGCTAGGTCTTATTTTAGGGGAAACATTGTAGCTTCTAGTGGAGACAAGTGAGAGGGGTTCAAAGTTATAAAAGGTGCTTCTGTAGCAAAAAAATAAATTGACCCCTTCATTTTTTACTTGACCCATAACACAGGAGCAATGGGTCACTCAGTGAAAGTTGGAGATAGTACATTTGAAAGGAGAAAAGGAAAGAGTATTTTATGCTCTTAGTGTATAACTTGTGGAATTTGCTGCTGGCAGAATCACTGAGGAAAAGATTTTAGATGGAAATAATAGTGAAATTTAGTTAGTGACTTGCAAGTAAACTTATGAATTCTAAATTCAGCCGATGAATAAAAAATCTACAGTTCAGCTCTCTTTATTAGAAGAGAGATATATATTAACCAAATACATCATGGTGATTATAATGTATTCTGTTGTCTGAGGGAACACTGCTTTCTTAAAAGACCATATTCCAAGCAGGTATAAACTTCAAACTCTATGCCCACGTGGATGCTTCCAGAAGCTGTGATTTAGCAGTGCAGGCCTGATTTTTGGAGGCCTGTTAGCTCTTTCAGGCCCCCAGGATTCTATTAAGTGCCTTAGAAGAGGTAATCTAATCTGCTGAATGGCCTGAAAGATCGAAAGCACCTCAAACACAAGTACCTCCTCTACTGATCAACAATAGGATCAGAGAACTGGGAATATTATTTCAACAGTTTAGGAAAGAAGGTAGGTGAAAGTGCTGGGCAAAGGGCAGACAATTATCTCTTTGCTAGTGTTAAGCAGCATTTTCGCCTAGCTGATAAATTACTTCCAGCTGTTGGCAACAATTTTCTCCTCATCATGGCAAGAGCAAGAGACCCTGGCAAATGTTGAAGAGCAGTGCGAATCGCTGATTAAATCCAAGATCCAGCTGGAGGCCAAAGTCAAGGCGCTGTCTGTGTGGGTGGAGGAAGAAGAGGAGATAAATTCTGAGCTGACTGCCAGGGGGCGGAAACTCGAAGATGAATGTTCTGAGTTGAAGAAAGAAATCGATGACCTGGAAACAATATTCGCGAAGTCAGAGAAGGAGAAGCATGCTGCAGAGCACAGGGTACTTCTTCTGTAATGTTAGGAAAGCCTAGATGTCTGAATGCTGCTCCCAATCTGGCTTCAGTACCAGACTGGCTCTTTTTAAATTTACTAACACAGTGGTCTGCAAACTTGACAGCACTGGGGAGTCAGAAATAGCCTGAAATGAAGGGTCTGATGAACTGTGCTGTCCCAATTCAAATTTCCAACTCGATTTATGCAACCCCACTTAATCTCCCAAATGAAACATTTTCATTTGTTCTAATCTTATCGCATTGGAAATCTAATAGAGCAAAATGGTTTCATTGGGCCTCTAAGTGTCCCTCTTTTGGAAGGAGAGTGAGCATGATGCAGTTTACCGAAAGGTAATTTGGGATGTGTCTGAATCTCCAGTTCTGTCATTGATGTGGAGTTTGACCTTGAAGATGTCACTTTAATTCCAGTGAAGGACTTTGACACTCTGCTCGTTTTAGCTGAGGGTGTTAACTTGCATTTCTGTGTATGGATTGAAGTTAGCTGAAGAGTCTGTATCAGACTTCTGATAAACAACTAGTCTCCAGAATAACACTAATTAATTTTGTAATTTTGGCAGATGATTAAATAGCCACTCTTGTGCCATTGGTTCCCTTTCAGGAAAAGCAAGGGGGCCTGAGATAGCCAGCTTTCATTTTTGCATATTTCATCAGCTGGAAGTCTTTAACCTCAAATTTCTTGGGATATGAGGCACAACATGATTAACAACATGTGCTCTCTGAATACTCAAAAGAAGGCTAAATTACCTTCAGTGGTAGTCTTGTTATATGATAATATGACACTCTACACATTGGCCATCCAATGAGCTATACTGATGATATTTGATTAACCGGAATATCCCATTCCCTGACCATGACAGATAACAGATCGCTTTGTGTGTGCGGAAGAAAAAGTGACTTCAGAGTTTTTAAAAATATATCAAGAATTTGGCTAAATTTGGTTCTTCATGACCAAATTGGATAGCTCATTCGATGTTTTCTGTGCTAGAAAAGAGAGATGATGGCCCATAGTGTTACACCCAATCTTCCAATGGTAGCTCTAATGAAGCTGCTGTTGTCTCCTTCCCACAGGTCAAGAACTTGACTGAGGAAGTAGAGTCTCTAAATCAGGATATCAGCAACCTGAACAGAACGGCCAGGCTTTGCAGGAGGCCCATCGGCAGACCCGAGATGACCTGAACACAGAGGAGGAGAAACTCAGCAACCTGAGCAAAGCCAAGTTGAAACTGGAACAGCATGTGGATTTGGTAAGTAATATGTTTAGGTGCTTAGCTATCAGTCTACACATGTACAAATCTCTAATTTTTATTTAGGTAATTTATCTTGACAGTTTCAGGAAAACTTAGTAACATGGTTTGTTTCCCTCATTACTTAGAAATAGAGAGTTTTTTTCCTTCAATGCACATTGAACCACTGTAGTATAGAGAAGCCTCAGCACATAATCTGTCAGATTTTAAATGCAACGTTCATACAACCCTGGGCAGTGGGAGGAGAACATTGGGAAGAATCATAAAGGGTTAGAGTTCTAAGTGGCTGACTCTTCCCCACAGAACCTGGTATTTGCCCCACGGAAATGTTGGTACTCTATCTGACTCTGCTGTTGGAAGATTGGTTTAGGGGCCTGTTGTGTCTCCACTGGTGAGCTGAGGTTCATTTATACTTGAAAGATATGAAAGTCGCATGCAGTGTTCTACATACACTATTGGGGAATACTTGTAAGAGTCTAAAGATGCTACCCCTGTTCTGCCTCCAAACACCCTGTGAAATAAAGACATTTCAGACCAGCCTCAATGGATAGCTTCATTGTTCTTCCTTTGCCCTCCCCAGCTGACATAGTACATGCATTCATTTTCTTATTAATCCCAAAAGCCCTTATAAAATTGCTGACAATGGTCATGCCTATCAGTTTCCCCTATTACCTATTATTTGCCTCAGTTTTCTTCTTATTTCCACTAATTAAGTACCTCACAAAGCCTCCATATGAGGACTTATTGGTGTATGTGTGTGTGTGTGTGTGTACACGTACACGAGCGCACACACATACTCTTTCTCTCTTGGAGTTCATCTACTTCTAGCTTTTTACATACACCTTCTAGAAATTCTCCCTATTCCCCCATTTAAATTTCATATATTTTGCTCTTTACTAGGAAATAGTTTCTATTGCTAAAAAGTAAACACAACAATGTGAAAAATAGCCACATTGTAACTGTTATCAAGCCTCCTGTTCAACTAACCTTGATATCATTGTTGGCAACAGTATGTCTAGGTGGTTAGCTATAGCTGTCTACATATGTACAAATCTCTAATTTTTATTTAGTTAATTCAGACAAAACTGGAATGTTCTGACCACCTTGGTGGGATACTAGAGTGTGACATGATGTTATAGACTAGAAAAGGTTACCAAAGGGATGAAGGAGAGATGCAAAACATGCCTTGTGAGATGTGTTTGTTGGAAAGGGTCCGTACTGAGTTGGGAGATTCAGGACAGCTGTGGAGACAGATTTGCGTGTTGCTACAGGGAACAGAGCTTGGACTTGTGGGAAGAATTTCCAGAGAACATCTCAGCTTCTTATGAAGAAGCACTCCCGAGTAAATGGATTTATCCACCCATGAAATGAGCTGCCATGTGAAAAGTGAGCGCCCCGTCACTGGAAAGCAATCAAATAAGGCCTCACTGGCCGTTTGTTATTGGTTTCTTCCCTAGGACAGAATGCGTATTCCTTAATCTCTAAAGTTTTCTTCCATCACTGTGATTTCTAGATTCATTTTTGTTACCCTATTTGTGCATACAATATTTATTTTAAAATACCTACATAGCTGGGCATCATTTACAGAACCTGTGCTTCTATTTTTCTTTATTTTTCCAGAAGGTAAGTAGTTAATAAACACATCTAGTGAAGTATAAACTTTCCCTATTTGTTTATCTAAATATCTCCTTTTGTCATCTGGAGGGTGCCCTTGAGCAGGAGAGAAAAGCGAAAATGAACTGTGAACGGGAAAAGCTCAAACTGGAGGGCGAGTTAAAGCTGAACCAGGAGAGTTTGGCATATCTGGAGAGCAGCCAGCTGCAGCTTGCTGAAAAGCTGAGAAAGTAAGCTACCTTTGCGTTGAAAGGAGATTCTCAGAGACCTTATATTGGAAGGAACAGCTTTCTCATGTTAATTGTCCCCATGATTCCAGGGCCAGATCTCAAAACCTGAAGGGGAGGATACCAACCCTAGAAAATGGAATTTTCTTTTTTCTTCTTCTTCTTCTTCTTTTTTTTTTTTTTTTTTGCTGGACTTTATTATATAGTTGTGAAAAGAGAGTGAATGCATATTCTAAGAATATAACTGAGAAGGCATCTGACTAGCGAATGAAAGCTGTAAGGCATATGAGATGTGAATTATTGGAATTTGAGGCTACAAGTCAAAAAATAAAAATGGCTCACTTCTTTTACTTATGACGAGACCAATGGTGTAAAAGTAAAAACGGCAAAATAAAAAATTGACCCTAATGTGAATGACGTTTGATACACTTTCTGATCACTTAAAAAAATACTTGATTGCCAGGTATAACTTTATTCACATTTATATAACTATTTTTGTCAAATAATTTCTATATAAATATTAAACCTTAAAATCTAAAGCAAAACATAACATAATCAAAATTAGTGGAACTTCAGTTCACATGGATGCCTAAGGAACTCAGGGCAAGGTGGCCCTCTCAGTTTAGTTTCACAACTCAGAGAAATGGATGTTTCTCACCTTGTCCATTTTGTCTTCCCCTGTTTAGCTAGAATTCCTTCTAACCATTAGGGATTTTCAAGTTATTTGGAATATATCAAATAAGAGGGAAACCAGTGAGGTCTAAGAATACCATAAGGAAAAGTTGAAGTTGGGAGAATATTGGTCATTTGGCCCCACAGTGAAAATGGAGAGAGTCAAGTGAGCTTCTGGTTTTCCTGTTTGTGCACGAGTTCCCATTATACATGCTTGTGGTCAGATTTGATTAATATTCTACTAATAAGTTTCTGAACTTGACAGGTGTTTGGAAAAGATGAAATAAGTAACCTTATGAACGTAATGGAACAGTGAAAGGCAAAATGATGATAGATTTTCCTTAGTCTTTAATTTTGAAGATTATGTTTAAGCTCAGCAAAGTGAAAATGATACTCCATATTCTTATAGGCCACAGGTCAAAGAGCTCTAGCGTTTCAGAGATCCATATTTTCAGGAAGTTATAACTTTATTGTAAAACCTTTTCTCTAAATCGGCCTATGTGTATATGGAAACTTAGGACATGATGAAGATGGCATTTCAAAATATTGATGACTAGACAGCATACACTTAATAAATGGTGCTGAGATTATTAGCTATTCGTTTTCTGAGGTAAAAGTTAAATTTCTACCTCACTCTATGCATACACACAAAATCCATTTGCATAAAGAAAAAACAAAGCTATAAAACCATTAGAAGCTGTAGCATTATTCACAATAGTCAAGATTTGTAAACAACTTAAATGCCCATTGATGGATGAATAGATAAAGAAAATGTGTTGTTTATATATAATGGAATATTATTTAGCCTCTAAAAAGGAAATCCTGCCATATGTGACAACATGGATGAACCTGGAGGACATTATGCTAAATAAAATAAGACAGTCACAGAAGGACAAAGACTACATGATTCCACTTATATGAGGCATCTGAAATATGAGTAGTCAAACTCACAGAGAGTAGAATGGGGGTAGCCAGGGGCTGGAGGGAGAGGAAAGTGGAGTTGCTGTTCAATGGGTATAGAATTTCATTTATGCAAGATGAGTAAGTTCTGGAGATCTGCTGTACAACGTTGTACCTGTAGTTAACGATGCTGTATTGTGGACTTACATATTTAAGAAGGTAGATGTGTTAACTGTTCTTACTGCAATAATAACACAAACCATTAAAAGACACTATACTAGGGGAAAAGTCTTAGGAAATTGGCAGGTCAAATCTTGAATAAGTCACAAAAAAGACATAAAGGGAATATCTTAATAAATTTGACTACATCAAAATTTTAAACATTTATGTGGCAAAAGCCAGCGTATATGAAATTGGGACAAATTATAAGTGGGAGAAATAGTTGCAACAGATATCAAAAATTACCAAGAATGTTAAAAGAAATCTATAATTCAATAGTTAGATAAACAACCTAATAGAAAAATGGGCAAGGGACACAGGCACCAGGCTTCTCATTTGGTTTATTGCACATTTTTAAATCCATAGGTGATAAGATGATGTCATCACTAATAAGCAAGAACATTCCAAATCAAATAGCGGCACACTAACCTATTCTCTCAGATTAGAAAAATGTAGAAGTATGCTAATATTAAGCATAAATGTAGAGAAATAATCTCATACGGCTATTGGAGGTCAAAGGGCAGGGTTGTATATTTTAAAGCACATACTGCCTTTACCTGACCCAGCAATTCGCTGCTCAGTATCCATTCTAGAGAAACACTCACTTGTACACAATGGGCCATGTGTATGAACAGCATTATTTGTAAAAGCAAAATATTGGGAAAACCTAAGTGCTTATTAAAGGGGAAATGGATAAATAAAACACCAGATGTCTAAATCATGGACTTGTATGTCACAATTAGTTTTTAAATGAAGCAATTTGGGAGAAGTTTCCAATGTATTATTGAGTAAAAAAAAAAGTTGTAGAACTGTTATACAAATGTATACAATATTATACCTGTCCCAGCAAAAAATAAAAAAATAAAAATTCCACTTGTTACCTTTTTCCAAATAGAAAAGAATTAGAAACAAGTCAGATGAACTCCAAGGGGGAGAAGGAGAAAGATCTGGTGGCTCAGCTTCAGAAGATGGTTAAAGAGTTTCAGATAATCATTTATCAAACACCTGTGAGTAGCTGTATTTACATGCATGGGTTGTATTGGTCCTTTAGTGACAAATGCTCTGCTGGGGCCTCCATACCCTGAGCCAATTACAGATGGAGGTAGAAAAGAGCAGTGGTTGAAAAGTTGTAGAACTGGCATTCCACAGATATGTAAATCTGGGGAAAATTACTTTTTTTAAGCTTAAGTTTTCTTATTATGAAGATAATAAAAACAAATAGCTGATTTGTTGAATGTTTGCCATGAATCAGGCATTGTGCTAAAACCCTGGACATATAGTTTTTCACTTGTTAATCCTCTTGACAACCTTTGAGCTGATATTATTAAGTGCAACAACAGTACATATAAGTGGTAAGCAAGGTGCCTGATCCATAGTAAGCATTCAGTGTTAACTATTTCATTTTTTATGATGATTAATCTTTGTACTTAGAAGGCAGTTATGCTGCAAATTTGTTTTGTAGATATGCGTAGCCTCCAAACATTGATAATGGGTAGCCATTTATAAGTTTTAGACTATGTGACTGTTTTACACTATATGACCATGTTATAAAATAATATAAATACTATACATGTATACTTTTAAATGCTCACATATGCATACAAATGGATGTTTTTCCTTTGGAACTACATATTTTTCTCAGTAATTAACCATTACTCAAAATAATTTTGCAACCATGTTCTGATAATTTCTTCTGAGACATTTTGAGCCAAATAAGAAAATCGCTACATGGGCACGCTTTCAGAAACAACATGTATCTCCAAGGAATTATGTATCCTATTCAGCAGGCTTGTCTTCAAATGACACTTGACTTTATCAAAAGTAAAAAGAAAAAAACACCCCAAATTTCAATTTATCCAAAAGACTGATTTTCTTACCTCGATGATAAAAACAAATGCTCTGAAGATTACTTCTGAAGAAATGTTTTAAAAATGTTTGGTCCAATAACAGCATTGTTTGGGATAAAGATTTCAGATCCCAAGATAACTACTTGGAAGAAGATCATGTTTACTTGGATGTGGAAATTATAAATTTTTTTAGTACTTACTCTGTCAGAACTCACTACAGATCTGATAGCCTACATATTTGGTATGATCGAGAAATTAACTTCCTTTAAGCCATGGTATTCTCATTTAATGGAAAGGAAACATGTTTTAAAATAGATTCTGCTTTTTCCCCTACTCTAATTTATGCCTAATTATTTAAAGTGATGCTAATGAACATCAGTGAGTTCAATGTAATACAATGATGCTATCAAGATTTGTAGAGCTATTTGCCCCTACACTAAAAGAATTTGGGGCTGTCTGTGTCCTTCTCACTACTTTGTCTAATAATTCTGCCTTTATTGGTATCAGATTATCATCCACTTTAGTAGTCCCTATTCCTCCACCAGTTCTAATTTGTCACTTCACATGTACTGCTACTTAAAATTGCCTGCAGAGGGGCTGGCAGGGTGGCTCAGGCAGTTAGAGCTCCATGCTCCTAACTCCGAAGGCTGCCGGTTCGATTCCCACATGGGCCAGTGGGCTCTCAACCACAAGGTTGCCAGTTCAACTCCTCGAGTCCCACAAGGGATGGTGGGCAGTGCCCCCTGCAACTAAGATTGAACACGGCACCTTGAGCTGAGCTGCTGCTGAGCTCCTGGATGGCTCAGTTGGTTAGAGTGCGTCCTCTCAACCACAAGGTTGCCGGTTCGACTCCCGCAAGGGATGGTGGGCTGTGCCCCCTGCAACTAGAAAATGGCCACTGGACCTGGAGCTGAGATGCATTCTCTATAACTAAGACTGAAAGGACAACAACTTGAAGCTGAACGGCACTCTCCACAACTAAGATTGAAAGGACAACTTGACTTGGAAAAAAGGCCTGGAAGTACACACTGTTCCCCAATAAAGTCCTGTTCCCCTTCCCCAATTAAAAATCTTAAAAAAAAAAAAAATTGCCTGCAGAGTAAGAAACCAAATATCCAAGTTTGCTAAAATTGTGTATAAAATTAAATTGATATTGTTTCTTACGAGTAAGTTGCTTGAACTCAGAGATATTTATTCCATTGATTAGATTTTTGCCCGAGTTCCCAATAGTTTAAATTGTCAGGTAAAGAAATTCCAGATGACTGAGGTATTATATATAAAATTCATCGTTATTTTTTATAAGCTCTCTTAAAATTTTTTTTCTTGTTAGGTGGAAGGTGTTTCTGATTCCTTTGGAAAACACTCTTTACTAAGAATTCCCCTTTATGTATATAACTTCAGTTGCTCGTCACCAAGGGCTGGGAGAGCTGGAGAAACTGCAGCTTGTAGTTCTGGTCTTGCTACTGATTTGGAGCAAATCACTTAATTTCTGGGTATTCTATCTTCTTTAACTATTAAATGGGAACCAAGGTGTTATGCTACCTTTCTTAGGGGTGAGAAATTTATGTATGTAGAGTAAAGCTCTTGAATATAAAATATACTACAAGTGGTTAGTAAAAGGCAACATTATTTATTGCTATAGACTCAAATACAATATTTGAAAGAGGAACTGGAAGCTGAAAGGACCACTCGAGCCAAGGTGGAGAGGGAGAGAGCTGACCTCACCCAAGAACTGAAGACTTGAATAAAAGGCTGGAGGAGACAGGAGGGGCTAGTTTGACTAAGCTGGAGATAACTAAGAAACAGGAAACAAAATTCCAGAAGCTTTGCTGAGATATGGAAGAGGCCACACTGCACTTTGAGCAACTTCTGCCTCTTTGAAGAAGAGACATGCAGACAGCCTGGCTGAGCTTGAAGGCCAGGTAGAAGATCTACAACAGGTCAAGCAGAAATTGGGAAAAGACAAGAGTGACTTGCAGCTAGAAATGGATGACCTTCTGAGCCATGTTGAGCAGATGACCCGAGCTAAGCTAATAAACATTCCCCAGACCTCCTTGTGACTTAGAACATGGAATTAGGTAAAGAAGGGAAAGGAAAAGAAAAATAAACCAGATTAGTGACTTGTGGTATTTGCTAATGGAGGCTATAGTTCTTCAGATTGACTAGACCAGGTCTAAATTCAGAGGTCATTATCATTGTTAAGGTCATATGGCTGTCACCTAAAGGTAGACTGACTGTGGGTTCCGGCTCTATTGAAATTCCCATTCACGTTCTCTGTGGTTGTTTCTGGTGATGGCATAAGTGAGTATGCTGGAAAAGTGAAACCACTAGCCATTCAAGGGGTACGTTTCTCTTGAAAAATTGCTTTGTGTCGGGAGCACTCTTGAGGGTGGCCCAGATATTTCTAGAGTCTGTCTGCACGAATGGTGGACATAAACAGCTTTGCTGAGAGGACAGAATTTTTTCTCTCTCATGTCCTTTAGCATCTCTTTAACTAGCCAGCAAGCTGTTCTTTCTTCACTGAACCTGTTAATCTATACACTGCAAGCTGTCATCTCAAATGACTCGAATCAGACAGATCACAGGTCACAACCACCCTACTTTCTGGCAGTTGAGAGGAGGCTTGTTTTAGGTCAAGCAGAGCAAAGAGCTAGTGCCAAATTCTTGGGAGCAGAATTTGTCAAGTAATCTGGGAAAGAGACAAACCGGCAGCAAGTCTTGATCTTCATGGATCATGGTCAGAAAAATATAGAAGAATTTCTTCATAGATATTGAGCCGCTCCTAAAATGCTTAGCATTAATTCCCTTTAAAGACCACACTGAGTAGAAAGAAACAGTCACTTTGCTTTCCCTCCACCTCTCTTTCTCTTCGCTATTCCTGCCATCCCACACCAACAATCTTAGAACATAAATGTAGTGAGCGCTTGGATCCCCTCTTTCTCCTCTGTCTCATGTATTTTGCATTTTACATGGATTCTATCTTTTACTTAGCAATGAAAACATTTTCTCTCCATGCACTGTGGGCTTTATTTACCTTCCTCAGATCAAATGAGGTCATAGAAGACCTTACTCTCACCATATTCTCTTGCTCCTATGCATCTTGTTTTTCTTCAGGAACACTTCTGTTTCTGCACAGGAACATGCAATCATAAAAGTATTGATAGGGTCACCATAAGTCATTAGGTATGAATTTTATACTTTCCAACTTCCTCTAAAATTTAATTGCTGTTTGGAAGTTTTTTTTTATTAAAATTTACTTTGTTTTATTTTAAAACAAAATCCTTCCTCAGATTCTAATCCTGCTTTTTTGAACACTTCTTTTCAATAAATGATAAGATCTAACTGATACCATCAAGATCATTTCGTAAAACTTCTTTCTCCACTGTGTAAGTTAGTTTTTCTTTTCACTTGTCGATTTCTTTCCTTCTTGTTCCAAAGAACAAAACATTCTTCCACATAACTATTATTCACACGTGCTCCCCACCAAAACAAAACAAACAAACAAAAAAACTAAAAATAAAGACCTTTCTTTGGGTACCAGTGATTAGATTTTGAGAGGAAAGCAAAGTCTTTCCATACCTACCTTAACATGTCTCTTTGACCAATGAATAGTATTCTACATATCTATTGCTGTTAACAAATCACCCCCAAATCTTATAGCTTAATACAACAATTTATGATTATGTCTCTTGTTTCTGGGGATAGACAGGCTTAGCTCAGATGGTGTTTGCGACTGGAGTCATTTGAAGGTTTATTCACCCACATGTCTGGCTCCTGGGCTGGGATAGCTAGAACAGCTGGGGGCTGGTTGGAAACCTCTCTCTCCATGTGACCTCTCCACGTGGCTAGCTTGGGGTTCCTTCAAGTTTGGCAGCCCCTGGGGAGTTGGACTTCTTCCATGGCAATTGAAGGCACTAAGACTAAGTACGTACTCCAAGAGACCAAGATAGAATCTGCAAAGATTCTTGTGAGGTAGATTTACAATGCAGTGAGTGACTCTGTATGACTCCCATTGGTTATGAGTCACAGGGTATGAATACCAGAGAGTGTGGCTCATTAAGGGGTCATCTTTGTAGACTAGCTCCCACAAGTAGGTATATACCTCTCTACCTCCTCACTCCTTTAACCCCTGCAAAGCCTTTTATTTCCCCTACTTTTCTTAATAGTATTCCCTTAAATTATTCAAAGACAAGTAATCATTTCTTTTTCTCAAAACAGCATGCCTGAAACCAAACTTACCACCTTCTCCTGAAGCTGGTGTTTCTTCCGGACATTTTTGTAACTGGCACTCTGATTCTTCCCATTACCCAGGCTCTAAGGCCATACTTGATTACTTGTTTCCTCTCTTGTTCTTTGCTTTTCAGTCCATTATTACAGCAGGTCAATTCTGCACTGGTTTATAGCTTTCCATTCCACTCCCACTCACATGTAGCCTTTTCATTACCTTTTAACTGGACTATTGCAGTGGTTTCCTAAATTATCTTTTTTGCTTCTGGTCTTCTTTTTTCCAATCCATCCTATACAGTATCCATATTAATATTCTTAGACATGGCTTTATTAAAGCATGTCCTGGCTTAAAAGTGAACTCTGAACTTCTGCCTTTTCCAAGGTAAATGTGCCTTTTCCAAACTAAATCTTCTCCATGGAATGCTCAATTTCAACTTCCCATATTAAAATTTATGTTTCTAAATTCCTGCAGCACTTCTGGGTTCCCTCTTGCCCTGCTGCATTATATAGTCTTTTAATTTTGCTTAAATAGAAAGCATCTCTAAGGCAGAAACTAGGTCTTATTTTACTCATGTTTACCACATGCTGTGCATAATCCGTGCATTCAGTTATCAGCATTAACTTTTTACACAAGCCTCTTGGGAATTCTGTGGCTCATAGGTTCAGTTACCTGCCCAATGTCACACAGTTATATGGCAGACATGGGACACAACTCCAAATCCTGTATGTATCTGTGGGTAACCACATTCTGCTGCTGTCTTAAATATTCGTTGGTGGGATAAATTGATTCTGTTCACTCTCATAGGCATATACATTATGCTGAACTTTTTTTTTTTGGATTGTTTACTTCATCTTTTCTCGAATTATGATGCCAGAAATGCCAATACTCAATGGTACATTGGAAACGGAAGCATTTTCAAAAGCATATTATGCTGACAGAGAGGCCCAGGGAAATTTAGAACTTACAGGCAATCTCACAATTATTTTGATTATTTTGAATTCCCATTGGTTCCTGCATTTCTGGGAGGCAGCATTTTTTTATGTATCATTTTAAGAACCAGCTTTAAAATGAATGTGCATTATTCCATTAACCTCTTCTTTCCTGGTGTTCATGTCTATATTTACATTTGAAGTTCTTTCAAAGCTACAACCTCTTTGAATGTCATATTCCTATACAGGCTACCTTTAAACAAACAATCCCGTGGCCCTTCACAGATCCTGCTTACAAAAACACTTTGTAAATTGAAAACACTTTACCAGTGGTTAGCAGTACCCATGGATACTTACCACTTAAAGCTATGTCTAAGGGCAAGTACCTTTTCTGTCTGCCCAGGTGGCTGCCTACTCTGCAGATATGAACAGCCCAGCTGGGCTTTACTACACAGTCTTCTCTTGAAAACTGGGGATTCTCTGGCTCTTTTTTTTTGCCATTTCCACACACCACTGACTAGGTTGTCTTATAGAGAGAGACCTGTGTTCTTTCACTCTCAGCAAACAGGTGCCTAGCATAGCATATTCAGGGCCATAAACAGAAGTGCCATTACTCACACCTGGATGTGTTCCTCCTGGCACAGTTAATGGGTCATTTATTATCGGAGACAACAAAAAATAAAGATGGTTCATATAGTCATCATATTTTTATCCAGTTTCCTCTATGACCCAGGATTCATGACAATTTGAGCCAACTAGGATATTAGGAATCTAGTATTTGATCTCTTTTTTTTTTTTTTTTTTTTTTTTTTTTGCATCTGAACAGGCAGTTATCAGTTCAAAGCTTAATTCCAACCCTTCCTAGCTATGTGAATTTGGGCAAGGTATTTAGCATCTCTAACTCTTTTCTCATTTATAAAACAATCTGAACTCGTGAGGGCTATTGTGAGGAAAACAATGAGTGTGCCAACTTTCAAAAGTGAGAACTAACATATTCAACATTCAAAATATGATTACAAATTTCAGACTATCTAAACACTGTTAGATTTATCACTAATATAACTTTCTTCTAGTGGCATCAAAGAGTATGGATAAATGAGTCTGCTTGGCATTTAACATCAGTGCTCTAACTTATGTGACGCTGATGGCATTGGATGAGTTCTGGGCACGGAATCTCTGCCAGGTCTGGTTTCACCACCACCAAGCCTGGGTGTCTTATGGAACATCTGTGAGCTAGAACTATATGAGTTTTCTCATCAGCCTCCAAATAGGCATGCACCTGATTTGGTTCTTCACTTGTTTGCTGATGTGTGAATAATATGCTGACCAACTTAAAAAAAAAAAAAAAAAACAAATTTAGGGTTTGGGGTTTATAAGGAAACTTGACTATGACCTCTAAGTAAACTTTAGTGGATATGATGGCCAGCCTCTCACTAAAGTCTGCAATCATTTGAGTGTCTTAGACACTTATTGTTTATTTTGTGTCAAGCATTGTATTTGGCCTTGGGGATATAAGAAGATGAAATCTAGTAGTCTTTCATAAGGAGGTTAGAATAGTCACTAGTGTAAGCTTAAGGAAAACAGTGTTCAACACAGAGTAGACTCCAGATGGAGATCTCCAAGACTTACTGATTCAGAAGTGTCCCAGAGGACCAAACCTGGCATCATCTTTTAAATGTTCCTGGTCCTTGGCCATTGTTATATCATAAGAATTAGGATAACATTGAGACAATTAGTTTTACCACCAAATTTCACCCTTTTCTTAACTGCCATTAATATGATCCCTTCTTTGCCTTGATATCCTTCCATTTCCACGGCACTATTTGTTTGTAGAGGCAAGTCTCACAAGGCTATTGTATGAATTGATATTTAATACATATAAAGAGGAAAACATGCATGAGATTTCAAGATGGCAGAATAGTTGACTTCCTTTAAGAAAAAAAGAGCAAAACACAAAACCAGCTATGTAAAATCTACAGAATTGTGGATCTGTAGAACCAATAATATCATATTACCATGTTTGACCATGTTAATGACAACAATACAAATTATAGCCAGGTAAAGAGGATACCAACATCTTACATTTGGCAGCTCTTGGTCCTGAGAAAATTGGGTTTCAAAGTCACTAGCATTAGTTTTCAGTGTGTGGCAAGAATCTATTGATCGGATTGGTTATCTAAACCAGGTAGAAGTGCAAAGGCTGAATGGTATCTCCTTTTTTCCAACCATGAAAAACCAAGTCTGAGATGTTGCAGTTTGGAATAGAGTTATCTTGAGCCTGAGACCTTAGTCATCAGAAGGATGATGTTGCTTTGACAGTTCAAATTTCTGTTATTAAATGATTGCTGCTCAGATCCATCTACTTTCTCCCATACTGGTTGGTCAGCCCTTTGGATATCCTTCCTTGTTCTCCTATTCCCTCCTGTCTTTCCCTCCCTTCCTTTTGCACCTACACCCTGTTTATTGAGCTCCTAGTATGTGCTAGGCACTATTATAGACACTGGAGGTATATCTGTGATCAAACAGAATCTTTACCCTTATGAAAAACAGCTAGTTTTTTTATTCTAGTGGTACATAAAGATGGTTAAATATATATAATTTCAGGAAGTGGTTATGTACTTCATCAGTGTTTGACATGTCCCCTTCTTCAGAAGAACAAAGAATTCTGAAGAGGTTCCCAATACACAAATAGTTGGGTTTCTCTATTGACACCTATAGCCTGAGAAGTTGTTTGAACCTCTTAGAGACCCAGACTCTGAGTTTACTATGTTTGCTTAAATTAGAAGATGTGCTTTCCCAATACTGGCTGTGGTCTTCAGGACAGAAGAGAGCACAAGGGTCCCAGGAACCATCCTTCCTCTACCCTCCCTCCTTATGAAGCTAATTCAGTATAGATTCTATGAGTCACATTCAGCCCTTTTTTCTCAATTCATAGGCTGATGCTGAGAAGCTCTGTAATCTGTATAAAGAGCACTTGAATGAAGCAAATGTAAAACTGGATGAAATGACTCAGTTGGCAAATGACCTGACAGCACAGAAGACAAAGCTATGGAGTGAGAATGATAAGTAAATATTCTCTTTCACTTATGAATGAATTTCAATCCCAGCAGACTGGTGGAGGGGACAGCTGAGATAATGAACGAACCACTGAGCCTGAGTGGGCATTTAGATTCTAGGGGATGAATGAGGCCTCTGATACACCCTTGTCTACAAACATAATCTTGTCTGAAAAGGATTACCTCTATGCCACGTTGGGAGGCCCTGCCTAGCTCTCTTCCATGAAAGGGAAAACCAATATGCAGTTGGCTGAAACAATACTCAAGATCAAAAGATGGTAGAGGCTGTTCCCACAGTCTACAAGACATGACATTTTATAATGTCTACCTCATTGAAATAGGCTTTTTTTTTTTTCTCTTTCTCAATCGTGAGCACTTCCCTTCTGGTTTTCTTTTTTTACACTCAGAAAAAGCCATAGTGTGTACAATGGCCTATAAGGGCCGTATTGTTGGGCCCCTGATTACCTCTCTGCCCTCTGCCACTACTTTCCCTTTTCTCATTCTCCCTTGGCCACATTGAGCTCCTTGCTGTTGTTTTCAGCACACCAGGCACAATCACACCCTAGAGTCTTGCCCTAGCTATTTCCTCTGTGTGGAATACCCTCTTCATTCTGCAGAGACTTGAAGATGAGGGTTAATCAGTTACCTGGGGGAAGTTAGGACATGCTGTACTGGGAAGGGGACATTTGAGCACTCTCAACCTGCTTTCTCCATGTGCTTCTTTTTCCCCACAGTATTTAATACCTTAAAGCAAACTACTTGCTTGACATAATAAATATGATTATTTGTCTCTCTCCATCTGCCAGAATGAAAGCTTTGTGAAGGTGGGGGGGTCTTTGTTTTGTTCACTGACGTGTGTCAATTATCTAGAACAATATGTACTCCTTGTTGGTGCTCCACAAACATTTGATAAATAAATTAAAAGTAGAAAAATATCCCATGGTTTACTCTCTACTATCAACCACTATTGATAGTTGTATGTTTTGGGGGTTGATTTTTTAAAAAATATTTTTTCCAATCTTTTACATTGTGGCAATTGTCAACATAAGAAACATTGAAACCTGTAGAGAATTTTATGAATTTACTTGAGTCAAACTGATGACAATTGCTAGGAAGCAAAATCTCAACAGATTGAGAAAATGCTCCAGAGAATGGCAGTTTTACAGCTTATTTTATGTATTACAATAAAAGGAGGAGACCTAAGGAGGGTTACATGAAATCCACTGGTGCTAGATTAAGAGGGTCGAAGAAAGCAAAGTGGGTGAATTTCTGGGACTGGATAGAAAGCAAAATGGAGAGACATTTATTTTACATTGGTATGGACAGGATAGTTAACCTTGTACAGCACAGAGATGGTATGCGGGCAACAAGGTAACAACAAGGGGTTCTGTGGTCTTATGCTCTGGTGGCTGTGCTTTGATGGGTCTGGAAAAGAAGATTACTGTGACATTCTGAGGGTATGTTATCTTAGATGCAAAAAGAAAACAGACAGGCTCAGTTAAGGTAACGATTGATCTTTGTCAAGAAAGCTTTGTCATGACTACCTGCCATGACTTTCTTTCAGTTAGGAATTTTAATTTTCATACCATCCTCTGTGGTTACTTTCAGTCTCTGAGTTTTTTTTTTTTTATTTAAATTTATTGGGGTGACAATTGTTAGTAAAATTACATAGATTTCAGGTGTGCAATTCTGTATCACATCATCTATAAATTACATTGTGTGTTCACCACCCAGAGTCAGTTCTCCTTCCATCACCGTATATTTGATCCCCCTTACCCTCATCTCCCACCCCCCAACCCCCTTACCCTCTGGTAACCACTAAATTACGTTCCCCAGATTAATTTTCATACCCCGTGGCCATCCTGTGGTCACCGACTGCCCTTCAATCCCTTCACCCGTTCCCCCACCCCCACCCCCACCCCCACCCCCCGCCCATCTAGCAATCCTCAGTTGAGTTTTTAAGGACGGCCATGCAGGCCTCCCCTGAGGTTGTCAGGTTTAGAATGTGGCCTCTTTTTCATTCACGTAATCTAATTGGAGTTCTTATTACATCTTGACCTGGAGTATATATCTTTTTAATATTCTGTATGACACAACCAGAAGTATGAATAAAGCACTTCTGTTTCATACTGAAGTACAACATGTGATTAAGTTCTGAGCTGAACTAAAGACTTTTTTCAGAGTATCACATTTACTTGAACAATTGAAAAACACACTATTCTTAGATATTTGGCAGATAGTTTTTAGAAAATAATGTTAGCCTGCACTTCATAGAAATAACTGTCAATATTCACTGCCAATCATAAAATTGGAGTTTTTAGGCAAAAATTTAGATTTTGGAACACATTATGTGCCATCATGAGCTTGATGGTTCTCAAGTCTTAAAGACTTTTCTGATGAGACCAGTGGTGATGTTAACAAATATGATTTTTTAATATTGTATAATGAAATCTCTCAACATTTGGAAGATCTGCATAAGGCAGTGAACATATATTTTTCAAATCACTATTGTATGATGTTACAAAATCGTGTGTGGGTAGAAGATACAATCAAAGTTTGAGATAAACCTATGAATTTTAATGTAACAGAAAACAAGTTCATTGATATGGTTTATTCTATATTGCAACTAAACCTTAAGAAACTTGTATTTCTTGACTTTTGGTGTAGTATCAAATAATGGTCACAAATTATCCGAAAAGACTATGAAAATATCTTTTTTGTTTTTAACTACATATCAATGACAGGCTGGATTTTTTTTCATATACTTCAACAAAAATGATATACAACAAAAGATTGAAATCAGAAGCAAATTTGAGAATCCAGCTGTATTTTATTAAGACAAATTTTTTAAAAATGTGAAACAATGCTATTTTTCGCCCTAATTTTTTTTTTTTTGGAGACTATAGTATTTTTTCCCTTAAAAAAGTGTTTTTTATGTTAGCATGTTAACACAGCATTAAAATTTTTATTACCATTTTTAAATTAACTAATACACACCTTAAATTCCTCTTTTACATTCTAATACATTATCTATTAATATAAAACCCACATAAACAAAATCTCCTTGGGGTCCTCAATCATTTTTAAGCATACGAAGTGTTCCTTAGACCAAAAAGTTTGGGAATTGCTACTTTAGCCCACACAGCTGCTTCCTTATAATGGTAAGAGTTTTAGAATTATTTTGTAGTAAGAGGGGTAAACATGGAGCTTCATTGTTACACTAAGTGTACTACAGAAGCAATGGCCTTTGCCCAGGATTGGCTCAGCTTTTAGTACCATTTCTAATAACCAAGGCATTTCTGTCCTATCATTAATGAAATAAGCTAATCAGAGAGGGTAGACTGGAGTGTAATAGAATTTCCCCTCTCATGGCCACATTCTCTACTATTTAATGACTACTTCTAACATTTATTTAGCAATTAGTCTACAAAATACATCCATACTCATTTAATTTTCATTAACAATCTTTTATTGTTATCTTCATTTTACAAGTGAAGCCAAGAAGTGTAATTATGTAAAAATTATATGGTCAGAAATTGGTAGCGCCACACATAATAAACAAGAGGGCAGGCATAGAAGAAAGAATGTGTTCTGCAGAGTTCAAAACTTAATTTGAATCTACCTTCACCAATTACTGGCTATGCATATTGATGTCTCAATCACATTTAAGTAAGCTGCCCTGTTTCTCCCTTCGCAAAATGGGTAATACAATACCTATGTTATCAAGGAGTTATGAGAATTAAACTAGATAATATGCATAAAATACCTATTGCATAGAACAGTCTCATAATTGGTAGCTAATATTATCTGTTATTAACTAATGCTATTAAAAATCAGTTCTTTATTAGGGCTCTCTTATGAGTCCTAGGAAGGATCATTGCCATAATTTTGCTGATAACTGGACTCCCAGACCCTTTCTAAATATCAGAATGTGTGGGTAGGAGTCATTTTATTTGCCCTTAAGGTCAACATGTTAAATCCGGGAGGCAGTATATGAGCGAGACCCTGATCAATTTACTTTGTGAACTTTTTCTGTAGGCGAGTTCCTAAGGAGGCTGGAAGAAAAGGAGGCTCTGATAAACCAAGTTTCCAGGGAGAAGAGCACTTTCACTCAGCAAACTGAAGAACTGAAAGGGCAGCTGGAAGAGAAGACCAAAGTAATGTATCTATTTTTTTCTCATCAGTAGCTTGACCATATGTTAGAAAAAAAATCCTTGATGGGTCAGCCTGAATATCTTCTCATATAAAAGAAGAAATGAAAGTGCCCTAGAAGTTATGGGAAAGCTTGTTGGACCTTCTATGTATCGGAAAGGACCCTGATCACTGAAGGATCTTCCTCAGTGATTCAAACTGCGTCTTTAGTTTGTCAGATTTAGAGCAAGCAAAGTATATGTTTCCATTTTACATTATTACTTGAACAGAAATTCAGCAAGGCTCTTTATGGATCTTTGATTTTGAATTGCAACAAGAAGTGGAATTAAATCAAAGACCAGAATGAAATCAATGGGCCTGGCTTAGCTCAAGATCACTTTTAAATTGTCAATAAATTATAGATATTAGTCATTTCCAAAGTGAATATATAATGTCGCTAGCAGGTGACCCCAGTGAAAGTGGTTCTTTAAAGTGAAAGCATAATGACTATCATGAGAGATGAATTCTATGAGCCCTGGTATTTCAAGCTAATTCTTAGTTCCCATTCAAGGGATCTTGTGTCTAAGACCCCGCAGTGCCTCACTGGTGTATGAGCTCCCTGCAAAGGCATCTCCTCTGAGGGTGAGGTCATCAAGTCTTCACACTTCTGTTTTTCAATATTTTATTCTCTTCCCCCTACTTTTCTTATTTTCTATATTCTCTATAAAGCTTGAAATGACTACCATGGTTTGTGCATCCGGCATTACGCTAGATACTTCACTCATGTTATCTCAATCTTCATAGAAGTCATATAAAGCAGGTAGGATTATATCTTTATATGTGCAGAAACCAAACTCTGAGATGACAAATAACTTGCCCAAGGTCGTACAGGCCGTAGTAGACTATGAGAGAATTTCAGCACGTAGTGAAGTGATTTGATTTATATTTTAGAACAGCGTTCTGGCTGCCTTCCCAGTGGCTTCCAATTGGCCTACAAAGCCCCCTTGCTCTGGCTCCAGCCTCCTTCTGCACCTTAGGTCGTACATCTGCTTCCCTCATTTACTCCCCTCCAGTCGCCCTGGCCTCCTCTTTGCCTCTTAAACAGCCACCATCTTTCCTGCCCTAGGACTTTTATAGCTGCTGTTCCCACTGCTTGAAGGCCCTTCCCCAAGGTCTTTGGAGATGACAAGGAGCCAAACACTCTACACCGTGTCAATCTGTTGTATTGCCTTAGTATGGTTAGCTATTTTATTTATAGTATATTATATTACTTGGGTTACATATTTCCTTTGTGTTTCCTCTCACTCCTTTTTGGCTCCTTAGTGCAAAGACTTTGTCTTTGTCCCATTTATTTCTGAAACATTAATGCCTAGACAGGTGCTCAATAAATATATATATTAAATAAGAGGGAGGGTCCCCATTTGAAGCCACGTTTACCAGGTTCCAAAGCCTGCGCCCTCTCAAGGCCACTAGGTATAGTTGTCCCTCATCCCCCACCCAAGGGTATCTGGCTGAGGCTGCTATTAACTAAGCTTGGGCTCACAGAGCTGTATCTAGCAAAGAATATGCCTTTTTCTAAGGTGCATAAAGGACACATGAGGACTGGCGGAGACCCCGGTTCTTCCCACTAGACTAGGTTATCTCCTGGGAACTAGGATGCTAGCTTAACCAGACTACCATGTTAGTGATAGAAATGTTCGCTAAACTCAGCTCTCTTGTCCAATAAGTACAGTAGCCATTACTCTACTACAGGGAGCTACTTAAATTTAAATCGATGCTACTTAAAATTTAATAAAATTAAAATTCAGTTTTGCCCACACATTGTACTGGGGATATTTTCAGTGTTCAGTAAGTACATGTGGCTAATGGTTACCATATCGGACAGTGTACACTATGTATAGAATATACTCATAACTATAGAAAGTTCTATTGGATAATGCTGTTTTAAAGTGATGCAATAAAGTTTTCCGAGATTTACTTGTGAAACAAAAGATTTTGTTTTTCTTATCAATGGAATGAAAAGGCTAGACTAAATCTCAGTGGTCCTTTCTCGTCCAAACAAGATCTGAGTCTTATATATTGCTAAATATAAATCCTATTGCCTAAATGAAGGGAATATTCTCCTTGCTCCTTTTTCACTCTCCACTATTTCCAGAACTCCACGTCTGTCTATTGTTGAAGCCCACATAGTCAGGCTGGCATTTTCCTGAATAGAGCGCTCTTTCTTGTTTTAACAGCAGCAATTAGATACTCTGTCCTTTCTCTTCTTGTCCCAAATTCTCTTCCTGATATTATCTTACTAGGTTCAGGTTCAGCTTAAATGTGTGGCAGGTTGTTATTAACCTTATCTGAAAAAAAGAAAAAAGAAAAAAAGATGATGTCACCTCCAGGCCTTTTGTTGTTAATGGTGGTGGAGCCTTTTTTTCCAATGTGTGTTGTGCCCCATATCGTCCCAGAGTGCCCTGGCCCAGGCCCTGCAGTCAGCCAAGTGTGACTGTGACCTTCTACAATCTGAGAGCAAATGAGGAAGAGTAAGAGGCCAAGGCTGAGCTGCACTGGGCCCTCCCCAAAGGCAATGCCGAAATGGTGCAGTGGAGAATGAAGTATGAAGACGATGCCATCCAGAGAGCTGAAGACGTGGGGGATGCCAAGTGCATGAGTCGGGCCAGGCTACCCTGGACCTGGAGTTAGTTACACAGAGGAGTATGAGAATAGCGACTGTGTCTTTAAGACCTCATGTGTGCATCTAACAAATACTTGCCAAGTGCATGAATAAGCCTGAGAGCAAAGCTAACACAGCCACCACTGGCAAGAAGCACATGCTCTAGAGTGGATAAAAAATAAATGTGATTATACAAAAGGATAAAGACTAGAGAGAGGTCCTGGGGAAAGAAAGGATGCTCTTTCCAGGGACACAAGGGAAGTCTTCACAGAAGATGTGACTATGAGCTACGGTTTAAGAACGGGCTAGCACTTAAAATTCTATATTTCACTTGTAACATCAAAGTAATTGAATCCATGCATGGAGGGGTCTCCATGCATGGAAGCCACTTGTCTCTGGCATACAATGTGTAGACTATGAAGTGGTCTGTGGACATGGACAGGGATACTTGGAAACATGGTAGGATCTGTCGTCATGCCTTATGGGGCAAAGGTTTCTTGAAACAAAATCATCCTCAGGTCACCTCTAGGGTTAGACTATCAAGTTCTTCTCAGGAACTACAGGAGTTTGGGAGCCCAAACGAATCAAGTCTTCGTATCAGGTTATAGTACTGGAGTGTTTTGCTCAGAAATCGAAGGACTGCGTATGTTGGAGAGAAAATGTCAAGCCAACCCCAGCTTGTAATCATTAAAGGTTTACTCAAAAGAATGTGTCCCAGGCTTGGTAGCCTGGCAAAAATCCAGGACAGATGAATACATTTCTTTTTAGCTTCAACCAAAAATATTGTTTCTCAGTTCTTCACTTAAATCTTTGAGATGTATTGCTATGCAGTTGTTGAACAGCTGCTGTGTTCTGTCCCAGAACGGGTACCAAGTAATCCATCTCTGTGGCCAAAGTAACTTAAAAAGGGCTTTGGGATGACAGACACTAAAAATACCTGTAGTAGATGTTTTACAAACTCTGGACCACAGAAAAGTGGAGCTTTCAAATGAAATGACTCTTTATATCTAAAATATGGCATTTGATTCTAAAGTAAGGATTTTTAGCCCTTCTAATGATTAAAGAATTTGGGTGAAAGTGCCTACCAGTCATTCTGTTTGATGGTCTTTTTTGAGGGGTAGAAAAAGTGCAAAAGTATATAGACTACTTTATGACCACAAGTATGTCTTGGAACTAACCAATTGTTGTTCTATTGTACATAGCAACTAAAGAAAAATAATTGCTAAGCATGGTAATAGCTGAAGACTATTTTCGCTTTAAACTTAAACATCAATTAAATTAAGCATTGTCTATATTATACTTTCCCTCTAAATCACCTCAAGGAGGCAGAGCCACACAAAAATTTCTAGGATTCTATTTATCTGTTGTTGTTGGAGGATTGAGGACTGGCGGCTTTGATTTCCATGATGAGTTAGTTTAGCAGAATGTAGCTCACCTGAGACCCAGTTTACTGCTTCTGAGTTCTAAGTGCCCCGAGGATAGAGATTTGGTTTCTTAATCTCCTGTGTCCCCTTGCATAGTTTATACAACTAAGTAGTTCCTTACAGTTGGTAAATTGAAGAGCAAACTGATAGTTGGTATTAAATGTAGCACATTATCAGTGAAATGAGGGTGACCAACTTGTCCAGTTTGCCCCAGATTATCCTGATTTTAGCACTGATAGTCCCATGCCCTGGTGAAACCCCTTAGTTCTGGACAAACCAGCCTGTTTAGTTACCCAAAGTAAAATTCCTATTCTCTGGTATCAATGGAGCATTTTTAAACTAGTTTAAATACATGTAATGATTTCACAAGACTCCTCTTTTAGGTGGGATACAACATCAGACTCTCCTCTTTTTTCCCCCAACTTTATTGAAATGTACTTGACCTAACATTGTGTAAGTTTAAGGTATACATGTGATGATTTGACACATGTACATATTGCAGAATCTTTGCTACAAAAGGTTAGGTAGCACATCCTCTACCCCCTATAATGACCTTTTTTGTTGTTGTTGTTATTGTTATGGTGAAAATATTAAAGCTCTATTCTCATAGCAACTTCCAAGTATATAATACAGTATTGTTAACTATGGCCAGCATGTGGTACATTAGAACCTCCTCTTAACAGATAAGGACATTGAAGCAAAGATGTGAAGTGACCAGGCTTAGAAAGCCAGGAAGCAAAAAAAAGTCGTTAGGGCACATTTCCTTCCTGGATGCTGAACACAGATTGGTTTTGGCAGGATTCCACCAAAAAGGGGCTTTGTGACCACATTGCTCTGTTGGGCTAGTTGTATGGCACATGTGAATTCCTGAGGACCTCCTTCTGTTTAATAACAGTGGCTCAGAATAAGTTTTGGTACACAGAGTGCCTTTCATCTAAGAAGTGCAATGAGTAAGAAGGGGACTGCCAGTGTCCCTGCAAGAGATGTGAGCACGAGACCTCATTTGATCCATTAGAAAGCTCCAAAGCACTGTATTGTGGGGGTGGAGGAAGAGGCACTTTAATAAACCACTCATCTGAGGGGATGCACGTGGGAGCTAAAGCACCCCCTTAAGGGCCAGGGGACCTGTTACGTGAGTGTAAGGATAGGATGGATTGGGGTATATATATTTGGGCAGAAGAGCTGAGGTGGAAAAAACATTCAGAGAAAAAAAAAAGAGTTTTGGCATGTTTAGGTGCCGCATGATAAGAGGAAGAGAGAACAAGCAGGAGAGAGCCAAAGAATGTTCCTTGGAAGCATGAAGCCAAGGAGCTCTTTAGAGAGTAGATGCGCCTAAGGATTTTTAACCGTTGCTTACTGTTGGTGGGGGGCTCAGTACAAACTTTCTCTTTCTCTCATTCCTTATGAAGTCATCAATTAAGTCTATATTGCTTATTTAAGGTAAGCAAATACTTACAGGAATTCAGAGATCCTGAGTTCCAAGCCCAGGTTGGCAAAGTGTAGGAGAAAATAAAGAGCCCATGGACACAGGAGCTAGAGTAAGGTGGTCAGTAGACATCTGGATTCTATAGGTACAAGGAGGTCATTTTCAGACACGCTGTACTTTTGCTGCATATTATTAAGACAACTTCAGGGGCCACCCTATTTTGTACCCAAGCACTATCTTTCATCAAGGACAAACTGCATGGACTCCCACAGGGCTGTGGCTTCACTCACCCTTTGTGTCTGCCCTCCTCAGGAAGAAGCTGGCAATTAGGTTGCAGGATGCTGCGGAAGCCATGGGGGTGGCCAATGTCAGAAATACCTCCCCAGAGAGGGCCAGGCACCAGCTGCAGCTTGAGCTGGGGGACGCCCTGTTGGACCTTGGAAAGGCCTGCTCTGTGGCAGCCGCACTGGAGCAGAAGCAGCGACACGTTGTTAAGAGCCTGGAGGACTGGAGGCAGAGGCTTGAGGAGTCCCAGGCGATGCTGGACGCCTCAGAAGGAGGCCGGGACCTCAGCACCCAGCTCCTCAGGCTCAGGCATGCCTATGAGGAGAGCACCAGGAGCCAGGAGACCCTCCAAAGGGGGAAAAAGAACCTTGAAGGTCCTCTGAGCCAGGCTGGGAGCCAGAGCTGGAGCAAGGAGCTCAGGGAGAGCCCAGATTCAAGGGCAAAGCTGCTGCCATGGCAGATGCCTCAACATGGGCATGGTCCCACTCAGGTTTTAACTTTTCCATTTCTAATACTTAAAAACAAAATTTTCACTACAAATATTACTTTTATTAAATTAATTCTAAACGTAAGACTACTTTTCTATCGTTAGCCCCAATTCCACTCTGTAAAGCAGGGGTGTCCAAACTGCGGCCCGCGGGCCAACTGCGGCCTGGGATCCACTGTTGATTGGCCCGCAGCAAATTCCAAAAATATATTTAGTTTACTTAAATAAACCAGGCGAGGCAATAGGTACTTCACCTCGAGTGAGTGGCCCGGCTGTTTGTGTATTTTACCGCATGTGGCCCTTGGTGAAAAACGTTGAAAAAAGTTTGGACACCCCTGCTGTAAAGGAAGCCACTATTAAGAATTGTTTTATATCCATAGCCTTACCAAGATATTCTATGCATAGATCCACGCGTGTATTTTTTAGTCAAATTATACATTATTCTACAGATTTTATTTTTTCATTTCTCAATGTATTTTCTAATTCAACAAATATTTCTATAGCCCATACTATGTGCCAGGCCCGGTTTTATCTACAACTAATCATTGTTTCATTCTCAGAACAGTCCTATGTGCTAGTTTCTTTATCTGTAAAATGCAGATTATATTGAGTCATGTAAGGTTAAGAACTTGTCTGAATTCACAGTCAATAGGTAGCAAATTTGAGATTTGACCCGAGCTACCTTGACTCCACCGGACACACTTAACTACCGGGCTTTGCCGCCTTCCCGTGTACCATGCACTTCTTTCATGGCTATCCATGGAGAACTCCACATTATTGTTAATAGCTACATAGTGTTTTATAATAAGGATGACTAACACTTATTTAAGTAAACCTTATTCATTTTAGATATGATTTTTCACAATTATAAATCTATATTATACATCCCCGTACATGTATTTGTGGACATGTAAAAAAATATTTCATTCAGTTAGAGTTCTAGAAATGAAATTGCTGGGTTAAAGGAATGCATTTTTAAATTTTGAGATACAGCCAAGCAGCCCTTCAAAGAGGCTGCCAACTTACACCAGCGCCAACAGTCATGTGCATTAAAACCCCGAGAGGCCCTGGGAGCAAGTTCATTACTGTTGGAGGCATAAATAAAACTTGCTTTCTATGTTGACCTACATACTCCATGATCAGGTCCCTAACTGGGCATGTGAGAGGTGCTATAAAAGTGGTTAGAAAACTTTAGTTGCATCTGAACCACGTGGAGGGCTGGCTAACATGCAGTTGGCTGTGCCCTACCCCCAGAGTTTCTGACTCAGTAGGTTTAGGAGGGGGCTCTGAGACTTTGCATTGCTAACAAGTTCCCACACAGGCCCGTGCTCTGGGTCTGCAGGTTAGGCCAGAGCTGCCAGTGTGGGGACCACGCTTGGCCTGGGATGGGATGTGGGCAGAGGTTTTTTCCCCCAAAAGCTCTCCAAGTGATTATAAGGTATGGTCAGATTAGAGAACCATTGTCCCGAGCTTTCTCTGGTGAACCCCTCTTCTGGAGAGGGCTTATCAGAGAAGGATTTGTTATTCACATGAGAATTGCCACCTAATGGGTTTGTTTCTGTAACTTTAAAAAAGTCTTGTCACATCACACTACAGCCTAGGGTCTCAGAGGTGCAGGCAAGCTCTTGAGCTCCTTCTACCACCTCTGGACTGTGGGTATGTCCCAGAGCTACTCGGCCCTCATCCACACCTTTTAGGTACTTGAGGTTTCCTTCATGAAGAGGCGTAACTGACGATAGCAATGTCAGGCGGTGGAGGTTTTCTCACTTCTGGATGCCCTATTCTGTCAAAGGTTTGTGCCCATGAGAGGCTAGACACAAACCCTCAGGTGCTTTGAGCGCCTTCTGATTCTTTGGGCTACCTGGGTGTGTTGTGTTGCCCTCGGGCAGACAATGACGCAGCTTATGGTTTAAGTTCCCATGCTGGTGTGGAGTGGACCCTGAGAACACAGCAGCCACTGCCATTGATAGCTAAGAATGTACACGGAATGTGTAAGGATTCCAGGTCTGTTTTTTAGAGTGCCCCCAGGTGAAATCTGTCCTGGCTCTTAGAAGCAGGACAACCAAGTACAGTTGTACAGATTGTTCATTGCACAATACTCTAAGAAATATCATCCTCACCAGTTGCTGTAGGCAACTTTCTGGCAGATGACAAAAGAATATTCATATATTGAAGAACAGATGCCTTTTTCTAATTCAAAGGTCCCATAGTGCCAGCAGTGGCCTTGCCATCAAGTTACCAGGAATGGCATGACCACAGTCCCAACGGGCTTCCGGAAATCGTCTGTTATGCCTGATAGCATAACAGGGCCTGACACTGATTCCTGTCACTAACCTTGCTTTTCTTCCCTTTCCAGAAGAGATTCCTAATCTGACAAATCAGGTGAGAGAAGGAAACAAGAACTTTGAAATGGAAAAGGTCGAGAAATGAATTGAACAAGAGAAGTCCAGGTGGCACTGGAAGAAGCAGAGGTAATACCTTCAGGGAGCAAGGAAGGTTTTTATCATTGTGACAAAGCAGAAGATCCGCATTCCAATAATAACAACAACTATAACCCAGTAATACTTATTCAAGTGTTACCTACATGCTCGGCACTATGCCCAGTGCTTCGTATGCATTATTTTACATAACCACCCGAGCAAACTATTGTCTCATTTTACAAATGAGGAAATCGAGGCTAAGAGAGCAGGCTACCAATACTAGATGCAAATCTCCTGATTGTAATGAAAACAGGAACCATGTCTACCTTGTTCACCGATTTATCCCCGGCACCTACACACTCACAGCTCCAAAGGTGGCCCAAGGACCATCCGCATGGGATCACCACGGAGCTTGTTAGAAATGTAGACTCTCAGGTCTTTTCCTAACTTCTTCCTCACTAAATAATCAGTCAAAACACTTTTTTTTTTTTTCCAAAAAATTGTAGGTAATTTGTTTCGGAAAGCTCATCTTTGTGTGGGTGTTTGACAGGAGTATTTTCAGTGTTATGGATTAAAAGTTCAGGGAAAATCTCTGATTTTATCCATTGGTGTGTGCTAGTGATGGACAGGACTACTGAAAAGACCTTTTGCCAGAGGGTGAGCTAAAATGTCATCATCCTGTCACAGTCAGTAAGTAGTTACCAAGCCCTTTAAAGCCTCTTTTCTCACAGCTGAGTTTCATTTTCTCGACCCACCCTTTGAATGAGTACCCAGTCACCTTAAAATACAGCCCCACCCATTTACCTTCCAATAGAGAAAATGATTTTTAGGAGGCACAGCAGTCAGTTGTAGGCCTTTTGGAAGTGTGATAATGGAAAATTAGATCCCAGAGGCCCACTTTGTACCAAGCAGTGTCTGTTAAATTTATCTCACTGCTGCATTTCTGTAAGAAGCCTGCCAGACATTAGCTGTGCCCATATTACCCTGCACGTAGAGTTGTCAAGTGGATAGCTCTTGACACCGGTCTTGCCTTTTTATGCATAATTGTTTTCCAAGGTGGAGAGGAGAAAAGGGCCACATACTAAACCTGACAAACTCAGGAGAGGCCTGCATAGCAGGCCCTACAAACTCAGAGACCAAAAGTAACCACAGAGGATGGTCTGAACATGAAAATTCCTAACTAAAAGCAAGTCATGGCGAGTAGTCACATCCTGGGCCTGTAGCTTCCTTGACAAAGGTCAGGTTTTACCTTATGTGAGCCTGTCTACTATCTTTAGCATCTAACATAACATACCTTTGAAATGTCAGAGTGATCTTCATTTCCAGACCCCTCAGGGCACAACCACCCCAGCAGAGCAGGAGACCACAGAACCCCTCATTGTTACCTTGTTTCCTACATACCATCTCTATGTGCTGTAAACCTTGTTTATTAACTATGCTGTACTCACCAATGTAAAAGAAGTATGTGTCTCTGTTTTACTTTTTATCCAATCCCAGAGATTTCCCCTTTGCTTTCTCTAACCCTCCTTACATCTCCTTTGATTATAATATAAAAATAAGCTGCAAAACTGCCATTCTCCCAAGCATTTTCTCAATCCATTGAGATTTTGCTTCCTGGTAATTGTCATCAGTTTGGCTCAAATAAACTCATAAAAATTCTCTACAGGTCTGGATGTTTCTTATGTTGACAAAGGTCTTCTACATTTTACATAGAATCCTTTTAATTAACAGTATGGTATCCCCTAGCAAGGCTTGTCACCTTGTTTGAGTTGGCAAACCTTGTCTCATTTACTTGTTTCCTTTTGGTCTCTGGCCATCCTAGCTGGGACTTTCTAAAGCTACCACCTTAACCCAATGAAGTAACTGCTGTGTTAGAAAATTTCAAGCACCATGACAATCCAATGTGAGATATGATTGGCCAGGGGTGATTTTAGACCTGTATAACATACCTGGGGTGCCAAAAAAATGTACAAAATTGGACACTTTGGTCAACGTTGCTCAAGCAGTAGTTTGCCCTAATCAGAAGTATCTGGACGCTCAATTTTCCATGGTAACCTCTTTGAGTACCTCTTGAATTGCAGAAGTCAAACATGACTTGTATTCATCTTTTGTTATCGGTATATATTGAGTATTACAATTTTAATACAATTTTCCTTTCTTAAAGTGTGTATACATTTTTTTGGCACCCTCTGCATAAGCATCTTTGTATATTAAGTTGACAGGCACTTACAATCAAAGGTGAGAATAAGCCCATAGCACTCATACTATTTAGTGCCACTAGATGGCATTCTATTCTATTTGAATTTTCTCAAGTTTTGTCTTCAGCCACATCCATAAATACTTCATCAACTTGGACATGTATTTGTAAAATTGGGTTATTTATTTTCCTGGGTGAGCCTTTATGAGAAACTTTATCAGATTATTTTTGAAGTCACAGAACTCAAATTATCCTAGGTCACCTTTTTCAAAGATTCACTTTCTCAATGCAATCTGGAGGGTGAGAGGTGACAGTTTCCCCCGAAGGGGAAGGAAGGGTACAATTCCCTAGGAGTAAATTGCTATCCAAGCATTTGGTTTTGATTTATTTTCGTTTATATTGAAGGGAGTGTTGAGAGAACAGCAGCAAAGCCTTAAGCCATATTAAAATTTCCGACATCTTTCTTATTTTTATTTTGAGATTGCTACTCAGTTTTACTTTTTACCTTTGGTGGTACGTGCTAAGCACTTCTCAGAAGAGGCTACTATAAAAATTACTCCTGCCCTCAGGACTGTCTGCCGATTGTTAACTGACCAATAGATTGTCATCACCCCTTGTTCCCTTTATAAACATCCTCTTCAGTATTCTCTAAATGTTTGTTTATTTAATTTCTTCTTCCATGTAAATTTTATCTTTGGAATAGGCTTTAAATATGTAATCAAACCTTCACTTTTAAACTTCAATGGCCTTTATAATGACCCTGGCAGTAATTGCCTTGCTTATTTTTAAATATTCAAAAAAGCAAGAAATCGTCCTTCCTGTCAAAGCAATCCATTTGAAGGAGTAGTAATAATCGTGATAATGGCTCTTACATGTTGAGTACATCCTAAATTCCTTTATTGTTTTTTTCATATGACAGTATTTGTCCTGTTTCTTGCTCTGAATGCTTTCAACTTTTTCTCTATCTCTCTGTGATATCCAGAATTAAAAGATTTCAGGTGGAATTATCATCTTCCTTGTTCTAGCTTTGACACTTTTATTGATTCCTCCCAAAGAAATTAATTGAAAAAAGTCAAGAGTAATAAATTTGAAAGTTTAGATATAGTCACAGACAAGATTGAAATTTTCTATTTCAAAAACGCTTTAGAACTATAGTTCTTGAACTATAGCTGAAAACCTTAAGCATGTCAAAACTATAAGTGATATGACAAACAAAAAGCAATCACTTATCTTCTCATTCTGTTCCAATCTTCAGGGAACTGATTTGAACTTAGATCTTTCCCAGCAAATCTAAAGAAAGCTACATTAGAGATATACATTTTGAAAAGAAGAAGAAAAAAAACTGTTGTCTAAAAGTGAACTTAATTTAGTGCTTTTCATTTATGTATTTCAGGGAGCTCTGGAACGTAATGAAAGCAAGATTCTTCGTTTCCAGTTTGAACTCTTGGAAACTAAAGCGGAACTTGAAAGAAAGCTTTCACAGAAAGATAAAGAAATAGAAACTTTTAGGTATTTAAGATTATTTTGATAAGAAACAGTTGCATGTTTCGCAACTCTTGACTAAACAGAACTTGATGTATTTGGCTATTTTTATGACCCCTGTTGGAACATTTGCAAACTTAGCCAGTCTAACCCTACTTTAGAATCTTTCTGGTACACTCACCACTGTTATTATCTAGGAATACCTCCACACAATTATGTTCAGCTTTTATGACTTTTTTTTTTTTTAACATTTGAGCAGCTTCTACTCTCATACAAAACTTTAAAAAAAAAACCTCACAAAAAGCACAATTAAGTGTGTAATTACTGTGTATACTGTCATGGTCGTTGTATAAAAAGTCTTTCTTGGGTATTCTAGAAACTGATAATGCTAAACAGTGGAGGAAAAGAGCTAAACATTTGATGCTGTGCATTCAAATTAATGTCAGATCAGAGTGAAAATTTCCCATACCCCCTGCCTGTACCTGTAGCCATTTGTTTGGAGAGGGGCAAGCCAAGAGCTAAGCGTGCTGATTGAATCCCTGTTGAAGCAGCTGAGTCCTAATAGTCAGGAAACTGAATTAGACAGGACTCATGGGTGGCAGGATCTTTTCTTAGCTTCATCATTACGAGCTGATGACTTTAGACATTCTACTTCTTAGCTTCTCAGTGAAGTGAGGGGATAAAAGCAGCCCTATCTATGTCACAGAAGGTGGTAAGGGAGATCAGTAAGCTGATGTTGGCAAAGCTTTCCCAGCCTATGGATCAAAGGCACAATTATAAACACATGGAATGAACCATGATTATATTATCTATCTGATCTCTTCCCTTAAGTCAATGCCATATGTCAGCAAAGAATATCATCGAACTCTGAGTTTCAATTGGCAACTTGCTTTCAATGTGTTTGTTAAGGAAAATTTTAAAACCTGTACAATTGGACTGGCCTCTTTCCCATAGCCCATTTTCAGACAAAACTCCCAGGGGGTCATTTTTTTTAATGAGGATGTCAAGCCAAATTTGGCCCTCTGTGTGCTTTGAGTTATCTTTGCTCTCACTCACAGGCACTTTTCCTCTCTAGGACTGACTGTGGTGATGCATTCTGGTCTACTTAAGAGGCTCTGAGTCAATGTCTAAAAGAATTTTTTTGATGAAGGGTGAAAACATTGGGCCTTGATATTTGCCCTACTTCTTCCACGAGGAACAAAAATGAATGTCTCCCTGTGCAGTTTAAAAAAAAGAAAAAAACTCATTTCAGGTAACGTCAAACTTGTGCCTATTAATAAACCTAGCTCAGGAAAAATGAATCCTCAGAGAATCTGCATCTCATCAGGTACATCTGAATGTCGTAGAGATGCTCACCAATTATAATAATCTTAGTGCAAAGGAAACTAGAGATCCAAACAGCTCGGGCTGGAGAAGAAAGAACGGAAGACTAGGCAGGAGCTGTGAAGGGGCTGAAAAAAGAAGGGGCTGGATGGAGGAGGGGTGAGCTATTCATGAGTTTTACAGTTAATGATTCATAATCACTATAATAGGTTTATCCGGAAAGGAAAGATGAGCATATCTTACAAAACATCACAAATAGCATCTCAGGCCCTTCCTGTGCAAGTGCTCTGTGTGAGTGCAGATTGTATCAGAACGCCTTGGTTTAATTTGATGGTTTCATCTGACTTCAGGGCTACGAGAAGAAGGGATGTTAAGGAAACTGAATAGAGTGCAAGGGGAAACTTCAAGCAAAGCATAAGATTTCAAGCAATCAAGGATAAGCCAGGTAAATCATGGAACTCAAGGGAAATATTGGACAAGATAAGGTTCAAGGTCCTATGTCCACATAAACCCTGGGAAACTCTACATAAATTAGAGGAGGCCCGTGAGACAGGACGTAGGAAGCAAAAGGGACCACAACAGGAGAGAGACTTGGAGGCAAAGGCAAAACCTTTTCCATGTTGCAAACTGGGTAACTCACTCAGCTCCTTCTCTGAGCTCGCTTTTCCACTCGGTGAGGACTAATCCTGAGTGAGCCGGGCCTGGAGGCCTATTGCTGGTGAAAAGGATGAGCAGCTGGTATGTGTGTCATGTTTCTCTTGTTCAATAGGTATTTGAGCACATAATGTTGGCCATACACTGTGCCTGATATTCTAGCCAAGGCTTTCTAAATTTTTGTGGATGATAGGGCCATTTTTTTTCTTTTAATTGCTCCAAATGTTATAATTAGCATAGTGTAGTCATTGATGGAAGGAGAGGAGGAGCTTTGGTGGCCGGCTTTGATCCTCTCCATCCTAGACTCAGGAAAGGAGGACTGACATCAGGGACCAGCTGAAACACCAGCTGGTGGCCGTAATTGCCATGTAAGTCCAGTCCTATCACAGGGCCCAAAACTGGGTAAAAAACAAGTTGGTCAGGTGTATCCTGAATCTTCAGGGATCACCAGCTCTATTCCTCCAACTCAGAGTATCCAAGGAAATGGTGAAATGTATGAGTCTTCTCACTGCCTAGGTCAGGGTGCACCTGGCCCATATTCTACTTTCCCAGACATACACAGAGAGATATTGTAGAAGGAGCTTTGGGGAATGAAGCACTGAAAGTCCTTACTCTATCAAAATGCATTTGTTTGCTTTGGTTTGATCACCTAGCAAACTTTCTCTGCCTCAGGTCAGGTAGGAAATATTTCTGGCATTGCAGGCCATAGGGGCTCTGTCACAACTACTCAGCTCGGCAGCTGTAGCTTGGAAGCAGCCATTGACGTTGGAGATCAAATGGGCACGGCTAGATTTGGTCCATAACCCATAGTGTGCCTTCCCCTGGCCTATAGCCTTAGGTATATAATAATGTTCCACCATCTTTTCCTTCCATATGGTCCACTCCTCTGAACTCAGTCATATCAAACTTTGCCACGTGGTCTTAGTTTATATGCACATCTGACTTAATTGTTTTTATTGTACGTACAAGTCTCCGCCAGAAGAATGTTTAAATCTCATTTCTAACTAAAATATTTTAGCATGTCTTCAAAAAGTAGTATCTCAAACTCAGACATGGTATTTAGTTAGTCAAATACCTTGTTAATCATTTTAAAGCTGAATCATGTGTACTGCAATTAGGGGCAATCTTACTTTTCTCTGATGCAGATGAGCAGTATTGCAAGAGGAAAAAAGAACCTATTGAATTGACAGTCCATAGCTTTTTCAAGTTTTACGTTTTTATTTATTTTTTTTCTTCTCACATTTGGTTTCTCAAAGTGTATTTCACATTTCAGGGGGGAAAAAAGGAACTTTTCACTATATTACTCTGGCCCTGAGTGCTTCATTTTTCTTAAAAAATGTACTTGGGGGAGTTTTCATTTTAAAGATATCTTGACTGTGCATGAATTGTGTTGACTGTCTAGCAGCCATTCTCTAGGTCGGTATCATATCCAAGCCTCTTAAACCACAGAACTTTCTACGTGTCTAGAGGCACTCATGAAGTTTCATAAACAACTGTGGGGAAAGGACAGTTTGAAACATTCAGTTTGTCTGCTTAAGTAGAATGTATTTCTCTGCAGAGGATTTTGACACCAGACTAGGCATGCTTTAGTGTTCCTGTGTAAGGAGAGTCAGCCGTGGCAAAAATGAGTTTTCCCTAATGGAAGACAGAGAAATGTCTTAAAGCTTTTAGTGATGTTGAGTGTGCATGTCCTTGTAAGAGTTATGGGTAGGATCGCTGTAACAAAATACATAGACTGGGAGGCTTAAACAACAGGAATTTATTTCCTCACAGTTTGGGAAGTTGCAAGTCCAAGGTCAAAGTGTAAGCAAATTAGTTTTCTCCTGCGGCCTCTTTCAGTGGCTTACAGATGGTCCCTCTCTTGCTGTGTCTTCACAGGGTCCTTTCTATGTGTGTACATCCCTGAGTCTCTGTGTGTCCAAATGTCCTCGTCTTATAAAAATACCAGTCAGATTAGACTTGGTCCTACCCTAATGGCCCCTTTTACCTTCATCACCTCTTCAAAAGGTTCTATCTCCAAGTACACTCACGTTCTGAGGTACTGGGGGTTAGGGCTTCAATATATGAATTGGGGTGTGGAAAGTGGGGCAGACGCATTCAGCCCATAACAGTCTCTATTAACTTTATTTACTGGCTTCCCTGTGGGATTCTGGTCTGGAACCTGAACAAAGGACCAGCACCCAAGAATGGGTATGAGAGGCTGACCTTAGCACTTCGGGGCCGGGGACATGGGGTTGGCAGAGGAGAGGTACTAGCTCTGGGCTCTGGAACCAGAAAGAGTTATTGCCATACATTTCCATCACTATTCTGAGACCTCCCCCCAACAATGGAGAGAAGAAGCGTGGTCGTGGAAAGTGATGCTTCCACCTGTCACCCAGTCAGAAACTCTGGCCACCGTCTTACTCCCTGGCAGGCTGTATGCTTTCCTGATTGGCTCAGAGCTCAGGACAAAGACTCAAAGACAATTCAGTGTGGAACCGAATTCTGACCCTAGATGAATATGTTTTCACTGTTTGACAGGCTCTGTGAGGAAGAGTATCTCTCTAGCACTAAGAATCTGTCTTATCTGTCCAGCGCTAGGCCCTGTTTCATAGCATGAGCTCAACAGGGCATGTATTAGTTATAGCATTTAAACTGTCCTGACTCACATTCACCAAATCTCGAGGACTTCAAAGTTGTTTTTGTTGTTGTTGTTTGCTCTAGTCAGAGTCCAATATGGGGTGGGATGGAGAGCAGGCCACTATTCTTCAAGATTATTCCCAGGTTTCTCCCATCTTGTGATGCCATAATCTTCCATATGTGGGCAGCAAGTTTGCCACAGATGGGGAAGAGAGAGTACAGAACCATACAAGAAAACAATTTGTTTTGGCAAGGCTTGTAGACTCTTCTGCCCATAGTCTATCAGCCAGAATTCAGCCACATCTTCCCAAACTCACAGCTCGAGGGCTGGGAAATGATTTCTGTGGGTTCCCCGAGTTTTTTCATTGCCTTCCTGAACACATTGTCCAAGCTTCTGTCACATTGCAAATGTGATTTCAGCATAGAGCTGTTATTGTTAGGAAGGAATATTGAAGTAGTTCAATATCACACAGCAGTTGGCTTCCTCAGCCAATCTTTGGTTGTGCTCTCAGTCTCCTGGAGAAACATAACCATGCTACTCTAGGAGAGTTACGTGTCTGCAGGCCATTGGAGTGTACTGCTGGAGCTCAGGACTTGTTCTAACCTGGGTGGCTCTTGCTTTATTCAGACATTTTTCATCATTGAAAGTGTTTTACATATTATGCCTGTCTGAAAGAGCATCCCTCCTTCAGCCTTCGCCTCTCTAGAAAATCCAGATATTTGCCCTAGACATTCCCATCAGAGGTCTCAAATAAGGCTAAGTCTGACCCACAAGAACCTCAGAAAGATTCTGATGCTTTCTTTGATTCTTCCGGGAAATCGTCCTGGGAATCTCAGTCTGTTATGATGGGCATATGCTCACTAACCTAACCCTTCAACATCTGTGTTTCTAAAATGAAAACCCTTTAGACTCATTTTGTTAATTACCCAGAATTTTAATGTTTTTCTGTTTCCTACAGTGTTATGTACACAGCAGGTAACCTTTCTTAATTTGGGTGCATGATATTTTCCCCGTTGAATGTTATTCTAAAATTAGGAGGAACCAGCAGTGTGCTATTGACTCCCTGCAGTGTCATCTGGATTCTGACACTAGGAGCGGGATTGAGGCTACCCAGCTGAAGAAGAACATGGAAGGGGACCCTAGTGAGATGGAACTCTGCTTAGCTTGCCAACCGGCAGGTGTCAGAGGTCACCAAATCCCTGGGTCAGCTTCAGACACAAATCAAGGTACAATTGACTCTTGCACAACAAAGGTTTGAACTGTGCAGATCCAACTACTTATACACTTTTTTTTCAATAAATACTGTAAGTGTATTTGATCTTATTATTTTCTTAATAACACTTTCTATTCTCTAACTTTATTGTAAGAATATAGTATATAATACATACAACATAAAAAAATAGTCAAAATTCTACCAATAACTTTTGACTCCCCCGAACGAAACTACCAATAGCCGACGGCTGACTGGAAGCCTTACTGATAACATAAATAGCTGACTAACACCATATTTTTTTTTTAATGTTGTATGTTGTTCAAGGGTAAAACTATAATATGGGGGTGGGGAATGCCTCTGCTTTTGGAAGCAAACCAAGCGACGGATCATATTGAGCTACAAAAGTGGGGACAACAAATCAAATCCTTCAAGAGAGCAGGAACATGCTTAAATTTAAACCGGTGGAGCTTTGTTCAGAGCATGTGTGAACAGCGGCACACCCCATTGAACTCAGAGGGATCTGTGCCCCAGGCCCATGTTTTCTCTTGCAGGACCTTCGGGTGCAGCTAGATGACAGCACACACACCTGAACAGTGAGCTGAAGGAGCAGGTGGCTATGGCTGAGCATCGCAACTCTCTGCTCCAGTCGGAACTAGAGGAACTGAGGTCCTTGCAAGAGCAGGCAGCACATGGGCGCAAGCTGGCGGAGGATGAGCTCTGAAGTCACAGAAAGAATCAATGTTTTCCATACCCAGGTGGGGCCCATAACTCTCCCCAGATGCATCAGCTGGTTGAAAGCAATGGTTTCCACACATGGGTCAGCCTGGGACCATACACAGTTGCCATGTCAAGCCTTGGGTGTGGCATGTGAAGGCAATAGGGGCAGCGCTTGGCAGCAGAGCTGTGATCACACTCCTCATTTATTCCCAAGTTTATTTGTTCCCGGGGACTGATGTCACAAAGTACCACGAGCTGGGTGGTTTCAAATAACAAATTTATTCTCTCACATTTTTGACAGCTGGAAGTCTGAAACCAAGGTGTTGGCAGGGCCACACTCTCTCTGAATCGCCTAGATAAATCCTTTCTTGCCTTTTCCTAGCTTCTGGTGATTTGCTGGCAATCTTTGGTCTTCCTTAGCTTACAGAAGCATCACTCCAGTCCTCGGCCTGTTCATGGCGTTCGCCCTGTGTGTCTTCGCGCCATCTTCCCTCTGTGAGTATGTCTCTCTCCAACGTTTTTCTTTTTATAAGGACACCAGTCATATTGGATTAGCACCTGCTCTAGTAACTTTGTATGACTTGATTGCCTCTGTGAAGACTCTGTTTCCAAAAAAGATAACACTCTGAAGTTTTGGAAAGTACGACTTCAACATATGTTTTTGGGTGAGAGACACAATTTGACTCAACGCGAAGCCTTCTGCCAGAAGAATGGACTGTCAGGGCATTCACAGCCAGGATGCTGGGGAGAAAGAGATGAACATTCCCTAGTGTTCCAGAACCACTTGCCTGCTTCTCCTGTGCCCTGTAAGCCACATGGTCCCCCCCAGCATTCCAGGATTAAAAACAAAAAACAGAAACAAACAAAAAAACTTATGCTTCAGAGCCAGAAGGTATCTAATAATTCTGAGTTGTTGCTGACAGCATGATCAGTTGTCAGGACTCGGGCTTCTCATGGAAGGTTACGCAAGTAACACAAAGCAAGAATTCTTAGAATCTTTGCTATTCTTATTCAGTAGAAACCATGGTGGTTAGGACAAATATGTAAATGGGTCATTCGACAAACATTTTTAGGGTCCTCACCATAACCTGGACAGTTATACATGGTATGGCTACAACATATCTCCATTGTCCTAAAAATGTGAAGATCTAAGTAAACAAATTGGAGCACTGCGGTGAGCATCATGGTAGTGCAAGCACACACTTTTGGATTCTCTGACAATCCTAGACGAGGTAGATGCACATATACTGACTCTGAGTCGTGAAGGACGTGTAAGAAGTCAGCCAGCTAGAAGAGTCAAGGACGGAGACATAGGGAGAAGAGGGAATTGGGAATGTTAAGGGAAATCGATATACTCGCTAGAGCATGAGGCTGGGGGTAGGAGAGATCAGCGGAAATGATGCTGAGTAAGAGCCAGGTCACCAGGGATCTTGAGTCTGGGACTGATGGAGTTTGCATGCTGTCTTGCAGCTAATGGGAGGTCTCCTGAAAATTTTCTGAAGGTGAACTTAAGAGATTTGCACTTTAGGAAGTTTACTCTCATGACTGTTATGGATGGATTAAAGCACTGGGGGCAGAACTGCCGTACTCTGGGATATTTAGAAAAGTCTTTGGGGTCATTTTGGTTGCCATGCTGACTGGCATGTGCCATTGACATTTATTGGGCACGGTCTAGAGATACTAATACTCCTGTAAGGGTTGGGATAATCCTACATCACAAAGAATTGTCCCACCCTGAATGCCAATTGTGTTCTCACTGAGAAAAAAAAGGACGTACAAACCAGAGCTGTACCAGCTGGAATGCATTGCAATTAGTTTGACTTTTGTGTCCATGTGCATGACACAATCCTATTTGAATACCATGTGATGTAGAACAAATGGGCGGCAGGTTATGTGCGATTCCCAGCAAGCTAACTCACATCAATGTTTTCTTTCTCAAGAAAGCTGATCTGAATACAATTAGTGGGATTCTTAGACAGTAGAATATTGAATTTTTAAAAAGCAAATCATTCACTATCTGCAGTACTTAATAGCTATCGGTACAAAATCATTTGCTATAAGTATCATAACTGATAATGCACCCATGGGTCTCAATATGACGAAACAACCATGAGCTGAGTGAGAGATGAGGCCATCAACCAGACATAGAGAGGAGATGGATCTGGGCGAAAAAATAAGCAGTTGAGACCTGGTCTCTAGGGCAGAGTTTCTGAAACGTTAGGTATATAAGAGAAACTTAACTCACACAAAAATGCATTCTCAGGTCTTGCCCCAGACCTGCTGAATCAGAACCTCTTCAGTAGGACCCAGGAATCAAGTGAGCTCTGAGGTGGAGCTGCTGGTCCAGAGACTACCCTTCGACCAGCTTATCTAGGACATATTATGTTGCTCCTAAGGACCTCTCCCCTACCTTAACCATACGGGGACACCTTGCAATTACTAAAAGACTTATCAATCTTTTGGTAACATAATGAATCTTTTATGGAACCTTCTTAGGCCCTTCTGAAGTCTCAGACTTCTAGCCCAGAATAAACAAATGAGGCCAAACTTAACCTTGGCTAATGACATGTGTCCTTTTTCAAACCTGAGCTGTGACAACCTAGATTACCCTTCCACACAATACCCCCTAACCCCTTTCTTCCCCAAAAGAACGAATTCAAGAGTCATTCAGCTTGAAAAAAGTTTTAACTATTATCTCCCTAACGGATTTTAAATGACTCTGTGTACAAACAAATCATTTGTATCTGTACCTTCCTTTACAAAGAGGAGTTTCTAAGGAGTTATGTGCAGTGAGCATCCAGAAAACACTCCAGGAAAATACTCTTAACCGCTCTCCCCCAGGCCATACCATGGCAGTGGAAAGCCTGGGGGTGCACAGAGCTTGGCTTTCCATAAGGGCAGAGGATGGCAGCCTTGAGGAAAATGCTTCATGCCATCAAGGAAGCAGGGTAGAACCTGTGAGGCTGAAATATCTTTCTGTTTCTAATGCTCAGTCCTGTCACCAAGGGAGGCACTAGCTACAGGAAACTGAAAGGACGATGAGGAGAAATAAAAAATAGAAAGCTCATGCCTTTTATACACACTCTCTATGCTCAGGTTTCACACCCTCAGAAAAGCTGTGCTTCAAACATGGACCAAATAGCAGTAAAAGGAGTGCCAGCCTCTTGTCACATCCCAGGAAGGAAAGAATTAGGGCAGCGCCAGCCACAGAACAAAGAATCCTCCAGCGTAGTGGGGTTTCTAAGGGCTAGGGGGGCAAGGCTCCTCTGAAGGACTCTTCCTACCCCCTCAATGCAAAGTTGGGTGGAAAAAAGATAAAAAGGAAGGGGTCTTTTTGTTGTTTTGTTTTTTATTTTTCCTGGAGCATCATGCTGGAAACTGATTTTTATTCACCAACCCCTGCTCCCCAAATGTCTACAGTTGACCCCAACTTATACTGTGGAACGTTTGCTTCTACCCTATCCAAAACAAAAAAAGGGGGGGGGCAGAAAAATCTATTGCTCAACAAACTGAACACCAAACACATGTTTGGGGCTTGTAGGTTATCTACATTCATCTCTCTGTTCTGATTCAGGCTACCATCTCTTTGATACTGAATGGTTGAAATCTCTTCCATTCAAATATGCCTTTGATGGAAAGGGGCTTTTCTAATGAAGTATTGCGTAGAATAAAACTCACTCCTGGCCATTGCATGTCCCAAACATACCAGCTTGTATTTGCACTGATGGTCTCAACTTACCTAACAAGACTGCTGCTTTTCCTTAGAATACAAGTCGGCTCAGCCAGAAGGAGAAACTGGAGGTTGACGTTGTCAGGATGCAGAAGGAAGTTGAAGACGCAGTGCAGGGGTTTCGAAATGCAGAAGAGAAGGCCAAGAAGACAGCCACTGAGGTGGGTCCATTGACTGCTTGCTCACTCCTGACCTCCAGAGTTGACTGGAGCAGTAGCCAAGGGGCAGAGGCCAATCTGCAGCCAAAAAGGATTCCATTGATTCTCCATACAGCCAGGAGGAGGTTCGCTCACCCCTCTGCTCTCTGTTCCTATTTTGAAAAATTAGGCCAATTAGCTCCTCTCCTCTAACCTCTTGAGGCAATGAAAAGGAGCAGTTAGATTTCTATAGGCAAAATCTTATAGATGCAAGATATTTTTTGTTTTAAAGTTAAGCCACTTTCCACTTGTGAATCAATATATCGTGTCTAGAAACAATTCTTCCTGTGTTTCCTTAAAATAGCTATTTTCCTAGAGTATGTAAATGGTTTGATGATGATGATCCGGAAATAATGCTTATTTCACTTACTTTTTCTAAGCCGTACAACTGCTCAGAGTAGCAGAATCAAGTTGGTCAAGAAGGGCTTCAAGGCTGGTGTGTACCTTCTTTATTTGCGCATTTAAAATTGTTGATAGAAGTATTTTTCCTAAATGACACTAAGCTCAGGGTTGGCCACCAGCCTTGACTGTACCTTTGTAGGAACTGGAGGAAGGCCATCTTCTAGGCACTCTCTGGGGGCAGATGCAGCACTTCGCTCAAAAGGTATGGCAAGCAGAAGGCAGTACTCAGAAAAACAACAACAACAACAACAAAAAAAAAACTTTGTGGAGGTGAAGGGAGTGAGGTGCAGGGAGACGGGTATGTGTGCAGAGGACCCAGCCTTGCTGAGGGGAGCTTGGGTTTGATTTTAGCCCCCATCCCCATCAAGTGATGTGTAGTCCACATGCACAACCATATGCAGCAGCCCTGACCTTGCTGTGTGAATGGAAGCTGATCGATCCTCTTGGTAAACAGGGTTTGGGAACTAGGGAGACAAGATATTTAGTTCAATTTCACATTAGTCATTTTGAAATTCAAAAGAAGGGAAGAGCTTGTGTCTATATTTCTCCAGGATATTTAGCACTTGGGAGCTAAACAAAACTTTTGCACCAAATCCTAGCTACTAGGTCACAGTAGAATCCAGAAGAATGGAGAAGCATGCTTATCCCTCAGCCATTTTGTATGAAGGCAGACACTTCTGCTCTCTGATGGCAAAGAGGTGTATGAAAGCTTGAAAATGTTTGGCCAAGGGAAAAATAATATGCTTAACATTTATGAAAATCGGCATAGATAGAAAGGAATAAAAATAGCTTCGAAGTCTGCTTGGTAAATTTATGTAGTCACACATTATGAAGACTCTATCTGCTTAACCTTGCCTTTATAAGGTTTCCTTGGCTATGTTGAAAAATAAACTCACTACCTCTTCTCCCTCCTCAAATTCTCCAATAGTTTAGCTCTGAGTCCCAACCCCACATAGCAGAGCCCAGAGTTGCCTCCATAATTCATTCTTTGCCCTCACCATCTGCACAGGCGTCTCACACTTAAATTATACAGATGGTTGGTAACTTGATAGACAAAGACACTTTGGCTGGGAGGGCAGTGTTCTTACATTTGATGCACTGAGAGTTTCATGAAACAGTTCTTAATAATTGCATCCAGACACCAAGCCCTTGATGCATAGCCAAAGACAAGAGCAAGCTTCACAAGCAAGAATTAACCTACCTTGTACCAGACTTTTGGCACTGACACCATCTGTTGCTGCCAAATTCCTAGATCCTAAACTTATTTGTAGTTGTGAATCACAGAATTATGTAAGTGTGATGTGAGAAAGATTTTCATAGGCACTCCTCCACACTCCTGCGGGTGCATGATGTTACAGGATATGTCCCGGTGCTTTATTCAATTAAAAATTGTTGCTTCAGTTGGTCATCTTACTTTCAGTACAGATGTTGTATAATAATGTTCATATGGTACTTCATCTTTGGTCTTTTTCCACCACCCCTCACCCTAATCTCTTCAGAAGCCCCTGCTACCTTTTTTTTTCTCTCTCTTTTTAGTTTCAGGTACACGAAACAATGCAATAGCCAGACATTTCACCCCCCACAAAGTGACAAACCCCGTCCCCAATCTACTGCCCCCCAGACATCATACATATCTACTATAATTCCATCGACTCTATTCCCTACGCTGAACTCCATATCCCGTGACTGAAGACTGTGGGTAGAAATGGTAAGATCAATTGGCTGCCAGATGTTCTCAGTCTCCTTCCTTCCTTTCTAGGTAGCAAACATGTCAGAGAACTAAAGAAGGAGCAAGATACCAATGCCCACTTGGAAAGGATGAAAAAGAATATGGTGCAGACAATTAAAGACTTACAGAAAAGGCTGGATGAAGCTGAACAGACAGCCCTGATGGAGAGTAGAAAGCAAATCCAGAAACTAGAATCTAGGGTAGGAGCTGGCCTGGGTAATCATGGGGTCTTGACAGCTCCCAATTCAAGGCTGGAAATCACACCAGATAGCCCTACCTCCCTCATCACTTTTGCTTGTAGCACTTTCAGATCTTTGAGAGGGTCAGGACTCAATGGATTCATTCATTCTTGCTTGACTTTGGGCTCCCTTTCTTGGACTAGATGAATCTACCTTCCCCCTTTCTGCTGTGTGAGAGGGTATCTCCTCCCCCTCAATCACCCCAGCTCTGTTGTCTTCACAGTTATGTCACCTGCTATTTCACTCGTTCCCTTACAATCTTCCTTCTGTGCCTTTGCTCCTGTTACTTCCTCTGCCCTTTTCCTAACAGCCAGAGAAAAGAGAACGGACATGACTAAATCAAGGATCAAAAAAGACTTAGTGAAGATATAGTAAGAGCTGACAGAAATGATGTAGTACTTGCCTTCAGGGAGCTTAAAAACAAATAGAAAGACCGATCTTGAAAATAGGATTTTTTAAATTATTGAATCAATTCCAGTGACTGTGTACAGGTCATGTGACAAATGCTACAGGATGGAAAGAATATTCGACAGGGATTTGATGGCTCAGGAGGACCTCTGAAAAATAAATTACTGTCTTTGCTCATTTATGGTATGTCCATACAACGGAATACCAATGTGCATTTGTACCTCATCCATATAGTCATGCTGATTAAAATGGAATGAGGGAGAACTCTATAATATGTTCTGGAGATCATGCCAGCAGTACAACGATAAAAGGTGCAGGCAGTACAATGATAAAAGATTGTGCAGATTTTTTGCACAATCTTCTGTGCAAAAAAAGCGGGGAAAATATAAAGACACATACACATTTGCTTATATTTTCAAAAAGAAATGGTGACAGGATAAAACAAAGACTAATAAAAGTAGCTAGTCATAGGTGGGGAACACAGAGATGAGAGTTAGACCTTCTGAATGCACCTTGTTTAGTTGTTTTGATTGCAAAATCATATAAAACATATGTTCTTGGTTAAAAAAAAAGTTTAAATCAAAGAGAAAAATAAAACAAGGTAATCCCTACAATTTTAACACAAATGGAAACATGTGAAGCTAACTATATGTCAAGCTGGGGGGCGGGGCATAAAACACAAAGAGCAATTCTTCCCAGTGACTTTTAAACATAGTGGTTTGTCTGTGCATCTCTCATGAAATATATCAAAGGACAAAGCAAAAAAGCAAACAAAGCAAACTGCATTTGTAGTTTGAAAATAATATTGCTGCTAGCAATAAAACTAACATAATTATCCAACAACATATATAAGAACCAAGATTTTTTTAGGATAAGAGAAAAAAAACAAATAACTTAAAATATGCCTTTGACCCCTAAAAATACATGAATACTACTAGTATTTCCAACTCAAATTTAAGATTACAAGATTCAATTTTATTTCCAATTGCTGTTTGTCCACTAGTATCGCCTAGAATCAATTATAACTCAGTAGCAGTGAGCTCCTAAATACCAGATGAAGCTAAGCAATTATGGGTAATTTTCTTAAAAACAAAAATCATACTACCATTATCTATTAGAATTACATAAAGAAATATTTACAGGTGAAATTATATGATGTCTAGGATTTGCTTTAATACAGTAAATTTTCCTTGAGGTATTTTAATCACTCAAGCAACACAACAAAATCTTAACAAGTACTTAAAGTAAAGGGGGAGAGGTTTTGTTAGTCTCATGTCTCAACTGACAGAACTATGTGTTACAATTTCCTGTGTGATAGGAATCCAGAAGATTTTTTTTTTTTTTTGTGATGGGCTTCATTCACAAGGAACTTGCACACCTGTTGACTCTCCCATCCCCATTGTACCTCTCTGAGAAAGAACAAGGGACAGTATGGCTGACGTGGAGAAAGGGAGGTGAGGGGAGTTAGAGATGGAGTCAGATATTCCAGGCACGTTCGTGTCAGGGCATTGGGCTTTGCAGTGTAAAGAGGGTGGTCAGGAAGGCCGCTTTGAGAATATGGCATTTGCTTCAAGAAGGCAGGGAGAAAACCCTGGATATGTAGGAGAAGAGAAGGAGCACAGAGTACCCTTCCCCCATCAGCCCCTTACCTCATTTTCTGGCTTATTTTACTCCAGATCATTTACCACCATCTAAAATAATCTATATTTTACTTTGTTTTGTTTGTGTTTCCCCTCATTATACAGGGGAGAGATTTTTGTTTGTTTTGGTCACTGGTGTATCCCTAGCCCTGGGGCCTGATGTGTAGTAGGCATCCGAATATTTGCTGACGGAATGCTATGTGAATCTTGTTTGTATAACTCTATAAGGCCACAAGCAGATGATTGGTCTGTACTATAGCTCTCCCACAAAGCAGGGCTGTGGGGCTGTGTGTGACACAGACTTGGTCTGAGTTTTAGACAATCAGAGCTGAACATGGAGAGCGAAGCTTAGAATTAGGTAGTACATTGACTGAATCCTCCAAGTATGCTATATATAGCTTATTCTCTCTATATACGTATATATCCACACATACGTGTGTGTGTAATTTTATCACCTAAGAAGGGAAGCTCATCACCTCTGCCTGGATTAGCCTTTCACATCCTTCATTGTCTAAACAGTCTTTTTATGAACTCACAGAGTTCATCCAACTCACTTTTGGAGGGACAGTTTTCCCAGAGAGGTTGCCCTGTTTAACCAAGGCCAGAAAGAGAGCGGTTACCATCTTCCCTCTATGGTTTTGCTCTCTTTCAAATGCTCATGCCAACTGGCAAATGTGATGCCATCTTGGCTTGTTCCCTGCCAGCCTGTGGTCTGAGATCATGGTTTGTTTACAGGGTCGGGAACTGGAAGGGGAGCTGGAGAGTGAAATCTGTCGCAGTGCAGAGGCACAGAGGGGAGCCTGCCAACTTGAGTGATGCCTCAAAGAGCTGACCTCTCAGGTATGCCAGGAAAGCACTGCCTGTTTGTCTGGGCTCCGCCCTGAGAAAATGGGCTCCTTCAAGCTGGAAAAGGCCTTGTAGGTCTCCTGCACTTCTGTCTCCATGTTTGCTCTCTCCCTCAGCAGTAGACATTGACTCACCCTTCCAGGGCCCCTGTGCTATTAGTGGTTTGGGTCGGTCCCTTTTCAGAGCTCTCAGGAAGCCAAATGTGAGCGGCAAATTGCAATTAGAAGTAAAAAGCTATTTATACTGTCCTTATTTTTTCACACATAATGTCTGCAGCACTTTCAGAAATATTCCTTCCTGTGAGAGGCTGTGTGGGAACAATGTGTAAATGAAGTGCCTGGCAGAGGCTTAGGTGGCTACTCAGCAGGTTACATGGGACACTGACTAAAATTGGAGCCGGGGGCAGTTGCACTCCTATTTTCGGGTCACACTAACACTCCAGGCCACCAAGGACTCTATTTGGTGCTGGTTGCAGGTGGAAACATAGTACATTGCTGACAAAAGTCCTCCAAGGCTTTCTGACTGTTTTACCGTTGGCTAACATTGGTCTCAAGCAAATAATTGAAAAGAAGTGGGCTGACTTCATACCATGAATTAAGCTATCGCTAAAGTAACAATCCAATCCTTCACTCATGTTTTCATTTTCTAACTTCTCTTCCCTTGTCTTCACATGGTGTAGATCAGAGAGTCCATGAGAGCAGAGGCTGTATTGGGTGCCACTCTGGGGCCTAGCATCTTTCTGGCACAGAGTAGGTGCACATATTTCAGTTACTGAAAACAGATGCCAGAGGTCACTTTCTAGCCCTCTCCCGCTGCACAATATAGCTTATTCCTGTGAAAAGGCAGATTCATTCTAGGATCTCACTTCTGCAGTAACTCCAGCAGTACCAATGCACTCTGGGCCATGGTCCTGATTCTGGTTCCTGTGGCTGCCTTGTTGTTAGAAACATCAGTCTTCTTCCCTTGCAGCAGGAAGGAGAGTGTTGATAAGAAAGCAGAGCACTTCAGAAGCATCGTCTTGGGCTAATTAAGATGAAATGAGCTGCTCACGCAGTTCTTCTTTACTGAATAAGATGAGTTAGTCTGATGCTTCTATAGACCATGCTAGGTATAACAGAGCCACTGAGAAGCCAGCCTATGGTTGTGTGGCTCAGGAAGCATGCACCTGGGGAACATAAGAGATGTGCTATTTTACTCTCCTTTTGAGGGGGCTGGGGAGGCCACCCAGGTGGAAGGAGTGAAATGCTACTTGTTAATAATATCTGGATTTTTCTTTTTTCATTTTCCTATGGGTTATTTTTACTTCTGTAAAAATAAGTTGTTTTCTTGTGTAAACAACTTCATTATAAAACAAACCACCAAAGCTATTTGGTTGTCATTGTCCCAAGGACTGTATTCTTGTTCTAGTGTGTTAGATCTTTGTTTCTTCATAGCAATAGTCTTTGTGTTTCCCAGGTACTAGTATGAAGGTGTATTTCTTAATTTCTTCCAAGTGTCTGCACAATGCTTAGAGTTTATCTATTCAATTATGCAATGATTTTCTGCCATCCAATCAGATAACACCTATTGAACACCTATTTTATGCAAATAATAGTCTAGACCCTGTAGGTTTAAAGAGGCATTAGAAAGCCCTCCACATTCCTAAATATCAATACCAGCTTTTAAAATATTCAGGATGGGTGCTGAGTCAGTTGAGTCTGTTCCTCCTTCGACATCAGAATAACCACCAGCACTATAAGCCAGTGAGTTTTGTGATATTTGAAACAGGCTTCAATATGGTTTTCCTTTCCTAGGAAAAATCCCCTGGGGAGATCCTACTACATTGGAAAGGGAATCAAGTGTGGCCCTATCCAGAACAGTTCTATGGCCAGTCCCCACGGAGCATTTATCTTCCCCCATATGTTCCTCTAACATTTGGAAACACCCTATTTTCTCTCTCTGGTGGCTAGAAAAATGTACTATAAAGTAGGACATAAGATTAGAAACTTATAATTGTTATGGAAGGTGAAGAAAGTGTTTCTGCGCCCACTCTCCATCCACCCGCTCTATTTACCTTTGACCACTTCCTATATTCAGGGATCTGTGTGCAGATGTTAGTTAATCCTTACAAATCTAATTGCAGATGTAGTATCTTCATTTATAGGGATAGGTAAACAAAACTTGGTCTTGGAAGGGTTCTCCAGGAACCAGATGTCAGGATGGAGTTAGAAGTACAAGAGATTTATTGGAAGTAACTCCTGGGAAAAAGAAAGGGGAGAGCAAGCAGGATCAGGCAGATAAAGCCTTCAGACCACAGGGCAAGTCTGACACCCAGGAAAGGCAAGGATGAAGGAAGGAGGGTCAGAAAGAAGCCTCAGATGGCAGTGCAGTTGCCAGCAAGTCCCGGGCACAGAGATTGCCCCTACAGGAGTCCCTGTAGGGCAGAAACGGCCAGACCCTAGTAAATCTGCTGTGCCCGGTTATTGGCAGGGGCTGCCTGGGGAGTTTGTGATCTCCGTGTAAATACTACAGCAGATCCCAAAGGTACTGCAGTTGGAGGTTTTCGGGAAGCTGTTCTCATCAGAGCTGAATGGCAAGTTTCTTGAAGGAAAATGTGAGCAGGGCACAGCTCTAGTTCCCACGTGACTTAATGCCTCCGAGCGGAGATGTGAACCGAGGCCTAACAAAGGCTTGTCATCCCGGTGGGAGGAACATTAACATCAGCAACCACTTCCCGCCTTTTCCATTTTCTTCTGCGTGGCCTCCTTTACCACACAGTAAATTTACTCGCTTCAGTAAATTGCTTTTAAGCAATTAATCCTCTGTTGGTTTTAGAACTTCCTATACACACGTCTATGAATCTTCTACCTGAGAGGCAGAGGGACAGGCAGATGAAAACAGAGATTTTATTTAAACAATAAGCTTGTCTCATTTTCCTAAGCAGGTTATTCCTTATATATTAGTCCATGCCTTAGTAAGCTTAAAATTAATAATTATCTACTGTCAGATTTACTCTAAGGTGGGGGTGGATGGAGAGTTCTAGGCAATAGAAAAAGCTTCATTGAAACCGCCTTTATTTGTTTGTTTATAGATATAATCAACATATAACATTGTATTAGTTTTGAATATATAGCATAATGATTTGATATGTTTACACTGAAAGGATTATAACAAGTTTAGTCAAGTAACATCCATCACCACACATAGTAGTTAGAAATTTTTTTTTCTTGCAATGAGAACTCTTAAGATTTAGTCTCTTAGCAACTTTCAAATATACAATGCAGTATTGTTAACTATAGTCACCAGGCGATACATTATATTCCCAGACTTATTCATCACATAACTGGAAGTTTGTGTCTTTTGACCATCTTCACCCATTTTTCCAACCTCACCCCATCTCCCCCATGCTGTCCCGTGCCTCTGGCAACCACCAATCTGTTCTCTTCCCTTAGTATGAGTTCAGTTTTTTTTTTAGATTTCACATATAGATGAGATCACATATTATTTGTCTTTCTCTGACTTACTTATTTCACTTAGCATAAAGCCCTCAAGTTCTGTCCATGTTGTTGCAAATGCAGGATTTCCTTCTTTTTTTTTTTTTTTTGACTGTATATATTCCATTGTATATACAAACTACATTTTCTTTATCTATTCACCCGTCAATGACACAGGTTGTTTCCACATCTTGGCGATTGCAAATAATACTGCCGTGGACATGAGGGTACAGATATCTTTTGGAGTCAGTGATTTTGTTTCCTTCAAATAAATACCCAGAAGTGAATTTCTGGATGATATGATAGTTCTATTTTTAATTTTTTGAGGACCCTCCATACTAGTTTTCCATAGTAGCTGTGCCAATTTGCAGTCTCATCGACAGTGCACAAGGATTCCCTTTTCTCCACATTCTCACCAACACTTCTTTCTTGTCTTTTTGATAAAAGCCGTTCTAACATGTGTGAGGCAATATCTCATTGTGGTTTTGATTTGCGTTTCTCTGATGATTAGTGATGTTGAGCACCTTTTCCTGTACTTGTTGGCCATTTGGATGTCTTCTTTGGAAGAATATTCAGATCTTCTGCCCATTTTTCAACCAGATTTTTTTGTTTGTTTGTTTCAGTTGTATGAATTCTTTATGTATTTTAGATATTTACCTCTTATCAGATATAATTTGCAAATATTTTCTCGCATTCTATAGGTTGCTTTTTCATTTTGTTGATGATTTCCTTTGCTGTATAGAAGTTTTTTAGTTTGATATAGGCCTACTTATTTAGTTTTGCTTCTGTTGCCTTTACTTTCGGTGTCAAATCCAACAAATTATTGCCAATATTAATGTCAAGGAGCTTATCCTCTATCATTTCTCCAAGAGTTTTATCAAACTGGATCAAATCTTTTATCAAGTGGATCAAATCTTTAATCCATTTGGAGTTAATTTTTGTGTATGGTATAAGATAGAGGTTCAGGCTTTTTTTTTTTTTTTTTTTTTTTTTTTTTTTTTTTTTTTTTGCGTATGGCTGTCCAGTTTTCCCAACACCATTTGTTGAAGAGATTGTCCTTTCTCAGTTGTATATTCTTGGCTCCTTTGTCATAAATTAATTGACCATAAATGTATGGCTTTATTTTGGGGCTCTCTATTCTGTTCCATTGATTTATATGTCTGGTTCTGGACTTTTGTTTGTTGGGAGGTTTTTGATTACTGACTCATTCTTCAATCTCCTTACTCTAATTGGTCTGTTCAGATTTTCTATTTCTTCATGATTCAGTCTTGGTAGGCTGTATATTTTCTATGTTCTAGGAATTTATCACTTTCTTCTAGGTTGTCCAATTTGTTGGCTATGATTGTTCATAGTAGTCTCTTATGGTCTTTTGTATTTCTGTGGTATCAGTTGTAATGTCTCCTCTTTCATTTCTGGTTTTATTTATTTAAGTCTTTTCTCTTTTTTTCTTGGTGTGTCAAGTTAAAATTTTGTCAACGTTGTTTATCTTTTTAAAAAATAATCTCTTAGTTTCATTGATCTTTTCTATTGTCTTTTTAATCCCTATTTCATTTATTTTCTCTATGATATTTCTTTCTTTCCTTCTACTGACTCTGGGCTTCATTTGTTCTTTTTTATCTAGTTCCTTGAGTTATCAAGTTAGGTTGTTTATTTGAGATATTTCTTTTTTTTTTAATGTGGACATTTATCAATATGAACTTTTCTTTTGAACTGCTTATGCTACATCCCAGAAGTTTTGCTATGTTGTAGTTCCATTTTCATTTTCTCAAGTTGTTTTTTATTTCTCCTTTGAGTTCTCCTTTGACCCATTGGTTATTCAGTAGCATGATGTTTAACTATATATTTGTGAATTTTTCAGTGTTTTTCTTGTAATTGATACCATTGTGGTTGGAAAAGACATTTGATGATTTTCAATCCTCTTAAATTTATTAAGACTTTTTTTGTGGCATAACATATAACCTATCCTGTAGAATATTCCATTTATACCTGAGAAGAATGTGTATTGTGTTTCTTTTAATGACATGTTCTGTATATGTCTATTAAACTCACCTGGTTTAATGTGTCAGTTAAGGTCATTGTTTCTTTAATGCTTTTCTGTCTGTATGAGCTATCCATTGAAGAAAGTAGGGTATTAAAGTCCCCTCCTATTATTGTATTGCTGTTTATTTTTACCTTTAGGTCTGTTAATATTTGCTTTATATATTTAGAGACTCCTATGCTGGTGTATAAATATTTACAAATGTTATATTCTCTTGTTGAATTGACCCCTTTATCATTATATAATGACCTTCTCTGTCTCTTATTACAGTCTGTCTTAAAATTTATTTTGTCTGATATAAGTAGAGCTACTCCACCTTTATTTTGGTTTCCATTTACATGGCATATCTTTTTCCATCCCTTCACTTTTATTCTGTGTGTATCATTACATCTGAAGGGAGTCTCTTGTAGGCAGCAGATAGATGCTTTTTGGTTTTTTTAAATCCATTCAGCCACTCTCTTTTGATTGAAGAATTTAGTCAATTTACATTTAAAGTAATTATTGATAGGTATGTACTTACTGCCACTTCATTAATTATTTCCTGACTGTTTTGTAATTCCTTTGTTCCTTTTTTCTTCTCTTGCTCTGCCTGTGATTTGATGATTTTCTGTAGTGGTTTACTTAGATTCCTTTCATTTTTTCTTTTGTGTATATATTATAGTTTTTTTACTTTGTGGTTACCATGACGCTTACATAAAACAACCTGTATTTATAATAGTCTATTTTAAGTTGATAACAACTTAAGTTTTAATGAATTCTTAAGCTTTACATTTTTACTCTAATCCCCCACTTACATTTTGTTTTTGATGTCACAATACACACTTTTATCTTGTGTATTCATTAACAAATTTTTATAATTATAGTTATTTTTACTATTTTTGTCTTTAAAATTTTATTTATAATTGATTTACTCACCACCATTACAATATTAGTTTATTCTGAATTTAAGTATATATTTATCTTTACCAGTGAGATTTATACTTTCATGTTTTCCCATTAGTAATTAGTGCCCTTTCATTTTAGCTTAAAGAAGTCCCTTTAACAACTTGTAGGGCTGATCTAGTGGTGCTGAATTCCTTCAGCATTTGCTTGTCTGGAAAACTGCTGCTCTCTCCTTCAATTCTGAAGGACAACTTTCTGGATATTCTTTGTTAGCAGTTTTTTTCTTTTTCTTTCTTTCTTTTTTTTTCTTTTCTTTTTTCCTTTTAGCAGTTTGGATATACTGTGCCATTCCCTTCTGGCCTGGAAAGTTTCTCCTGAATAAGCTGCTGGTGATCTTATGGGGGTTCCCTTATTATGTAAAAGTTATTGTTCTCTTGCTGATTTTAAGATTCTCTCCTTGTCTTTAACTTTTGACAATTTAGTTATAATTTGTCTTGGATTCATCTTATTTGGAACTCTCTGAGCTTCCTGGATCTGGATGTCTATTTCCTTACCTCGGCAGGGAAGTTTTCACCTATTATTTCGTCAATAAGTTTTCTGCCCCCTTCTCTTTCTCTTCTCCTGCTAGGACCTCTAGAATGGAAATGTTGGTCGACTTGATATTGTCTCATAAGTCCCTTAAGCTATCATCACTCTTTTTATTCTTTTTGCTGCTCTGATAAAATGAATTCCAATGCCGTGTCTTCAGGTCAACAGATTCTTCTTTCTGCTTTATCTAGTCTACTATTGAACCCCTCTATTGTATTTTTCAATTCAGTGATTGTATTCTTTTTATTGGTAACTTAGAATGCAAAGTATTCTATTTTTAAACTTCTGAATTTAAAAACAAGACATCCTAGGTTAAATAATAGTGTTCCAAAGCTGAATGTGCTTAGTTATTGTATTCTTCATCTCTGCTTTCTGTCTAGAACATTCTTTTTCTTTTTTTTTTTTTTTTAAAGATTTCATTGGGGAAGAAGTACAGGACTTTATTGGGGAACAGTGTGTACTTCTAGGACTTTTTTCCAAGTCAAGTTATTGTCCTTTCAATCTTAGTTGTGGAAGGTGCTGTTCAGCTTCAAGTTGTTGTCCTTTCAGTCTTAGTTGTGGAGGGCGCAGCTCAGCTCCAGGTCCCGTTGCCGTTGCTAGTTGCAGGGGGCGCAGCCCACCATCCCTTGCGGGAGTCGAACTGGCAACCTTGTGGTTAAGAGGACGCATTCCAACCAACTGAGCCATCCAGGAGCTCAGTGGCAGCTCAGCTCAAGGTGCCATGTTCAATCTTAGTTGCAGGGGGCACTACCCACCATCCCTTGTGGGAGTTGAGGAGTGGAACCAGCAACCTTGTGGTTGAGAGCCCACTGGCCCATGTGGGAATCGAACTGGTAGCCTTTGGAGTTAGGAGCACAGAGTTCCAACCAGCTGAGCCACCAGGCTGGCCCTGTCTAGTACATTCTTATATTTTCTAACTCTTTGCTGAAAATTTTACTTTGTACATTCATTCTTTTCTTGAGGTTGGTGAGCATCTTTATCACCATGATTTTGAACTCTACCAGGTAAATTATTTACCTTCCTCTTTTTGTGAGGTTTATTTTGTTCTTTCATTTGGAACATGTTCCTTTATCTCTTCATTTTTGTTGACTGTGTTGGATTCTATGCATGAAATAAACAGCTATTGCTCCCAATGTTCAATGAGTGGTCTTGTGTAGATGACTCTCACTGTTCAACCCTGCCCTAGCTCTTGGTTGTCTCCGAAGCGTTTGTGATTGTCCCAGCAGTATTCTTTGTTCTTACTGTGTTTCCCCGAAAATAAGCCCCAGTTAAGATCGTCAGCCAGACAGGCACATTTAGTACGTTATGATGATGTTCCGGAAGAAGATGACATGACTTTATTTGAATAAATGTAGATTGTTGTACATCAAAAAATAAGACATCCCCTGAAAATACACCCTAATGTATCTTTTGGAACAAACATTAATATAAGATCTGGTCTTATTTTCGGGGAAACACAGTAGTGGCTCCAAGACTTGAAAGAAGAAAGTATCTCAACTGGCTGATGGTCGTGATGCTGATTTCATCAAGACCTACCCCTGTTGCTCAAAATCTTTTTCTCCTGGCTCTTACCTATTCCAACTTCTTTGGTGGTTTTCATGGTCTCTCCACTTAACCTTCCACTGCTCTCCACAACCCCCCTCCACTCCAACCAGTTTCATCTCCTATTTTCCCACAGCTCCCTTTCTTATTTCCTTATCTGTAAATTTAACAAATATCCTCCCTCAGACACAACACAGAGGCAGCAGACAGAAACACCCATTCTTTCCATAAAAGATGTCTATTTCCTAATTTGAGTAGCTGTGGACTGAGGGGCAGGCTTCTAATTTAACACACCTGAAGGGGCCGGCTGCAGTCCTCCAAAGATGGGGAGGCTGGTTGGTGCAATCGTCACGCTCTCTATCTGCCCTGACTCAGATCACTGATGTCTGAGAAAGAAGCTTGTGCACATGTCTGGTGCCCTGGCTTTTATGGCTGTTGTGCAGAGGACACATCCCTTGATAGCCTGGTACTGGTGGCCAGCAAGGTTTGTGTTTATGGCTTCAACAGGATGGTAGCAAACAAGGAAAATGGTTCTTAATCGCTATCACCCCAAGGTTCAGTGCAGAGGAAACAGAAAGAAATTCCCATCTCCTAGTCTTCCCCTGAAAGAGGTATATTTGCACATTTTGAAATCTCCCTCCTGAGGGTCCAGCTTCCAATCAGCCTGCATCTAGGTACTGACAGAGATCCTCCCCTTTGGGACACTGACAGGTCTTTGACAAGTACTTTCTTCACAACCATCAGCCAGTTGAGATACTTTCGTCTTTTGGGAAGTTCAACAGCCCCACTGTGAAGATACTCTAGTTTAAAGGATGTGGGAAAGGAAAGGACATGTAGAGTTTTACCTGCCTGCCTGCCTCTCCCCTACTTTCTCCTTAGAATACCCAAGGCTTCACAGAACACAGTTAAGAAATACTATCTCATCTCACTAGATTCCCTTTCTCCAACCCAAGCTTGGATTGCAATGGAAGCAATGTGAATGCACACAACAAGGACCTCACAGCTTATGGAATTTTCCTCACTACTGCTGATGCCCATAGCAGAATTCTAGAAAACTTACCTTTCCTGTTCCGTTAACCAAAAGCCAAGTGTCAATTAGAAGGTTCACAAATTAATAACAGGTGTTGGAGAGGCTGTGGAGAAAAACGAACCCTCATACACCGTTGGTGGGAATGTGAATTGATGCAGCCTCTATGGAAGGCAGTTGTGAATCATTCCTCAAAAAATTAAGAATAGAATTACCATATGGCACAGCAATCCCTCTCCTGGGTATATACCAAAAAAATATGAAAACATTTATCTGTAAAGATGTATGTACGCCAATGTTCATTGCTGCTTGATTTATGGTGGCTAAGACATGGAAACAAGCAAAGTGTCCTCGGATGGATGGTTGGATAAAGAAAATGTGGTATATATACACAATGGAATACTACTCTGCCCATAAGAAAAGGTGAAATACTACCATTTGTGACAACATGGATGGATCTTGAGATTATTATGCTAAGTGAAATAAGTCAGCCAGGAAAAATTGAGAACGATATGATTTCACTGATATGGGGATATAAACTGAAAGTAACAAAGGAATAAGACAAACAAATGAAGAAACAAAAACTCAGAGACAGATAATAGTTTGGTGGTTACCAGAGGTTAGGGAGGATGGTAGAAGAGGGTAAAGAGGGTCAAAATATATGGTGATAGAAGGAGAACTGAGTCTGGATGGTGAACATACAATGCAATAGATAGATGATGTATTATGAATTGTACACTTGAAATCTATGTAATTTTACTAACCATTGTCACCCCAATAAATTTAATTTTAAAAAAAAAAACACCTAAAAACGAAAATGAAAAAAATAAAATAAAATTCGAAGGAAGAGATGGTTTGATTGCGGGGAGTGGGGACAAGCAGATGTAGTTTTGTTACAATGGGAGGGCTGAAGACCAAACTGAAACTAGTAGCTTTGACTTCCATTTTGGCAACAGCTGGGAGTTCTGTGGTGAATCAGGAGAAATGACTCTCACTGCTCAGAGCTGTATTTATTAATTCTTTGCAACTTTGGATGAGTAGAGTTAAACCCATTTTTCAAACCATAACTCTACTACGGTGTTGAACAAAGTTTCCTGTTTCGTTTCCTCACATGAGGCTACTTCCAATGTGGACTGCTGGATCCTTCAAATCACCTTCACATCCATACCTATGCATTTCAGGCAGAGGAAGACAAGAAAAATCTGACCAGGATGCAGACTCTGATGGATAATCTTCAGCTAAAAGTGCAAAGTTACAAGCAGCAAATTGAGGCAGTGGTAAGTGCCTGGGGCAGTTACAGCCTCATGGATTTCCCAGCCGTTGTTTTTGATTAATGGAGATGTGTGGCCCTGAGCTAGGTGAGCAGCTTGTCAGAGAGAACCAGCTCAGCTTAAAGTCTGCTCATTCTCTGTTTTTTCTCTCAAACTAGAATTATCACCCACGGTAAAAATTTGTGCTACTTTTCTCTTCAGGGAGCCAGAGCACTCTCCTTCAACCCTGTGATTACACCTAAACATGTTCACTGCACGAAATGAGCCAAGTTAAGAGCATGGTATCAAGTAGGGATGGCAAATTTGGGGTTGGGTAATCACCCCAGGGCCTTCATCACTCTGAAACCTTGAGTGAGCATAAATGCAATTCACAGTCCTTTTTTTTATGGTAAGCTTGGACAAGACTGTGCACAAAAACACCATCATTTGAAATGTATTTATCAATTTTGGATTAGTATCCATAGCTACGTACAATGTAATTAATAATTACCATGTATATTGGCTTATACCTAATAATATCTCTTGAGGGGTTTTGAATTATTTAAACGATTTGGGCTAAACCACTTATGTCTAATAATTACCCGTTGACCCATATAATTGTAAAGACAAGCCTCCTCTAACCAGAGGTAGAATAACATGTTGAACTGATTAGAAAAAAAATAACCGTGGTTATTGTATCATATACCAAATCTGTGAAAGCTGGACTATATCCAGTTGGTGGAAAGTGCCAACCATATTCTGAATTTCCGGGGCACAACAGTTATAAAAATAGATCTCGTGCCTGCTGGAAAGTCTGAATCCTGATATGTCATACTGAAACATATTCCACTCAATACACAGAAGTTTAGATTCCTTTCACACATTTTTCAACTTTCTCATGTCAGAGCAGAAAAAAAATATGACTGTGTAGGTATAGGGATTTCTTTTTTTTTTCATTTTTTACCTTTATAGGAAGCACAAGCCAATCAATATCTTACTAAGCATAAGAAGCAGCAACATGAGTTGAACGAAGCTAAGGAAAGGGCAGAGATAGCAGAATCTCACGTCAATAAACTCAAGATTAAAGCAAAAGAGTCTGGAAAACAAGGTATGTCAGACATTCAACTCTATTCTAACTTAAAGCTTGTGTATTTAGGGCTCATGACATGACATGGAGCAGTATAATAAGAAATTTCTTGTTTTTCTCTTTAAAGGTTTTTAAAAAACAAGCTCTAATAAAATCTTCCCATATTTACTAAATTCTCCTTGTCCCGGTAGTAGAAACTCCTAGGTATTTGAGTGGGATGCACACTGTATTTATACTTCTCAAATGCTAGGTTAATTCTAGATTAACTTGCAGACTCTGAGCTCCAGGGACTAGATTCATTTGCATAGAATAGTCAGGAGCTCAGGGAGTAAAGCTGCTTTAAAAAGCACAGATGGATCTGCTTGAAATTCTAAGTGAAGTGTTTCTATGGTAGACAAGTACTTGACTTTGTACCACATCAACATAGAAACCTGGGAGCACAAGTTTAAAATTGAGGCAGTGAAGGACCACAAATGCAAGAGTCCTGCTTTCTAGTTTTCTGCCCTACAACACAGAGAAAGGAACTTTCTACATTTCTGTGGTCCATGAAACTGCTGTTCTAATCCAATAGTAGAGGCTATGACCCTTATTTTGCTGGCAAAGGGACAGAGTGACAAAGAACACCGAACGGGAGGCTTGGCAGGGTCAGTGTCTTATTCTCTTCTGGCTGCTGTAACAGAATACCTGAGACTGGTTGTCTTATAAACAGCAACCATTGGTTTCTCACAGGTCTGGAGGCTGGGAAATCCAGGAACACGGCGCTGGTAGGTTGAATACCTGGTGTGAGGGCCACTTCCTCATAGGTGGGCTTCTCACTCTAACCTCACACAGTAGAAAGGGGGAACGAAGCTCTCTGGGGTTTTCTTTCTTTAAATAAGGGTACTAATACCATTCATGAGATCCCCAACCTCATGACCTAATCACTTCCTAAAGGCCCCACCTAATACCATCACCGTGGGTGTTAGGATTTTAACATATGAATTTGTGGGGGACATAAATAGTCAAGGCCATAGTAGTCAGGGTAACCTCAACTTCCTCACTGAGATTCTCCCACGAACACATAGTTTTTGAATGAGATCTGGCTTTAGGGGAAGCTAGGAATTAAAGATTGGATGCCCTTCCTAGAATGCCTGGAAAGGACTTAGCACACTGCCTAGCACAGATCCGCGCCATCATTGCATTTTTTAAAAATTTGCTATATGCCTGGGCCTCTTATTATAAATGAGTTACTCATAACCCTGCAAAAAAAGCTGATAGCGTTGCCAATAGCAAATGCTCCTTGAAGGGAGGTCCAAAGGATCTCTTTTACAGGAGAGACTAAAAGTTGGTATGCCGAATATATTTAGATCTAAATATGAGAAGCATGAGTCATCGGCAAACTCCAGAGACTTCTTCCTGATGCCTACATGGCTGCCTCAGGGATGAGGCCTATGTGGAGAGGTCCAGCTAAGCGGTTTGAACTCTGGCCTCAATTGGAGAAGGTTATGGCATTGGATTTGGGGTCTGCTGTGCACGGCCTGCCCAGCAACCCCATATAATGGATTGTTTAGGGAACTGCTTCATATGTGTTACAATTGCCCTCAGCTGCAGGAGGTTGAAGGGCCTCCAAAACAGATGTAAAGTATTAGACTTTGTCACAGTCATTTCCAACAAAGAATAAAATGAGCAAAGCAGAAATTGCTTCTGAGAGGCCAGAGATGAATAGGAAAAGTGTCCTTGGCAGTGCAGTGACTAATTGTTTCCCATTCACAGAAGGAAAGCCTGAAAATTTCTCAACTGCCATAAAGCAGAGAAAACGGTTTCCTGATAGAAATGTGTGTCAAGGCTGTGGAACAAATTGGTGATTTGGCTACAGAGACTTTCCCTCATAGGGTCTTCTGTAGAGGGCGCCGCCTGCACTGGCAAGACAAGGTAGGTGGACAACTGAGAGCGACGGAGCACGCCCTTGGGGTGAATTACTGGTGTATGTCTGTTTTCTATAATGCAAATCATTGTCCCAATTCTCTGTCTCCCTTTCAAGCTAATGAAGAGTTGGCTAAGTCCTGCTTATCTCTGGAAAGGACTGGACTTGGTTCTGGGCTTGTGTTCCACTGATGAAAGTCACAGACTCTCGCAGAACACACTGATATTCTGTTTTTCAGGCTCGTGAAGAATAAGCAGCCCTTGCTTATTAAAGACAGCGGCTGGAGAAGCACAAGGAGGATTCCATTTTATGACCAAAAAGTTAAGTTACATTTGAAACAAACACTGATAACAAACAAACAAAAACCATGTTGCTGTGGTGTGAAAAGCAGTTTAAACAAGGCGATTAGAAAAATGTAATAACTAAAGAGAATATCCTTGCTTCCAAGGTTAATGGGGATTTTTCGGTCCTCAAATACAAGTCAACATGTCACATGAAAGATTAAATAGATGCAAGGACCTTTTAAATTCTGAAGTTAACAAATGAATGAATACTTGTTCTTTGTCATATTGCCTCTTAATGAGTAACATTCATAGAATACATCCAGTTACAGTCTATGAGGACGAGAGCATGTTGGTAAACGGTTATTACTGAAGTTATGGACTTTGCTTGACTCATCCCTCATCCATGAGTCTGTGTTTTTAGCCACTAATGGTGAGAGTTGATCAGCTTTTCTCTTAGCACTGTGATTTACATAGTGTCACAGTTAAGCACTTTGAACTTGTAAGTAAAATCTTCCTAATCCGAACACATGTAGGCTACGTGCTGGTGCAGACTTTAAACACTGAAGCAGCTTCTCACACAGATGTTCAGGTAATGATACGTGGTATTAGGGCTTGGAATTGTGCCAGTTTCCCTAAGCTAGAAGTGCTTTTCCCAGAATTCCTTTCTCTGTGTGGTTCTGGATTAGAGTTGGTCACAGGAGCAATTTGTACCAGATCTGAGAGAGAAAAATGAAGGAGCAGCTGTTTATTTTGTTCTCATAAGGTCAGTGGACAGTCCCAGGCACTGTGATAGCTGGCAAATATTAGCCCAGGTCAAAAATGTGAGCTGGCAGAGAGATCAGCAGCAGCTCTCCGGGCCCTCAGCTCTTCCAGCTCCTGTTAGTTTCCCTCTTCAGCCTCAGAGTCTTGGCCAGGCATGTGTGCGGCTCCATGGCAACAGGCGCCAGCTTCCGTTGCAGGTCACCCACGGCGTGGACTTTGGACGCCCTGACACAGGCATGAATTCCAGCTGACCCACACTCCCTGGGCAGCCCTCCTTCCTGACCGCTGGCACAGCTGACCTAAAGTGACTTCAGGTCCAGCACCAGACACAGAGAGGACAGCCTGGCATAGACTTCTTCACCAGTACCACAATTGTGTAAGGTTGACTCCCTATAATAAATCCTTATTTTCTGTCATTCCCATCTGTCTGCCTCTCTGATCCAATCCCGACTCCTACAGGTGACTCTAAGATGAATTCGGGGCTCCACTGTGTTGAAGGACCCAAGTTCTTTCTTGTCTGATGTCTTCAACATGTTGGCTTTGGTCTTTAATTTGTCCTCCTCGTCATTGTAAGAGGACCACAGCAGTTCTGAGCCTTTCTCCTCCGTGTCCTGTGTTCCTTTTTAAAGGTTTTCTTTACAGTGGTGTCCTTAATATTTTACAGCTTATGAACACTTGTCACAACATTGTAGCAAGTAAGAGTCAATAAAACTATGTACAAGGTATGAGACTGTGAAGTTAAAGCCAGCTGACAGAGAAAACTGGATCAGGTGGCATTAACTCACAATTCAAAGTTGGTTTTCTCCTATAAACTGTAGGGTCAAAATTTGATTAAGTCATAAAAATCCTGGTTAGACTTTTTCTTTCTTACAAATTGATGATTAAAATTCAGGGAAATGTATCATCAAATCAGCTGGGCTATCCATTTTCTCTTTGCATAAAAATTTATATGGAAACCTAAATTTATTAGAAGACTGATGAACAATATGACAACTCTGCCAGAAGAATTAATCAAATTATCTTCAGAGCTAGGTTCACTCAGCTATGCAAAACTGGTATTGGAAGGTACAACCTACCTCCAGAGATGTCAATTCTTGAGTTAACAGGGCACTTTGTCATAGGCAGTCCTAGAGATAACTGACATTCTTGCTCTTTAGGGTGCTAGGACTCAGAACACCAAATCCAGTTGAATAAACTGATATAACCATTCATATAAAACTAGAGTGCAGTCCCTTAACAAATCAATTGCCGTGGTTTCCAAGCTCTGCTTTTTCAGCTTTTCACTAAGGTGGCTTCTGCTCCCATGTGCTCTCTCACCCATCACTAGTTGATCAGATTTTGATTCAGTTCTTAGTGATACACTTCTTCGAAGTTCTTGGTGGAAAACTTATTGTAGCATCCTGGGCTGATAGCAACAAGAATGTAAATGAATGAGACAGTCCTTCTCTGATTTAGAATCTTTAGCATCCAGGAATTTATAATCTTGAAGAGTGAATGTGATACTGAAAAAGAGAACATTTACGAGTCTTTGCAATGGTAGAAGTGTCTGGTCATGGCAAGTCATTGCTGGAATCCCAGTGAAGAAATGGGAGATGGAGTCACTGGATATAAGGGATGCTTGTGATGCGTTGTCACAGCCCTGTCTTCATTTTCTGCACTCGTGTGTGGTTGTGACAGAGCCTAGTACCAAGAAAAATGAAATGGACTCTACATGGCTGTTGTTCATGTCAGAATAACCATTTTTATCTTAAATATTTAATGATGGTAGCGTTTTGGTTTTTCAGAGGGGGGAGCTATAAGCTACAGTGGTACCTCGGTTTTCGAATGTAATCCGTTCTGGAAGACCGTTCGAGTTCTGAAACGTTTGAAATCAGCCCTCAGCTAGGCCTCAGGATCTTGCACTCAGCGGAAGCCGTGTGACATGTTTGACTTCCGAGGTGTGTTCAAAAACCGAAGCATTTACTTCCGGGTTTATGGCGTTTGTAAACCGAAATGTCCATCAATGGAGACGTTCGAAAACCAAGGTACTACTACTGTATTGTTTGCATCTATAATCAGAGATCCATGACACCATTATCAAATAAGTAGTTGTGAAGTCTGGGTCTTACCAGTCAGTCACCTTTAGTTTCCCTGCTAGAAGTTCCTGAGTTTTTACCAAGTGGAAAAACAAGTTTACCCCACTCTTGGCTCTTATTTATATTCTGATTAGTAGGACTCACAAATAATAACAGGTATACAACAAAAAGAAAGTACATAAGTAATTAAAAGTCTACAACAAAAAGGAAGTATACAAACTGCAATTCATAAGTGAATTATCAGTTCCCAAGGAATCTAGGAGTGGCTGGAAAGATATGAAAGGTCAGCAATCTGAGTCTGGGCAGAAACTGTAGTCTGCTTTTTATCTCTGTTATTTCTTTCCACTTCTATACAATCTCATGTTTCCATCAGAAGAATAAGTACATGGATGCACTGTTGTATGCATAGTGCCATTTGCAATCTCTACAAATAACAATAGGAAATGAGAAAAGCAGCCACTTATTTAAGCAAGTAGAGCCTGTTTACAAACATTGGGAAAAGCCTAATTGTATTTTTTTCCTGTTGTATTATTCTGCAATACTCCCGCCTTTTTTTCCTCTATAAAAGTCTTGAATGATAATATGTGAATCAGTCAAAACTTCAATTCCCTTTTTACAGTAGCATTTTTATAGTATAAATAGTTTGATAAAAGAAATGTGTTACCATGTTTTCTTCATTATCAGCATTGCTAGCTCTCTCAGTAGAGACAGAACTCCTTTCTACAGGAAAAAAGGAGAACAAACTTGAAAAAAAAAATTTCTTTGCAAACACTCAGTTTCTCCCTTGTTCCTACCTCATTATATAGGCATATCTCAGAGATACGGCGAGCTCTGTTCTAGACCACCACAATAAAGCAAATATTGCAATAAAGTGAGTCAATTTTGGGATTTCCCATACTAAAGTCTATTAAGTGTGCAATAGCATTAGATCTAAAAAATAATGTACATACCATAATTTACAAATACTTTATTGCTAAAAAATGTTAATCATCCCCTTAGCCTTTAAGCGAGTTATAATCTTTTTGCTGGTGAAGGGTCTTGCCCTAGTACCATCAAAGATCACTGACCACAGATCACCACAACAAATGCAATAATAATGAAAGAGTTTGAAATAGTGGAAGAATTACCAAAATATGACAGAGACATGCAGTGACCAAATGTTGTTGGAAAAATGGCACTGATTGCCTGATTTGACACAGGGTTACCACAAACCACTGATTTATAAAAAACAGTATCTGTGAAGCACAATAAAACAAGGTATGCCTGTAATTATTAGAATCACTTTAGTTACTCCCCCTTTCATATCTTACTTCTAACAAACAGCATTAAAAATGCATTCAGTATGGAAATACCTCATCAGAAATAAACAGTAGTAACTTCTTATGACTGATTCAGGTGCTCCAGGTGGCGATAAAGGCAATTTATCCAGGTCAGGAATTCCTGGCTCTTTGGGCTTGTTGGCCTGATTCCTACCTACTGTTAATGGAAAATAACAGCCAAGGAGGTCACAGTTAAGGAAAAAGGGGTACAGTGTCATTTCTCAAGAAAGGCCTTCCTTCTGAGCCTTGCTAAAATCTAGGATAATTTATACGTATCTCAGAATAAGGGTATTTTAAAACAGAATAATAATATCAAAGGAAATTTAAAAGGAATACAGTTGAACTATAATCATGTGAAAGCACAACCCAGGATCTGGAGGTAGGTCAGGTTTGTGGCTTTTAGTACAGCAGCTTGAAATATATTTTGATGATTTATTGGTTGAAAAAGATTACTAAGCCCATCTAACTACAGAACTAGAGAACATTCTGTTTTTCAAAAGTGGCCAATACCCTGACACTCTTTTGCTGTTATCTCCTGACTGCTCCTCCAGAATCAGAATCGATCCCGTTCTCTGTCTTGGGAAGCTGACCTGAATGGATTTCATTTGCAGGGCATCTCTTCCCTCTGGCTTCCAGCTGGGGCAGAGATCAGAGGGAGAGAAGAGCAAAATCAGTTACTTATTCTTCCAGCTCTTTCCCTGTAAGGTCACCTTGGTCTGGCTGTGTTCAAGTGAAGGTCACTCTCCTTACAAGATAGCCGATTCTATGTGACCCTCTCCTCCCAGGTTTTGGAATTTGCTCCTTCCTTCTTGTCCGCTGAAGTTTAGGTTTGCCAGTTAATCAGCTGCTTCAAGCTCTGGGGGAATGCACCATCTTCCGTGTTCCCCTTGGTACAGTTTTCGAGTGTGCAAGTATTTTCTGTTAGGACCTAACCGATGCACACTTCCAATACAGAAACTAAACCGTCATTCTTGAGCAGTATGTAGTGGCCCTCTCTCCTATAATTTAAACCTACTACAAGCACTAGTATCATTGTATTTAGTCAGGGGGTGCATTTGGGTCACTTGACTGCCTATGACCTCCCATCTTTTTCTACTTCTGGTTAAGTGACGAGTACTGAGTAGGGGATTAACCTGCCTATTAGTACAGTCACAGACCTAGAATTGGTACAACTCGCACTCACTGTCACCCTTAAAATCTTACCTTCAATAACGGTTTCTTCTATGACCGAATCCTTTAAATTCAGCAGGAACAATTAGCAGATATCAATGAGAAGAGACATGGGATCTATTTCAACCTCCCAAGATACTCAGAGCTTTTCAGGGGGATTATGGAATAAGAGCGAGCTTCTTGGGTAGCTTTCTCTCTGCCACTAGTTAGCTGGGTCATCTTAGGTGGCATCCATACCGTGTTTCCCTGAAAATAAGACCCAGCCGGACCATCAGCTCTAATGCATCTTTTGGAGCAAAAATTAATATAATATCCAGTCTTATAGTAAAATAACACCCAGTATTATTATATTATATCATATCATATCATATCATATTTTATTATAGTATATTTATTATATTATATTATACCCCGTCTTATAGTAAAATAAGACCATGTCTTATGTTAATTTTGGCTCCAAAAGATGCATTAGAGCTGATTGTCCGGCTAGGGCTTATTTTCGGTGAAACACCGTAAATTACTATAAGTAACAGGTTTATTGCAAAAGTTTTAGAAAACATTTTTAAAAAGTTAAAAAGGATTAAAATAAAATGGCCCATAAAAGACATGTGATTTCGAGCAGCAGTAACCATAAACAAAGGTCAAAGAAAGAGGAAACAGAGCCCAGGCACTGACAGAAGTCCAGGCATAATATAAGTACCTGGGCAAGTGAGTGGTGCAGAGGGACCAACATCTCTCCAAAAGCAACCATTTTTAAATCTTTGGCTCACTTCTTTTCAGCTATTTATCTTCCTTTCTTTCTTTTCTTTTTTTCTTGTTTTTTGACAGAACAACTTTGAATTTAATAAAGAAATGACAATAACTGATACATACATTAATTCAAAATATTTTCACTAAGCACCAAACTTTTTCACCAAGAATAGTTCCCAAACTTTTTCACCAAGAACCTCTTTATTACTGAAAGACTGCCTAAAACTTAATCAGTTTATTTAGATTTTTAATGAAGAAATCTAAAACTGCCAACAGAGCCTCTAATTAGCATGAGATGACCAAGTTAACAAACTTGAAGTCACATAATGTAAGAAAAATAATTTAAAAGCTTTGTTTAACCTGTACATTCTCCTTGAGGTGACCTGTTGGCCTCAACCTGTATACCATACAGACACAAACAAAAATGAGTAGTAAGTATCATGTATAAAAGATAAATAATACACGGTCCCTGTATATTCAGAGGAAAATAATGCCTAATTCTCATGAGAGGCAGAGAGACAGATACAAATTATTAACCCTCCAGGGAGAACCAAGCAAGGTTGGTAGGAGATGTGAAGTCCTCCTGTGTCCTGGGGGTGTGGCAGAGAGGGCATTCGGGGGTGGCAGAGACCAGGTGGCATCCAGGCCACACAGCACTGTGAGTGGATGTCATGCATGTGGGGAGAGGACTTCTACGCTGGAGAAAACAAAATAAGTCAAGGAACTCTGTTCAGGAGACAGTGGAGTGTTTGTTTTAGGTAAAGGGATGTAATCTAGTAAGAGACCGTAAACAACAGAGATGGGAAAACCCCATCCAGGGAGAGCCAGACACAATGCCAGTCTGTATTTGTCAGCAGCAGATCAATAGAGAACTCATGTTGGCCTGTGTGACCATCAAGAAGAGGCTCAAACGTCACCCCAAACTCTGCGGCTCTACATCCTTTTTGTGGAGGGTATGACACCAAGGGTCACCCTGCAGCCCACTCCGCGCCCCCCGCCCGCCCAGTCTCCATCCCGTGGAATCAACACTATCCACCAATAAGAAGCTTCCTTAATGGAAAATTTCTGCTCCAAAAAAGCAAAATGAAAACAACACAAGCAAACAAAACTCAGAACAGACAGAGACATCACAGTGACTTTTAACTCTCATACTTCACCTCTGCCCAAGTGGTGCTATGGAGAACAGGGTCTGCCCAGTTACTTAAACTGATTCATTAATGCAGAATGTAACAAAATTTAGCATATCACTGCTCCTACTACACCCCAATCCAAACAAGTAAACAAACATCACACAAAATATAAACTCACCCCAAATAGAAGTCAACATCAACTTAAGGTTCCCACTGTAATATTGTTACACTAACCTAGGGTATTACAATCCCATTTTCAAAATATCCTCATTCTGAGAGCTCTGAAGGGATTATAAACGTTGGTTGCATTAGATTTTTTCTTCTTGAAGTAGTTCAAAGTCTTGAAACAGCAAATTTACGTATTTGTACATATTACCACTGAGGGCTAATTAACATAAAAGGCCTACAACCAAAATCCTCACTCTCTGATTCACAGATCAGATCATACAAACTTCTTCCCTCAGATGACAAACTAAAACTAGACACAGAAACTAAGTTATACAAAAATTTAAACAATAAAAACAAGCAGGAAAACGAAACAAAAAGGAATCTGTAAGTGGCGTCACACTAAGTCTAAATTTTGCTAAAAACAGAAATATTTACTCGGTTTAACCAAAGCTATAGGCATTTTATAAAGTACTAAAGAAATAACAGCTTACAAAAATAGGGGGAAAATTTTAGATGGGAGCATGATACTAAAATCATCTCGTTCTCTGGCAAAGAGTTCTCCTAAAATGTAGTGTCTTCATCTTGTCTCATTAGGGAGACAAGCTCAGGGATGATGTAGATGCCTGATCACTGCACTGTACACATGAAGCTGAAGCTGAACAATAATGAATGTCAACTACAATTATATATATATATATAGTTACAAGAAGCGGAGTACAGCATTAGGAATAGAGACAGTGGAAATGTAATGGCTGTGTGCGATGTCAGAGGGGTAGTGGATGGGCGGAGGGGGGTTGACACAGTGTGAGGGATATAAATGATAAACGTCTAAGTATTACATTGTTTTGTGACCTGAAACTAATAAAAAAATAATAAATAAATAAATAAAATGTAGTGTCTTCAAGAAGTGATATTTGGCAAAAAACCCTGTGCTTAGGCTGCCTCATACGGCAGCCCCTGTTCAGGCCGGCTCTTCGTCAGGTTTGCTTCATAGATGCAGGGATGTTAGCCTGCTCCAGGTAGGCTAAGGAGCCCTGGGGGACATCAGCTGGCTTTTTATGCTGCGCGCTGATGTCCTCCAGCACCTGCTGCCAACGCGGCAGCTTTGACACACGCTTCTGAACCAGAGCCTCCTTCCGCTGTAATACGTGCCTTAGTTCCCCCACATCCTCTTTGATAATTTGCTCTGGTTTCTGAACAGATATGGGTAACTACAATCTTTTCTATAAAAAAGACTCTGTCTTACAATATATAGAAATTTCTGGATACACTGATCAACACCAGTTCATATTTCTTTCTGACCTGTGCCATGAAATAGTCCTGTCTCACTAGAGAAGCAAAGCAAGCCTCTAAAGATGACTCCAACTCATCCACCAAAGTACTCAGAGAAGATCTAGGAGCGCCTGGTGCCACCTGAAGAAGTGAAGCCTGGCCCGGGAGTCCTGGGGAGGGGTGTGTGTGTGTGGGGGGGACCGGGTGGTGCCTGGAGAATATAACTCCCAGCAGAGCCGCCATTTCTGAAATGGCAAGGAAAAGGCCCACTCTTTTCAGCTATTTTTCAATGCAAGATAATTGGGATTATCCTAGGTATTATTTTACTGCCAGATTTATTTTTTTTCTCTGTTTAGTAAAAACAGATAAATAACATGTGGTGCCCCATTAATTTAATTAATTCTCTATTATTTATTGAAATAGGAAAATTGGAAGAAATGGCAGTGTGCTGCAATAAATGTGCATAGATACGAAGTGTGATCAAACAATTTGGTGAATGTTTAAATTAAAAAAATATTATATTAAGAGACACATTGCCATGAATCCCCCTCAAAATACTCCCTCTTGCTTCCAACACTTATCCCATGTTCTTGCCACTTTCTGACGTAGTTCTGGAAGTCCTCTTTCATGAGTGTCTTTAGTTGGCTGTCATGGCTGCCTTGATGTCCTGAATCGTTTTGACTTTGGGGCAGAGCCAGAAGTCACACGGTGCCAGATCTGGTGAATAAGGTGGATAAGGACACATCATACTGTTTTTATTTGACAGAAATCGCCGTACACCAGAAGCGATGTGTGACACGGAGCGTTATCCTGATGAAGGATGATTTACGGCACACTTTAAAACACACCTTCTCTCAACTGTAGCTCACACCCGACTGACTGCACTGAACAAGTTGAAACTTGTCACACACTGTTAGTAAGGTCCCACATGTGGCTTCCCATATTGAAGATCCCTGCCTTTCTGTTGGATGGCATTTGGCAACAGCATTCACCGTACATTTTTTTTTCTTTGAGTGTGATCAGCAAACACAGTTGCTGCCTTTATTGCATTCCAAGGGGAACAGGCTAGCTCCAGACCCATCCCATCCGGGACCTCCAGGAAGGGCTCCCAGGAAGGGCCCAAGGTGCCAGGCACAGCAATTCCTTGGGAGCCCAAATATGAGGCCCCAGAGCTGGATCCCCAGGATCAGAGCTAATGGTTGGGGACAGGGGTCCTAAGTCCCTGGTAGAGCCACACCCTTCCACCCCAATGCATGGCTGGCTTACATGCTTCCTAGAACTCCCATGTTACTCCCATGTGGAGAAGAGTCCCTGTCCTCTATGTCTGATCAAGAGCGGATGTGAAATTCACATGACCCCACCTCTTTTCAGTATGGAGCACACGATCCCTCAAAGTCCATACCTTCCCTCTGGCCACAGATGCTAACACAATCCTCATGCCAGTTCTCACCTCATGGGCATAGTGCAGGGAGTAGAAGGGGAGGAGTAGACTGGGGTGGACTAGATTAGAGGCCAGAGGTTCTGCTCCTCACCTGGGTCCTGGTAGGAGGGTGCTGGGTCAGGCTAGGGAAGCCACCGGGCAAGGGGACAAGCAGCTTCAGTGAAGGGCAGGCAGCAGGCTGCACCTGCGCTCAAAGCCGGGGATGGGGCGCAAGGAAGCATGGGAAGCAGGTGAGTGCCTGAGTGATGGGGGAGAGAAGAGCAAGCACACACATCCCCAAAGGCCGCTGCACAAGGACATGACTGGTCCTGGAAGAGCCCTGGGCCCCATGGTGCAGAGTAAACTGGGAGGAAGGAGGCAAAGCAGCCAGAAGGAGAAGACAGATATGTGAAGCTCCATGACACACATCGCTTCAGGTGTGCAGCGATTTCTGTCAAATGAAAACATGACAGTGGGTCCTTATCCACCTTATTCACCGGATCTGGCACCATGTGACTTCTGGCTCTTCCCCGAAGTCAAAATGACCAAGAACGGTAAACGTTTTGAATCAATTCAGGACCGAGGCAGCCACGACGGTGCAACTAAAGTCCCTTCGTGAAAGAGGACTTCCAGAGCTGCTTCGGAAAGTGGCAGGAACGATGGGATACGAGTATTCGAAGAAAGGAGGAGTATTTTGAGGGGGGTTAATGGCAATGTGTCCTTTACTGTAATAACTTTTTTTTTTTTAATTTAAATATTCACCGTATTTTTGGATCATACTTCGTACAGCTTGGTGTGTCTCTGACCATTTAACACAGAATAAATTCCTAGAATTAGAATAGTTAGGTAGAAATGTGGGAGCATTTTAAAAGATTTCTGATAAGTTTCATGAGTGACTCTCCAGAAAATTCAGATCTGTTTACATGCCCAGAAGCAGGGTAGATGTATAGAGGGACAGAACGCAAGTCTTCCATGAGATGCTACCTCTGATGAAATGGATGTATCGTCTTAACTTGAAGACTTTGTTAAACATCACCACCAAAAGCACCAAAAGCACCGAAGGCAGAATTACCCAGAGAGGTATTCTTTCACTCAGTTCTAAATAAAACAGACAAAAAGTCTATAAGATGGAAGAAAAATTACCAAAAAATAAAAGAAAATGTGTGGGTGTGTGGGTAGAGTATGGTTACTATTTTTAAAACTAGTTTTTTGTTGTTGTTTTTTACCTTATGGGTGGCAGGCAAAAATCATATTAGTGAAAACACTTTTCATAATGAAAAGACCCATTAAAGAGCCCTATCTGGACCAGATAGTTTCTTATGAGCATAAATATTAATAATACCTCCCAGTCTCAATGTCTCTATTGTGGGAAACATGTGAAAGCTGTACTATTAACCAGTTTGGGGCTTACTGGGAGTGGGAATCAGGAGAGAAAGGGAGCTTGAAAACTTGAGAGGCAATGAGTCTATTATTATGCATTTTAAGGTCCTATAGTTTTATATTGTAATAAGAAAATTAACATACTTTTACAATGGAATAATTACAACTACAAACCAGCCTCAGCCCAGCATTCTCCTTGGGAGGTGAAGGGAAGGTGCAGGTCCCTTTGGTTTAGAGAAGACAGGGTACTAGAGAAATAGTGATAAGGAGTGCAGAGGGGATGAGAAGACTGAAGTAGGAGCCATGGTCTGGGGTGAGAGGTGACAGGTGCCCACAAGGATAATAGTGCTTGGAGCTCCTCTGGAAAACTGGAGAAGCCTAAACTTTACCCAGATTCTTGGTTGGAACTAGAATTGTAATTAGCATTAAAAGAAGTGGGGACCCTAGAAGGCGGAAACTTGGAGACTTTGAGTTACCAAAGTCAGAACCTGCTAATCTTGTGCTCTACGAGTATCTTCTACCAAAGAGAGGGGGCCAGCATTCGAGCACAAAGCCGAATTCAGGGTGAAAATGTTCATGGCTGTTCTTTAAAATGAACAGCTCAATTTATATGAACATACTCTTACCTAATAATGTTTCACAACCAATAAAACATTAATCTCTCCACATATTTGTGTCATTTTGAATTCTATACCCATATAAAGAAGGAGCAATTAAGTAGAAATACTGACTTTCTAAAGTGTTTTCATATGCATACTTTTTCCTCCTGAAGAAAATCCTGCAAGATATACCTTCTTCTTACTTTATCTGTGACCTTCAGTTCCCCCATCTGTAAAGAGATTTGCCCAAGGTCACATATTGATTCAGCAGCAAAATTTAACAAGAATTATTAAATCCATTCAATTCAGTGCAAACTTTATCAAGCAGATCTGGACTCTAAGAATCATAAACACACTTATCTGGGGCCTCCGTTTCAAATGTAGCTTTTCTTGGACAAGGCAGCAAGTAGAAAATTGCAATTCAGAATGAAAAACGAAGTTTCCTTGAAAGAGTGATGTCTAGGGTCCTGGGACTGGTGGTCCTGTTCTCGTGGCTGCTGGGGTAGTTCCTGTTACAGACCTCTTCCTGAGGGAAGTTTGAGTGGACCTTCCTCCAGTCTCAACAGGCCAGGGTTTGCTTAGGAATGAGAGGTTCTGAGAAGCTCCTTTTGTCCGAGAGGGAATGGTCCTGATGCTTCACTTTGGGTAAACTGAAAATTAGATCTCTGGTTAAAAAGATGGGCCATATGTGGTCTTCAGACTGTTTCTTCCTGATATTTTTCTACACTCCAAAATGAATCCAACATGAGGCAACATTTTTTAAAAATAGGATGCAAGCGTAAGTGTATTTTCCTTGAAACTGACACTCCTATTTTGGAGAAAAATATGAGCCTCAAATACATCCCCGTTTTCAGTACTCTCAAAGTGGCAGCTCTACAAAGGAAGTGTTATCACTTAGTGTCTAGAAGCATCTATGTATTTGAAGACTGCTTGACCTAAGGAGAACTCTGTGTTCTTATTTCCAAATCTCATTACATGGAATCACCGTATCTCCGAATCTGTTATTCCTCCTAATTTGCACAACTCGAATGATAGAAATATTTCTAAAACATATGTTCCAGTGACTCAAATATCTTTAATGAAGAATAAAAAGAGAGGTTCCATGGTCTCCCATCATGCCAAGTTGATAGTTTAAGGGTAAGGGAATCAACCAACCCACCTAGAAAATCAACTTCATGAGTGCACATTCTAGGACCCTATGGATAGTGGACTAGAAATATTTCAAATCATTAGTTTTGACATTTAGCTATCAATAGACATTTCTTAAAAATGAACTGAATCAGGTATGTATTTAGTGCTTCAAATGTCCTTTGGTGACTCTCTCCATGAGGTTCATAGACCGTTGTTCCCCAGCATCCAGCAGAGCCCCAATTCTAACTTCCTACTGTGCCTATAGCCTCAACTCCCAAACCCCAGACCCTCAGGCACATATTAGTCACAGTGGTAAGGAGGAATTGAAGATACTCAGCTCACAGAGTCACAAAACATGCATGTTCCCTCTTAATTTCTGAAGCCTTAAAACCCTGACAAGGAAATCTTATGGGAGAAATTTCTTTTTTTTTTTCTTTCCAATGCAGGACTTCTGTGTGGTTGAAGGAATGAGGTTGTCTATCATCTGGACCAGAAGTATCCCTATAGATAATATTTTCAAAAATACTAATCAAAGGTATTCTTTAAATGCCAACCTGATTTCCTTGTTTGATATTCATAATCTCTAGTGCTATACTCAAAACCCATTATTCAACCCTACTTGTAACTTAACTACATGCAGTGGTTGGAAGGTGACTAAGGTGTATACGCTTAAAGAAATATTGTATAATTATTCCCCACTGTCTGAAGAACTAAGATCCCTCAGAGTCAAAGAGAAGTCACTCTGATGACTTAAAAGTCAGTGTTTGTTGATACTTGTATTTTGTGAGAAGCTCAGAAAGTAAGCCAAGATGGGGGAAAGTTCCGCTTTCCACTCTGGACCAAATGACTACGAAGTAGAATAGTTTGCAAGTTTGCATGAGAGTGAAACATTTTCACTTTGCATTTTACAACGGCCACCTTATAGATGGAAAAGGAAACATCACTGAAAATAAAATTTTCAAATGAATTTTTAAAGTTACACTCTGAAACACATTTAGAAATACCTTTGAAAATAGTTTCTTGAAAAGCAATTCGATATTTGTACTGTAGAGGTTCTTAAAAGAAAAGCTTTATCACCACTATTTTGAAGTCTTCTACCAAGGTTAATCTAGGCCTTGAGGGCAAAGCTTGGGCCAGCTAGGAAGGTGACACACTGGGGTCTTAACTCCTAGAACCTGACAGTGGGCACTCAAGCGTGGGCACCCAATATTAACATTGCTACCGGTTACCAGCCTTTGAACTCACTGTTCTTTGTCTGTTGACTTCTCACATGCTGGTGTTTCCCAGGATGCCCCTCTTCTTACTCTACCCACACCCTAGTAGTCTCTGTTACTTTCATTGTCTCAACAACTTCTTACTTTCTCCTTTTGGATAGTCTCTTTCCTGCACATAAGAAGTACATTTCCAACTCTGTGCAGGTAATCCCCCACTGGACTGAGCTTGTTTAGAGCAGGGACTCTGCTGGGTATTCTTGGCTTGCCCCTCCAGGTCCAGCCCCATCTCGTCCTTCCTGTTCTGTAGTTCTGTAGGTTGACCTCTATGGACTACCATGGATTGTTTTCCCTGGCTCTAGACGCACTTTCCAGTGGTCCTGCAAAAGAGTGAGGCCAAAGCAAGCCATCTAAATGCAAGGCCAGGATCTCTCCAATGCTTGCAATCCTTATTTGGCTTCACTACCTCCAGGACCCCATTCAAGCTCCTTAGAAAGGTGTTAAAGGCCTTTCATAGGTTTTGCATTCCTCGCCATGCTTAGCTCTTGACATTTTAGCTTTACCATCAACCACTTCCTTAAATCCAGTAATATTTACTCCTCTATGCTTTTGCGTATGTGTTTTTTACCTGGAATCCCTATGTTCTCCTGGAATTTCCTACTACTCTTTAAGATTCTGCTGTTATACAACATCCTTAAGCATGTACTCTCTAACAACTCCACTCATACCCAATCACAGTGAACGGAATTAGTTGCTCCCTTTGTATGCTACCTTCCTGGTTTAGTTTTATTTTTATATGTTTATACTAGATGCTGTGGATCCAGAAAAAAGAGTTCACATTCGGAATTTCACAGTCTGAGAGCAACAACACTTGGCACATAATAGATCCTCAACAATACAAGGTGGCATGGAGCCTAAGGACCTGTTGGTGTTTCAGGATACTCAATTCTAAATAAACATGAGAAAGTACAACTTTCCATAGAAAATATTTACAATTTAATATTAATATTTTCAGCCATTTCCGTTATTTCCATTGCTATCTGGCTGATGAAAAGTGAAGAGGCAGTGCCCATGTCTTAGCACTTAAATCATATAAAGGTGGTAAATCACTTATACCAGGGGTGTCAAAACTTTTTTCAACGTTTTTTACAAAGGGCCATATGTGGTAAAACACACAAACAGCCGGGCCACTCACTCGAGGTGAAGTACGTATTGCCTCACCTGGTTTATTTAAGTAAACTAAATATATTTTTGGAATTTGCTGCGGGCCAATTAACAATGGATCATGGGCCGCAGTTGGCCCGCGGGCCGCAGTTTGGACACCCCTGGCTTATAATTTTAGTGTCTTGTTAGTGAGCATTTTTAGAATATGAAACTAGGGTGAAGAAAAGGCCAAAAAGGATAGCTAACCTCCACTTTCCCTACATAATGGAGATTCACGGAAAAATTTTGCTTCGCTTCTAATGAAATATAACACAATAATTTTTCTAGAAATAGGATGAGCAGTGTCAAAAAAATTTTCCTTCCCCTTAATCTTCTCTAAACAGTAGGTTATTGATATAGAGATTGATCAGAGTTTGGGTTTGTTCAAATAAATGAGAGGAAGGAGTGTTAAAAACTGCTCATGCAATGACAGAGGTGTTGATAAAGATTAATGGGCTAATACCACATGAAGAGACTAAAGAAAAGCAATACTACCAATTAGTAAATTTTTGTTCAGTTGAAAGATTGCAAGAATCAGAGGTTGTGACCTGATAATAGACAAGCATTCTTTCCTTCTCTGATCTTTTAAAGCACAATGCAGGTAGAAAAATCCTCTTTAGAGGATGAACCATAGAGAAACACAGCAATATGTTTCCCTTCAACTCAAACTCTTAGCAAGGTAAGAATGACTTCTATTTTATCAAAGAGAAACTAATGCTCAGAAGTAAAAATGACTGCTTAAGGTAATAGAGCCAATAAATATTAGAGCTGAAATGCCAGTCCTGGTCTTCTAACTGCTGCAGATGCATTTCCTTTCTTTTGTGTTCCTTTCTTTTCCTGTAACTCAATCCCCATTCCCTCCCACCCTCTGGTATAGCACATGTACACAGGAAGCCCCATGAAGCCTGTCCATGTTTGCCTCAGCACTGAATTTTTAATAGTACATTCATAAGATGAATTTGATCCTATAATATTTACTCTATTATTAATGTAAAAGGACCAAAAGACTAAATTTCTTCCATATTGCTTTTAGAAATCGGTTCATTGTCCACTTGACATGTGATAACTGGATGAGGGTAAACATTTAACATGCAACATGTTAAGAAGCTGTTTGTGTTCCTCTTTTCATACTTCATCACAGGTGTGACAGAAGCTATGAGGGAGAAAGAAGGGCACACGAGGAACTGTCATCATTAGCTTCTTTTTAGGCCATCTATGCAGAACGTTTATATTTTAATACCCATGAAATGAAAAGCTAAGCTTTGAGAGCAAAACCTGGCAGTTACTGAAAGGAAAAACAAAACAAAAACTCTGCAGAGTCTTAAGATATATATGGTTACCTACAAGGGGAAAAAAGAGCATTCATGGGTACATAGCAACTAGCAATCTCAATTCTCTAGAAAGAATTCTAGAAAAAAATCTAATGGCCTCACTGAGCAACCAAAATGGGTGTGTTGAAGTGCATAAACTAGAGCTCAGGCAGCACTCTATGCTCTTCGGGTACTGACTCAGAGCCTTTTTGACTCTGATTACATATAATTCTTAGATTTCCGAGTCAAAGTCTGAAGCAGCTAAATGAGAAAGAGGGAGAGGAACAAGTGCTGGATAAAACAGCCCATTCAAAAATGCCTTCCCCCAATAAATAAATGAATAGATAAATAAAGTTAATTTGGCAGGAGATCAGTACAGTTGATTCTTGAACCACGTGGGTTTCAACTGCAAGGGTCCACTTATGTGAGGCTATTTTTCAGTTGTCCTGTGCAGTTCAAACTCATGTTGCTCAAGGGTCAACTGGATGTTGGAAATCCATGTATGCAGAAGGCTGACTTAAGTTTTAGGCAGATTTTCAACCACATGCACGGTCTGCGTTCCTAACCCCTGAGTTGTTAAAGGATCAGATGTATATAAGTATTAAAATTAACTTCATTTAGAAAAAAGAAAAATGTAATTAAGTCAATAATTCAATATTTTTTAAGCTATCATATTGGCAGAAAATTTTAAGATTGATAATATTAAGTGTTGATAAGACTAAGGGGAAAATGGATACTCTTATACTGCTGGTGAAAGTCAGGTATAAAAATCTTACTTCTGATACTTTTCTTTCAGATCATTTCCCTGTGTTAAATGTAAGGATGTTCCTCACAACACTTTTTTTTTTTTTTGGTAATATAAATCACAAGAAATGTTTGAATATCTACCAATGGGATAATGGGTGTATCAATTATTTTATATCTATAAGGTACTATTCATTAAAAATTAGGTGGATTTGTATTTATTGACTTGGAAGGAAGCTCATAACACATTGAATTAAGAAAAGAGATTTCAGAAAAATATGGAATGGTACCGCTGTTATGTTTTATAAAACCTTGCGTGCATACTTACCTCCCACCTTTAGTACCACTTATAATTTTTCTAAATGTTGTTCCCACATAATACATGTAAGTTCCTTCATCCAGAAGGCTTAATCTTCTGAAAGATAGGGAGACATTCCCACTGTGAATTTTGTTGTGGAAGAGGGACGCCCTGTTTGTGTATCAGGGATTTGCTTTTCCAAATGGTCACTGTCTTTGTGGTACATGCAAACATTGTTATCTTGGTTTCTCCAGTTAATTACAACTTTGCACCCACTCTCAAATGAGCAAGGGAGAATTACATCTTCTTCAAATGTTCCAATGATTATTTGCTCACTCATTGTACTAATATGATTGAAGAAAGCTAGAAAGATTACATAAAATCAAGAGCAGTTATGAAGAGAATTAGTGATGGGTGCTTATCAAGGGCTATATTAGGAATACTTAGCAGCCTGGTCATTACAGACCATATCATCAAGAACACTTGCTAGTCAGATTATAAGACGCAAGCCATGAAACTCTGTGTTTGAGTTTCTGCAATTTTAACTGAATATATATTTGATTCATTAGCAACTATGAGAATTGGCAACAGCCTAAAGCATAGAAACACTAGTTTATTCCCTACTTGATCAATAGTCTCATCTCTCCTCTGATCCTGGCCTGCTACAGTTACTGGAAGTTATGTATATTATGTAATAAAACACTCCTGTTGATTTTTATTCCCTGAACGCATTTATTTTTAACACCTACTATAATAATAACAAATGAGTTTATCCAGCTATCTAGAGCCAGCAGACCCTAAAAGAATAAAACAAACTTAACTTGGTTGGGCTAAGAAATATTTGGAGCATGTAGATGATGCTGGGTTCAGAAATGTGTTAGGAATATTCAGACATTACTCTCAAGTCAGCTAGCACACGGGCAGGAGGAGTCCAACAGGGTGACTCATTTATTTTGGCTTTAGGATATAACTCTCAGAATATCCTATGAGTTAATCAAAACAAGTTAAGAAATATTATTCTGACTATAAATATGAAAGTCCAATCTTCCATATATGTGTGTGTGTGTATAGATCAAAACATACAGTGAATGTTTATATAAAAAAAGTTATTACACCAAAAGGCACATTGCCATTAATCCCCTTCAAAATATCCCCCCTTGCTTCAAACACACTTATCCTATCATTCTTGCCACTTTCTGAAGCAGTTCTGGAAGTCCTCTTTTGTGAGTATCTTTAGTTGCACTGTCGTGGCTGCCTCAATGTCCTGAATCGATTCACAACGTTCACCTTTCATGGTCGTTTTGACTTTGGGGAAGAGCCAGAAGTGGCACGGTGCCACATCTTGTGAATAATATGGATGAGGACACACCATAATGTTTGTATTTGACAGAAATTGCCATACTAGAAGCAATGTGTATCATGGAGCATTGTCGTGATGGAGGTTAAAGACTCACGAAAGAGGACTCCCAGAACTGCTTCAGAAAGTGGCAAAAACTATGGGGTAAGTGTGTTTGAAGCAAGGGGGAGTATCTTGAGGGGGATTAATGGTAATGTGTCTTTTACTGTAATAAATTTTTTAAATGGAAACATTCACCATATTTTGTGATCACATCTCGTATATATAATATATATGTAAATATATATGTATTAACAGTCTACTCCAGAAGTTGATTTTAAAAAGCAAATGGATTTATCATGATCAAGGTTTTTGAAAAGAAAATATACTTAGCCATTTCATAATCATTGAAGCCAGCATTCAGTTTCTTTGACCATTTCACAAAACATTTTAGGTAGATCGTGTGCCCTATCTATGAATTCAGTGATATTAGAACTGGAAAGGAGCTTATCTTACAGACAATGTAGTAAACTCCTTTGGACCTTAGCCAAGGCCACCCAAGATACGGGAATTGGGTGCTTATGTGGCTCTATCACCAAGTATGTTTTTCTCTGCCTCCTCTTCTGAGGCTCCTTCAACTCTGCCATGTCCCACTTCTCCCTCTCAGAGAGATTTTGTTTATTTCTGTACAAAGTGCTAGAGGGATGTGTTATTATGCCGAGAGAAAGACAAGAAAAGGTGGGATAGAAAAGGAGTGGTTTTGTTGACCTCCCTAATTGCTCTACTAAACACCTCCAATATTTTATCAGTTAATTAAAAATGCCTGTCACAGGAACTAGCAAAGCTGATAATGCCTTCTGTCAAGTGTTGAGTAAGCACCAAGCTTATACTTAAAAAAAAAAAACAACAAAAAATCAATCAACCAATCAATCAAACTTGCCTTTCTAGTGATTTTATATCTGGTAGCAGATAATAGATTAGAAAGAGCCTTAATCAGAGTAGACAGGAGAAAATATGATTTTTAATCTCCACGCAGACTTCCAGTTTGTTCCCTATTTCTCATTAACTGATCTTTCAGAAAGTTCACTAAGCTAAGGCTACAGAAAAAACAGCCACCTTGCACTGTGTGTGCTCATGTTCAAACCTAGTGATACAAATAAGTAACTCTCGGGTATAATATAAAGGAACTTACTTTGAGATTGGCTTAGAAATGTTATAGGAATGAGGAGGAAAGGCAGCACTGTGGGTGCCTTCATATCTTATGGAGGTCATGTCAGTTCCACTATCAGAGAGAAGCAAAATATGCATATTATGGATTTTACGTGCAAACAGGAATTGGAAGAGAAAGAATTAAAGTGGTTTGACTATAGTAGATTAGTCAAATAAACTATGGTACTTCCACACAAATAATTCTCCTGCAGCCATTAAAGGTGATATTGTAAAAGATACTTCAATACCATGGAGGGCAGTTCTTAATGTTATAAGAGAAAAATCAGATTACAATGTAACTTTTAAGTAGCATAGCCCCTTTTTAAAAGCACACTTGTTTCTGCACGTAAGAGACTGACATGATGTATCACTAAATATACACTAGAATGTTAACTCTGAAGAGGTTTCACATAGAAAGAAGCACCTGCTATATAGCAGGTTCTGAAAAATGGCTGTTGAATGAATAAAGATTTGGTATACATTCAACAGTGGTTCTTTGGATAATAGTTTTTGTCGGTTATTTTTAAAGCTTTCTACAATGGACATATATTGTTTTTATAGTAAATATACTAAAAACAAATTCAATTAAATATTAAATACCAATAATGTTAAATATAGTGTTAAGTATAATTACACATAAAAAAATTAAAACAAAACCTGGGAACATATTCTTAAATGTCCAATGATAGCGCAAATCATAGGGCAGACATTAAAATCATGATTTACAAAGAGTGTTTCTAAAACCTTAGAAAATTGAGAAAATGTAGATGGAAGAATGTATACACACAACACAATATAATTTCAAGTAAGTAAAGTATAACTGATTTTCTCTGGTGAGGGGATTATAGATAATTTTTACTCTTTAAAAAATAGTATGTTTAAAGAACAGCATATAGTAGTTTTAAAAACCTCTGAAAGAAAATTTTAAAGAAATCATTTGGGAGCTCTACCATTACGAGGCTGTGTTTTAAATGTTACAGGATATGAGATTTAAGAATGATTAAAACTACTCTAAAAAATGAAATTAGATTCCTTCATCACATTTGATAAAATTAAAACCTGGTAGATTAATAATTTATAGTTTCATTTTACATTCTAAATACTGGAAGAAAATAAATGAATATAGATCTTTGGAAGAGGACCTTTTAAACATGACTGTACATTTTCTATTATAGATAGAAAAATTGGAAAAGAAACAAAAACATATTAAAATAAAAATACATAGGGAAAACATTTGTAATATGACAAAGTTATCACTCCAATAGCTTCCATTTTTCTCAGAGCAACAGCTAAAATGCTTGGCAAAGTAAAAACTTATAAAATAATATGTTATGGAAATACGACCTTTATATTTCTTCCTATAGATGTATTTGCAAGTATAATATATGAAAAGATATATCACAATGATTATCTCTGAATAGTAAGATTATAAGTAATCATTAAACTCATTTGCGAATATATGTAAATATGTAACAATACTTTTTACCTTTATAGACTATTAAAACAAAACAACTTAAGATTTAATCACTCTCTTTCCAAGCAAAAATTAATTCAAATCCACTTGGTTTAATGTAAGGTTAGGGCAGAGGTGTCCAAACTGTGGCCCGCGGGCCAACTGCAGCCCGCAATCCATTGTTAATTGGCCCGCAGCAAATTCCAAAAATATATTTAGTTTACTTAAATAAACTAGGTGAGGCAATACGTATTTCACCTCGAGTGAGTGGCCCGGCTGTTTGTGTATTTTACGGAATGTGGCCCTTGGTGAAAAACGTTGAAAAAAGTTTGGACACCCCTGGGTTAGGGCATTCCATGTTCACTGCCTACGATAGGTTCACCTTCTCATTCTCCATAATGACTCCAGTATTTGCTACCTTTTCTTGAAACTTACCACATCCCATTTCCCATTTCCCTTTAAGCTGATGCTCTTGCTTCATTAATTAGTTACAATTAATTATGGACATGTCCTCCTCCACCTCATGAACAGTTGTGTCCACTCTTTCTGCCTCCTCTTCTCCTCTCAACCAAAGCCAAATCTTTTACTTTATTTGGCATCTTTTTTGCATTCAAGAAATGTGTCCCTCAATTATATCCCCTTCTACTGCATTGTCACGTTCTCTCTCTCTCCTAGATCAATTGCATGAGCATAAACATTCCAATATGTCCCACCCTAAGAACGTTAGAAAACACAACAGTCTCCTCTGACTCTTGATTAGCTATCCACCTATTTCTCAGCTCTATTAACTTCTTGAAATAATTGTCTAACTGACTACCCCCAGTTCCCCTTTACAATCTCCTCTCAGTCCACTCTGGGCCCCTATCTACATGACATGTCATAAACTGCCCATGTCAGTGTCACCAAGAAGTTCCATGTTGCCAAAAACAGTGGATATGATTTGTCCTCGTCTTATTCAATCTCATGCCAGGTTTTAACACAATCAGCTCTGACCTACCTCATGGAAGATTCTTCTCTTCATTTCTGGACCACTACATTCTCCTAGTTTTTCCTTCCTCGCTGCTGCTCCTCCTTAGTCCTTTCTTGGACCTCCTCCTCTGATATTTAGGTGAGTTCCTCTAGTCTATAGCTCTGAATGTCATCTGTATATCAAGGATTCTCAAACTTATCTACTGAGTCAAGGTCATATATTCAACTGCCCATGGACCCTGTTCATTTGGATGCCTTCCAAGCATCAGAGAATTAACATGAGTCCTTGTTTCTACCTCATTCCTTTTAACATTGTTCCCTGCCCCAACCCAAATAAGACAACAAGAACTACCCTATTCCTTCTCCAGTCTCCAACTCAACCATCATTACCAAATCCTCCCGGTTGTCTAGGCCAGAAACTTCTAAATCAACTTTGACTCTTCCTTTTCCTCAGGTTCCATATCTAATCCATTTACCAGCTGTTGTTTTTTTGTTTGGTTTTGTTTTTTTGTTTGTTTTGCTAATGGATTAGATAAAGCTCCATTATTTGTACACTTCTCTCCAACTCTACACTTACCATCCTATTCTAAAGCCACTATCATCTCTTACCTGAATATCTAAAATAGGTATCTGGCTGGTTACCGTCTTTCTATTCTTCCTTCCTCACAATCTGTCAACACAGGAGCCAGGAGTCATATTTTAAAACATAAATAATTCTAAGACATCCTCCTAATTAAATCCCTCCCGTGGCTTCCTACCACACTCAGATCCAAATGCTTAACTCTTACCTACCAAGCCTTTCGTACTTTGGCTCCTGGTACTGCCTGTTCCCTCTAGCCTCTCCCATAACAGCCCAAAACATGTATTCCAAAGATTTGTGGACATAAGTGCTTCAATTCAAGGGTCAGCATGAGTATAAGTATAAGCCGAAAATTAGGCTCTGGAGAACTATATAATTCATGTCTTCTGAATAAAATGACAAACTACAGTAACCCATTTATCATCTAAGATAAAGCACTACAAATAAAAAAATATACTCAACCTCTTCCACACAAATGCTTGATTTAGCACTGTTGAAATAATTTCAGCATTCAGCTAGATGAGGCAGTTAATGAGTATTTGGCCCTATTTTTATGCCTAAGTTTTATTTTTAGACATTGATGTTCTTCCCCCAAAGCAGCAGAACTCTTCCACCTTGGATTAAACTGAAGTTACCCAAGTTGCAATCAGCACCCTTACAAAAGGGCTCAAATGTTCGAAGCATCTTGTTCTGGTACACTTTGGCTGGATTCCAGACGTGGGGCAGAAAGGCAAAGAGAGGCAGCCTCGGTCATGGAATGCGGCAAACAGAAATCCAGATTCAAAGACCAATCAGACAGAAGAGAAAACTGAGGCCATTCTACAAGCGTAAAAGAAAGAGAACAGAACAGCTGCCCTGCAGCCATCATAACAGCTACAGACCAAACTGACTGCAGCCATCAGCACTGACTGGCAATGATGACAACGTCACTGTGTTCAGGCCACATTCTCCAGCCTGCATGTCAGTAACACTCATGACTAGTTTGGGCCTCGTAATTGCTGGCCTAGATGTGACAAGTCACTTCTCCTTTTGAAAAACAAGAATGTTTCACATCACTCACATCATGCCAGTTCACCTTACGAATTCCTTCAGGAAAAGCAGCTTCTGGGGAACTGCATTCTCCCTGCACCATTTTTTCAATTCAGTGCCTCTCCACAGCACTCCTGGCACTGAGCCCACTTGTGAGAGAAGTCATAACAAAAGGAAACCTCTTTGTGGCATCCTAGGGATTTCTCCTTAGCACCCACTTAGGTTTTAATAGGATTGGCTTTGTTTAGACAGAAAAAAGAACAAAAGAACAATTTTAGGATCATGCTCGCTTCACTTAAAAAAAAAAAAAAAGACTCCCTTGATGTTTTACAGTGAAAATCTGCCACTTGAGGATTTACGTATTGGGTAGAAACATTGAAATTCTAGGGACACTGTATTGGCTCCAGGCTCTGTTTATTTTATTGTTTATTTTTTGGCAGGGTGCAAGGGGGAGTTGTTTCTGGGTTCTATGTTTGGAACCAAGTTAAAAGGGGGGAGGTGTAGAGGTGCAGTTGCAGGACAGCAGGAGGGAAGGAAAAGGGGAAGTGAAACAAGAAACAATGAAAGCAGATGCTAGGTGGTGTTTGCCTCGCTGGCCAGAGCTTTGGAACAGAAAACAGCCACCAGCTCAGTCTCAGGGGATGATCTCCAAGCATCTACAGCATCTCCGAACTACAGCACCTCAGGACAACCATCAGAGGAAGAGAGCGCAAGGAATATATCTAGTGTTTTTTCCTTGCTCCAAGTTCTCCCCATGGGGCTCTAACTCCCAGGCTTTTCCTGGTTGTGTACCTGGTCTCTCGGGATAGCCACTAAGGAAGCCAGATGTCATGCCTTACAGTACGGCACTTTGAGTCTGGAAATACTGGCCCAGGTAAATCACCTCCTCTGCGAGTCTCCTTGGGTCACGTCTGAACTCTGCAGTCTGGACTCCCACTGAGGTGGGTGCAGTAGAGGATGTGCTGAAGTTGGCCTCCCCAAGGGAGGTAGGCTCAGCTGCTGACATTTGGAAATGAGGCGAAGGCACTGGCGCAGAGGCTGTCTTTGTCCAACCAGTCGAGGAGTCAGGAAATAGGTGAGGCCAAGGAAAACTAGGGAGAGTCATAAATTGGGTCCATCCAAAGTAGCTATTTCAAAAATGCTACACATTTAATATCAGATATTTTGTATATTAGCAGACCATTAATCCCCTGCAATCACTTTCATCAGTTCAATTATCACGCACACATTGCTCTGCTACTGGTACCTGGCTGCATAACTGCAACCTTCTTCAGAGGACGGCTCTTCGGTTATGGGACCTGTGGTTCTGGGAGTTCCATGCCTTCCCTATACTGTGCGCCTCAAAGACAAGTGACATTTTGTGGTCCCGAGGCCCCTGAGAATGAGGCTGAGACCTCACCTGAAGCCACATCCTCACTGACCTTCTATCTCTGCTCCATCCTGCTTCCCACATTTCCTTACAGGTTTCTCCCGAAAAACACTCTGTCATGACTTGCTTACAAATCCCCATGTGTGGTGGGGTTGGTCCCTAGAAGCAGAGCCCAAGACGAAGCACATACATAGGAAAGCACGGTACATAGGAACGGCCATGGCACTACTGTCCTGCCAAGGACCATTTTCCAATTTAGACTCCTATCACAAAATGTTTCTTCTTGCCAAAAGGGCAGATTAGAGTATCCTCCTCAATAGTGCTCTATACAAGAAAGAATATAGCTGGACAGAACGGGCTTTTTTGTTTTGTTTTTAGCAAGAACGCTCGTTACAAAGCCAAGAAAACCAGGATTAGCAAGGCAGACGGCAGGCATTTTGCCAAGTATATAAAGGCAGTGAGCAACTGCACAAGACTCCATTAAGGGAAGTGGGTTCTGAATGTGTGCAAATGTAAGGCCAACGCCTTCTGGAAATAGTCACTTCTCCCTGCGTAAAACATACCGCTACATGCCCACGGCACACCAAATGCCTCTGGGAAGCCAGTCTGCTGTGTCAGTGTACTTCTAGTCCCATCAGTTCAGTGGGTTAGCATCATTAAATAATTCAACTAAATGTTATGTTAATTGATTAACTGGGGAGACAAGATAAGCGTATTTCTCCAACAGCTAAGTTGAATGAGATGAATGCTTTGGAAAGGCTAAATAAAAGCAAGTCCAAAGAAGGAGGGAAGAAAAATCTGCTATTGGATTTGGTGTGGAAGAGCCAATAGTAAAAGGCTGAAAGCAAATTGTAAAGGTCTAGGAGGAGATGGGTCCTTTCTTTTGTAACAATCTGAATGCAAAGTTCTCTGGGTGCTTTCAAGAAACAAAAACTAGAAATACTGGATGATGCGCTATTGATTTAGTCTGTGTAAGAAAGATAATTCAGAAAATCAAACAGTGGGCCCCATAGGCCCTCCACTCAAAAAAGTAGAAAATGGACAGACATTTGTATATTTATATATTTTGAATGTTTTTAAAATTAAATTTGGATATCTATTCTTTTAAACCAGACCAACTACTGGGCCTGACTGTATCAGATGTAAGGATTTTGACTAAAATAATGAAAGCTCTGAAATGATATGATTTTCACCACAGATAATGGGAGACAAAGTTTGCGTAACACAGAGGAGCAGCAACAGTACATGGACTGCACTCACCTGCCACGGAGGGCTTCCTTCCTCATGTTGGTTTAGGCTCATCACCTAATTCTGATATCAGAATCCCAAGCTATGATGGTCACAGTTGCCACATGTAAATACCCTATTGTATAGTAACTGATATATCCAGTATTCCTCGTTCCCCAGTATGGAGATTAACCATTCCGACTCAATCCCTATGTCTTTCTTTCACATCCAGAAGTAAAGAACTCCTCTTTGTATCTACATATCAAGGTATTGGGGTTGAGTGACCTATAACAGAATATCAGAATCAAGGATTTGGTGTGAAAAATAGGCAACACCCAATCTCGACAAGACTTGCTTCTAGCAGCATACTGCTTAGCGCTTTCATTCATTAAGTGATGCTTTATAACAGATTGCTTTCTGGCAAGTGCTTGTGCCCATGTACACCTGAATTAGTCGCTTTCAGTTCTTAGAATTTAAAGCTATAGCTAACCTGACTAGCTGGTGCACAATCTAAAAAAAAAAAAAAAAGACTGCTGGCCTGGTTCTGTGTACATAGCTCAGTGGGGCATTTCAAAGTACAGCAGTTATTGGGTTAGCTTTGTACCAGGAAGTTTCTGTACAGCTCAGTTGGTTCTGCCAAATAACCTTTGTTTGTGAAGCACCATTGCTTCAGCCCATTCTCCTACTCACGTTCCTAAGTTAGAGTCAGAAAAACTTCCGAGAAACAAGAGAAAATGAAATACCTCAAATTTATCCTGACCTCCTAGGAAACAGGACTAGATCTTTTTTTGTAGGGGACCTCACTCTGTCACCCAGTAAGCTTACCATCTTTTCTGCCATTAAAAACGTGCAATTTGAACATCTTGTATGGGTCTCACACTGTACAGGGATGAAACAGTCCCTAATCTCAAAGATCTCAGTCTGGTACAAAAAGATAGATGGGTTATAATAAACAAAGAAATTATAATACAGAGGTGCAGGCAGCAATAAGGACTCCCACCAAATGCTCAAGGACAGAGGACAAATACTTAGGCTTCGTGGGTGCAGGGTGTTGAGGGAAGATTCTTGAAGCATCGGTTTTGAAAGGCCAAGGGAAACTGGCCCATAAGGAAGAGAAGAGGGAAGTGGAGGAGGGAAGAAATTCTAGGCAGACAATAAAAGAAAGTTACACGGCTGCTAGAGAGAAAATAAATACCAAGCAGGCCATGTGGAAGAGAAAATGCTGGAAAGGTGTGCAAGGGCTAAATCATGACGTTTCTTGCAAGCCACACGAAGGAGATCGGAAATCAATGATGAAGTCAGATGTGTGTTTTGGAAAGATCCAACTGGTGGGATGTTAGCAGATGAATAAGAGGAGCTAGCCTGTAACCGCCAACTAAGTAAATATGTCAGAAAACAATTTAAAAGCACCCTTTATGGTATGAAATGGATAACTTATAAAAGGACACTGTGACAGATACCGGTACTATCTTCTTCCTTCCTCACTAACAGGACTCTTTCTCTGCTCAGCCCTGTGTAGGACGTGACCCCCTCTAGTTTAAAGGAGAACTGAGGCAGGGTCCACAAAAGGGAGATGAGATGACCGTGATTTGGTCCAGCAAGGGAGTGGGCATCCCCTACATTTGGGAAAGAAGGAATTGGGGTGGTGACCATTGTGAAGAGTTGGGTTTGGGGAGGAGTGGAAGCCATTCAGAACTTTCCAATGTTCTTGGAAATTGAGAGTCCAGCAACTAACTGTGTTTACATGACTCTTGAGTATTGAACCCCAAATATGATGTCTGTATGTCTGCCTTTTCTTCCTTCTAACTCTGAGCCCAAGGGAGGTAGGAAAGCGTGGTCAGCCTCTTTGTGTCCAGGACTACTTTGTGTCCAGAATGAATTATAGGCATACCTTGTTTTATTGGGCTTTGCTCTATTGCACTTCATAGATGTTGGTTTTGTTTGTTTGTTTTTTCAAATCGAAGGCAAGACCTTCCACCAGCAAAAAGATTATGACTCATTTTGTTGTGATGGTCTGGAACCAAATCCGCAATATCTCCAAGGTATTCTTACACTAAAATCAAACTTAAAACAAAAACAAACAAACAAAAAAACCCAAACATTTTGAGACTGTTTTGGACAATGGGACATAACAGAGGCCTGTTGGGAGGATTTCTGTGAAAACCTCTGTGTCTTTAAAAGTGAGACAGAGGCAAGAGCAGAACTTGATGGCAAATACTTTCCCTCTACTTTTTGAGCATTGATGTGATGCCCGGAGCAGCAGCAGCCATCCTACAGGTATGAGGAAACAAGCATGAGGATTAAAAATTCAACATAACGAGAATGATAGAGCACAACGATAGAAAGATGGAAAGAATCTGGGTTTGTAGTGACATTTTGAGTCCCTGTACTTGCCTGCTTTGGATTCTCTACCTTTAGACTTCCTGTTAATTAAGTAATACAAACTGCTGTGAGTTGAACTTTCAAATGTCTCCAAACATTCCAAGTGACACAAAACAAAAATGACTCTTTTACCTGAAGAATCGCTACTGATACAGGAAGTAGGTTCCATTTTTGTCTATATAAATAAATCAAAGAAAAAAAATCTCTGCTCCCAACACAAAATATTAAAAGATGTCAGGTCATTTCTTTAACAGAGTAAAGTTAGAGACATGCATTTGCTTGCTAATAACAGAAAACCACTTTTAATCTTGAAGCTAAAACCAGCGTTAGTTATGAGCCATTGCAAGTTTGTAGTAAGTTTAATGTGCCTTATGTTTTTTATAACAAAAGATTTCTAACAGCAGAACCACATTAACCTTAGATTTCCTATTTCTTTTTAGTGTCAGCATTAAAAGAAAATACTGATTCTCAGCTGCAGCATTATCTTGCAAATGTGGAAGTTTTCCATTATATAACTAGAATAGAGCTATTTTACTCTCCAGAGCCCCTGTTCTTCCTTATTTTTTTCAAAGAAAAAAGAATAAATAGTTGTTTTCAAAGGGCCTTTAAACATAAGGCTATAAAGTAGTAAAGTAACTTCAGAGTATGCAACGAGGACTTGAATATTTGTAGAAAGAATGAATCCGACATGTCATGACATAATTGTGTGTACTACAATGTTATAAATTTAGTGTCGAATTTATAAAGTTAAGACCAAAGAAGGGACACTACACAAACTTCAAGTTGGTCTGTAGACCTTTCAAATGCAGAGCACAGGAGTTTGGCCCGTTCAGACACATGAGTGTATTAGCCCACTCACAGACCAAGCTGCCCAGATGCACCTGTTAGGTCAGCCTCTGCTCAGTTCTCTTCGTTTCTATAGCTAGAAATTATCCTAGGGTGTTTTCTGGGTTCAGTAAAGACACTGGTAAACTTAGACAGAGAGAGAGGGACACAAACCATGCTGATGGGAGGACTGTTTGAAAGTGAGGCATCTTTGCCCATGTCCTCAACTGTTCAGGCAGTGAGATGCAAGGCCAGCTCATTCACGATGGATGATGATTCTGCTTCTCCCTGCATTGGCTTTGAATCCTTAATGTCCATAGGTTAGCTACCACCTTCTTTGAGAAATATGAATATCATCTATTCTCCATTCGATAAAACCCATCTTCTGGTAATTCCTCCCTCTGTCAATTCTGTCTTCTCTAATCTTTCCCTAGACTCTAGCTCTTTTCCCAGCCCCCCACCTGCATCGCCTACTCTCTCTTCCCCATGCCTACAAACACACTGATAACATTCCTGGACCCTGTGATCCCCTCTAGTTATGATCCTAATTCCCAACTACCTTTATTTTCCGAGTTGTATCCGGGACCATATCTATTGCCGTTCCTTTCACTACATAGCGACTAAAGTCCTGTGAACCAGACGTTTCCATCTGCTAATTCTGAAATCATATTTGAAAGGTCCTAGTGACACAAGTGACAAACCCAAAGACATTTTTAAACCATGGGAGACAGTCAGCTGCTCCTTCCTTGCCACAAAATGCAGAGTATTAATATTTGTGGGGAGTCCTAGGGGAGGAATTGGCAGATCAGAAGAGCAGATTATGTGAGTAAATAAAGATGGATGAAAGAACCTATGGCATAAACAATGTTTACTAGGAGGTCCTATCAGTCGAACAAAAAATCTATAGTTTTCTCTTTTCTCCTGCATTTTATTCCCCTTTTGGTAGTATTGGCAAATAACATTTCAGAGCTACTAAGCATATAGTAATGTTATATAAACTGTAAATCTAAACACAATCCTGTAAAATGCTATAATTTCCATTTCACTGAGGTTTAGAGAGGTTAAGTAACTTGCTCAAGGTCACAGTTGTCAAATGGCAAAGTCAAGACTTTAAACTATGTCAGGTTCTTCACTTTGAGGCCTTCTGTTAACCATTCTACTATTGATATCAGTGGATTCACCAACCCAAGGTTATTCTCCTGAAAACCGACTATCAAGGAGCAAATGCTTTCTTCCTGTGTAGATGTAGCTGTTTTGTGAACATTGACCTGTTCATGAGTTTTGGCCCTGGATCCAAGAAGTTACTTTCTTGCAGCAAGTAGTTGATAATGATTGTAAAACCATGTATGATTTTACAACTATAAGCTACTGTTGGACCTTTATCACATCAGAAAAGAGGTTAGTGCAATAATTCCTAAGGACCCTCTGCCTCCACTGGCTCAGCTCTCCAAACAAGGCAAACAGGCACCCTATTATTAGTAGTCTCTTTCACTTTCAAAAGTGTCTTACTTTGGATGATAAATTATATGGTCACCCGACCTATGTACCACTGCCACCTTAGTCTTCTTCAAACATCAAATTCAACATGTGATCAATCTGCTCAAAACTTGAAAGCTCCTGCTACATGTGTATGGGACATCCCTGCCTGCCCAGCAACTGGGCCTTTGGGGGACACTTCCTCCCCATTTCATTTCATTCTAGGAGGACTGTTGGCCACCATTGGCCACAAGGTCCTGTCCTGCCATCACAACCAAGGATAGGCTAATACGGCAGGCATAGTGAATCATGGCAACCCATCCAAGGAATGGGTAAGTGATCCAAGAAAGGTCAAAAGCACAACTGAACGTTAAATGAGGAGATCTTTTTCTGCTAGGTTTGTAGGCTGGGAGAATGTATTTGGAACTACTGGCAGCAATAATTCCTGCCACATGAAGAGAACTGTTGGGCAAAAGTCAATCAATGGTGAGGAGTACAGAATGGGGAAAGTGTGATGGCAAGCAGGTGAGGACAGCAGAGAGGACATCAGTGCCCCCAATAAGCATGTCCTCGTGGCCTTGGTTCCCACACTTCTTAATTCTATAAACTACTCCAGAAACTTTCCATTTTATGTGTGCCAACAAAATCTCTTTTCTGCTTAAGGTAATTTGAATTTGGTTACTATAATTTGCATATAAGTGTCCTGACGCCTAATCTCACCCAAAATTCACTTCAATAATATTTGAAAATGTGGGAAAAATTCTAAATTAAGTCCCCATTTCCAACCTAGCATGATGACAAAGATATAGACAGACAGACGCATAGATACATAGATATCTACATACGTATAAACATTTAATATTCAGTTCAGGAAAAGATAGTTGGAAACATGGTGATGGTATACACTGACATACAACTTTCTGAAAAGCAATTTGGCAATAGTTATCAAAATGCCTTTACAACTGCAAGATCTTTTGTCATTTTAGGTGAGTTTAGTGACAAGATCATTTTAGGTGAGTTTAGTGACAAGCAACAGATTTAAAACTTGCGCAAGAAGAAAATTTATTAGAAGGACATTGGGGAACTCCAGAACTGGATGAAGAAGAACCAAGTTACAAAAAGAGCCAAGGTTCAGACAATTTCAGGAAAGTCAACAGCAGGAACCCTGGAGACTTCCTGGGTTCTGTTTTACAGTGACAGTTCCAGTCACCTTCTACCTGAGTAGGTCACTGTTCTACTGTCTAAATTGGAGCAACCAAGTATTGGTTATGAACTTCTACCTTTGGGAGAGTCAGCCATGGCATAGAAGGAAGAAAGGACAACAGGATACAAGCTACACACACAGTCAGCTTATCGGTATATTTCTATACAGGCACCTTTGGCTGCCCAACACATATACGTTCCCGTGTAGTCCAAGATGCTTCCACCTACCACTGCCCAAATACTCTATGAACAATGGCAAGCTTGCTCACTTCACAATGGGAAGTTGTCTAAAGTTACACACAGCTGCTGCAACCAAGGACAATAATAGATTTCACAAAGCCATTGCTCATAAAGATCGGTGATTCTCAACTCTCTGTAATAAAGAAACAGTAAATTTTTGTTTCTAATCTGTCATGGACAAATTCATTGGGAAAATGCAATAAAAATGAATTGCTAGAAAAATGAAATTAAAAAGAATATAAAAAGCAAGCCTCAATATTTTATTATTATATACAATAGGCAAAGAAATTTTGATATCAATTTGACAGAGTCATTTTAAATTCTCTGTTTCTACACTTTTTGCATCATGAACCAATAATAAATAGCTCACAGACTGGCACCAGCCTGCAGACCCCCCACTTTGAGCAGCTCTGCTATAGATGATATCCATTCCCCCTCAAATTCTGCTTCAATCTATGGTCCAAAAGGAATAGTTTACCAACAACACACTCTACATACAATATGGATAGCAAAGAACACATTTTGTTCTACGTCATGTCACAGCAAGCAAGGAAACAGGCTTTCTATCCTTCGGTTTTCAAAGTCTGCAAAACCTTTCTTTAAAATCTAAGAGCTTTTATTGCAATTCTATTAGGAATTGCCACAGGCACCATTCAGTGTCCAGATCTGCATCAGTCACTGTATTAATTTGCTCAAATGGGGATTCAACATATGGATAGCAGTTGCAAAGAGAATCACCATCTGATTAAAGAATAATATGTTGGGCAGCTTCTCTGGCAACAGTTCCATCTTGTCCATGCCTCAGGCTCCCAACAGGCCCTGCCAGGGTTCCAGCTTCTATGAGGTGACCTCATCCCTGGGATCCCAAAGCACTAATTCCCTCCACCATAGAAGTGACTTCTTACTGTTTCCTGAGTTCCTTACTAGCTTCCATTTGCTTTTCCTACTTCTCTATCACTTGGTTTCCTGCATTAAATTCTCTCCATTGTAAATACTTGACGTGGATGTTATTCTCCCAGATAGACTACCTGTGGGTCAACTAAGTTTGCTCACACTACTGGTCCCTGTGGGACTATAATTAACACCTTTTTTTTTTTTTTTTTTTTTTTTTTTTTTTTTAGTTTAATAGACTTTATTCCTTTAGTTAAACAACATCTACACACAAAGTAGGTGGTTTAAGATTTTTAAGTGGAAAGAAATTTAGGTCTCAAGAGGTTTTATGAGTCTGCTACATGTTTTCTGGAAATCATTTAACTGAGCCTTTTAAGACCCCTGAAGAAAATAGAAAAATTGGTTCAAGGAAAGCAGCAATTAGATTTTAGAATCAAACTACCTATTCTTAAGTCAGCAAACCCAGAATTGGAAATTGGGGCAATTCCTCTTCTGTATTTCCTACACACTATAATTCACTCTGGGAAAGAGAAACCTAGTGTATGTTTTAACATTAAGGTGGGCACAACGGAGAGCCTGGAAATTTTGTGGGAGTTAAGGATTTTGAGGGTAGTTTGAATAGGGATGAAAAAAGTAAGTAGACAATGCATACGGTTAGATTGGAAACCATGAACTTGTATTGACACCAACTACGTAACTTTTCTCAGTAGCCTTATGGGAATAATGAATAAAGTAGGTTGATCCAAGATGACGTTTAAGACTGACTGAACTAAGCCAATGAAGTGCTTTTAAATAGAGCCAACCATATTTTTTTTTCTCTACGGTGGCTAGAGGGTTCATAATGGTCACAAACTAACATTACAACCTTAAGGCTAATAATTCTCATTTACTTTATGTTCAATTTTCTTCAGTGTAATTATCACCAGTGTAATTACCATTACTGCTTTGCACAAAATTCAGTATTCTACAGATCCCATGGAGTCATGGGATTGAAACAGGAACCTCCACATTTTGTGAACTTCACTAGTATTGTGGAGACCAAGCCAACTTTGTGTAGGTTAACAGGGATTTGTTTCATTTGTAAGAGAACCCCCTTGCCACAGGATTGTTCAATTTTCCTAGTAACAGTGGCATTCTCTTAAACTTTTCTTCTTTCAGAACTAGCAGTTAATAAACAGAATATTGGTTTAAATCTAAAAATGTGAGTCCCATAGTCAACTTTCATTTTTCTGCATGATCCTGAGAATGGATGGGGATATCCTTCACATTTCCAAGCAAAATTCAATTTAAAATGTTTGTCCTTGCCAAACTCCAAAAATCAGCCCCATTGAGAGTAAACCAGCAAAGCATGCATTACCCCAATAAAGTTATAGGTTTAATCACAGGCACCAACAAATCTGCATGGCTAGTTCTGCATTACTTTTACAGATTTTACACCTGTAATACCAAACAGCATTTTTAACACTGACATAGCAACTCCCTAGTAAGATAAAGCAAAGAAAAAAGTATTTATCTTGTGAGAAACAAGATACACCATCATTTAGTTCAAACATTACTGCACTTTAACTTTCATATTTTGACAATGCATTCATGAAACAATCTGCAGACTAGTTTTAACAGACACATTAAAGAACACTTTTAAGCAGACATGACTGTCCTTAATTGTTGTTTACTAGGTAAGAATTTTACAAACATTACTCATATTAGCGGTAACAGTGGAGCTGGAGAGTACTGCGCCTTCTCCAAGCTGCACAGTGAGAACCACTAACAGAATGGTGGAACTTGTGGCCCTTTCCAAGGCCATGGCTCTTGCGGCCTGCAGATGTCAGCTTCGCATCTCCCTGTGCGTGTGGACTGGTTTAGTGACCAACTGGGTGTTAGGATCCCGTCTGATAGCTTTACGGAATGGATCAATGAGGATAACCTCAAAGGATTTGTTTATATGTGGAATCTTCACCAACCCAGTAAGAATTCAGGACTCTCGGAGCCCCACAGTGGCATCCAGCTTTCTCCCCCTGCAACACTGAAGGCGTCGAGCAAACTTTAGCTGCTTAACACCGTGATGGACTGGCTTGCCATAGGTCGCACCCTTGGGAACCGGGCGTTTGTGGCCCCCATGGTGCACACAAATCTGATATATGACATAAACTTGCTTGGCCTTGTATGCCAGCCAGCATGATTTATCAGGCTGGGTGGAGCGGAGGGCCTTGTGGAATGTGGAGAGCTGGCGGTACTGCCAGCAGTGCACCCTGAGAAGAAACTGCATTTTTCTCTGAGTATATAATAGGAATGTTTATCCCTCGCAACTTTTGGAATCCCCAAATTAGCTCTTTGACCTCTTTTGTAAAGGCTGCTTAGAGTAAGAGAGCCAACTGATAGCTATTTGCATACCCCATGCCTTCAAAATAGTTGATCAAAAGCAGTACCACATCCTAGGATATATTCAGACTTGAAAGATATGCATATTGGGTTTTATACCTATTCCCATCCGGTTTAGCAATTTCAAACGTTGATGACAATTGAAGAAAACTTTTTGCTTTTTATATCAAAAAAGTGAAAAAACAAACCAACCAACAAAAAACATAGACTTTAAAGGCTGGCTCATCAATATAGTTGCTGAAGATTCCATGCTTAATTTGAGCCAAAGATTTCTGTTTGTCTATTTCCTGAGCCCTGATTACTGCGCTGCCTTTGGATCTCTGACCACACCCACTTAGAGTCTCTAATCACTCGCCTTCAGCTTGATTTCTAACTGCTGAGTTTTGGGATCCCATTTTCATTGCATCTCACTTCTCTGCAGTCCTGGCCCACAAAAACAGTTAGCAATGTGCATTTTTAAAGGATTCTGCAGCCTGGCTCAGCATTCTGTTTCTTGTGGGAAAGAAGATTCTTCTGAGCTCCAGGAGCAGAACAAAATGAGAAGGAGGTACGCCATACATATACATATATATCCAAACTTATGTTTTTAGTTCTTGCAGAGTCTGAGAGTATGAAAAGTCCCTCAATGATAAAGAGGAAGGAATTCAATGTCACCTAGTGTAGGACAGCATTCAGCAATGGTCTGCACCCACCAGGCCATCAAACTTGAAATTAAGGCTGGCTGCCTAGGCGAGCTCATTGAATGCACACTACTCAGTGAGTCCTACACCAATGATTTCAGCAGATCTGAATTTCTGACATTTCCTCTGAAAATGTTTTCTTCACTGTGCCCTCTAAGCCATGCATGTGATAAATTTAAATTAATTTTTGCTCCTGAGAGCAAAAATGGAAGAGATATTGGATTGGGCCATGTACAGCTGCCAGATAAAATATAGGATATCTAGTTAAATTTGAACCGAGATAAACAACTAACAATATTTTAGTTTAAGTATGTCCTGGGCAATATTTGGGACATACTTACACAGAAAACAAACAAACAAAAAAATCCTTCATCCGTTACCTGGAATTGAAATTGGGAGTCTTGTGTTTTTATTTGCTATCTCTGGCAATTCTATAGGTGGGAACAGTTGGCATTCGCTTCTTTTCATATAAAGAAGCCCTAGTTGTATTTGGCAAGGGAGTATAAAGTAGTTAAGAATGTAGGCTGTGGACTGAGATTGCTAGGTTTGAATCATATCACCTCCACTTAATGACTGTGAGCCAGGTGTCTCACTGGCCTTCATTCTCTTCATTTGGCAACAGCTACCCAGACACCCAGGACTTCACCTCCAGGTAACACTCGGTTGCCTGAGGGTGAAAAGTTGATGAGATATCTGGCTACCACTTACCATGAGCTTTTACATTTGTCCAGAACACAGAAGTGAGCCTGACTGCCTTTCCCCCCAGGAAGATCCAATGGCTAATTCCAAGCACTACCTTTCTCTAGGTGTCTGTTGCATGTAATCAACATCAGTATCAGTTATTGGTTTTTTTTGGTAGCAACAAAAAGCAATAATAAGCAAAAAAGGACAATAAGCAAAACATGGATTTTGGGAAGGAGTCTAAAAGGTTGTTCACATGACTCAAACAAGGGCTGCCCAGAACAGTGTCAGAAAGGATGGGAGTAAAAGCAGGGCAATGCCAGACCAGGGCTGCAGAAGCATGAGGTCACTGCACTAGATCCCTACTTGAGATGACCCCATCTTTTCTGCTTCTGTCAGGTTTCCAAATCTTTTTGGGAAAAGGGGAGGGTGCAGCTTGAATCCAGGTGCTCTCTTCCTGGATCAGAATGATTAGGGGAAAAGGACTGAGAAAGATGTGGCACAGCCAGAGCCTCTGAGGGAATCGATGTGTGCTGGGCACACACCCCAGTTGGAGACTATTGTAAGCTTTGCTCCAGCAACCCTATTAGGAGTCTATTATAAGGAAATAATCAGATGTAATAGATGCACAGACAAAGCTGTTTGTTACAGTGAGGAAATGGAAGCAATTTGAATGTCCAACAATAGGGAGAAGATTAAAATAACAATGTAGGAGAATAAAATATGGTATGTAATTGCAATTATTTATGAGGTGAGTTTAAATGATGGACTGATATTTAATGTTATGGGAAGTTCTCATATGAAATTTACAATGCATGTCAGAATTTTACGATCCCTTTTTGCAAAAGACTGGCAAGAAGTACAAGAAAAATTAAAACTCACTAGTCTCACCACCCAGAGACATTTTTGCTGTCCACAGTTAAATAGCCTCCATTTTTCTAATGAGTCTGGAAATATTTTTTTAATTAAGATTTCTGATTGCTTATGAATCAAGCTGCAACATGCCTTTCAAAATGGCTGTTCTTTGTTTCTCGAACTAGCTACTCAAGAGAAACCAACTAACTTGGTTTCCCAAATGCCTCACACATATTCCTACAAGTTATTTTCCTAACAGTTAGCATCTGTGATTTCAGGATCCACAGTAGTGCCATGTCTTTCAAGAAACTTCAGTCAATTCCTAGTGATGTCACTTGCCACCACACTCCTCTACATTTTTCTTGTATCACTAAGAAAAATTACCGATTTCTGTGGTTAGTTTCAAAAGCATGGAAGTGTTCAAATATCACATTGTTTTTGCCTGGGTAGATGGAAGGAAGGGAGGTTAGGAGGAAGGAAGCAGAAGGAAAGAATTTTTAAAACTGTAGAAAAACATAGACTATTCTAGTTTAAAGACGCTAGAGAGCAAAAAAAAAACATTGATAACCAAAATGCAATGTGATCTTTGATTAGGTTTTCAATCAAAAAGTTGCTATGGATTTCTTAAATTGATGTGCATCAAATCACTGACTTCTTGTCAAAATACCGTGATGCTTAAGCTGTTGGTTTATGGATCAAATTTTAAGAAGCAATAATCCAAAGGGCATTTTGAGGACTATTAGAAAAAAACAATGACTGTATATTAGATAATACATCAATGTTTCATTTCTTCAGTGTGATAAGCGCATGTGATTCTACGAGATCACTTCATTTGTAGGAGATACGTGTAAAATCATATACAAAAATATGTAAGAAAAATACAGAAGATTGAGTAATATATTAACAATCAATGAATCTTGGTGAAAGGCATACAAATGTTCATTGTAGTTCACTTCAGCTTTTTTCTGATTTTGAAAATCTTCAAAATAAAAAGCTCAATGAAATGATAAATAAAAAAATGCATAGCCCTAAGGTCTACCCCACAGAGATTGAATCAACACATCTGGAGCAAGGCCTAGGAGCCTGTATTTTCACTAACACTCTAGAGAGTTCCATTACAAGAACTTACACAGACCACATTTTGAGAACAATGTTTTAGACATTAGCAAAGAATGTTGTTTGCTTGCGGATTCACATCCTTGAAATGACTAAGGCCCCCAGGTTTGAAATATTATTTAAAAAACTCTGAAGGCTAGCTTGGTCTTTCCATCACTCGTTTCTATAATAGCATCTTTCTTTCCTTGGGAATCTTCCTCTCAATTCACAATATGAGGAGAGATGAACAGAGATGACATCCACCTATCCCTTACCTTTCACAGGTAGGCACCTGTATTTGCTGAATAACAAATTATCACAAATTTAATAGCTAAAACCAACACACATGTATTATCTCATAATCTCTGTAGATCACGTGTCTAGGCACAGCTTAACTGCGTCTTGTGCTCAGGGTTTCACCAGGCTGCAATCAAGGTGGCAGTCAGGGCTGCTACCACATCCAAGGCCTGGAGTCCCCTTCCAGGCGGGGACTCACTGACCGTTGGAAGAATCTGTAGCATTAAGGCCCTCAGCAACTAGACACAACCCACCAATCCCTGGCACATGGCCATCTCAACAGCATGGCGGTTTGCTTCTTCAAGTCTCCATTGCTTCAAATCTCTGACCCTCTATTAAAAGAATCACTGCTTTGGTCAGGCCCACCCAGAATAGTCTCCCTTTTGATTACCTCAAAATCAACTGATCTGGAATCTGCAAGACATCTGCAAATTTTATTCACCTTTGTCATATAATGTAATATAATCAAGGCCATGACTATTCAATCATATTCACAGGCCCAGCCCACATTCAAGGGGAGAGAATTATATAGAGTGTGTACAACAGAAAGCAAGAATCCTGAGGCCACCTGAGAGATTTACTTATTACAGTACCTGCAGTAAGTAGCCAGCCTCTAAGATGGCCCTCAATGATCTCTCCACTTCCTGGTATTCAGATCCTTGTAGAGCCCTCTTCCACACTGTACCTGGGTTTGTCCGTGTAACCAATAGAATACAGCAGAAATGATATGTTACTTCTGAGATTAGGTTATAAAACGTACTGTGGCTTCCATTTTGGTTTCTTTTGCTCTCTCTGGGGGAGGCCACTCACTCTGGGGGAGGCCAGCTCCGATGCTGCATGAGCAGCCTTCTGGAGAGATTTACATATCAAGGAACTAAAGCCTTGCAACCAAAAGCCACATGAAACTGCATGGGAGCAATTTCTCCAGCCCCTTTAGATGATTGCAGCCTTAGCTAACACCTTACCTGCAACCCCATGAAAGACCCTGAGCCAGAACCATCCAGCTAAACTGCTTCCAGATTCCTGACCCTCAGAAAGTGAGATGATAAATGTGTTTTTGAACTGCTGGATATTGGGATGATTTGTTATACAGCAGTAGATAGCTGATACAATACTTTTCCCAGACCTGACTCATCAAGGAAGAGTGAAAGATACCTGTGTGACTCTTCCCTAATAACACAGGAGAAGCACATATGCAGGAATAGTTAATAAGCCCACAAGGAAAGGACCAGAGAACAAAGGCAGGCTGGATAGTACAAGGGCAGCAGTGGTATTTTTAAAGCCTCTGGATCCAGTCAAGTGTGATTCAGTGCCATGCTTATTATTCCCAGTATCATGAGCTAATACATTCCTTTTTCCCCCTCTTTAAGTTCAGTCTTCCAAAGTATAGTTTGGCCTGCTAAAAACATTTTGGTCCTCTCTCTAGCCAGCAAGTGTAAATTTATACTGATATGGAATACAGTCAGCCAAAGACAGTAATTTGTTCCTCTTCCTCTTCTTTTGATGGCTGTGATTAGGCTAATTTGAATCTGGTTTCTGTCACTTGCAACCAGGAGTTCTGACTCATAAAAGCCCTCTGTATGACTAATTTTATGTCTTATTCCAGTCATTTTCATTTTTTATTGCATCTTTTCCTTCAAGGTCATGTTGGCTGATCCTGAATCATATATTAGGTCATGCTTTACAGGTTCCCTGGAAGTTTTGTTTACTTGTGTTTCTAAGAATGTTCTTATGGCATTTTCTCCAGAGAAGCCTGAAGCCTTAGCATACTGAGAGTATAGCAATTTGACTAAATGATCTACGTTTATCCAGGGTATATTTCCAGTATAGTATATGGTATTTTGCTTCCTAACTTAGCTAATCAAACACTTTCTGGGTACCAAGCCAACTGTTCATGCTGAAGCAGTCTGAGCAGTCATTGTGAAAAGAAACACAAAAACAAATCTCACACATGAATCAAGCAAAGATTCCCAGTTCTAAGATGCAGCTTCTCCATACTTGCTGCTTTCAGTGCAAAGTAGTCTGTAGAGACCACACACTTAACCCACAATTCTGCTTCCTCTCAATTCTGAACCGCAACAGTGAGTTTACACAGATTGGGATCTCTGTCAGTGAATCTCCTTCTCATATAATAATTCCCTATATAATAATTCTATTGGAATTTTTCTCCTACACACCCAGCCCCACTGTCAAAATGACAGACAAACAATGCATTTGTAAATTTATAATTAGACAAATTTGAAAGTGCCACTCCTAACTGCCTTTCCCCATATAATTCCAAATTTTACCATTTCCCAGAAACATATAGTCCTAAAAGTCTAAATTCACCTTAGTAGCATTATCTCTTACCGAATCAATTTCTTTAAGTCTGGTGACCATTCATAAAACTTGCCCCTGGAAAAAAATCAAAGCTAAATAATCCTATTAATGGCATTTCCCTCTTGGTTCAATACATTCAACAGCGAGGAATTGAGCTATAGGAGCTCAGAGGAATTGGTATAAGTAATAACCTGCATTTTTCACCCTAAAGAATGTTCTCACTCTACCACATAGGTTAGGAACTAGATTACTTGGATTCAAAGCCCAGCTTCTTCATGTAAGGCCATGTACCATTGGCCAAATTACTTAACTCCTCTCTGCCTCAATTTTGTATCTGTAACACAGGGATAATAGCAATATCCATCCCAGAATAATTGTTATAAGAATTATCTTAATGATATTTGGAAATCACTTAAAATACTACCAGGTGCACAGTGTTAAATAAATAGCCATCACAGATCATACTGAAATCTGATTGTATATCTCCTCACTTAGCATACGAGGTACTTCAGCATCACTCAAAAGAAGCATCACCATCGTATCTCGTGTAGCATTAGTAGCCTTTGACATGTTGTGTGGATGAAATTATATTAAGGTGCTCCCAGTGTATTAGTTCCCCATATGACTAAAAAAATAATAATAATAAAACATAAATCCTCTTTGTGAGAAGACATTATCCCAAGCTGAAAACAATTTCTACAATAGTTTTTGTAAAAACAATGTCTGGCACATAATAAAAAAAATAACCAGGAACTGAGACAAGATACCAATCAAACAGGCAGAAATAACCGAAAATAAAACTCACAAGCACTTCAGATGGCGTTATTAGACATAGACTTTAAAATAATCATACTTAGGAGATAAGATAGAGAATTTTGGTAGAAAATTGAAAACCATAATAAAGTGGCAAACAGAAAGTACAAGAACTGGGAAATAATAACTGAAATTAGGAACAATTTAATAGATAGATTGAACAGCTGTTTAGATAAACAGAATTAGTAGCCTGGAATATTGATTGGTCAGAAAGAACTATCCAAAACGAAACAAAGAGAGACAAAAGAATTAGAAAGGAAGGTAAGAAATAGAAGATATAGTGACAAGGTTCAATATATGTAAAACACTAGGGGAAAAAAAGAGAGAGAGAATGGGTAGAAGAATTATCTGAAGAAATAAAGGAGAAAAATTTTCCAAAACTGAAAGACATTAACTTTCAGATTTAAGAAGCCCATAAACTCAAAACAGAATAAAGAGAAAACACCCGGTACCTCAGTAAAATGTTAAAAAACAAAGAAAATCTTAAAGCAGTTGGAAATCACAAAACAGGCAGATTGCCTTCACAAGAGCAACAATTAGGTAGATAGCTGACCTTTTCAACAGTTAATAGAAGTCAGAAGACCAAAAACATAAATAAATAATAAAAAAATTTCAAAGAGCTAAAATAAGTCTCAACTCAGAATTACAATCAGGCAAAAATATATTTCAAGAATAAAGTTAAACAAACAATTTTAAGACACTCAGAACAGACTTTACATCTGATAGATATGCACTAAAAGAAATATTAGGTTGGTGCAAAAGTAATTGTGGTTTTTGCAATTTTTTTTTAAACTTTTTTTTTTTTAATTTATGGGGTGGCAATTGTTAGTAAAATTACATAGATTTCAGGTGTACAATTCTGTATCACATCATCTATAAATCCCAATGTGTGTTCACCACCCACAGTCAGTTCTCCTTCCATCACCATACATTTGATCCCCCTTACCCTCATCTCCCACCCCCCTCCCCCCTTCCCCTCTGGTAACCACTGAACTATTGTCTTTTTAAAGCGCAAATACTTTTGCAGTAAACTAGTAGTAAAGGCATATTCTGCAGGCAAAAGGAAAATGCTACCAGGTGGAAGCTCAGATTCAGGAAAGAATGAAAATCAATGAAAAGGTGAATATGGGGCAAATCTAAATAGCAAACTGATGATGATGATGATGACGATGACAATGAATGAGGATGAGGATTGCAATGATAATGTTTAAAATAGAATTAAAGGACATAACAATGACAGCTTAAAAGTTTAGAGGGGATTAAAAGGAGTTGAAGCAACTAAAAGGAATCTCAGGTCATTTCCCTGCCCACAAAGACGGTAAAATACCAATTAATATAAGGTTTTAAGAACAAAAACTGTATGTCCATCATCTCATGATTAACCAATAAAAGAACTAGAAAAGAATGTGTAACTTCCAAGGTAGTAGAGGAGAAAAATAGAATGATGAATTTCCAGTAACGGCCACACAGAAAAAAATGTTGGAAGAAAAAATACGTAAAATAAATGGGACACATAGACAACATTGAGTAAGCCAGACATGAAACCATTCATATTGCATGATTCCAATTGCCTGAAATTCTAACACAGGCAAAAAATTCTGAACAGGTAAGACCAAACCATAAGGTTTAAGGATGCATATTTAGGTAGTAAAATTAAAGAAAAGTAGGAAAAGGGTGATCATCAAAGCTCAGAAGAGGTTCCCTTAGAGGGAGAAAGAGATGGCAGTAATTTAGAGGGGACATGAGGGTTAGGAACGTTCCACACCTTGGCTAACCAGGTAGTCACCTGATGGGCTTTTGTTTGGTGCTGATTCACTTAACTGTATGTATTTTGTGCAGGTCCACTTTTTTATTCTATTTCCACAATAAAATAAAATAAAATAAAATAAAATAAAAGTATAAGGGGGATCTAAATGAGCTGATATAGTATAATCTTCAGAAATATATGGTTAAATAAAATAGAGAACAGCAAAAATAATATGCTCTTGTTTGTATTATATTTAAAAAGCTCACCCTTGTATCCACACAAATCATTTTTCAAGACACACATAATAAATTTAATCTGGCCCCCTACCTCTAATAGGGGAGACTAGGGCTTGTATTTCTGGAAAGGAGGGGATAATTTTATCTACATGCTTGTACTGTGAAAATAATTTTAAATTATATTTTTAATAATAAAAAGTTTGCTTTTTTGGCTATAAAGCTGCTTCCTAGTCGTGGGGAAAGGAGCTATCTTAAAAAAGTAGACATTTTCATTAAAATAAAGTTCTACCAAAAAAGTAAAAAGAAAAAAGAAACTTCACCAACCTCTAAATCAACTTAGAAAACAAAATAAGGTTACCATTTGATGAAATCACTATTTTCAAATTAACAACTGCATTTTGAAATCAATTTAAATCTGGCAGTAATAACCAAGAATTTTAAATCTTACTAAATTTGCTCAAAAGATAGATCAACTTTTCATAACCAAGGAGAGAAAAGTGGTTTTTATTTTAAACAGACACCCATGAATCTATTGTCTTTCCATTTGCCTCACACAAATGGAATAGAGATAGGTATAGATAATTCATTTTCATTTCAACTTGCTTCAGGAATATTGGTAGAAGCCTTCCCATATGCATTACAATGAAATACTACTAAAAATAGGAAGAAATCTTAGTATAAACTGAATGGGTGAATTGAAGAATCTGCCATAAAACAGGAAATTGTACTTTAGGCTCTTAGTCATATATACAGTGGACCATATCAGAATCTAGTAACATGGATAATCTGAGTTTTCAGAACAATTAGAACTAAATGCAGTATACATTTTAGGAATTCAGCAATAAATAAAAAGCTAACACCCACTGTTAATAAGGTGTGAAGAAATGAGCCACCCAGGACTTCTGGATTAAGAAAGCAGCTTGAACGCATGTTTCTAATTTTGGGTCTTACCTCAAGTCAATTAAAATTTAGGGACAACATTTTCAGGGAAGAGAAAAATACAAATCAGAAAAACAGGAGAAGAAAGAAAAATCAGCAAAATTTTGGAAACTAGAGAAAGATGGGCAAGTACTAACTGATACAGGCCAAGAAAACTAATGTCTAGCTAGTACTGGGGAAATCTGAGAGCCAACTGACTTACAGTGTTCTTAAGGCAAAGGAATTGTCTTTGGAACAGGTGGTGAAAGGAAGACCAAGATAAGAAAGTCTTCTGTGAAAGCTATTTGTTATAGCCATCCAACGTGGATGGTCTGGACTCTTGGTATTATAGACTGCATGTTTGTGCCCCTCTGCCCCCTACCAATTCATACGCTGAAATCCTAATACCCAGTGCAATGGGGCCCTTGTGATTAGATTAGTGCCCTTTTAAGAAGAAGAGAAAATGCCTCTCTCTCTCTCTCTCTCTCTCTCTCTCTCTCTCTCTCTCTCTCTCTCTCTCTCTCTGCTGTCCATCATGTAAGAATGTAATGAGAAGATGGCCATCTGCAAACCAGGAAGAGTGCCCTCACCAGACATTGGACCTGCCATCACCTTGATCTTAGACTTCCAAGCCTCCAAAACTGTAAGAAATAAATGTTTGCTATTTAAAGCACCTAGTCAATGGTACTTTGTTATAGCTGCCCAAATGTAGTAAGACACCCTCCCAGTGAAAGGTGGGATGTGCAGACTGATGACATCATGTACACACTGAGAGGAAAGAAAAAAATTGTATTACTCACATCATGAAACTTTTTTGGGCAGAACAGGACAGCACCCAAGCTGGTCTGAAATTGGCTTGAGTGTCTTAAGAAAGAGTGAAAGTAAGTTGTTCTGGGTTTCGGCAATCCCACTCCTAGGTATCTACCCCAAAAATCTGAAAACATTTATCAATAAAGACACGTGTGCTCCAATGTTCATTGCAGCTTTGTTTACAGTGGCCGAGACATGGAAACAACCAAAATGTCCTTCGATAGATGAATGGATAAAGAAGTTGTGGTATATATACACAATGGAATACTATTCGGCGGTAAGAAAAGATGAAATAGGACCATTTGTGACAACATGGATGGATCTTGAGAATATAATGCTAAGTGAAATAAGTCAGACAGAAAAAGCAGAGAACCATATGATTTCACCAATATGTGGTATATGAACCAAAAACAACAAAATAACAAGACAAACAAATGAGAAACAAAAACTCATAGACACAGACAATAGTTTGGTGGTTACCAGAGGGTAAGGGGGGAGAGGGGTGGTGGATGAGGGTAAGGGGGATCAAATATATGGTGATGGAAGGAGAACTGACTCTGGGTGGTGAACACATAATGGGATTTATAGATGATGTATTACAGAATTGTACACCTGAAATCTATGTAACTTTACTAACAATTGTCACCCCAATAAACTATAATTAAAAAAAAAAAAGTTGTTCTGGGTTTTATCATGATTAAGGAGTGAGATTACAGAAGAATTCACTCCTGGAATGGTTTGAACCTGTCTCTGGTGCCAAAGGAGTGAGTGCCTTGGCTTTCTTATCAACTTGCCCAAAGAAGGGGCAGAAGGGCAAGGGATAATAAACTGGGTCTCAAGAGAGGAGAGGAGAATCATCAAAACCCAATGAAATAAAAGTATTATTATATTCTCAGAGAAATAAGAAAATGCTGCATCCATAAAACAGGATGCCAAAAAAATTAATAGAACAGAAAAGAGGTCTTGGAATTGAGAACATAACAGTAGAAGTGAAGTCATTAGAAGTTTAGAAGATAAAGTAGAGGACATCTAGAAAGTAGAACATAAAGAGAAAGAGGCAGGAAATAGGAGAAAAGGAGATGAGAAAATTGGATAACAACTCCAGAAAAATCTAGAAAAAAAGAGAGAGAGAGAGAAAACAGAACAGAAAACAAAATTATTCAAGAAAACTTCCCAGAATGATAGGAGGTAAACTGCTATTACTGAAAAAAGCTTACTGAATAGATAGAAGTAGATGAAAATACCTATACAGAGATATTTACACCTTCAGAACATTACAGAAATAAAAGATTCTACCAACATCTAAGAAGAAAAGCTGGATCAGAAAGGATCAGGAATCATAATGGCTTTAGACTGCAACAACATCACTACAAGCAATTAAAAAATGGAGAAAGGTCCAGAATTCTAAAGGGAAATTACTTGTAACTTACAATTATTCGTCAACTTCTCAAACTTTGTAAGGGTAGAATGATATTTTCAGACATTCATGGTCTCAAAAAAATAAATTTACTACCCATCCTCTCTTTCTCAAGAAGCTACTGGAAATGTGCTCCACCAAAATGTAAGCATAAACTACGAAAAAGGAATATATCAAACTACAAAGATTTTGCATAGCAAAGGAAACTAGCAATAAAACATAAAGGCAACAATCTGAATGGGAGAAGATATTTGCAAATGATACATCTGATAAGGGGTTAATATGCAAAATATACTCCTATAAAGAAATCATGTAACTCAACATTAAAACAAACAAACAAAAACAATCAAATTCACAAATAGGCAGAGGATCTTAATAGAGGATCTTTCTCTGAAGACATACAGATGGCCAACAGACACATGAAAAGATGCTCAATATCACTAATCATCAGGGAAATGCAAATCAAAACCGCAATGAGATAACACCTCACACCTGTCAGAGAGGCTATTATCAAAAAGACAACAAAGAAAAACTTTTGGGGAGGATGTGGAGAAAGGAGAAACTTTGGGCACTGTTGGTAAGATTGCAAATTGGTGCAGTCACTATGGAAAACAGTATGAAAATTCCTCAGAAAATTAAAAATAGAATTACCTTATAACTCAGCAATTCTATTCCTGGGTATTTATCCAAAGAAAACAAAAGCACTAATTTGAAAAGATATATGTACACCTATGTTTATTGCAGCATTTGTTTTTTACAATAGCCAAGATATGGAAGCAACCTAGGTATCCATGGATAGATGAATAAATGGATAAAAAAATGTGGTATATACAGTCAATGGAATACTACTCAGCCACAAAAGAATGAAATCTTGCCACTTGTGACAACATGGATGGACCTAGAGGGTATTATTCTAAGTGAAATATGTCAGACAGAGAAAGACAGATACCATATGATTTCACTTATATGTTGACTCTAAAAAATGAAACAAATGAACCAACAAAATACAACAGAATAGATTCATGTATACAGAGAACAAACTGATGGTTGCCAGAGGGGAAAGAGTAGAAGGATGGGTAAAAAAAAGGTGAAGGGAGTAAGAGGTACAAACTTCTAGTTATAAAATAAATCACGGGGATATACTGTACAGTATATGGAATATAGCTAATAATATAACTTTGTACAGTGCTAGATGGTTACTAGACTTATGATGATCATTTCATAAGATACATAAATGTCAAATCACTCTTATATACGAGAAACTAATATATTGTATGTCAACTATAATTTAAAAAGAAATTAATTTAAAAAAAAGACATGGTACAGGAAACATGAGTCCCAAATAGGAGAGTGGTGCACAAGGGATTTCTAGGAAGATAGTGAACATACATCATGAGATGCCAGCTGGAAACTAGACCAGATTGGAGCAGTGTACATCTACACCAGGGGTGCGGCCCGCGGGCCAACTGCAGTCTGCAATCCATTGTTAATTGGCCCGCAGCAAATTCCAAAAATATATTTAGTTTACTTAAATAAACCAGGTGAGGCAATACGTACTTCACCTCGAGTGAGTGGCCCGGCTGTTTGTGTATTTTACCGCATGTGGCCCTTTGTAAAAAACGTTGAAAAAAGTTTTGACACCCCTGCTTTAGACAGACAAACAAACATGCTGCAAGACATATGAGTGGTATAGTTTTTTTTTCTTTTTTTAATAAAAAACTCTTGAAAACCCTGGGGAGCCCTGCCCAGATAGAAATGTGATGATCTTGACAATTTGCCAATAAATTTCCTACTCTTTCTACCAGGTCTTGCTGCCTAAATTGGCTGTGGACGTTTATTTCATCCCACCAAAGTTGTTTGCTGTGATTTAACTCTGCAAGCTGAAACAGGGCCATAGTGAGCTTAGAAGCAAGAAAGCAGTTCACGTCACTCCTGCTGTTCATGTGTTTAGTACCCGTTTTATAGTACAACCCTTCCAAAGTCATAGGCCGTGGTGAGCCTCAGATTTCCCAGAACTCATGCCTGGAGTCTCCCACTGAATACCCCAGAAGGTCCTCTTGAAAACTCTCGGGAAGTAGAAGCCTACGACCCAGAAACTACTGAGTTTATTTTGTCCTGGAGTCCCTCACAGCCCGTGGGAGTGGAGGGAGGCATGGAGACGAATGCTGAAAAGCAGCAAACACAAGAGGATCTGAAGTTCTATTTCATAACTTTGGTGAAGGACACAAAGATTTTCTTTGAATTGTGTTTTGGATTAAGCACTTATATTTTACATATAATTACACATGCAGAAAATAAAGAGAAAAGGCAATAAGCCTACTCACACGGTAATGGTTGGACTGTAACTTGGAACAAACTTCCCAAATGACTTTTTGGCAATGAATATCAAAAACCTTAACACTGGGCACGCTTTTTGACCCGATAATCCTACTTCTAAAAAAATATTCTATGAAAAGTTGGACAATGCCCAAAGTATACAGAAAGGCTTTGCTACATCAGAAACTAACAGTTAAAAATTAGGAACCCAAACCACCCGCGCTTGTAGAATTGATTAAAGTTAAGTGGGTTATTCACACAATTGACCCTTATGCAATCATTAGATACAGTGCATTTACTGACATGGGTAAAGTCCACATTTCACTGTAATTTACTTTTAAATACTTAAGCATAGACCACGCGATCTGTGTATTCACTGGTTTTAATCTACGCCGCAGGGGTGATTAGTTAATATTTGTAGAACCCTGTTCAGTGCATACGCTCCAGGCATCGGTACTTTAGAAACAGCTACTGCAAGTGCTTCATAACAACTAACTCCATTAGCACTGGGAGATTTTCTAACATGCATAAGAGATGCTCAAAATATTTATTCATTGGGCAAAAAACACAAGCACATCTGCTCTTGCATGAACAGAAATCTACTCGTATGCCCATAAAAGTGGTCAGCACTAGAATATTTCAGTGTCTGCCTCTAGTAAACTTGTCAGGCAAGGAACTTCAAGTACAAGGCGTGGGAGCTCGTGCCCCAAGCTCGCATGAATAGGTTTTAGGACTCTTTATGGTCTCTTGTTAAATGTGTGTACTATTTTCAGTGCTTCGGAGAAGCAGAAGCCAAGACAGGATTATTGCAGATTTACTGGGGGACGTACACATGAAGGAAAAGAGTAGAAAGCTGCAGAAGGCAAGGAGGACCTTTAGACCGATGAAGGTCTGGTATGTGAAGGCAGCAAGGGGGAAATTACAGTGGGGTTCCAAGAAAGTTTCAGCCAGTCAGATGGAGCGTCCTTATGCCCAAGTCAGCCATCCGGAATAGTCGCGCAGGTTGCAGCAAAGGTCCTGCATGAATACCCCCAACTGTGCTCAGCCATGGGAAGCATGACATCAGTGTGAGCGGGTTGGTAGGTTCAGGAGCAGCAGCAGCTGGCTCTGCCAGTCCGGGATGCTCCCCACAGCAGGAGACCTGAGTGTTTTCATCATGGCTGCCACAATGTGCGTGGTGGCTTTCAGACCGAGACAAACCACCTAGCAGAGAGATTCTGAGTGCTCTCACCAATAATCTAACCATTGGAAATAACAGATAAGTAGGAAAAAAGAATTTGATGGCTGTACAACAGCCAAATTAGCTGGAATCTATTCTTAACAATATAAGTGTGCTCATGTGGGTTTCGATGTGAAGATAGTATGGCCCCATTCTTTGTTTTTAAGTGAATTACATTATATTTATTTTTTTAATAAATTAATTTTATTAAATAAAGTGGGTGATATTTTTAAAAATTATTTTCCTAGTTACCACTAGAATTCCTTTTAGGGCCTTTGCCTCCTTCCCACTCACAGGCCCTCAGGTCCTAAATCCCCCAAGAAACCATCTCATCGAGACCTTTTCCTAAGGTACCGCGAATAAGAAATAAGGGAGAATCTGGGGTGTGGGAAAACATGAAGAAGAGCAAAGGAACAGAGAAAGAGCAAAGTAACAATGTGTTCTGAGGCCAAATGACTTTACGCTGCCTTGGGAATGACAGTGTTTTGGGGACAATGAAGAAAAGGAGCTATATGCCACACGGCGATAAGGGAACATCTGCATGATGAAGAAAGAAATGATAACTAAGGTTGACAAACTCCCTGAGCAATTCCAGAAATCTTAGGGCATGCACTCAACTTCCCACATGACTTGGGTACGGGGAGAGGGGTAGAGTGGGGAGTAAAAGCTGATTTGAGGTAGATCCTTGTAAGAGGTAGGGTCACTACAACTGACATTTTAGTTACAAATATACACAAACACAAAATATATGTAAATAGAAAATATTTGACAGCACGAATAAAATGCTAAGATTGTTTCTTTAGAGGACGGCGTTCTAAATGATGTTTTTTCTTGTCCTTATTTTTCAATTTTTCTATAGTGAACATGAATTGGTAAACTATAAAGAAAAAGATGTTGAAATAAAAAAGGAAATAATTAGGGTAATTGCTTACTTCCAGGAATTAGGCTAAACATTAGTTAAATAAAGTCACTATTCTCCACACAGTCACCAACATAATTGGTCAGTTAAAAAAACAAACAAACAACAAAAACTGTATAGAACAGGTCAATTTACCCTGCACCCCATGCATGCATTTTTCAGCTAATTCATCCTGGGAAGTATATTTAGCAGGACACGTTAGGCAAAGTAGACCTTTTAGTTTGGTTTTTCCCCATGTTTGTTGATGATAACTGGCTATACCCTCTCTGAAAAGCTTTTGACCAGACTCATCGTTTCTTTATAATGAGGTGTTAAGAAAAATATTGCTCCAGTAAGGAATAAATTCAAAACTGACTATAGTTAAAGCTAATACTTTTCTGCAGAAGCAATCTCCCCAGATTACAGGCTACCTTCACCCTTTCAAGGACATGACTCATCAGAATTCTACTGGTAAACTCTTATGTAAAATAATAAAGTACCTGTCTTAATGACCGGGACATGAAGATATCCCCTTCTTTCTTTACTGCTACTATTAACATTTCCATTTGCCAGCTTAATTTTTAAAACACACAGATCTGTCATTAATTAGCATTAGCTAGCTCTTTAGACCTCTATTAGAGGGTACTGAAGAACAGCTGTATCCATTAAAATATACCCGGCTGAAAGAATGTCGGACATTCTAACTGCATGCCATATATCCAGTCCTACTGGCTTGTTAAGTTCCATCCTCGGATTAAGTACACCACTGGAAGATGAAGTGTGTTGTCGCTGGCTACAGTATCTTCCTATAAAAAAAGGCTCCCTTTCTTCCAGGCAGACCCTTCCATACACTAGGGTACATGGTTTGATGGAGGAACGAGGACCAGATTTCAATCTCCACTCACCTTATGAGCCGGGTGCTCTGGTACATTGTTCAAACTGCGTAACTGTCCAGGGCAGCTATGGCTTATGTGCTTACAGGACATGACCTTCGTCCTATGAGGAAATCCTGTTACTAAGTCATGCTTCAGCTCTAAACCTTTATTATCCTTGTGTCTCTCCAGCTCTATTTGTATAGGTTCCTATGTAAACCAGTACTTCCCAGCTTTTTCAATTTCATGGACCAATTAAATTCCCTCCCCTGGCCCCACTAAAAAACCAAAAAAAAACACAAAGGTTTTTTTGGAAGTTGAGACAGAGTTGCCATGTTTTATTTGAAAATAATAAGATGACTTAAAGTGTGTTGTTTACTGAGCATAGTAATTTTAAAATCAAAGGCCAATATTTCTCAACAAATAAGAGCTATCTACTTAGACCCCCAGTTTTACTTTGATAACATAACACTTCATCAGTGTGTTGGGTGCCCTAGTCATTACTACCTGCCTTTCCCATCTCCTCTGTACTGCTCTCCTCTGGCCACACTGGCTCTCTTCAGGTCCTCCAGCCCAGCTGGTCACTTCTTCTGTTCTCTTAATCTGGTTTTTGCCTGCTTTTGCGAGTTTCAGACTGGGGAGACAGGCACAGATTCTAAACCAGAGACATTAAAGAAAATTTTGGAATTGTTAGGGTTTCAATAAGTAATACCAAAGTATCCTAGGTAGCATATCAATAGGTTTAATATTTATCATGCCTACAGACTATGAGCTGAATTCAGGAGAAGAGCACTCATACCCACTAGTAGGTTTTGCCTCTAACACCTGACACAGATCTGGCTACATAAGTGCTTAAGGATTTGTTGAATGGATTAAAGCAGCATCCCTTAGATAACGGCTCTATGAGATCTGAACTTTGAACTTTGAAGAATTTGTTCTCTTCTCTGACTGTTAAAGATTATATAATTTGTTTCTTGCCCTTGCTCCATTTCTAAGAATCTTAGACACAGGTTTATATTCCATCACAGCAATAATATTGACTCTTCTGGCTGGAATATTGACTCTGTTTCCTCTTTCATATTTTTCTTATTATTTTACCCTTTATTATAAGCTGTTCTAAGCTGTTTCAAATTCCTCTTCAGAAAGATGCAGGGTGTAAATAAGTAAATAAAAGCCTTATAGTGTGTTCACTCATCTGTTCCTGAAATAAAATGCTGACATTTCAAATGTGCCTTATTGTAAAGGTTAGATGATTAAATATATTCCTCTTCTGCTACCTGAGATTACCCAAACATCAACCACATACAAACCACACAAATAGATCAGACTTTTGAATGGAGGTAGTTCTAAGGGACAGATAGATATTTGAAGATCAAAGGAAAAGAAAATGCAAGGTATAGCATTCTAGTTTAAAAACAACCAACCTTAAGAAAACTGCCACATATATTTCTATTTATGCTTATTATATGCTCTTTTAAAATATCAAGAAAAGCCAGCAGCCAGCTGACGTATTTTCCGAAGATTTTGAAGAAGTATCGAGCTTCTTTTCTTCCATGAAAACAAGCTTATGTAGGTCTGCTCTTAACATTCAAAATGATCAGACTAGCTATCTTTAGTTTGCTAATCAGTATTTAAAATGGTGCCAAATATCAATTAAACTTCTAATTCTGCATTATTTTTTAATAAAAAGGATTTAACACAAAATATACATAGGTTAATAATCCCTAATTGGCTTAATTACTCATCTAAGTTGTATATCTCCTGGAGTGTCTGGCAGAGATTTATTATCTCAGAGAAAAGCTCTGTGTGTTTTCAGAAGAGGGAGTTCCTGCCATAAGATAAATCATCTTAGTTTATCTACTAGCTCACCTACCGAAACAGATCAAAATCCTCAAGGTAGAGAGCCTCTTGGAATTAGCCGTCCTCATCCTCTCACGTGATGTGAAACAAACTGAGGCAGAAGTTAACCAACTTGCCTAAGGCCATGCAGAGCCGGAGCAGGAGCAGCGGTGAGGCCTCAGTGCCCCTGCGGCCTCTGCAGGGAGTGCTGACTGCGGGGGGATCCCCTGAAGGAGTGAAGTGGCACAGGAGAGCTTAAGGAAGCCCACTGAAGTGTACCCTGGGCTCATGCTGAAGCTCCAAGAAACTCTGACCCCCATTAGGTAACCAGAGGCCATGTTCTCGCTGCTGTATCTGAGGATTCTCTACCTGCCTGCGTTCCTGTCTCCAGAGCCACAGAATACACTCAGTCAGTGTGCACAGCCCTTTTAGGGGACACCCAGGGCCTGGTTTGGGAGTCATGGCTCTCCTGAGGGCAGGAGGGCAAGAGAGTGTACTCCTGGCACACACTTCATGAGCCACATCGAGTTTAATCTAATTCAACAGGGTGAGAGCCTCTAATGAAAAGCTTAACGTGAGTATAAAAGCACCATTTCCGACCCATCTCGGAAAATAAGGGCATTTGTCTTTTTGAAGAGCTGAAAAGAAGGTTTGGCACAGAGCCTGGTATGTATCTTGGTAGGCATAGCAACCCTTGTATTCAGGTGAGTAGGGGGGAAAAGTCCCAACTCAGAGTGGAAGGCTCTTTTTATGGTGGGGACACCTGAGACTTGTTGTCAAGACCAGGAGGTGTTTTAGCAGGAGTCAGGCAAGAGCGCAGCCTCTGGAATCAGGCTGGCTTTTTACTTCCAGCTCCAGCATTTACAAGTTATATGACTTTATAATAGGATAAGCTAATATCTTTAAGCTATTTCCTCACCTGTAAAATGGAGGTTGGGAGTAGGAGTGAATACAAATAGTTCTTTAACCCTCAAAACTTGATGAAGTAAAATGCCTAGCTCTGTAATAGGTACACAAATATTTTTTTCACGTTCTACAAACCACTCCTTAGCTTCTATTGTCTTCCCTTATTTTCTTCTGAGAGGAGACATGGAGAAAGGAGCTGCGGGTATAGGCAGGCCCACCCCTAGGGCATCGGGTCAGAGAAAGCTCCACCGCTAGGAACAATGGATTCTCAGAAGAGAAGGTGATGATAGCACCTCTGTGGAGCCACTCACATTCCCTCAAAGATAATATTTGGATTGTGCCTTGCAAATTAAGGAGGATTTAGTTGAGGGCTCGGGAGAAAAGGGAGGGCTCTCATACAGTCATTTTAACCCTACAAGGGGTATGATGGGAGGTCACTCTCTAAACACCCTCAGCTTCAATTTCTGCACTAGTAAATTAGGACTGACCTGCCCACAGTCACAGAGATTAATTTCAGGTGGCGAAGAGCCAGCTCTTACCCCAGATCAAGTCTTTTTGCTGCTCTGTGGCTGTCCCTCATCCTACACGTAGCAGCCTGTATGGATACTTTAATCCACTTGTAAACCTCTTACTCTGGTCATGTTGCAGCAACCTCTGCAGAGGCTTCAACCAGCTGACTGCACATGTAGCCTGGGCACCTTGCCTTGAGACCTAACCATTGCGTAGACATTTGGAAATGGGACATGAGAGAATCACGGGATTTCTCTCATTATGTTTCTGCACTCACACACGCAATCTAGACATATAAGTAATGTCCACGGGAGGACAGCAGAGGATGGGTAAGTGATACTGGTTCTCAAACACATTTCCTAATGTTCCTCAGAAGATCCCAAAGGATTGAACACAATCATAGCAGGTGGTGACCTAATCAGTAATGCACTACTGGTTTGACCTTCTTTGGTGCCTGGTTTTACTCCCCCTGAACTACGGTGCTGCTCCCTGCACTATCCTTTGTTACCCTGAAAGCAGAGCCTGAGACAGTCACTCTCAAGATTTCGTCCTTCCACCGTGTTTTGCCTACAACATTCTCCCACCCCTCCTGGTATAAGGATGTGTTCTCCATGGTCTATAAGTCACTTAAGAACTTCATTTTCATTTTTGTGATAAAATGACTCATATTCCGGGTTTCCTGGATGACCACTTTAAAAAGCTGCCACACAATTTCAGTGTTGCCTTTGTTTAGCATTAAGTTGTACGATTTTTTTCCATGTTAATAAGGACAGGGGCAGACTTACGTAAGTAAAATTTTTTTCATCAACTGAAGGCCAAATGGTATACCACCTGGAAGGTAACACCAGTGGCTCAAAAAAAACAAAAGTACATTCGTACTAAAAATTATTTACATCAATGCTGGGGATACAAGAGAATATTTTTTCTAAAAATGAATTATGTATTATTTGAGTCTAAGAAAAACTGCCTTATATAATTGTCTAACAGAGTTTATAATTCTAGTCTTAGATCATACTTGCATTTCTAATCACCCCCAGGTAATTTTACTCTTGAAAACTGGGGGCTTCAGACTCAATTAAGAAGCACAATACCATCTTTTTGCCATGACATCTAGCCTTTCTAAACGTCTTCATTTTATAAGGTGCTATTTTTCTGGATAGTAAAACGTTGAGTTCTCCAAAAACTGTAGATTCCTCAAAGATGTTAAGCTGTTGCTTTTTTCATTCTCACCATTACCACCCTCACTGTTGGGATCTGTAATTGAAGCTCTGTTCACAATTTCCATTTAACCATATCACCAGAGGAACCAATTCTCTCCATTTCTTCTATAAAATATACATTCTTAGGTCAGGTTCCCTAGAAGCAGAGCCACGGATGGGGATTCTCACACACCTGATTTTCTGAGGCTGCACTTTCAAGAGAAAGTCATAAGGAAGTGAGGGAAGTAGGACAGAGAAGGGAAAGAAACAAGCACGGATGAGCTTGATTGAAATCTGGTCTCTGAGCGATGGCACAGAGAGAGCACCGAAGCATGAATGGCACTCTAGCCTTGTTCATCCTTGAGGTAAAGGGTTAAGTTTTCTATCCTCAAGTCAATCAGTCCTTAGCCACGAGCCAGTCCGATAGGGCACACTGCCTCCCAAGCGTCTCTGGGCAGGACAGTTCTCTGGAGAAAAGTGCCATTAGCATGTGAACACTCAGCCATTAGCAGCCAACACTCAGCACCTAGAGGTTGGGTGCACCTGCCCAGCAAACAGGATCTCGGCAGGACATAAAAAGAGGCTACTGCTCATACTGACATGCATCCATCCACACAGCTGGTAGACTATGAGGTCCAGCCAGGAAACAGCGACAACCATAGATCTTTTATAAAGAAACTAATTATGGGAAATTGGCCACATGGGTGATGGGAAGCAACAGGGGTGAGTGAGGCAAGCCAGTGATTAACAGTAACGAGAAGTTGCTATTATACAACTCCTCAGGCTGGAGGGCAGGAAGAAGGCGGTGGTAGCAGTCAGGGCTGTCTAGAAGGAGCTAGAATCCTTGGGTGCATGCAGATGAGACATCTCAGGAAGAAAGGAGGGGAAAATAACCTGGCTGTCCCCCTCCCCTCCAGCCTTCTGCCTGTGCCTCCCGTTGGCTAAACCTACAAAGAAGCCAGAAGGATGGGACCAGATAGATATAGCTCCTTGTGATGCACAGCAGAGTAAGGAAAAGGCAGAAAAAGAACAAGAGCCAATAGGCAGGTGACTGACACAGTCGCTATAGCACATCTGTACTCTCCTGTTCACACTAAGTGAGATCTGTGGTTACCAAAACAGCTGTGTGTCATTTTCTCCATTATACAGAATAAGCTACTGTGTTTTCCTGAAAATAAGACCTAGCCGGACCATCAGCTCTAATGCGTCTTTTGGAGCAAAAATTAATATAAGACCCGATCTTATTTTACTATAATATAAGACTGGGTATAATATAATTACATTATATTATATTATATTACATTACATTATATTACATTATATTAATTTTTGCTCCAAAGGACGCATTAGAGCTGATGGTCTGACTAGGTCTTATTTTCAGGGAAACCTGGTAGTGGGGGGACATAGATATCTCTTTAGATTAAAACAGAAGTTATCAAATTTATGCCAGGTCTTAGTTAACTCAATGAAATGGATATATACCATGTGTCATTTTTTTATGCTCAGTCCCTAGCTTTCAAACTGAGGTAGAGACCAACAGTGAAAGCTACACTCCTCTTTGTGCCCATCCCTAACCCAAATTTAATCTAGGCAAAGAAATAAGAAAAAGGTGGAGGATGTTTAAGGTAACAGTAACAATTGAGTTCTATTTCTTGAGATTATTATGCTGAGTGAAAACAAGTCAGACAGAAAAAGTAGAGAACCATATGATTTCACTGATATGTGGTATATAAAACTGAAAACAACAAAAGAACAAGACAAAGAAACAAAAACTCATAGACACAGTCAATAGTTTAGTGGTTACCAGATGGTAAGGCGGGAGAGGGGTGATAGATGAGGGTAAAGGGGATCAAACATATGGTGATGGAAGGAGAACTGACTCTGGGTGGTGAGCACACAATGTGATATATAGATGATGTGATACAGAATTGTACACCTGAAACCTATGTAACTTTATTAACAATTGTCACCCCAATAAACTTTAATTAAAAAAAAAAGAATTGAGTTCCATTCTATTAATAATTTTGGCACAGGCTGACTTGGCAGGACCTACCCTTTGCTTGAATTTCCATTTTCTCCTTCAGATATCTGGGTAAATAATACTTAATATTTGATATTTTCAAAATATTAGTCATCACCTGAAATGTTTCACCACTCACTAAATAATGTAATTAAGCATTAACCATAGATCCAAATTTAGTGGGCACTTTTTCATGTGTCTTTAATTATTTGATGTATGTCAGTACTTGGGACTCCTTAAGAGACAGTTTATACTATGGCTGCCCCAAGGGGCTTAACAAGTGATTACAGGCTTATTAGAAAACACAGAGAGACAGGCCTCCCAAGTATTGTTCTCTACCAATTGCAAATCAAAAAGCTGGAAAGGAAAAAAAATACAGGTTGGCTAGGAATGGAACAATTTTTCAAGTATATATACTACATGCAGACACACAGACTGGTTTCCATTTAGTAAGCAGAGGAAAATAAATAATAGAATTCTGTAAGTGTTCTCAACGCCATATTTCTTTAAAACAACTTAGAAGACTTGTGAGTTATAACCTTCTACTAACTCCGTAGTACATTTTGGTGAGCGATAAAATCTAAAAATCTAATGCAAGAAATCGTATTTATGTGTGGGTATATTAATACACAGTTGCCAACGCTTCATTTCTTAAAAAGAAAAAAATATGACTGAATATGCTTGCTAAATGTTGAATTCAAAAAAAGTTTCTGCCTTCAAAGAACTTATATACTGGGGTAAATGACATAGTCAAATATTTATAATACACCAAATATTCACATCTTTACTAAATCCGAATTTTAAACGGTCTCTCAAGCTTCCAAATCAGTCTTGAGAAGCACAGAACGATATTCAGTTCTATATTTGCTGAGATGAGAAATCAAATCCATAATCATAACACACAAGCAAATTCATTCCAACTGCCAATATGGATGTGGGATGCAGTTAATTTTCAGTGATTAACAACTTTGAGGATCAGGATTCAGACCATTATACTATAAAATTTCTCTTGATAATTCAAATGAATTACTCTGACTTGCCAAGAAATTTTTTTAAAAAAGGAACAATTAAGACAGCTGATTTTTTCCCCAAACTATTAGGAAGAGAACAATATGCCATTAACTCCAACAGAATATGACTGATGAGAATAATGCAACTGTATTAACTGACATTTTTAAGGAATTTTGTATTTTTTGGACCTTTTTCTCCTGAAAGCAATATATAAAATATGTAACTGCTTTATTTCCATGTAAGACTTATTTTTCCTATAAATAAATATAAAAAATTGGAGAGAAAATAATAGTTATTATTTTAGCCTAGAATTTCTCTCTAGAAAAATATATTTGCTCTAGTCTGGATAAATATGAGTGGTATGGGAATACAAATTTGGGGAATGATCAAGGAGGGAAAAAAGTGACAATTTAAAGAACAAAGTTGGGGATGTCTACAGTACGCGGGCATTAACCTCAAAGAGTGCCTAATGGCCAAAGCTGGGAACTTTAATCAACAAAATAAATGCCAACATTCGATTATAATATTGAATTACAACACAAAGAATTTTTAAAAACCCATGAGTCCATACTGATATAAATGGTTGAATAAGCAACTTTTTCTTTACCAAAGAATGTTTGTGCATATCATACATACCACCCACCCTAGGAGACAGAGCTTAATCCCCCTTCCCCTGAGAGTGAGATGGACTTTGTCACTCGCTTCCAAAACATAGACTATGAAAAGTGGGAAAATAGTCATGTTACAATGGAAAAACCAGGCAGAGATTACCTTAACCAAGTGACCACGGTTAATGTAATCAATAAGTCATGTTGCTATCATGTACCCCCAATACGATGAGAAGAGTAATTTATTGTGTAGTGTTTTCAACAAAACCCACCACCCCAATCTCATCAGGAGACAAACAACAAAGCCAGCTTGAGAGATGGTCTACAAAATATCTGACCATTACCCCTCAAAACTGTCCAAGTCACCAAAACCAAGGAAAGACTGAGAAATTGTTGCAGATAAGAAAAGACTAAGGGGACATAACTATTAAATGTGATGTGGTATTCTGGGTTGGGTGGAACAGAAAATAGAAATTAGTGGATAAACTGGTGAAATGCAAATAAAATCTGTAATTTAGTTAATAGTCTATTACCATTGCTGATTTCTCAGTTTTGACAAATGAACCATGGTTATATAAGATGTTAACATAAGGAAAGCTGGGTAAAAGTAAACAGGAACTCTCTGTAAAATTCTGGCAACTGTTCTGTAATTCTACTCCAAAATAACAAAAAAAGTAATTACAAACAAAATAAAAAAGACAATATATAAAAAACAAAATAAACAAAAGAATAAGATGAAAATGGGATTGCAGATCTAAGGAAACAAAACAACATTAAAATTTCTACAAAGAACAAATAATATAGAGCTAGCTAGCTAACTACAGAAGAGATACTACTGAAAGCCAATGACCATATATATGCTTTTTAAAAACCTATAGTTCACCTCTTGTGTGTCGTCTTTACTACTCTGGTCACCAAATGTGTGCTCACTTGAGATAACTGGGGACAGGGTGAGAAATACAGTTGACCTCAGTTGTAGTGGGAGAAAAATATGGGGAAAGAATTTTGAGTTGAATAGGAGGTACCTTAAGAAAAAAAGACTGCAAGAAGATAACTGTAGAAGAAAGCAAATGCCTCAGAAAACAACAGATGTGTTTGGAATCTTCAGAAAAAGGAAATGAATAAAAGTGAGAAAATAGAGCAACTGTAGACATGGAATTTAATCATCGACTTCTGCTGTCACATCTCTGGAATTCATGAGAAAGACAAAAGGATGGTTAAAAGCCCTTCAGAGACAACTTGCAGAACTATATCAGAGCATGCAACATTAAAAGAACAACAACGTACGAGAATTAGAAATGTAATCTATGAAGCACATGTAGGATATAAAATTGTTTTGCATATAAAATAAAAAGTTGAATTCAATGGGGAAGATGGGTTTAGAGGGCCGAGGTCTCTTCCCTCTCAACTTTTAAAAAGACCAACTCCAAGACCAGAAGACATAAATTAGAAGAGATAATTCATAAATGTATAATCTCCTTTTTCTTTTCCAATGGGAAATGACATTTGCTTCCAGTATTTTAATTATAATACTGTGAAAAAAATTCAGCTAAACTGAAATATTTAATGTCATTACTCATTTTTGATTACTCTCACTCCCTAGATTAAAGCCCATTTAGGTAAATATGATAAAATTCTTAAAAATAAAGTGTTTGAGAATTTCCAAGTCTGTTGCAAGCAGTAACAACAAAAACAACAAAATCCTGAAACAAATTGGCTTAGACGGCAAAGGAAATTTACTGAGAAACATAACTGAAGATTCTGGGAGCCTCAAGCCAGTTTGATCCAAGACTCATCTTACCAGGTCCCATGTCTCTGCTTCGGCTTCTCTGCGTCTGCTCCATACACAATCTGGCTCCACTTATGGTAACAAAGTGACTGCAGAAGTGTTAGGCCTGACATCTTCACACCACCAAACCCCGATGAAAAGCAGTTCAAACCAGCGCCTTTTGATGAGAAGTTTATTTCCCAGAAGCCCAAGCAAACAACTTTTTGCATGTTAGTGGCTCAGCTGGGTTATGTTCTCATCCCACCCATCACACTGGCTTCCCCCACTCCCTCACTGGTTTCTCCTGGGAGCACGATTTTCATAAATCATTTGCACCTAAATCTTTGGCTAAGCAGCTGCTTGTAGTAAAATCTTCCCTGGGACACAAACGAAGGCACTGAAACCCCCTGGCGAGTTATCCTCGAAAGCCCTGAGCTGTTCCTTTCCACCCTCACATCTCTGCAAAGGTTGGCTTTTCACGCTGTGAACAAGACACTCATCTTCTCACAGACCCCCTTTCCCAGGTCTTTGCTGCTTCTCTTCTGACCCCGCCTCCTACTTCTACAACTCACATCTCTTCCATGAGCCCTCTGTAAACATCATTCCACGATAAACTACCCTTTACCCATAATCTGCTTCCATTTCTGCCATTTGCCAGTCTATTTGCCTTTCTTCTCCTTTTTCTTAAGAAAGTGTGACTCATCTTCCTATCTTTTCTCACACTGGAATCTGGAAATAAAGCTGCCAATCTCCTTGCACAACAATGTTCTTTCCAAACCATCACTTCCATATCTTTAGGATATCTTGATCTCACTGTGAGAATCTGAATTTCTTCTGAAGTGCCTTGTCCCTACACAGGAGGGTACCTAGGGAGTGTCAACTCTATTTAAGCTGGATGGGGTATATATGGTTGTTATATATGGTTAGGTTACAGTATTCTTTACATCTTTTATAGGAATGAAATGTTTGAACGAATGCTTGTGGTGTGGTGTTGTCTGTCTTGGCTTTCCTATGCCCCTCCCTCATTTATTATCTACCAAATCCTGATCAGGTCCCATAGATTTTGAAAACTAGCATCAAAATGCAGTCTCCCTCTTTGTCCCCAGTGTTAACAATATTCTGGTGATTTTGATGCCCATGTGACGATAAATCCAAAACTCTTGAGGAAAAAAAATCAAGAACTCCAAAACTTGGCGTTTCTCCACTTAACCTATCACTTCCGTAGATGGATTCCTGCCCTTATCGCCCAGAACTGTCTCATTCCAGAAATCTCAAGCTCAGAATATCCTACCCCTTAAAATTATCACAAGAAGAAAAATTTTGTAACTATGTATGGTGATGGATATTAACAGGACTCATTGAGGTGATCATTTCGCAATATATACAAATATTGAATCATTGTGTTGTGCACCTGAAACTAACATGATGTTATATGTAAATTTATAACTCAATAAAAATAAAAATGTTAATTTAAAAAGATTATATCATTTGAAAAAAATAAAAAAAGAACAGCTTACCCTGATACAACTATCATTCTAACACTCACCTCCTTCTTCCCTCCCACAAAATTAACAGTCTTAAAATTTCCAAGCCCTGGCCCCATCAATTGTTTCCATTTTCACTTAGGCTATTATATACTTCCTAAGTCTTATTAAAAAATTTAGCTTGTTAAAAAAAAAAAAGACTAAACAAATAGGTTTTTTTTTCCATGTTGTCAAGTTGATTTTGATAGCTACAGAGCTGCTAGCTTAGATTACATATAATTAGATGGGTAATTTAATTTGTCGATTTGCAAATCTCTAAGAGCAATGTTTAGCAATTGATGTGGTTACTTTAGAAGAAATTTAGATTCTCACAGTGAGACTAGTCATGAGGACAAGAAAAAACATTAGGTACAGTATTCTTTGATTTCAGTAAGGCATGGGGTTTTCTCTTTCCCCAAAAGATAAAAAGGCCCACAGTTCCCAATTAGCACGTAATACAACCACAGATGAAATGAATGGTAAACCGACATCCCTAAAGAAATTTATCTTACAATTAACATTAGTATTTATTATTTAAAATTCTATGAGGAGATTCAAAAGAAGTCCTTTCAATTAGGAACATTAAGTTCATATCCTCTTAAAAAGAGTGGAGGAAAGAAAGCTCCCCACACCCCCTCGCAACACCCACTTACTTTCTACTATGTGCATTTTAAATTGAAGATCAATCCAGTTCTCACTGGCATTTAAACACTTGAGCAACTGAAGCAAGTGGGCTCCTATTGATACCATCTGTCCAGTTCTTTCTCCAAGAAATTCTAGGATGTTTTTGCTTGAATGGGCTACATAGTCCTGAAGTCAAAGAGAGCAAACTGGTCTCATTTCCATAGTCAGCATTCCTAAACCACACAACACATTCATGGCAGGAAACCAGTTCTGGAAACAGCTACCTATTACTTGTTAAAGTGAAAGTACCTTTCTGAGGTTGGGAAACTAGTCAAAGTTCTCAATGGCTTTCCAGGACCTCAAAGATTTGCATAATGAGTGTGAACCCACAATTACTAGGGAAACTGAGAAAGGCTGGAGGAAAGTATTGAGTGAGGCAGGATTACTTCTGGTTAATAGCAATTCCCAGGAAAGCATGTCTGTGTTCAAAAAGAAAGAAACAAGAATTCTCAGAACTACCTGTGTAGAGCAAGAAGCTCTTGACAACTGCTTTGAACTGATTCTGTAGAAGCCATTGATCTGTCCCCGCCCTTCAACAGTACCACAAGCCCTAGTACATGGGGAACACATTATTCCCCTGCAAACTGGACAATTCATCCATGTACATCTTCAGAGGCATAATTCTTATCTATTCCTTGAGCCAAGCTGTCATATTTTTTTCCACCAGGCCCCTATTCTAGTGAAATGTGTAATATTTTATATGCTCTGTATATACCATATGCTAGGTCATTGCTGTCCTCCACAGATACTGATTTTAAATTGGCTAGGGAATAGAAGTACATTTCTGATAGTCATCCTAAGATGAAGAGGTTAGGTATAAAACGATAAGAACAAGTGCAGAGGAACATGTAGTTTTGGATTTAAAACAATACTGCCAACTCAGTTTAGGGAGGAAGGTAGAGGTTAAGGTTATTTCATTATATTGACCAAAGGGTGAACAGTGAAAGAAGAAACAAGATGCTAAGTAGGCAGGATTCAAAAATATGATTATAATAAACTCATCAATTACGTATCATTTTCTCTCTTTAGGAAAATCTATGGAAGAGTAAGAAAATTTTTTCCTTCCCAGAAATCCCTTTCTCCTCTTTAGTTTGCAGGGCTAATGGGGTATAAACTAGAAAAGGAAAAAAAAAAAAATTCAATTAAAACACCTATAGTGAGAGCCTCAAAAAAATGAGGAGTGAAAACAGCCTTCTCTACAGAGGTGTGCTTTGAAAGATGTTAAAAGGCTGGATAATTAATTATGAGCTATAATAGTCTCCACTTAAGTTCCTGTTTGAACTCCACTCAAATGAGAAAATAGAGGTTTAGAGAGTAAGTAAATTGCTCAAAGTCACAAAGATACATAAGCAGTAGACCTGAGTCCCATTCCAAAGCCCATCCCCCTTCTACTTCTATTTGATGCTACTGTGTACAGCATCAAGAGGCTGAGGAGCCAATTATCTTTTGGGCATGTCCAGGTGTGACCATTTCAGTCACACATCTTAGGTGAGATGTGGTTTCTAGATAGTCTTGCCTTCAAAGTGGTCACTAGACCCAGGAGTATAAAGTAAATAAAGTCAATAACCAAAAATTGATCTTAGAACTCACTCTCGTTCTTTTGCTGCCCACAAGATGACTTAAGTAGTTTCAGAGGAGATCCAAGATGGCGGAGTAGATAAACGCTGTGATTGCCTCATCCCATGAACACATCAAAATTACAACTAAATTATAGAACAATCAACCTGGAGAACCATCGGAAGTCTAGCTGAACAGGAATTTTACAACTAAGGATATAAAGAAAAAGCCAAGTCGAGACTGGTAGGAGGGGTGGAGATACAAAACGGGCTGGTCCCACACCAATGTGTGGCAGTTGAAAATTGGGAGGGATATCTCAACCACAGAGGTTCCCCACGAAGGAGTGAGGGACCCCAGCCCCCATATCAGGCTCCCCAGCCCAGAGTACTGGTGCTGAGAAGACGAGCCCACACAACTTCTGGCTGTGAAAAACAGTGGGGATTCTGACCATCCAGGTGGGATGGAAGGCTCCAAGAAACCCAGACATCCTCTTAAATGGTCGGCGCAGGCACTCACCTGGGCTCCGGTGGAGGGACGGTGACTCTGGGGGCATCGGAGACATACAGGGAGAGACTGAGTTGTGCAATTTCAGAGTGAGGACTGAAGGGATAGTCCCCATTTCCCCTGTGTGGGGCTCTCTTCCTGTGCAACTGGCTGGTGGACACCATCTTTCCTGTGTTGAGCTGGCACCCACAGGCCAAATCTGAATCTGATTGACCGGGTGAGCTCTGCCAGTCCACTCTGCTGACTCACTGAGACGCTGCCTCACCCAACTTGCCAACCACAGGCTTTATCAGCAGCTGAACCTTACAGAAGCCAGTAGGTGGCAGCAGGCCTCAGAATGTCCTAGCTTTTTGTGGAGCTACCCCAGAGTGGAGTATGTCAGACGCAAAAAGACAGATGCAATGTGATTTCGCTTATATGTAGAATCTAAAGAACAAAATAAACAAGCAAAACAGAAACAAACTCACAGATATAGAGAACATTTTGACGGTTGCCAGATGAGAGGAGGGTCGGGCGCGAGTGAAAAATGGGAAGGGATTAAGAAATACAAATTGGTTTTTACAAAGTAATCATGGGGATATAGGGTATAACATAAGGAACATAGTGAATAATACTGTAATAACTATGTATGGTGTCAGATGGGTACTAGATTTGTTGGAGTGATAGATGGGAAAGGGTTGGGGGTGCTGGGTGAAAAAGATGAAGGAATAAAGAAGTACAAATTGGTAGTTACAAAATAGTCATGGGGATGTAAAGTAAAGCATAGGAAATATAGTTAATGATATGGTCATAACTATGTATAGTGCCCGCTGAGTACTAGACTAGTCAGGAGGATCGCTTCTTAAATTATATGAATGCCTAACCACTATGCTGTACACCTGAAACTAGTATAAAATAATATTGAATGTCAAAATAAATAAGTGTAAAAAAAAACCCAATAAAATAAATACATACATACATAAAAGTTGTACCGTACATCCCTAGTCTTCCTACAATCCAGGATTCTGGTTATAGTCACATGCCTGTCTCTTTACCATGCCCCGGGCTCAGCCCATGCTTCTTCCTTCACCTGGATGTCCTTTATGTCAACATCTCCCTGTCAAAACCCTTTCTATCTTTCCACACATAAGCTCCATGTCTTCCATAAAGTTTTCTGAGATCCTCCTCCAGTCCACTTTCCTTTATACTCCCATAGCAATGTCATCTCTTTTATTGTGACATTTATCATGCCTGGCTTCTCATAAGTTATTAGATGAAGCCCACAGCTAACTGAGACTCTCTTTTCTTTACACACACACTTATATGCACTCATGCACACTCCACCTAGTAGGTGTGACAGGCAACCTGTAAGATGACCCCAGTGACCTGCCTCCTGGAATTCACACCCTTATGTAATTCCATCCCCCTTGAATCTAAGCCAGACCTAGCAGCTCACTTCTAACAAATATAGAATATAGCAGAAGTGAGATACCTCTTCCAGGCTTAGGTTACAAAAAGATTGATTTCCATCTTCGTTGCTCATTTGCTCTCGTGTTCTGAGGGAGCCAGCTGCCATGCTGTGAGCTGCCCTATGCAGAGGTCCACATGGCACAGAACCGAGGGAGGCCTCTTGCCCATACCAGCAATGAACTAAGGTGCTCAAGACCAACAGCCCACAATAAAGCTAGTCCTTCTAAAAACCATGTGTGTGAACTCGAAGTAAATCCTGCTGCTATCATGCCTTCAGATGAGACTGCACCCTTGCTGACACACTCACTGCAATCTCTTGAGAGGCCTTGAGCCGGGGCACTCAGCTAAGTTGTATACGTATTCCTGACCTACAGAAATTATGAGTTAACTGCTTTTTTTTTTTTTTAAGGTACTGCATTTTGGGTTAATTTGCTGCACAATAATAGATAACTAAAACAGTAAGTATGCAAAGTGTGAATTATATTTTAGGATACACAGAGGTAATAAAAGGGATAGCCATCCCCAAAGAAGTACAAAATCTTTACTCATGTCAAATGTAAAAGCCATATATATATATATATATATATATATAGCTATGAATACTTTGGTTTATAATTCAAAAGAATTAAACTGTCTTTTTGCCAGAAATTTATAACCAGAGCGAGTTCTAGAAAAGACACATTTCTGAATGTTCACTATTAAAAGGGAGCTATCCATTCCAGGTACCTAACACTATTCATGACAAATGGTGTAGAGAATATGGACACAAACAGTCAAAGCCCTACTCTACAGAAGGTCTGTAAGTTCAGATAGAAGTTAGAATCCTTGTTTGACAAGGTGTAAGACTAATGTTCAAATACTACTTCACATAGTACACATGCCACCTGTCTTTGAATTAAGCACAGTATAATACCATTCTGCTGCAAAGAGAAAGAACAAAACGGCCTGTTCACTGGAGAGACTTATAAAAAAGATAATCACATTGTTTGCAAGACATCCTATTGAACACAGATAGTCACTGTTGTAGACTTTAGAAAAAACTAACTTCTAAACATTTCCAAAGATTTATCTATGATTTCATGATGGAACTCCCTAAAGTGAAAAGTGACACAATGAATTAATTCACTCAAACTCAATACAAATAATAGTATCACGAATAATCCTCTGTCCCACAAACAAAGGATAGAAAAGCCAAGGAAACTTTGTGACTGAAAAAGTTTCCCTAAAGTCAGATTTTAAAAAGAGAATAGCCAAATTTAGAAAGGTATTATCAAGGATGAATCCAAAATTAGAATAGTCGCAGGCTTTAATTAAAATATCAGAAAAGACAAATTCCACTTTGAGGTAAGGCTAGTGAGAAGAGTTAAGAATGAGAGAGGACTCTGCAAAGCCACATTTGGAGCTTGTACTGGAGGAAGGATGGGCTCTACTGCTTAGTATCTGTTTAACAGTTAACAGACAGTAGAATTCTTATTTTGTTTGCATTTTCCTATTAAAAAAATGGTTCTTTAAGGTGAAAGTGATAGAACCAAAAATGTCTAAGTGTAAACTGATAGCCCAAGTTGAGTGAGAATCTTTAATTCCTGGGCCCAGATGAAATAATACAAGATGTAAAAAGAACTTGCTTTGTAATTGTGATTATGGCGATCTTGTCAAATACCTCAAGGTTACTCCCATAGTCAACCTTTATACATAATGTACCTTGCTAGCAATAAACTTAGCTGCTAATTTTCTCGACTCACACAGACATCCCTGGGCAAGTTAGTTATGGAGTGGATTGATACCCAGTCACTTTACATCCATGTGATCTTACTGGGTTTTTAATGCTGGGTGCATTCTGATTGAGTGGTGTCTCTAAAGGCTGGCTAGTGCCCCAGCCTTAAGAGTTGATAAGTATTTTGAAGATACTTTCACTCATGGACAAATATTAAATCCATGACTGTGTAGATGAAAGCTAATCCTAGCATTTAAATGAATAATTACAGCAACTAAGAGAGTATAGTATAGACCATAGCTATCTATATTTGACAACATCTGGGCAGAAAGGAATATCAGCATACCATAATTGATCTTGTTGAGAAAGACCGATAAAGAATGACTATTGGGATATAGATCCTGGCTCTTATGTCTGTGCACTGGAAAACAATGGGGATAAAACCCTTTGGGTGGTTTGGAGGATTAAACAAATTCACACGTATAAAAGTGCTTAGAACAATGTCTGGCATATAGTACATACACAATAAATTTTAATTATTATAAAAGCTTTGGAACCTCTTGCTAATAATGGAGGACCTCTTACCAATAATTACCAGAAGTTGCCAGAAGCTTTTTGCCTTGTAACCAAAAGGGGTAAAAGGCTTGGTAATAAAAAATGTTCATATTTTTATTGTCTACAGGTCCCACAGGCAAATAATGTGCCTCAGATGAAAAAACTTAACCTATAGCATCTTAGCCCTTAAGACTTTAATGCATTACACCCACCAGGTGATGGTCTTTCCAGTAACCTAGTAAGTCTAAAAATAGGGTACTTTCTATATTATGTCTCAGCGGTTTACAAATTTGAAATTGACTGTAGAATTACACATGTTCTATATTTACTGAGATTTTGCTTTTAAGAAAGGTTTTTAAATATACACTGCTACTAGCCATATTTGGAAGTCTTGCCATCCCTCAAGATCACCAGCATTATTTTACATATTTTGCTAATAAAAGGGGCATCTTTTTCTTGTATGAATTCGCCTTCATAATTTTTTAAACAAATGAGACAGCTTTACTAAATATTTTATCTTATTGCCTATGTTCCTTAGAAACAGCCTAAGGGAGTGGGGGTGGGGTTGCAATTATATTAAAGTTTAAATAAAAGTTGCTCACATAATTATAAGTAAATGATTGTTAAATGTTTTAGGTTTTTAAAAAATATAGCACAGCTATTAAAAGGTATAACCAATTCTTTAGAGAGTCAGATAATTAAATGAAGCGGTTCAAAGACTACATAAATGAAGGAAGTCTATTTAGCTATGGGGAAATTTTTATAAAAATACCTTAAATGCAGACTGAGGTGGGGATTGGGTGGACTGGAAGTGCATGGAAGGGAAGGCCCAGTTTAACCACAGTCAATTTAAAAGAAGAAATAATATGCCTAAGGTCGTCCCAAAACAATGAGTAAAATTTTAAATGTGTAACTGAGAACAGAATGTTCAATGAAGTACTGGATTTTGTATAAGACAGTGGTATTTTCCAAGAAAAGGAATACTTAGTTCTCTGATTTGAAATGATGTTATTCATAAATCTTACCATCCTATAGATAGAAACATTACCAAAGTCAGTCTTGGTAACATCGATGTTATATAGTTGACAGGACATTCTAGTGATTACAGCGAAGGGAGCTAGAGGACGGGACAGAAAGAAAAGACAAGAAGGTTTTTTCTCTTCAGAAGGCAGTCTGAATGCCTCTATCTAGATTAAATTAGATAAAAAGGACCCCATTTGTCAAAGATAGAGTGTAGGACAAAACGTGGGTGGCTGTGGAAAAGCTATCCCACATGAAGCAGAAAGTATTAAAGTAATAAAGCTGTAAGCATACATTTGCATATCTTCAGTTTGTATCTTAATATCTTATTGGTCGGGGATTAGCAGTTTAAATGACGGATAAGGAGTGATGTACAAGTAAATACTACTAGACTCTAAGATCAAGAGCAAAGGAGGACAACCCCCATTACTCAGAATTTAAAAGTAAGCCTCTGAAGAGATATTTAACAGTTTTTACAGAGAAAAATTCTGAAAGAGATGATAAGAAGCTACACCTGACAGACACGTCTTACTCTTCGACGGAGAGGGATGCAGTGGAGTGAGTCACCTCAGAGACCTGCGGCGAATGAACATCCAGAGTGAAGAAAGCCTTCAAGGGTAAGGTCTATCTCAAAAGAAAGACATACACGTATTGGCAAAGATCATGGAGTAAAAGAGGACCTACGACATGTATTGGGAACTTCAATTTGGGCTAAATCAGAGGGATTTTTAATACATAAATACCACAACCGAATACCAATGAAAGATATGCATAGGTCAGAAAGATAGTATTGTGTTGGAAAGGAGAACCCAAAGTTAAACAAAACCAGAATCGCATGATTTTTAGAATGACATATGTTTTTAGCTCCAATGAAGTGGAAATGAACTTGGACCTTAGTAATGTCTGGAAGACAGGTCAGAGTCCTGGAGAGTGTACCCAAGGGCAGGTTTCAGCTGGGAGAAGTTGAGAAAGACTGGGTTTTTGCTGAATAGGCAGTTTGATCTTCCCAGAGCTTAAAATAAATCAGGAAGTAACTGGGCTCTTTGGTAGCCCCTGGACAGCTGCTGGGGAGCCTTTGAGAGAAGAGATATTCATTCCCACTAGGTGGGGGGGAATGTTTACATGTCTAAGGTTAGCAGTCATTTACAGATAATTCATGCAAAGTCTTAAAGAGGAAGGTGCTGTTCTAACAGTTTCCACTCCTTGGTAGGTTTTGGGAATTTAGAGTTGATTGACAGCCACCAGAGAGAAAACACCTGTGATGCCTTACTGTACAATGTATACCTGGTCACTGACCACAGCAAGGAGGAGCCGCCCAGGACCCCCAGTTATTGATAAAAATATTCCTACAGCTGTGATCTTCTCTAAGTGTCTGGAGGAAAGATAAATCCAGGATCAGTCCCTTCCCCTGCACAGGCTGACTGACAGCACGTTGTTAGGCCACACGCTGAAACTGGGCACATCCTTCATCCACGAACTTTTGTTTCCTTTGAGAACCACCAACTTTCAGGACAGTCATTATTATTATTATAGGTAGCATAATATAATGTGAGTAGGAAATTATTTGACTTTTACATCTGTATTCTGAAATAATAATAATCAATATTTATTAAACACTTTCTACACACCAGGCATGTTGCTAAGCACTTTAATACATTTATTTAATCTTCGCAACAAACCTATTTAACCTTCACAACAAACCTACTCCATTTTACAGATTAGGAAACTAGGCTCAGGGGAAAAGATACAAGTTCCTGGCGTAGAACTGCTCAATGACTTTTATGTCCAGAGCAAACCTCTCTAGTTTGCTGCAGAGTAGTAAAAAAAAAAAAAAAAAAAAGTGTGCTCCTAGATGCTGTGGGAGCTGAGACAGCTATGAACAAGGACCACAACCTTTTACAAAGTCAGAGTTTATCCACACCTACAATTCCCATCACAATTCTGCTTGCTAGAATACTCAAGCTTAACAAACTCAGCCTCAGAGAAAAGCCTTCTTTGTAAACACTTCCCTGAACTCCGTGGGGGAGAGCGTAGCAATACCTCTCTTTTATGTTATCATATCACACACTGTTATTATAATTATTAGGTGTTTCCTCTCTCTTTCTCTCTCTCTCTCTCTGTCACACATGTACATATGTAAGGTAGGTATTAGGAACCATGCTGTACTCACTCTGTATCCCCAACAACTAGCATTGTACCTACTACATATTAGCACATAGTAGGTGGTCAATACTACAATACTATGTGCTAATACTACATATTAGCGGTGGTCAATATTTGCTTGTTGAACGCACAGAAACAAAATTTAAACAAAAAGATATTTCATGAGGATAATGGACTCTTCAACAGGACTCCTACTGGACCCTTCATTCTGGATCAAAGGATATCCCCAACTCCTTAACAGGGCTCACAAAGCCCCTGATTATCCGGCTCTGCCTAGCTTTCTAGCCTTCCTGCATTACTCTCTCCTCCTGCCACGTGCGGACACTTGGAAGAGGAGGCACGGTCCCTTTGGGGGACTCCTCCCTCTTCTTTCCCCTCTCTTTCTTACCCTCCTTCTCCTACTCAGGAGTAATCTTTGGTGAGCCTTTTACACCCACTGGAAGCTGAGGTTCCTGCCCTCCTCCCAGCATCCCCAAACTCACCCATGCCAATTTTTATTATTATTTAATAAGATCCATTAGGAAATAAGATAAAACTGGGGCTTCCTTTAAAGATGCAGGCAGTCCCAGCTTTTAACTCTGAATCCCTAGGGCCATGTAGTTCCTCGTACATCACAGCCACTCTAATGTTAGTTTAAGGAAATAGCTAAGGTCTTAACGCATGTTCTCCACGGGGAGAACAAACTTTCACGGAATCTCAAAATAGAAGACCTAGATTTTCTTTGAATATTTTTTGATGTTGTAGGATGAAATGCCATATATACACAAAAAGATTGCTCAAGCTGAAGTAAAAATAGAATTGAGCTTTTCAAAAATATCAATGGCTGAGAGATAAGGGATGCTCTGAAGTTTATGTCACAGAGAAAGTTACTACAACATTCATACCCCTATTGAAGGCTAGAGCAACAGTTTTAGGTTATGGACATTTTCCTTGCAATGTTGTCATGACCTCTCCCAGAAGGGGTACCTGAAAGGAAGTAGGATGAGCCATTAGGACCCTAGGTTAGGGAAGCCCGTAGGGTGTTTCCTTCACTGCTTCCAGAGGTTCAACTGTTGGGCTTTGAGATCTGATACCACTTCAAAGACCCGTTTGGGCTCTCCTCCACAAAGCTCCCTCACAGGGTCTTCAAGCTGCTGGGAGGAGAGACGGCATAGAGGACAGACCTTGGTTATATGTATAATGCATAAGCACCTATACTAAGGCTCAGAGGAGAATCTAGAGTAATGTTGGCATTTAACACTTACTAACTTTGCAAAAGTTCTCAAGAAATAAAAGTATCTGTCATGTACTTGAGGATGAGGGAGTGAGTAGCTAGCTACTGGCTGAATCCTCAGAGATCAAATAGGGCCGAAATTAATAATCCAATTGAAATCTTTCAAGTGTCAAAACACTGCTAAAGAAAGTGACTTTGAGCTCTAAAACTGAGGGGTAGACAGGACTAACGTGGAGATTAAATGGGTCTGAGAGGCAGAGCAGGCATGATAGTCTTCATATAACAGGCATTTGCTAAATCAATTCAATGTTTATTTCTAACAAGAAACAATCTCCTAAATTCCAAGCTAGTAGATATTTTGATCTGTTAAATTCACACATTTATTTTCGAAGATGCTAAATATATTTGTCTTCATTTGTGCGTGTCTGCCTTTCCTGGTCCATCGTCGCTACAAAGCTGTCACATAATATGCAAGGGCTTATCATGGCCTTCTAGATTCTTTCTGTGACCTCCTCTTGGCTCTCTATTTTCTCTGTATTTCTATATGTCTCAGGTCTAGAATATTCCCAACGACTTTCAGTTTTGTAGTGAGTTATCCTTTAAATTGCTTCCAAGTGCTTTTACACATCTGTAACAATCACTCTGGGGAACAGGCAGGGTAGGTTACCCCCTGCCTCTTTTGAGATATGGAAACAGGTGCTAAGAGTCAACAGTGATGCAACTAATGAGTAAGTGTCAAAGGTAGGCATCACATGAGCCATTCGCCATTCCCCTCGCATATCCATTAGCCCACATTTTGTCTCTGGCCATTGCTGAGTCAACCATAAGCTGTGCACGGGTGTTCTTGATGATACCTCATCTCAGCTATATTGTATGTCTGTCTTCCTGGGATTCTCTTCTTTCTAGTGAGAATCCGGAAGGAGAGAAAATTAATGCCCTCCAGTGTTAATTTTCGTCTGTGGCATACAGGTTGCTCCTCTCTTTTGAGTCTCTGTTTGACAGTTCTGAAGTATCTTCTACCTGGTTCCTTAAAGCATCCCCACCAAGACTAAGCCCCAATTACCCAGAGGGATGGACGACTCAACAACACACCCTTGTGTTAGTTCTCCCTCCTTCCCCATTTCACTCTCCTCAGGGTCTCCTCCTTATTCCCTGAGTTTACTTCCCCAAATCAACTACTTGCAAAAAAGACTTACTTGAGGCTCTGCTTCTTGGAGGAACCTAAGTTACACACATTCTTTTGATTTTCTGGTTTATTCTTCTTACCCTATATGTCACCAGGCCTAGAATTCAATACTCATCTTCCTACCCCACCCCCACCCCCATTTATAATCACCTCTTTAAGCTCTGTGGAGCTTTGCACACATTCGGAGCTTAATGTGGAAAATTTTGGTTACCTTTAAGGTTGAGATTGCTTAAGAAGAATGATGCCTATGTAAACATGAAGAAAAATACGTAAGTTGCCCGTCTACAGATAACTTCAGAGAGCTGGAAGTAGCTCTCTTTACTCTATAGCACTTCTAGAATCAGTCTATAAAGGCTCCACATCTGTAAAGCTTCCTGGCTGGCTCCTTTTCATCCTATGTTGTCTAATAAAAAGTAAAATTTTTATTTTTATGGCTTTTTATTTTAGGCTTACTGTATTGATGGCTTACTTTAAACAGTCTCACTGAATGAAGAAAACAGGATGATACCTTTATAGCTTTGAGGTTTATAATAGCAACAATATCAATACTCACCCATTGTAATGATACAAACATATATGTATTAATGGAGGTTTGCCTTTCATGAATTTCATAAAGGTGGAATATGGTCATTCGTATTTGTTTGTTTCTGGTACAAAAAATAAATGAAATCTCTTGAATGAAGTACCATACTCCTGTCATCATCACATAGCAGCACAAGATTAAGAAAACAACTGCTAATGTCAGACTATTCTTGATTTAGAAAGAACAAATCCAAGTACAAAAAATAACAGTACAAAAAAAACAATTCTACTCAGCTTGTGCAGACTGTCAGATCACTTGGCCACACTGCTTCTGATTTAAGAGCCAACAAAGATCGTTTTATAATATTTGACAGATATCAGAAATCAAGCAGTCTGAATATAAACATTGCTGTGATTTCTTGTCACTAAAGATTGAGATGCAGTGCGTTAAGTTATAAATATGAAGAAAAGAAACTAAGACCCACCTTCTGGATCTCCTATTGGTTGAAACATCCATCACTGTGGAACAATTGAGTTTTTTCCATGTCTCTCCTAAGAAACATATATAGATTGGCCAAGGAATCCACTTCTCTGAAAGCATAAAGTAGAGACAGCTATAAAAATTTGATCAGTTATTATTTTAAGGTCCGAACACCAGAATTATCCACATGATTAATAACTTAATAAAATTATCAAAGAAAATTTAAATTGTAGTTTGTTTGAAGATAAACAATAATAATAGGTCATTTCAGTTGAAAAAATAAAGAAGTGATATCTGTTTCCATAATTGCTCTTAATTCCTCAAGGAAAAAAAATGCATACCCTTGATTTAAAAAAATTCTTAAAGCTCTGTGAGATTTACTCTTTAGTCAGGAAGTGAAACACTTTTGTTTCAATAAGCCTATTCTTTGACTTCATATTTCACTAGAATATAAGTTCTTGTGGGTACATTACTATAGGTTTCCCTATTCCCCAATATTATTGTCAAAATTAGATTCATATTTACATGACTACCGGTAAAAACAAAGTTATGAAAGTATTCTAATTAATTCTGCTTAAAATCTTATATGTTGACATGGCAATAAATATTAGCAGGATATATTCAGAAAAGAGCCAGGAATTCATAAAAAATAACAATGATTGCAAAATAGTAGACATCAGATATGGCCACAATGGGTGGTCACCTTTTAATGGTGCAGACGGGCAATAAGATTGAATAATATCCAACGGGACCAACAGCAGAAAAATCTTTTTTAAGCCCTTGGGAACACTAAGGCATCAACTAGTAGCAGACAGGATGGACTTTATTGGGTATGCATTATGAAGTCTTCACTCTGTAGGAAATTACATACTTGCTCTGGAAATGGGGCAATTATGTGAAATGTTAATGAATACTTTCAGACAAAAGAAGTGTCAAAATAGCAAAGTGGGATTGGATTTTATGAGGAGGTTAATTTCGAAAGTCAGCATATAAAGCAAAACACTCACAAAGTCAAAATTACCTCTGAAAATTCCTTATGAAAATCTCTTACCACATAAGAAACAGACAGAAGCATCCCAAGTTCATCAGTTTGTGTCTTTTGCATTTTTGTTTTTTAAGCATGGAAACAGACGACTGTTTCTTTAGTTCAGATCACTGCTTTTCATTTGAGAGCCCAACATAGCTGGCTTGCATGGGGGCTATGTGGTACCAAAAATATCTATTTAAAAGCAGTATGTTCTTAATCACTATGAAATAATAGCTGTCTATGATTTCACTGATATGTAGGATATAAAACTGAAAGCAACAAAGGAACAAGACAAACAAACAAAGATACAAAAACTGATAGACATAGACAATAGTGTAGTGGTTACCAGAGGGTAAGCGGGGAGTGGGGTGGTAGATGAGGGTAAACGGGATCAAATATATGGTGATGGAAGGAGAACTGACTCTGGGTGGTGCACACATAATGTGATATATAGATGATGTATTACAGAATGGTACACTTGAAACCTATGTAATGTTGCTAACCGTTGTCAGCCCAATAAACTTTAATTTAAAAAAAAGAGAGAGAGTTGTGAAATTACACAGTATGACTTTTGGAAAGTCACAGAACACTGTGTGGTGTCAATTACCCATAAGACTGCAACCGCGTTTGAGGTGATTCCTTATTTAGGCTCTGAGTCTGAGAGATAGGGTCATTTCTATGTGGAAAAAAGTACTGATCCACAAGAAAGAACATCAGAAAACCCCATAATAAAATGCTATGTTTTTGAGCTGTGACCACTAAGGCACTACATCAGCAACCATGCCAATCACATAAACCTGAATTTTGACTCAACCTCAGAATTGAAGGTCCTCTGACATGGGACTGATTCAAAAGTTTGGGTCAATTTTCACCATTAGCACCAGAGAGACCTTCATTTGAACCTCAGAACCACTTTTTTTTCAAACTTTTAATTTTGAGACAATTGTGGATTCACATGAAGTTGTAAGAAATAATACAAGGAGATTTCATGTACCCTTCACCCTTGGGTGTCCTTGAAAGGTGACATCCTTGAAAGTGTCCTTGAAAGGTAACATCTCGTAAAACTGTGGTACAATGTTATAACCAGTGTATCGCCATAACCAAGGGCAGCCATGGCTATCACAAGCTAGGTGACTTGAAGAACAGAAATGTATTTCCTCATAATTCTGGAGGCTGGAATTCTAATATCGAGGTGTTGTTAGGGTCGGTTTTTTTCGAGGCCTCTTGGCCTCCGAAGCTGAAGTTCAGGGGAGATGAACGCGTCAAGGGGTTGGCAGGGTGGGTTCCGGTTGGTTAGTAGATGGCGGTCTTCTTTCTGTGTCTTCACAGCATCTTCCCTCTGTATGTGTCTGCGTCCAAATTTTCTCTTATAAGGAAACCAGTCATGCTGGATTACGGCCCACCCTAATGTCCTATTTTCACTTACTTACCACTTTAAAGACCCTATCTCCAAATATAGTCACATTCTGAGGTCCTGGAAGTTAAGACATAGATATATGAATTGGTGTATGTGGGGGGCACAATTCAGTCCGTAACAACTAGAATATTAATATTGAGACAGTCAAGATATAGAACATTTCCATCACCATCAGGATCCCTGATATTGACCTCTTATAGCCACGTTCACCTTCCTCCTCTCACCCCAATTAACCCCTGCCTTCACCAACCTTTATTCCATCTCTAATTTTGTCATTTTAACAGTGCCTTATAAATGGTGTCAGACAGTATATAACCTACTGGGGTTAGCGTTTTTAACTCAGCATAATGCTCTTGAGAGTCATCCAGATTGTTGCATGTATCAGTAATTCATTCCTTCTTGTTGCTGAGCACTATGCCATGGTATGGGTATATTACAATTTGTTTTAGCGTCTAGTGGTTGGAGGACATCAGGGCTAGCTTCAGTTTTTGGCTGTTATGAATAAAGCCTCCATAAATATCTATGTGCAGGTTTCTGAGTGAGCATAGGTGTTCATTGCTCTGAGATAAATGCCCAGGAGTGCAATTGCTAGATGTTTCGGTTTTTTTTAAGAAATTGCCTAACTGCGCCATTTATATTCCCTCCAGCAATATGAGTCATTCACTATATGACAGCTATATGACTGATTCAGTTTTTCTAAATCCTCACCAGTATTTGGTCTTATAACTATTATTTTACCAGCATTTTGGTGCTGTCACTATTTTGCCATTCTGATACATGTATAGTAATATCTTGTGATTTAATTTTATTTTATTTTATTACATTTGTTGGGGTGACATTGGTTAGTAAAATTACATAGGTTTCAAGGATACAATTCTATAATACATCATCTATATATTGCAGTGTGTTCACCACCCAGAATCAGTTCTTCTTCCATCAATATATATTTGACCCTTGACCCTCTTCTACCCCTCTCCCCCTTACCCTCTGGTAACCACTAAACTGTTGTCTGTGTCTATGAGTTTTTGTTTCTTTGTCTTATTTTTTTGTTGCCTTCAGTTTTGTATCTCACATATGACAGAAGTCATATGGTTCTCGACTTTGCATTTCCCTAATGTCTAATAACATTGCATATCTTTTTCTTGTTCTTATTTACCAAATACACACACACACACACACACACACACACACACTCACACTCACAGTACCAAAAAAATATATACACATTTTAAAAAAGGAAAAAACTGTATTAAAATTGTAATACTCAGCATGTACCGATAACAAAAGATAAATACAAGCCATATTTGACTTCTGCAATTACAAGAGATGCTCAACGTGGTGATTTTAATACAGTTTTCTTAAAATGTGTATACATTTTTTTTGGAGGTATGTCATTTTGGGAGAAATGTCTATTCATGTTTTCGTTTATTTTCTAATTGGATTTTTGAGTTTTGAGAGTACTTTATACATTCTAGATACCAGTCCTTTGTCAGATCTGAGGTTTGCAATGCTTTCTCTCAGTCCATGGCTTGTCTTTTCATCCTCTTAACAGAGACTTTTACAGAACAAAAATTTTGAATTGATGACATTGTGGATTATATTTCTATATTGTATTTTAGTTGGCTTTTTCTGACTCAGCTCCAGCAGGGAACACAGAGGTGTCACTCCAGTACTACAGACTGGGGGTTGCTAGTCCAGGCTCCCCACGTAGTCTTCACCATCACCCTGAGAGTCAAGTTTCTCCTCACGGCCTAGGACAAATGAAAGTCCCAGTTTCCTACGTAGCCTGTGTGACACCATCCCAGTGGGAGGGTGTGGCCCTTCCTTACCATCTCCAGAAGATGGAAGTCTAACCTCGCCACCATAGTTTTTCTGTGATGTTGGCATGAGTAGAGAGGTTACTGTCTTGCTAGGTTCCCCCTTCCTGGTCTCTCTAGTAGGGAGGGAAAACTTTTTGGTGGGGCCTTTTTGGTCTATGCCTGTTGGCATTTTCGGGTTGCCAGGCTCTTTATCTCCAAGTCTGGGATATATGAAGCTAAAAGAAAACACGGGGAACTTTCCACAGTATCACTCCTTGCGTCCTGGGGTTCCGAGTCTGTTGGCTTTCTTCTCTCTACCTTTCAGAGGATTACATTTATTTAATATGTTATGTCTAAAGTTTTCACTGTATAGTCGGAAGAAAAGAGGTAAGTACTTTTACTTGGTATTCCTGGAAGAAGTCCTTCATTATCACTTTAGCTATTTGATCTTTATACAGCAGATTTTATCTGTGAAATATGGAAAACATCTACCTCATAGGGTGGTATAGAAGATTAAACAAGTACATATGTAAGGTGCTTGACTCATTGGAGATAAGGAAACATTAGATGGCTTCTGTTTGAAATGAAACTATGTAACCAATCAACTGATCTTTCAACTGCATATTACAAGACTTCCTCTGACTCCTCTAGGTCCAGGGAGGCTCAACCTCTGCCGGACTCTCATATCCTCTCAATACCATTAGAACTATTCTTGACTTGACTGGTGATTTAGGAATGTTATTTCTTTAACAAGCCCCTAGCATATAGTAGACACTTAAATGTCTACTCAAATGCAAGTTCTTCCTAAGCTATTGTGGTTTTACAATGTGTCTCAGCAACATGGCCATTTTCTCAGTAACAAATGGGGATGAAACCTGACATCTATCTCATAGGAACAAAGTTGTTACATATGTAAATGGTATCTTTTGAATGATACCTTCACCTTTAACAACAACAAAAAGGGGACATACTACTGCAATAACGTAATACCATTCCACCATTATCACCACCAGTCTTGTCCCTCTTTAGTCCCAGTTTCCCATTGTTTTATAGCAGAATGAAGGAGAATTATAGTGAGGACAGCGGAACAGAGGTGGAGACAGTTGTCAACAGAGAGAAAAACTCAGGACTCCATTTTAGTAGTCACAGATCTGGCTTTACTTTACTATAAAACAGCAATATAGGTACATAATTAGTATAATGTACAGATATAGAGTCTTATTTCTCCTGTGTTAAATTTTTGGGTGAGAGCTATGCATGAGCAACTCTAAACACTAAAATTCCAAAAGCATGTAACTTATTGGGTGAAGAACACTAACTTTTCATTAATTTTAGACCTTTATAACAACAGAGTACATAACGATAGATTCTTTTTTTTTTTTTTTCCATTGGGGAATATTGGAGGACAGTGTGTTTCTCCAGGGCCCATCAGCTCCAAGTCGTTGTCCTTCAATCTAGTTGTGGAGGGCGCAGCTCAACTCCAAGTCCAGTCACCGTTTTCAATCTTTAGTTGCAGGGGGCACAGCCCACCATCCCACACGGGAATTGAACCAGCAACCTTGTTGTTGAGCGCTCGTGCTATAACCAACTGAGCCATCTGGCCGCCCCTCCTGAAGCTCAGTGGCAGCTCATTGTCTTCAATCTAGTTGTGGAGGGCCCAGCTCACTGGCCCATGTGGGAATCAAACTGGCAACCCTGTTGCTCAGAGCTTGTGCTTTAACTAACTGAGCCATGCGGCCACCCCAGTGATAGATTCTGTAAGTTATTAAATAGTTCAAAGTTTTAGAGCTGGAGATAATTATAAGGTATACAGTAACAACTCTGAGGTTAATTGGTTCAGCTTCTACAGAGGATGCCAAAAAAAATGTATACACATTTTAAGAAAGGAAAAAACCGTATTAGCATTGTAATACTGAATATATACCGATAACAAAAGATGAATACAAGCCATGTGTATACATTTTTTTGGCACCCCTGGTATATTCTAACAAGTCAAGTAAACTGAAGGTGAAGATTCTTTCATGCGTTTTGAGAAACCTCCAATATGGTGATTTGATTGCCATGTCAGTAGTCTGTTTCAAATATTTAAATTTCCTGAAACACAATAAATGATTCCATCTAACTTCCACATACACATTTTTCTTTATCTTTCCGTAAATATAAATTTGCCAGAATCTCCTTTCCTATTTTGGAAGGGAGTCAAAGAATAAGATTCCTTAAGAGCAGCCTATTTTATGTGAAGACCAGATGTTTTCCTCTGTGGAAATGTATTTTGTCTCTACCTGTTATAAAAGGAACGCTCATTCCTCAAAACATAGGATTGCCATCTCCACATGAATCAAATGCATCTTTGTATTCTTTTCTCCTATTCATCTGTAGAGGCCAAGTTTACCCAAACTTAAATTCTATTTTTTCAGTTACCAGGGAATCTGAAGAATGTCTCAAATCATAGGAGAACCATTTACTTCTCTAACGGCCTCCTTGAAGACAGGGTTTATATTTATTCACCTTTGTCACCCTAACACCCAGGCTACTCATTTCCTGGTAACTAATAAGCAGTTATTGAATGAAAAGGATGTGAAAAGAGAAAAACAAACAAACAAAAGGAGTCAGCTCAAGCATTGGCTCAAGGTTGCAACATGATGAGTGGTCAAGTTGAATGTTCTAGGGGGAGTAAGACACTTAAAGATTTTATAGGCTATATTAAGGAAGATCAAATTTTACTGTTCAAATTCTTGAAAAGTATGGGGAAATTGTGGTTGTGTTCATCACAGGACAAGACGCAGGGACAACAAGATTGGGGTCATGATTGAGCAGCGATTGGTGGACCACTGGGTTTAGTGATAGAGGTGAACATTTGGGACTAAGGTCTTGCAGGGATCAGTGGAAAATTTGTAGTCGTTCAGCATCTTTCACAGGAATATAAATATAGAAATGCATGTTCTACTATCTAATGGATTGAAAGCTGCCCATACAAAAGAGCATTAAAAACAGAACCTGGAATTTTGACTCTAGGTGGAGTGGAAAGGAGCAGAGGAGAGAAGATGGAGGCTCTGCAAGTAGAATAGAGTATCAGTAAATCAGAAGGGGATAAACATTTTGTTACCATCAAGATTGTATTAGGTAACAAAGGTAAGCCAGTTGTCTTTAAAAAGTACCTTTTGGTGACAAAACAGGTTCTTCTTCCTGGACTATGTTAACTTTTTTCCTTCTCCTCAGCAAGGAGTATCTTTGGGGAAGTTAGATTTTTATTGAAAATTGGTTTTATTTAAAATATGCAATTACCAAAATATGCAATTTTACTTTCCACTAAGAAACTGTCATAGGGGGAAAATTATGTTTTTCCATGAAAAACATAACACATAAAGAGCTATGAGTATTTATCTTTTCAGAAGTATGGTGGATTACATATCCTCACCAACACTTCCCAACTGAATTTTAGAGAATGAATAGAAATATAAAGTATCTTTTATAAAGAGTCAATAGGCTGGTACAAACTTAAAGAATATGAAAAATTCCCCAAATTATTTAAAGCCAGGAATTCTGGATGATAAGGCAGGCACCAAATCAGTCTCTTAAACTGTCAGTGTCTGCTAAACCCTGGAGATTCCTGAGCGGCTTCTTTGTGAGCTAATATGAAGAAGGAAAACTAAATCCTTTGGCTTATCAGTTAGGGAATCTAATAAGATATTGCTATATAAAATTCTGACTCCTTTCGAATAAAAGCAGAAGCAAAGGAAGAAGGTGAAGGAGAAGAGTGAGGAGGAAAAGGAAGGGGCTCCGAGGGGGAGGGAGAGGAAAAGAAGACGGAGGAGGAGGAGAAGAAGAAGCAGAAGGAGAGTGCCAAAAAATACGACAAGGAAACATGCCTTCTCAAACTTGGTGCTAAATGAAGAGAAAAGAAAATAAATTCTTCCCCGAAAACACACAAACATAAACTAGTCCTAAAGTTTACTGTCTACATTCAATTACCCGTGAGGTCCACAGAAACCCCAAGTACAGAATTTAATTTACAAGTTGTCCTGGATTAATCATACCTCCAGGATACGGAGAAAACAAACATCAATCCTCTCTGAGAAACAAAACAACAACCCAGCACTCTAAGAATTCCCACAGATAAAACTCCTAGGAAATTGAGCATCTCCATACATATAACAAAATACAAATCACAAAATAGTAATGAAAACAGATGAGAAAGAACTGGTAGGAGTAGATCCACAAGCATTTCAAATATTAGAATTATCAATCAGAAGAAAAAAAACAAGTATTTTTAAAGAAATGAGATCCTTGAGAATGAGCTGGGAACAAGATATTTTTAAAAAGAAGAACCAAAAGATTTAAAATATAACCAAATAGAATATGTAGAAAAAAAAATACAGTGCATAAAATGTAAACTTCAGAGTATGAATTTAAAAACTGATTAATTTTATTTTGCTCTGTCTACACTGAAAGTATAATTTGAAGAAAATTTCCAAAATGCATCCCAGAAGGATTGCTATATAAATAAAGAAGCAGTCAAGAGACATGGAGAGTAGAATGAAAAGCCTAAACATGCCTAACTGGAGTTCCAGGAGGATTTGAGAGCCTAAGGAAGAGACAGATAGTGGCTGATATTATTTTTGTATAATTATTAAAAAGCCAAGACTCCCAAGAAATCCAAAGCAATAAAAGTAAAAATAAAACCACACATTGACACATTATAAATATTGAAGAAAGACAGCAATTAGAATGAGGGTTGAACTCTTAAGGGTATCATGGAAGGTAGAAGACAGTGAAATGATAAGATGGAGAAAAAGATAACATTCTAGACCTAGAGGCATTCTTAAAAGAAGGGGCATTAACTTTATTTATTATTATTATTTTTTACAACAGGAATAACTTCACTAAGTAAATTCTAATGAATGTTATTGAAACAGAAAGTAAATGATCCCAGATAAAGGGCTGAAATGAAAACGTAATGCCAGCCTCTCGCCCATACCTAACTTGGCAGCATAAAAGCACAAAAGTTCGCCCCTTCAAGGGACAACCTGTAATGAGGAGTACAGTCTACTGACAGCCTCTAGCTATATCATCTTCAGGATCTGTTGCTGTGTTTGAACTAAGCACAACTCTCCCCAGACTGCTCCTAGCCAATGACTTAGGAAAACAGCGATACTATGGTGGGGTTATTTCTGGCCAATGCAAGCCTCCTGTGATAGGCAATCTTTGCTCTGGAGCTCTCTGTCAGGCTCACCAAGACTCTCTAAGCTGCACGTCAGCCTCATGCTCTTTCCTACACAACCCCCCTTCCTTACCTGCCTTATTTCGTAAGTGTCAGACCTGCATCACAGCCTGAAAGGCTATCATTATTCCTGCTTACTTTCTCCTTTATGTTTCACAGCCATGACCAGCAATAAAACTTGTGTTTTTCTATCTCTGTCCTGCCGACTGTTTCCTGAAAGACACAACTGAACGCAATTGATACCTGGAGGGGTCCAAGAAAGCAGGTGGTAAGAAGGGTTTAGGGACTAGGTTGGTCACCGGATGGGTGGTAAGAAAGACTCCATCCTAAGTGGTAGGTGAGGCAAAGCTACTCCCTGGTACAAGGTGGCGGCCCAATTGCTAAAAATTTCACTTGTTAGGACAAGAAAAACATTTTCATGGGGGTATATTCTTGCCAGTGAAACAATTCAGGCATTTAAAAAATAATAAGGGAAATAATACATACAAGAAAGGTAGAATTAGCTGGTTATTGCTAACTCCTTAATGAACTGCAGAGGGGAAATGAGACACTGTAGGATAGTTAAAAGTTCAGAACAAAGTGTGAGAACCAGAGGGTCTGTTCGGTAGCTTATAAAGAGACCCTATATTCCGCGGAAGGAGGGGAGGTACAACTAAGGAACAAACTCCAATCTGATAGTTTCAGTTGGGAAGGTTCAAGACAGGGTCTGCTATGCTAAGGACAGGGTCTTGCTTGGAAAAACATGGCAGGAGGGTGTCTGCACTGGTGTCCGTGAAGACTGTGGCTCTGTGGACACCCTGAACCAGAGCCTTAAAAGGTGGCCAAACCCTCTTCATTAAAGGCTAACATTGACCTCATACAGGAGAACACTTCGAAGGGCTCTTCTTTACAAGGCATCAGATGCCCACATCAGGAAATGCTTCCATTTTGTCTCCTGGTTTTAAGGCTTATTTGACTAGAATTAGATCCCAGCATACGCCAGCTGGGGTTTTGCCAGGCTTGTTATGAGAGGATAGAGTTCAGATCCCCAAGGAACTGCAAGAATTAGCTAGCTCGTACTGGCAGGAACAAGGGGAGTACCCATCATAATAGATGATGAGAGTGTTTGAGCAAGTGTGCCAGGCTGGATAAATGAAGGTTATTGACTTCAGCGGGGGGCACTTAATGGGATATGGCAAGGATCCTACGGCTGAAGCGAATATGCTACTGGAATGTTTCTTAGAACCCTAGGGAAATGCTGGCTTACACTGTGCAAAGTAAAAATAAATGCCTGAGTTGCTGAGACAGACAGTGGTGAAAGGGATTAAAAGAGAAGTGGGCTTGCTGGAATGGATACATTATGTGAGGCTAGAATACCTGTAATAGGATCAGGATCTACTAGAGGGCCCAGAAAATGCACCATTCAACACAGCCGTTAGGAATGTGCTGGAGAGAAGGTTGTTCAGTATTTGTTCTCCTCTTCAGACCAGAGCTAAGAATAGACAAGGTGGTATCAGACTTTGGCCCATTAATAGTAATGAGATTAATGGGGAATAATAGGGACACGTGGTAATGCTAAAATGTAACAAACCAGAGAACGAAAACTACCTTCACAACCAGCGAGGTTGGAGGGGCAGCAAAGGGGGCTTAGCCTGCAGGGAGTTGCAGTGTACAAGGTTGGACAAGTAGGTGTGCAAACTCACCCTAGAAAAAGTGCTACACACCTCATTGCTGAATATCACTACAGTCACCTTCGAAGTACTCCCCTTGGGAAGCTATGCACTGATGCCAGCTCCTAGTCCACCTTTCAAAGCAATTTTGGAACTCTTTTCTGGAATGGCCATCAGAGCTGTCCTCATATTACCCTTGATGTCCTGAATGTCGTCAAAATGTCTTCCTTTCAATGTTTCCTTTATCTTTGAGTAAAGAAAGAAGTCATTGGGGGCCAGATCAGGTGAGTAGGGAGGGTGTTCCAATACAATTATTTGTTTACTGACTAAAAACTCCCTCACAGACAGTGCCGTGTGAGCTGGTGCATTGTCGTGATGCAAGAGCCATGAATTGTTGACAAAAAGTTCAGGTCGTCTAACGTTTTCACGCAGCGTTTTCAGCACTTCCAGATAGTAAACTTGGTTAACTGTTTGTCCAGTTGGTATGAATTCATAATGAATAATCTCTCTGATATCAAAAAAGGTGAGTAACATCGTTGCAACAAGTTTGCGAACTTAATTATCAGACCTCATGTCTGGAGACAAAACAGATTACCAGTTAATGAGGGTACTGCTCAATACATACAAAACAAGGCAAGAATGGAAGAGCAGGAGGTCAAAGGTGGTCATTTCATTTAAGAGTCACATATTTTGTTTAGTCCCTGGACTTGAGCAGTTTTAAGACCTGGAACTCAATGACCAAAGAGGTGGCTGGGTGCTCAGGAGGGAGTACTCTGCAAAAGCATGGGAAGTATCTACTGTAATGATTTCACTAGTCTTTTCCCGAAGAAATGGATGGCTATTTACTCAGACATAGTGGAAATGGGAATGCCCAGACAGTTCAAGGACTTTGGGATGTAAGTTCTTTATTGACATGGATACCCATGGAACAGAATAATCAGTGGAATCCATAAATCCGTGGAGTCCAGTTATTACCTTGTCTTTGCATGTCTCACGCTAACAAGGCGCCCCTGTTAGAGTGGGACATGCAAAGACCAGGTAATAACTGGATTCCACTGATTTACAGTACATCCACTTGGTCTGCAGAATTACTCAGTCATTATTTCCCTAGTCCTCAAATGTATAATTAGAATTGACATCCTTGTCAGCTGGCCTAACCCTCACATTGGGTCTTTCTCTTATCAGTGGGAGCTATCAGAGTGAGGAAGGCAAGTGGAAGTCTCTGAAATACCCCCACCCCAGATAAGATAGTGTATATAAAACAATATCGCATTCCAAATAGGATGCAAGGGTGGGGGTCCCTAGCATAACTCCATTTAATTTGCCACTCTGGCCCTAGAGAAACTGGGAGATTCCTGGAGAATGACTGTAGACCACTGCGACCTCAACCAACAAGCAGCCTCTGTCACAGCTGCGGTGCTGAAAGTAGTAGTATTGCCAGAGCCGATTAATAAGGCCTCAGGTCTATGGTAGGCAACCATGGATTTAACAAGTGTTTTGTTTTCTGTTCCCATCATGAATGAGAATCAGAACACTTGCATTCACATGGAACAGGCAAAAATCCTTTACAATTCTGCCTTGTGGACAGTTAATTCTCCGGTCCTCTGTCATAATATCGTCCAGAGAGATCTGGACTGTCAGCTTGTACTCATCATATCAGTTACCGCCCCAAGACCAATTACGATGGCAAAGCTGTGGTCATTCCTACCAACCTCCCACTCTAAGTCCCCACTCAAGAAGAGTGAAGCCATGGGAGTTGCTTCCTGAACTTGCGTGGGCACATGGATAGTGCAAGAGTGGACTGTGACGGCAATGTTATGTTCCATTAGGATCTCCTATGAAGAGAAAACCTGACATAAGGAGTGCAGTTAACTGACACCCTCCAAGGGCTGTGCTTTTGAGATGTGTAACAGTGTTCGAGCCAAGAGCACAATCTCCCCAGCAGATTGCGCTCAGTCACTCTGGTATAAAGTCTTGGCCATTTGTCCCAACATGGAACTTCTTTAAAAAACAATCTTTGCTCTGGAGCTCTCTAAGGAGTTGACCAAATGACTTTCTCTGACATTTACTTCAGTTTGAGGTGCTTCATTCTCAATTTTCCTTTCTTGTCTTCTTTCACAAATATCAGCCCTGCATCACAGTCCAAGGACTTTACCTGACCACTCCTCTTTCCCTCTCACAGTTGTATTTCACACATTGTTTCTTCCAATAAAACTCTTACAAGTCTAACTTGTTTTTGACATTTGTTTTTCCAGAGATCCTGAATTAACATGATCATCACATGTCGGATGGTCTCACATCTAGTACAGTTCCTATTACTAACTGAAAATATTTAGCATTTTTCTGTTGAGGCTGAAATATTTTGAGATACTGTTATTTTCTCCTCTTCATATTCCTTCCCTCTGATTTAATATTCTTAGCCCAGCAACATGATTACCCTTACCTATTGAAAGAGAATCTCATGGTTCTTTTTCTATACTTTGAGGAGTGTCCATTCTAGAACAGATAATTTGGACATATCCATACCAGATTCTGACTTGTTTCTTATTGATGGGTTTTATCTTAAAAGCAAAAAGTAATAATATCAGGAAGGACATACAATAACTACTCTAGACTCTCTTGTAGACCCCAATCCCTTACCAGAAGCCAAACCAGCTCAAGTGGTTGAACTTACAGTCTCGCAAAGGACATGATAAATTGCCAATAATGATACATACACACACACATATCACTGATATGTTTTCGGAGTAGTTCAATAGTTCATGACTTTGAAATGCTATAGAACACAAAGGTTTTTACCCAAAAACGTTTCTGTCATCAAGACAGAGGCCTACAGTAAAAGAGGTAGCAATAGTAGATCACGATGTTAAACGTATTGCTTTGACTAAATTTCTAATACAAATACGTTCTTCCATAACCGAAAGGAAAAATCCACAGAGAAGTTCAAGGAGTCCATAATAGAAGCATAAAAATATACCCTGAATACTGGGCAAAAATGAAAATCATGAAGTTTTAAAATTCATAAAGATAAGATATCTTGAATCCAGAAGTGTCATCAGATAATTTCAATGGACCTTGAAATCCACCAAGATACAATTCATTACAATTGGAACAAATTGCCTCTGATATTAAATATTAACGGGGCAACTTTTCAAGATTAAAAAAAGATATAAACAGTTCATGCCTCATCTGTAATTAAAATAATGCTGAAAAAATCGTAATGGAAATAACAGACTAAAACCACAAATGACAGGATTGGTTGAGCATTTCCAAATAAATTTTATAAAATTGTCTGCCTCCATCGGTGAATATGTAGTAGTAATAGAACATGTGTTTTCTGGATGGGTTGAAACCATAGCAATCGCAGTGGCATAATTTGGAAAAGAGGGACTCTAAGACGCCATGATTTCCACCCAGGCCACCCTAACATACCTACCCTATTCATTGATAGGGAAAGACATTTTACTGGCACGATCATTCATGTTTCATGAAAGGCTTTGTTCTTTACTCAGAAACTTCACTGTCCTTATTAATTCCCCATCCTCTGGAAAAGTGGAAAGATGCCTAACAGATTTTGAAAGTTACAGCCATTAAGAGACCTTAAAATGGCATTCAATTGTAAGTCAACTGCTGACTCAAGATCCCCAGAGGAAGCAGACAACTGAGTAGAGTAGACATTTCTGTCCTAAATCATCCAAACGAGATACTCAGAAGCATTAATTACCATATTCTCCATTGCCCAGGGATAGGGCAAGCAAAGGGTAACTGGATAGACTGGGGACCTACCAGGACCGAATCGTTTCCAGATGCACCTATGACAGACCCTTGACAGAGTTCTTGCCTATCCCATGGGGGGAAGATTGCTATGACAATAACTCATCTCTGAGAAATGGCTGGTTCAAGTCTTTCTGAAGACTCCCAGGTCACCCCAAAAGTATAGTATTGCTGGACACCGGGCCAAGAGATAAAATCCAAGTCCAATTTAAGTCTCCTTATGTCCAATTTTAAGGTACTCCAAAGGCAGGGGGCAAGAGGACCTGGGCTGCCTCAGAATGCATGACAGCAACAACCATCAGGAAGTTCATGTAAACACACTCTCTCAACAGCCATACACCAGCCCTGAGGTTCCTGTGTGTCTTAGCCCTGAAGAGTCCTGAGGGCCAACCAGGTTTATACCACCATGTACCAGACTCGCTCAAACCCTGTCCAATCCTGCTGACACATGCCTTCTAGTAGAATGAAAAGGTACCAGGCAAACCTTCAATAAGACCTTCAAAAGGAGAGATGTAAAGACCAAAGGCATATGGACTAGGACTTCTGAAAACCAAAGGAGAATTATTGTGCAAGAGCTGTGATTAAAAGTGTTTAACTGCCCCATAGGTGGGCATGATTAGTACTATTTCTTAGTCCAAAACATCCAACGCATTCAAAAAGCCCTTTCTAAATATCAGCTCCAGACTTGAGGACTTCTTTGTAGGATCTTCCCATCAGGAATCACAAAGAGCAAGCATGAGGGTCATTTTGAAATTGATTTTTATAATTGAACTTTTAACATATTTTAACACCTGAATGTTTCCCATAATCAGAACTAATTTTCCCATTTTTTTGGTAGCCTAGTGTTGATTTTTTTTTTCTAATCAAGTAAATTTTGATTGCATCTTTCAGTGAATTTGGTATTGTCAGAATTGGTTTGAAAAGTACCCAATTTTCAAAGTTTAGAAAATTTTTCTAAGAAATAAACTATTTAAAAATTATATCTTCCTCACACCCGTTAGAATGGCTATTATCAAAAAGACCAAAAAAAATAACAAGTATTGGTGAGGATGTAGAGAAAAGGGAACACTCATACACTGTTGGTGAGAATGTACATTGAAGCAGCCACTATGGAAAACAGTATGGAGGTTCCTCAAAAACTTAAAAATAGAACTACCATATACTCCAGCTATTCTACTTCTGGGTATGCATTCAAGAAGGATATAAACACTAATTTAAAAATATATGTGCTCCTTTATGTTCATTGCAGCATTATTTATAATAGGCAAGAGATGGAAACAATGTAAGTATTCATCAATGGGTGAATGAATAAAGAAGATGTCACACACACACACACACACACACACACACACACACACAATGGAAGACTACTCAGCCATAAAAAATAAAGAAATCTTGGCATTTGTGACAACATGATGGACCTTGAGGGCATTATGCTAAGTGAAATAAGACAGAGAAAGACAAATACTGCAAGATTTCACTTACATGTGGAATCTAAAAAACAAAACACAACTTACTGGTACAGAACAAAGATTGGTGGTTATCACAGGAGAAGGGTTTGGGGGCGTGAAACTGGTGAAGGGAGTCAATTGTATGGTGACAGATAGCAACTAGACTTATTATGGTGATCACTTTTACTATATACAAATATCAAATTATTATGTTGTACACTTGAAACTAATAAAATGTTTTATACCAATTTTACCACAAAAATAACAAATATTGCATCTTATTACCTTTGTATAAAATGGTTAAAAATAATTGAGGATTCCAAGATAAATAATTATATCTGTTATCAGAGGTTTGGATATACATAAAGAGGAGCATAAATGCTGTGTTCACAGACTAAAAGAGGTGTAGAATGTGCAGTGTGCAAACCTGACAGCTCAAAGTGACAATGGCAGAGAGACGTATGTTTATTGCCTCTAATATTCACTGCTGGTTGTTCCAACATCTTTGTAAACTAGATATAGACTTGAAAGTCAATTGGAAAAAACATAATTGAAACTCTATCGCTATAACAAATTTCATCTGAGCTCTGGAGCCCCACTTCTGCTCAGCAGTAGAAAAGTGGTCTAATTCAATTAATTATTTCCAAAATCATTTAACTACATTCCTGTTTAAAGATTCTTTTTGGGGCTTCCGCTTCATCCTTGCTCAGACGTTATATCTACTCAGCTGTGGGGAGAAAGGGCATATCCACATCTTTCCATGCATAACTGCTGGTGCTGAGGAATTTAGTATTTTACCACAGACAATGACTAATAAGGACTCCATCATATGGCATGAGTTTTTCCTGCAGATGTCCCCTCACTACCCTTGTGGTCCTACAGAAATTGGCCAAATTCCTCTCCACCAGGGATTGGCAAACTGCAGTCCTTGGACCAAATGTAGTCTGCAGCTTGATACTGTATGATCCAGGAACTAAGAATGGTTTTACATTTTTAAAGAGCTGTAGAAGAAGGAGGAGGAAGAAAAGAAGTAGAACTAAAAGAAGGAGGAGGGAGGCTGAGGAGAGGTGGGGCGAGGAAAAGGTGAAAAAGAACATGTGACAGAGATCACATTGGCCTGCAAAGCCTAAAAATATTTACTATCTGGCCCTTTAGAGGAAATTTTTACCAACCTCTTCTAATACAGATTTCATGAGTTGGCCTACGTTTCTCTTTGATGCTGTTACTTCCTCCGCCTGCCAATCCCATGGCGTTGGTACTCTGGTGCCCAGTGATCAGTTGTTAACCACCTGGGTTCATGGGGAGATTGATGCTTCCTGGTGCTGAACTTAGTGGTGTGCGTGTGGTTAATATGGGGTTGTCTTGACCCTCCCTAACCTGTCGAGATGACTATCATCTCCAACCACCTCTGATGCCTGGAAATGATGGCTAGAGGTCTGAGACCTACTGCTGAACAAACTGTAAATATGAAACTGACATCAGCTCCCTCAATCCTTATGGGAAAATCTGTTGCCCACCCCAACCCCCAGGGTAGAGGAGTATCATTCATTTTTTTACCTTCCCTAAATCTGTACTCCAATACATTAATGTCTAAAATTACTCAAGGATCCCTTGAAAGAACAAACTCACAAAGCTGGAGATTGAGTAGTCTCAATTCAATTCCTTGAAACTTTCTGATCATGCAAACATTTTTTGACAAAAGGCAGGTATTACCAACTCATTTATTCTTTATACGAGTGTGAAAGTGTCAAGCAAGAAGGCAAACCATATGAACCATATCTTCAAAATTGCTATAATTGTAGCAAGGGGGGAAAGAGATATTCAATATATTAGTTTTAGATACTGATGCTTTAGATTTTGTATTCATTTAATGGTACTTTAACATGCTATATTTGGTAACCGGCTTAGAATACAGAGGGTGCCAAAAAAACGTATACACATTCTAAGAAAGAAAAACTTTATTAAAATTGTAACACTCAATACATACCGATAACAAAAGATGAATACAAGTCACATTTGACTTCTGCAATTATAAGAGGTGCTCAAAGTGGTTACCATCAGCGTCCAGACACTTCTGATGACAGCGAACTACTGCTTGAGCAACGCTGACCAAAGTGTCCACTTGTATACATTTTTTTGGCACCTCCGATATTGGACCTTACCAGAAAATGAACCAGTTAATTGTCTTGTTCTCTTAACTCAGTAACACAGGAGAAGATAGTCCAGTAAGCAACAGGACTTCACAGTTACCTGTTACGTTAATCACACACCTTGGAGAGAAGAATATTTAGATCATTATGCAAATAAGTACTTAGAAAAGGAGGTGTCACCATAACAAAAATCTCAAATTATTTGGCTTGGGGGCTAGGTAGCAAGAAAAATAAATTCTGAGGGCTGGAAAAACAACAATCTATGTTACACAGTGGTTAAGCACTTGGTAAAATTGTAACCTGTCACACTTTGGAAGGTATGCATGTGTATATGTTTAATAAACTTGCATCTCTGAGGAAGGAGCATGGAAAAGAGAATTTTAGTTACCATTGGCTATATTTGTCAACAAACAAAAATTAGATTAAGTCAGGAAAGAACTGGCTGGTTTAGAAGCAAGAGTGAAAGAGAACAGAAAGGGTTCAGAAAATCTAAGACTTACAAGGTTGGGACAGGCACTGCTTCTCATCCCCAACTTGTAAAAGATAAAAATGAGAAGGCTCCTGGGCCAAAAAGGCTTATTAGAATTCAGCCTTATGGCAAGAAACAAATCAAAGGCATGGCTGTAACTTAAAACTTCTGAATGGTTTCAGTTATCTCAGAGCGCAGATCTAGTGAAGGTTATAGTACCCACTACATCATGTTAAGAGGACCAAATTGCTCAGTGAAAAGAGACAAAGGCTATGATTTTCCCACCAAATCTTGCAGGTTCAAGCTGGGCACCTAACTGGCCTTAGCTCAGTCTTGAAAATAATGGTGGGTTCTTTTGACACATGTTACTGATTAGAATCAAACAGATGAGAACCCAATTATATTTGTAATTATAGTCCAAAGAACCACAAGACAAGACCAAAATTTGGTGACTATTTGAAATTTAAAATGACCCAGGAGCCCTACAGAACAAGCCGAGAAAGCGTCTCAAGCTCTGTGGAGGATATATATTCTCCAAAGCCCTCCTCAAATGTAGCCAAGGAAGACATAGAGGAAGGAGAAGCACCCCAAGGCTGAAGCCACGCACCTCAGAAAACATGGACTTGGAAGTCCCTCCCAGGTAGCAGAATTGAGCCCTAATTAGAAATATCCCCCACCCACAGTATAAAGGACCCTCACAACACATGCCCAGGGTGATTTTAAAATCTCTATTGACTCCCAAGTGTCCCATTCTTTCCCAATCTAAATGACATTGTTTGTCTCAGTTATCCTTTCCTTATTCCACCAATGTATATTAGGTGTGTGAGAAGTTGGTGACTTGTCATCTTAATTCATTAGTTATCAGATAATAAAGAATCACACCTGGACCTGATATAAAGAATTCTATGTATCAGTGAGAGATGCTGGGGTTAGAGTTTGATGCATTATTGGAAATGACTTTTGGGTTGTATCTCTGAAGAAAAGTCAAGTGTTTGGGCTGCAGGAGAGTAAGTGGTGACCTGCATATTTGGTGGCCAAAAGGGCATATATCAATGATTTTTGCTATTTGCATCTCTACCTTCTTGTAAAATGACAGGATTGTACTTTCTTCCCCTCTTGGAAATGGATAGGTCACATGACTACTCCTGACCAATGAGTTGTGGACAACAAGGGTCACTCCCAAGCATTCAATTGCTGGTGCTAGACCTCCAGAATTCTCTCTTTCCTTTTGTCTTGGCAACCAGCAGGACTTAATGTGGTGGCTGATCCATAAGTCCCTGAGTGATTGTGACAAGCAGAACCCCTCTGCTGATCCACAGTTGACATTCATTTCTCACTTAGGCAAGCTGCCTGTTTTTAAGCCACAAAGATATAGGGGGTATTTAGTACTGCAACATAATCTAATCTATCTTAAACAATAGGTAGAGTGGAGAACAAAGTAATCGGTGAGCACACTTTTATTCTTGGCACACTATCACCAAAAAATATGGAATTATGAGCCTCTAGTTTTAGGGCCTGGATATTAAGTACTTAAATTTGTTCCCGAAAGAAACTGGCAGGATTTGAAATTCACAAAAAAACAATATCTAAAATATCTAAAGGGCCAGGCAAGAAGGTAAATCATATGAAGCATATCTTCAAAATTGCTACAACTGTAGCAGGGGTGGGTGGGTGGGGAAGAGATATTCAACATATTAGTTTTAGATACTAAGAGACAGAAACATCATGGAGACAAAGTTGTGCAAAGTGTATTAACAGGCCATTTATGGAAAAGACAATCCAAAATGCTGGCAAGTATATATAACAAGATGCTCTTTAGTAATCAAAGAAAGGTATATTAAGGAAAGACATCACTTTACACCTATTAGCCTGGAAGTAGAAAGGTAGCGCTAATTATCCAGTATTGGTAAGAATGTGAGAACATGGGAATCCAAAAGCGTGGTTGATGGAAAGTGACTGATGAAGTCTTTCCAAAGGACAACTGGTTACAACATAGTCAACTTAAGAGTCCATAAAACTAATTCTGGGTATAAAAGGTATGACATGGAATAAATAGAGTGAGATAAACTATTTCTGAAAGTTAATATATGTATGCAGAACAGTATGCATTTTAGAAGAACATATACATAAGTATAAACATTTTATTGATTAGAATGCAATGTCAGCAGAGGGCAATGGCAATATAGAATGAGGATAAATGGAAATAATAAAAGCCTTAATGAGACACAAATTGATTTACATCACCATCTGCACTAAAGAGCTTTCCTCAAATAAGTAACTTTGTTACTTTCTTCATCCCAGTTGAAAGTGGGTTATGGCAAAGGAGCAAATAATTTTTTCAGTAGTTGCTAAATAACCAATGATTTTAAGCCTTAAAAAGATACTGTGAGAAATTCAAAATCCCTTGAGCACCAATAAATGCCAATGACCACAGCGAACAATTTTATGACCTTTACACTGCTGTATGCTGTATACTGATCAATGTTGAACAATTGATTCTAGGATGGGGGAGTAGGAGTTTGACTTGCAGGGTTTGCTGATTTCTGTGACGTAAATATCCCCATTGGGGCTCATTTCAAACTATCAACGATTTCACAAACAGTTGGCAAAACTCCTAAAAAAATGTAACAATTGGTCCTAATGAGCCATGTTCCAGTGCCCTGCCTTGGAGACTTCAGAATTAAAGCACAAGACCCACTGATTTAAATATAGATCGTGCCAAGCAAGGGTGGTACATAAAGGAAACACTTAAAAGTTTTCTGTCTGTTATCTCTCAAAGTAACTCATTTCTTTGAATCTGTAATCTGAGCTAAGGGGAACTGCTACCATCTTTCAATTTGAAATGTTTAAATATCACACAAACACAGACCCCAGTATTTAATGGGGTCTTGGCCACAGCTACACCAGAACCAAAAGGCTAAACCTTGGGTGGTGCATTTTGTTCCCACCCATAGGGTATATCAGGTTAGGAGGTACAGAGTGCCTGGACCTACCGTTGTATAAAGGCTTTCTATTTCTTCCCAAATATGACATCTTTCACCTAATACGCATACGTGCCGGTTCAACAGCATGATTATTCCAATACATTCTATTTCCAACATCCGACTTCCTACTTGTTCCTCTTTTTGGCAGATTCTGTTTTTAAACAGAGGTAGGGAAAGTTACATAATTTCTCAGACTCTCAGTTTCCTCTATAATTAAGTGAGGATTAAATGAGAACAGAACAACTTCCTCAGAGTTTTTAAGAAGATTAGATTTGGAAGTATCAATAGTGGTCTTCGCACATGGTACATGCTGGTATATTAGTTTCCTTTCCTTCTTGGTTCCCTAACCCAGTTTTATGGGCTAATAAACAACAACAACAACAACCTGAGAGCAAAATCAGCTTCTGAACTAGCTTTCTTCTTTGCTAATAGTCAGCGTTCTCCTCAAGGGCAATTTCACACCCACCTTTGCAATATCTGACATTCATCATTTCAGCTCAGCTTCACAACTCCCATTCCAGGAAACACACGATGGCCTCTCCGGTCACCAGGAAATCATTACAGAATCTGTTTGTCCATACTTCACTCTCCAGGCTCAAATAGCTGAAATTTATAATACTCCTCATAAAAGGGCAGAAACCACTTAGCTGAGGTTCTCAACAAAGCAGGTCCTGTAGCCTAAGGGTACATCTTGGAAACACTGGAGCGTTTTTGCTTGTCTGAGGACTGGAGTCTGAGTCATCTAATGGTTAATGTCCAGAGACGTTAAACATTCTAAACACATAAAAACAATCCCACACAAAAAGTATCTTCTTGAACAACTTTTTTTAATATCCCAGGGTACCAGACCCACTATGAGTATAAACTAATGATACTTGAGTAGAGGAGATACTGAAAAGAGTTTACATGTTTATATAAAAAGTCAACATAATTTAAGAGAAGCATGCTATAGAAAGAAAAGCTTAAGTAGATAAAGACTATTTTAAAACCATTGAATGATTTACTTTCTCTCTACTTTCTATCAATGTTGTATAGTATTTTCAAGTGCATATTAGTTAAAAAGGATTTCAGTGCAGCAGGCAATTACAGTACTGAAAAAACAACAAGGCAGATTCCAACTACATAATAGTTTTGGGACTCCTTTTAAGATACTTGATGCCAAATATTATTATATTAGCAGAACATATGGGAACCTTACTACATTTCATTATAAAAATGTTTTTAAAATTTCACATTCTTACCATCATATATTATTTTTATAGCGCAAGGATAAAAACTTACATTGTGAAAATAGCATAATGAGTTTGCCTGTTCTCAGCTCTTCCTACAATATTGTCCCTAATGGTTCATCACATAATTTCTCTGTAGCCTCTCATTTTATAGTTTCCAATCCTTCCTACAGTCCCATTGCTTATTGGAGAATATAGCCTCACAGGCCTTTTTAGCTGAGACTGAACATATGGTCTAACATGTAATGGGATTTCAAATAGGAGGAGATGTGACACTTGTCACTATGACATCCTATGTCGTAATATAAGGAATTTTAATACCATACTTATAATGCTGAGCTCATTTGTAAGAATCACAACAGTCTGTACTTTACCTTGGCATGTTATTCCTACTTCAAACTGGGTTGTTCCCTCTTAATATATACAAATAAGCTCTATTTCTCTTATACACAAGAGTAATATTAGAATGTATTCTATTATCCACCCATACCACTGCTTTAATTTGCCTAAATGCCTTGTATGAAAAGGCTTCTGATCTTCTCACTTACTTATTCAAGAAGAAGGTACTAATACCTGACTACTTCATTGTCTTTTAATGTACTTATGACTGAACATTTAGATGCTGTAATATATAATCTATTTTAAATTTTTAAAATTTCTCCTTTATGTAACTGGGCATTATATTTATTTTTTAAAAAACTATGTAGTTAGGTTATATTGCTGATCAATTTGATTTTGCATAGAAAAGAAGGCATTGCAAACATTTGTTGCAAAAATTCATTGGGTCTGATGGGGTTAAGAACCACGGATTTAAGAGAATGTTTACAAACAGGGGCTCTCCTGGGTCTTGAAGGAAATTCCTTAGCAGTAAGGCCACTCCTCATTTTGTGAGGAGGAGGCAGAGCCAGTGGTTATTGGTATCTGTGAACAATATCACTGCTTTCAAATAACTCTTCTGTATTGCAAAATGCCCTGTTTTCCAGAATGTTTTTTAAGAATAAAAATATAATTGACTACTACACATCTATTATAACAGCTAAATTTTTTTTTTTAAACTGACACTACTAATTGCTGGTGAAGATACAGAGCAACGGGAACTCTCATTCATTGCTGATGGGAATGCAAAAAGGTTTAGAAGACAGTTTGAAAGTTCTTACAAAGCCAAACATATAGTCTTACCATATAATCCAGCAAGCATACACCTAGATATTTACTTGATTGATTTGAAATGTATGTCCACACAAAAATCTGCACATGAATGCATATTGCAGTTTTATTCAGTCACAAAAAAACAAAAACAAAAACAAAAAATCTGAAAACAACCAAGATGGCCCTAAATAAGTGAATGGATAAACAAGCTGTGGTACAACCATACAGTGCAATATTATTCAGCTTTAAAAAAAGGAAAGAAACAATCAAACCAAGTAAAGACATGGATTAATCCTTTTTTTAAATGTATATATATATTTTTAATTTTCAATTACTGTTGACATACAATGTAATACAACCTAATATATTAGTTTCAGGTGCATGCCTTAGTGATTAGACATTTATATAACTTACAAAGTGATAAATCTAGTGCCTATCTGACACCACACATAGTTATTACAATATTACTATGTTACCTATGCTGCACTTTACATCCTTGTGACTATTTTGTAACTATCAACTGTACTTCTTAATCTATTCCCCTTCTTCACCTAGCCCCCAACTTCCCTTCCTATCTGGCTACTATCAAAATGTTCTCTGTATCTATGAGTTTGTTTCTATGAGTTTGTTTCTGTTTTGTTTGTTCATTTATTATTATTTTTATTTTAGATTTCACATATAAGTAAAATCATATGGTATTTGTCTTTTTATGTCTGACTTATTTCACTCAGCATAATATGCTCTAGGTCTATTCATGTGGTTGCAGATGGCAATATTTCTTTTTTATGGCTGAGTAATGTTCCATTGCATATATGTACCACTTCTTTATCCATTCATCTATTGGTGGACAATTAGGTTACTTCCAAATCTTGGTTATTGTAAATAAAGCTGCAATGAACATATAGATGCATATGTCTTTTTGAATTAGTGTTTTGAGTTTCTCTGGATATATACCCAGAAGTAGAATTACTGGGTCCTTCTTTGTCTCTTGTTATAGCCTTTGTTTTAAAGTCCTTTTTGTCTGGTATAAGTATTAGTACCTCAGCTTTTTTTCTTTGTATTTCCATTTTCATAAGATAACTTTTCCATCCCTTCACTTTCAGTCTGTGTATGTATTTTGATCTGAAGTGAGTCTCTTGTAGGCAGTATATGTAAGGGTCTTGTTTTCTTATCCAATAACTACATATCTATCAACAATTATTTTAAATGTAAATCGATTAAATGTTCCAGTCAAAAGACATAGGATGGCTGAATGGACATGGATTCATCTTAAATGTATATTACAAAGTGAAAGGAGCTAGTATGAAAAGGCTATATACTGTATGATTCCAATCATACATTCTGGAAAAGACATAGAGTTCATAGAGAGATCAGTGGTTGCAAGGGAGGAGGGAGGAAAGGGAAGGTGGAATAGGTGAAGTACAGGGGATATTTTTAAGGCATGCATTACGTATTATAATCTAATTGTGAATACATAAAATCACAGATTTGTCAAAACCCATAGAGCTTCATAGCACAAAGAGTAAACCTTAATCTGTGCAAATTAAAAACAAAATTATTTAGAAGATCCAGGGATTCCAGGATGGAATGCAAACTGTGACAAAACAATATAATTGTACTACAAATGTATTATTAAACAACTACACTGAAGGGAGGGCTGGGAAAGGTTGCTGATTTAAGTAACTGGAAATGAGTAGAGAGTCTCTAACACTAAAGCAAGAGAAACTGTGCATAAGAATTGTACTCTAGTTGTTAAAGGTGTTTCCCACTTGGGTACAGATGAACAATTCTGACACTGCCATGCATGTATACTGAAACTGAACAATTAAGTAAATACATGCCTGATGATGGATTCCGGATTCTCACTGCTGGGAATTTACAGTTATAAGCAAAGGAAGGATGCTAGAATAACCCATATGTGAGTGGATTAGAGTTGGAGACATCAACATGAACTCAGGTTTAGCTTAATATAGATACAGATGATTACATATAAAAACACTTATAGATATGTACGTGAAAATTTTAATACACGGATTAGTGTAACACATATTTCCTTGCTCTGTAATCTGAAAGGACCTAAAATCAATGACACTCCAGTAACAAGTACACCTAGTACCTAGATATTGGTTTCTAATACCATTCTCCAATAAAAGGAACCAGGGCTCTTTGGAGAAATGGTAGATTCTAGAACTGAGGCAGGAAATATCTTAGAATGGTTGCTTTCAGGATTGAAGCAGGAAATGAGCCTAGATGTATATATAAAATGTAAAACTGTAAAACTTTCAGAAAAACATGTAAGAGAAAATTTTCAGGAACTAGGGCTAGGCAAAAAGTTTTGAGATTTGACATTAAAAGTATGATTCATAAAAGGAAAAAATTTAAACTTGACTTCATCAAAATGTTAAACTTGTGTGTTACAAAAGATCCTTTTAAGAGAATGAAAGACAAGCTCAGACTGAGAGAAAATATTTGTAAATCACATCTCTGGCAAAGGAGTTGTATCTAGAATACATACAGCATTTTCAAAGCTCAACAGTAAAAAAGCAAAGAGGGGGCCGGCCCTGCCCAGTGGCTCAGGCAGTTGGAGCTCCATGCTCCTAATTCCGAAGGCTGCAGGTTCGATTCCCACATGGGCCAGTGGGCTCTCAACCACAAGACTGCCAGTTTAATTTCTTGAGTCCCGCAAGGGATGGTGGGCAGCACCCCCCGCAACTAGCAACGGCAACTGGACCTGGAGCTGAGCTGCGCCCTCCACAACTAAGACTGAAAGAACAACAACTTGACTTGGAAAAAAGTCCTGGAAGTACACATTGTTCCTCAAAAAAAAAAAAAAAAAAAAAAAAGTCCTGTTCCCCTTCCTCAATAAAATCTTTAAAAAAAGCAAAGAATTCATGAGAAAATAGACAAAAAACATGAAGAAACATTGCATCCAAGTTTATATAGATAGCAAACAAGTACATGAAAAGATGTTCAACATGATTAGATATTAGGGAAAGCCAAATTAAAACTACAATGAGATAAGCACTATCCGCTATCACAATAAAAAATGAAGAAAATTTAAAATAAAATAAAAATAATAAAATTTAAAAATAATGACAATGAAAATGTAAAAAAAAATAAAGACAACACCAAACACTGGTGAAGATGTGGAGGAATGAGTCACTCATACTTTGCTAATGGGACATGAAATGGGAGAGCCAGTTTGGAAAATACTAGTTTGGCAGTTTCTTTAAAAACTAAACATGCAACTACCATATGACTCAGCAATTGCATGCCTGTACATTTATCCCAGAGAATGAAAACTTAGATTTGCACAAAACCCTGAACAGTAGTTCCCAGACAAGATGAAGCTGAAAGAATTCCTCACCACTGAACCAGTATTACAAAAAGTGTTAAAGGAAGAAGAAGAAGAAGAGGAGGAGGAAGAAGAGGAGGAGGAGGAGGAGGAAGAAGAAGAAAGAGGAGGAGGAGGCAGAGGAGAAGGAGGAGGAGGAGGAGGAGGAGGAGGAGGAGGAGAAGAAAGAAGAAAATAAAAAGAAAAAATTCTCACTAAAAAGGCAAACACATAATAAAAGCTGTGGATTAACCAACACTATAACTAGTACAAAGGTTAAAAGGCAAAAGTACGAAGATAATGTGTAATTACAACAGTAAATCAAGGGATACACTCAAACACATACACAGAAGAAGTAAAAATGACAAAGCATAAATGTGGAGGAGGTGAGTAAAAATGGTAATGATTTTAGAACATGTTGAACTTTAGCGACCATCAACTCAAAATAGACTGCTATAAACACAGCTTGGTATATATGAAGCACATGGTAACCACAAACCAAAAATCTGCAAGAGCTATAAAGAAATAGAGAAAGGAATCTAAACACAACATTACAGAAAGCCATCCACATATAAGAGAAGAGAGCAAGAGAGTAAGAAAGGAATAGAGAAGTACAAAAACAATCAGAAAACAACTAATAAAATAGCAATAACGACATACTTGTCAATAATTACTTTAAATGTAAATTGAGCAAATGTTCCAATCAAAAGACAAATGGATAAAGAAGAGGTGGTACTTATATACAATGGAATATTACTCGAATGTAAAAAAGAATGAAATCTTACCATTTACAACATGGATGGACGTAGAGGGTATTATGCGAAGTGAAATAAGTCAGAGAAAGACAAATGACATGTGATTTCACTTATATATGGAATCTAAAAACCAAAATAAACAAACAAAACAGAAACAAACTCATAGATACAGAGAACAAACCGATGATTGCCAGATGGGAGTGGGTTGAGGGGCACAGTGAAAAAGGTAAAGGGATTAAGAAGCACAAATTGGCAGTTACAAAATAGGCACAGAGATGTAAGTACAGCATAGGGAATATAGTCAATGATATTGTAATAACTAGGTATAATGTCAAGTGGCTACAAGACTTATAGGAATGATCACTTCATAAGTTATGTAATCGTCTAACCACTATGCTGCCCACCTGAAACTAATATAATATTAAATGTCAACAGTAATTGAAAAAAAATTTAATTTAGAAAACATGAACAGTAATGTTTATAGCAGCTTTTGTATGTAATTGTAAAAAAATGGAAACAACCAGATATGTTTCAAACAGGTAAATGGTTAAACAAACTGTGGTATATGTATTCCATAGAATACTACTCAGCAATAAAAAGGAACTATTCATCCATACAATGACCTGGATGACTCTCTAGAGAACTATGCTGAGTGTACAAAGCTAATCCCAAAAGGTTATATACTGCTTGATTCTATTTATATAGTATTCTTGAAATGACAGCTTACACAGAGAACAGTTCAGCGGCTATCAGGGGTTCAGTGAGTAGAGCGGAAGATGGGTGTGGCCACAGAAGGTCAATGTGAGGGATCCTTGTGTGATGTTTCTTGACTGTATCAATGTCAATATCCTCATGGTGATACTGTCCCGTAGTTTTACAAGATGTTACCATTGGGGTATTCTACGTAAAGGTACATAGGACCTCTCTCTATCATTTCTTACAATTGCATGCGAATCCACAATTATCTCAAAATAAAAAGTTTAATTTAATAAAAACATCTAACTGAGGAGCTGGGTAATAAAGAAGTTTTATTGTATATATAAATAATTCTGTTAGGGGCTGCTATATTATCCAAATACTGTGGAAAGATTATATGGAAGCCTGGTAATGTTTACTTTATAATGGAAAGATTATTAGTTTTAGTCAAATATAGCTTGCCGATTATCACTTGTGTGACCTTGGACAGTCAGAGCTTCAGTGTCCTCGTATATAAAACACCAGATCTCTCTTGAGGCTTAAATGAGGTAGTGCCTAAATTAGATACATAAAACACTGCGTACATCCCACCCCTGGCACTGTGCCTAGCACACAGTAAGTACTCAAATGCTAGCTATCATAAAGGAGAAAGAAATCAGAACTTTCTTCAGCAAGCAACTCTTTCCTCTGTCCCTGTATTGCACTTGATAAGTGATTATTAAACAGATTATAAAACAAGATGTGAAAGTGATAGAAAACCCCAACAAGGCAGACATCCATTAACAGGCATACATGTATGATAAAAAATGGTCTAATAACTTTTCCTTATTTTTACAGTAGTACAGCATTATAGAGACTTTGGAAAATTAAAAGCAGAACAGATAATGAAATCATTACAAAATAACTTTTGTTAATATGATGGTTAATCTTATTTTATATGCATATATTTTTAGAATACTGATATTGTACTGTATATATGCAATTTTGCAAACCTACTTTTTGGTTGCATGAGTATTTTTCCATGTCATTAAATATCTTAAAACATCTTTTTTTGATATTGCCCAAATTAGAGCCCATATATACAATGGAATATTAACTATGTACCACTGGACATGTTAGTTGATTCATTTTTTTTTCTATTGTGGAAACTAATAGAAAAATTCTATTTACATAAAACTTTGAGATCCTATACTATTGGTATAGGAGTGCCTCCTATAGAGTGGGTATTGAGAAAAATATATTCTAAAAATTCTTGATTTGCCTGACAAATCCTTCTGAAAGGATGAAGCAGGATGTTTAAGAAGGGGCTTTTCTGGAAGAAAGTATTTGCTTCCCTTGAATTAATTTCACTCTAACCAACACAAATTAAAGCTTTTTAAAGTAAAAGTAATAGAAACTTTGGGAGAAAGTGAAAACACCTCAGAATCTATTACAACCAAAGAAAAGAGCATCAAGCACATGGTGAACGGTTTGCCAGATATTATTAGAAAGGTTTATTTCAAAGCATTTAGAAGCATTCAAATGCCAGACAGTTATTGTGAATGACAGTTCAGGCCTGATGGGAGGCTCAAACTAAACTCTGAATCATTTGGGAGATAAGAGAGGAAAGAAAAAGGGAAGGATGTACATAAATTCAACAACTCAGATTATAGTTTCAGGGGACAGGCATATAACCCAAAACAGTAACGATTGCATCAGGAAGTCGAAATTAGATTTGCAAAAGAAGAAAGCAATAAAGACTGGATAGACCTCAGTGCCTGAAAAATATGATTAAAAAATATATATATCATCCAGTGTAAGGATGCAAAACTGCTTAATTTTGGTTTTATTTCTTCATAAAGGAGAAAAATCTTCATTGTAAGGTGGAACAGTATTAATAGGAAGTTGAAGCCCAAGATGGATGGAGTGAAGTGATAACTAAGGAAGGAAAATTCACATTGCAAAATGTCATAGGGTGGTCTAGTTAATCAGATAAGCAGTATTTCATGGAAAAGAAAGAAGGTAGTTCTGAATTTTTATCCATAGCAACCTGATGCAAAATAGAAACAGTAACTTCCCTGGGAGGGTGATATAACCACTTTCTGCATTTCAGGTTCATCTGTGGAGATTTTAAACAAATAGGTGTACAAACTCCATCAAATTGCAGTTAAGTCAAACATCCTTGCTGGTGGGGGACAGGCGTCTTCAGAGCAGCTGCATAACTGCTACCTGCTGTTCAGTGAACTAGTTTTTAGTATATCAGGATCACATACATCACACATTTTAAAAGATTCCCATCAAATGTTAGTTGTGGTATCTAAAAGGATTAATCCTCAGTTAATTACCTTGATTTTATAGGTGGACACTACCAATGACAAATAAGTATCACAAAATACATATATGAGTGATGCATATGGAATAATTATGTTCTCTTAAGACTCCAGTAAGTTCAATTAATTTCTCAAACTAAAGAATCTTCTCTTTAGTTTGTAGCCTTAATTGATGTCCAATATAGGTGCCTCACTTGCCCTCTTTTCATAACTCCTAGAATTGGTTTCTAATCAGGATGTACCTACCCAATCATATCTTTCTGGACTCATTCTGTAGTTTTCACTATTATTTTTAGCTTTCAATTCAGTAAAGTTGATGCTAAAATGAAGTTAAAGAGCCATCACTCATCTCTACATCATATTCACCTGCCAGAAGGAGACAGGGAGACCGTGGAGAAAGCAGTCTCCTTTGCTCTATTCTTGTCTGACTACAAAAACCAAGGAGGATACAAGAAAGATAAAGGTGTAATCCCACCAATCTTCAAGAAAGAAACCCAAGTCCAATAATTAGAGTCTACGGAATTCAAAGTAAACCTACTCTTTTATCAGATCAATGATGAAAAGCATGGGTTGTTTAAAAAAAGCTGTTTTTCTAATTTCAATGGATTTTTGTTTTCTCCTTAACATTCTGTAAATTTCTTAAGTTATCAAGCTACGCAAATTTTCACAGGCAAAATCCAAATTATAAATAAATGATATCTAATTGCTGCACCACACTGAAATGGGAATTTTATATTTACTGATAGGTCAAAGCTAAGTTTCCAATAAGGATTTCATTTGTAATATAGCTTTATACGGAGTTTTACTTAGTCCCTGAGCCAATTTATTTTAAATGGTAGATTTCTTATCTTCCCAAATCATTTTAGTCTGGAAAAACTGCCTTCACTCTGACACCTCTGAGTTCTCCAAACAATATCATAGAATAGCTGGCTCTTCATATATAAAATCACATAGAGATTAACAAACTCAAGGGTAATTTGACACACAGACATAGCTGCATTTTAGTTCGGTCTCGTTCATTTCCCTCTTGCTTTTTCTGCTCTTTTACATTTTAACCAGTGTGCAGATAAAGTTTAAATACATTTTATTATCTAATATTAATAGTTTTCATTTATTTTTTGGTAACATTTTTAAAGGGATGTATGAGCAGGGAAAGGTTAAAGAATTGTTCTGAATGTCCTTCAGGACAAAATGCTGTCGTTCTCTTATAGTTTTCTTACAGTGGTAAACACATTGCCCTTGAATAGACTGAGGACATACTTAAGAAGTCATTAATTACTTATTAAGTCATTTAACTGCCCTTGGATAAGAACTCATCTCCCAAATTCCCAGTTTCAAAAGGCCATTTCAGGAGGCAAGTTAGGATTTTATTATTTCACAATTATATGTCAGACTGTAGTTGAAATACTTATCAACCACCTCAGAAACAGAAAGACTCCTGAAATTGCTCTGTATAGTTTGCTATTTGGATAATTCCTGGTTTTCAACTTGGATTTAATTCAGAGGAAGGATCAAAGAAAACGTAACTCTTATGGTACTACTTGAACCACATGAACTTGTCATTTTCTTGGCCTACATTGTATACTATTGTATATGTAAGTTTTGCTCCCAAAGCAGATTTCAGGAAGGAACAGTTCATCGATTGCCTGTTAAGCACCTGGGTGCCAGATGCAGGGCACAAGAAAGACTGAAACAGAAGTAAACAGGCAATTACAATTAAAGTTGAAGAGTGTTATGATGGAAGCCCGCAGTGGCAACTACATAAGTAAGCTGCAGGTTTGCTGCAGTCTTCCTTACAGAAACCTGTTGTGGTGGTTTAAAAAAAAAAAAAATACAAAATTATGTCACTCATCCCATCAAAATGTGTGGAGGGCTTCCCCCGCCCCATGAAACTGGGCGGGCTTCTGACTGCTTTGACCAATACCGTACAGTAGAGGCTGGATCATAAAAGGTGTTCCTTGTTCACCAGAACTCTTACACTTGGAGCCCAATTCCACCCCATAAGAAGTCTGACTACCTTGAGACAGTCACTTTGTGAGGAAGCCAGGCCACACAGTGAGGCCATGTGCAGGCACTGTGGGAAGCCCTAATCCTTACCCATCACAGCCCAGGTGCCTATTATGAATAAATAACCCTTCAGAGGGGTCCAGCCCCAACCCAGAGTTCGTCTTCTTAGCTGAGGCCCTAAGCACGACAGAGCAAAGACAAGCCATGCTTGATACTTGTATGCTCTATTTGAGTTCCTGACCCATAGAATCTACTGTCCAAAGAAAATTCAGAGAGCTTTACTTGATATATTTTATTGAGCAAGAAACAAACTGTTGCAAACAGGGTGATTTCAAAACCAAAATCAGTATGAAGCTCAGGTCTCAGCAGTTAGAGCTTAGTTTACAAAGCCTGAATGAGAAAGTACATTGTTTTCTATTGTGATTGGTTACTAGAAACTTGCATTCTTTTAGGGTAGTAACACTATATAAGCTTACTTATTTATAGCTGTTGGTTAGGAGGCCGGAAAGCCACAGTGACATGAAGAAAGCTTAAGTTTGGTTTAACATCATAATCAGCATTTCAGGGAAATCAGGACAGTTTGAATTTTGGTTACATGACTATGAGTGTTTGGTCTGGGGTGTACTCAAACTGTGGTCTCCAATTTGGTTTTTCTTTAACAGCACAAATGTAATAGAATGGTGTCAAGCTGCTAAGCCTTGGTGTATATTGTGATGCGTTAATAGTAACTAGAACACTGAGTAAGCTGTGCTGGCCATGAGAATGACTGGAATAGACCAGAGGCCCTCATTGTTGCCATATGAAAAACCATCGCCCTGTTTGTGCAGAGGCAGTGGCTGAGCGCTGTGGAGACATGGAACTCCTCGGATGGTTGATCTTGGTTTGAGGACTTCCTTGGCAGCCTTGCTAAGCCGCCCCTAGATTGTAAAGACACGCTTCCACTCAACCCTCTTCCATCTCTTCCTTACCCAGGTCAGACTTGCCCGTGATCTGTCAGCTCTTCCAGCCTTTTTCATCTACCCCATCATTTTTTCTCACACAGGCATCTTCTCTAATAAAATCCTTTTATATGGAACCCAGTCTTGGTTTCTTATTATAATAGGACCCAGACAAACACCAGTGGTACCAGGAGTGGTCCAAAACACAGGCAGCAAGATGGGGGGTTGGTCCTGGCTCACCCACTACGAGGCAGACAGAGGGCATTGTCCTGCTTGGTAGGTGGAACACACCAAGTTTCTGACAGAATGTAGTGACTAAATGATTAGATTTCAGTGACCTCTCATCTGTGCATTCTTGGTGGCCTTGGTGAATGGTGTGCTTTCTGGAAAACATTCCAGTGGAGGTGAATGCTGGCATTTCAAAACTCTGGGGGGAACAATGCTTACAAAGGTAGGGGAGTTGGCTGGTTACTGCAAAGTTGTATTAACACCCTGCAGAGGGGTAACGGGAGATGAGGGCTGCAAACAAGCAATTAGAAGCTAAATATGAGACCAGAGAGCCTAGGTGGTAGCTTACAAAGATGCCCATTGGCTGGGAGGCCAGACACAGTTGAGCAGCAGGTGGATGACTTGATTGTCAAAGTCCCAGAGCATGGTATGGTTGATAGACAAATTAATATAGCGTCAGGTACACAATATACAGCCATTAATCCAGTGAACATATTTTATTCAACCACAATCAGGAAAGATCAAAAACAGTTTGCATTCACCTGGATGAACAACAACATCCATTTAAATTTTTTCCTCAGGGCTATGTTAATGCTTCTGCCTTCTGTCATAGTGTTGCGGAAGAATGATAGTCCAAAGAGATCTACACCTTCAGGACATCCCACAGAACATGACACCATCCATTACATCCATGACACAGTGGTGACTGAGCAGAAGCAAGAGGTGGGTTGTGTGCTGGAGGCCTCAGTAAGATGCATGCTACTCTAGAGGTTGACAGATCAAAAATTCTGGTGCCAGTCCCTTCCTTCAGCCAAGTTTTGAGAACTCACTGATCAGAGCATGCTGGGGCATGTTCCCAAGTAAAAGACAAATTACTGTATCTTGCATTCCCTATACATAGAAGGAAGCAAAGCATTTGGAAAGCCTCTTCGGCATCTGGAGGCCACGTACTGCAAACCTGGGAATATTCTTCCCACCCACATACTGGGTGATACAGAAAGCTGCCAGCTTTGAGTGGGACGCTCAGACTGCACAGCAGTGTGGAATGAACTCTTCCTTCTCTTTATTCTTCACTTGGGGTCAGTCTTGCACCAAGCTCTGATTGCTGACCCAGCCTTTGCCAGCTGCCTTCCCATTTTCCATCCTAGGCATATAGCTTAATAAAATTCTTGCATGTCTAATCCCATTTCGGCCTCTGGAGAAAAGTCACCTAAATAATAAGGAAATCAGTACCATCTTTAAAGAGAGGCTCTAGAGGAAACAAAAGGGAGGAACTGAATTTACAGAGTGAGAAGAAGATGGCTATATGGAAAAAGTAAGAGCGTATATGTAGCAGTTCTCATCCTCCCACCCTCTCCAGTCTCAACTGAGGAGAAACCAGAACCACTGCGGTTTCAGCCAGACAGGAAGACTGTTAAATAATTCAACCAGGTAGTGAAAGTTTAGTGAAAGAAGTTAGTTATTACCAGGTAGAGTTGCAATCTCAAATCACAGGGAAGTAATTTAACTAACTTTCTTTAATTCAGTAATTTAAGGATCAAACTTGAACCTATTTGAAACCAACCTCGTCTGAAAACTGTGGGCTTAATATTCTCTTTATTGTAGTGACTACAAAAAAGGCTCAGCATATCTGTCTCCTGTTAGGAAGAACCATCCTGGCCATAAGGTAGCCAATTGATTTTTTTTTTTTTTAAACTAAAGGATTTATTTAGTTAGAATTTTTTTTGTTTTTTTTTTTAAATTCATTGGGGTGACAATTGTTAGTAAAATTACATAGATTTCAGGTGTGCAATTCTGTATCACATCATCTATAAATTACATTATGTGTTCACCATCCAGAGTCAGTTCTCCTTCCATCACCATATATTTGATCCCCCTTACTCTCATCTCCCACCCCCCAACCCCCTTACCCTCTGGTAACCACTAAATTACATTCCCCAGATTAATTTTCAAAACCCCATGGCCATCTTGTGGTTACTGATTGTTTTCAAATCCCTTCACCTTCCCCCTTACTCCCACCCACCCACCCCCGTCCATCTAGCAACCCTCAGTTTTTCCTCTTTGTCTCCAAAACTGTTTCTGATTAGTTCATTCACTTATTCTTTTCTTTAGATTCCGCATATAAGTGAGATCATATGGTACTTATCTTTCTCTGTCTGACTTATTTCACTTAACATAATGTTCTCTAGGTCCATCCATGTTGTTGCAAATGGTAAGATTTCTTTTTTCTTTATGGCTGCATAATACTCCGTTGTATAAATGTACCACAGTTTCTTAATCCAGTCATCTACCGATGGGCATTTCGGTTGTTTCCATGTCTTAGCTATTGTGTATAGTGCTGCAATAAACATAGGAGTGCATAAAGATTTTTGAATTGGAGTTTTGGATTTCTCCGGATAGATACCTAGGAGTGGAATTGCTGGATCATAAGGTAGCTCCATTTTCAGATTTTTGAGATACCTCCATACTGTTTTCCATAGTGGCTGCACCAATCTGCAATCCCACCAACAGTGTACAAGCGTTCCCTTTTCTCCACATCCACGCCAGCACTTGTTGTTTGTTGATTTATTGATGATAGCCATTTTGACTGAGGTGAAGTGGTATCTCATTGTGGTTTCTATTTGCATTTCTCTGATGGTTAGTGAGGTTGAGCATTTCTTCATGTGTTTGCCATCGCCAATTGATTTTTGCGTTTTAGTCAGAGATCTCTAGGTATAGGGGGTCAGACTACAACACACTAAAATATGCCACTTTGGCAGCATAAGGATTACATTGAGCTGAAGACAACTGAGAAATAGCAAACATCCCTCCCCCCACAAATATCTCTGCCCTCCCCTACATTTGCCTACAATTAAACATTGGCTCTTAGTTACCAGAGATTCTTATCAGCCCAGGCATAACAGGAGGAATCCACATAACATGCCTTACCAAAACAACCCTTGTCTTCCGTGAGTTTCCCCCATATATTTATTTTGGAAGCCTAACACCCTTTTCCTTTGTCTTATCACGGTCTCTAAATTTATTTTTCTTTGTTAAGATGTCATGCTGTATTAGCCCAAATTCTAACCACCCCTTTGAGTTACTACTTATCACAGAGTTTTCCACACATATAATCTTGCTGCACATGTTAATAAACTCCGTTTGTTTTTCTCTTGTTAATCTGTCTTTTGTCAGTCTAATTTGCAGGGCCTGAGCCAGAGAATCTAGAAGGGTAGAGGCAAAAGGTGTTTTTGTTTTTTTAACTTCAGCTGGTAGGATACTTTACCTTGGTCATTATTTACTGACCCAAGAACCTCATCTCATTTGCAATGATAAAACAATTCCCTTAGTAGAGGCAGATAACCAAGAAATTAGTGAAATTTATGTTCTAGGAAGCCTCACTTGTGTTGTCCCTTTGAAGGCCCTGCAGCTGATTTTGAATTCAAAATTTTATATTTATTTTTATTTGAAAGGACCCCCATCCCCAATTGCATAATATTCAGGTCCCATAAAGTCTGAATCTGTCTCTAGCTTGTGTAGCAGGATAAAAAATTTGGAAGTTTTCCCAAAGGTAGGATCTATGTATGGATGTCAGGTAGGCCAGTGACATGTCCATATTTGCATTTTAGAAAGATTACTCTGGGAACAATGAAGACAAAGGCATGAAAGAGGACCAGATCTACAGAGAAAACTAGAAGGAAACTGTCATTGTATTCCTAGCAAGAATAAAGACTGTTTTCTTTTTATTTCATAAAAGGACTTCTGCTTCCTTTGAAAGAGCAAGATCTTCTGGGGCATTTTTAATTTTATAAAAGTTTCCTGCCTCCCATTTCAGAAATATTATTCTTCCTCCAAGAATCCCAGGAGATTCAAATCTTTTGCAATGTAACCATCTGTCCTTTTCTTCAGAAAGTAAAGTAGGGAGTTTTCATACTCAACAATGCTAACTTACTGGCATAGGAAAAATAGCAAGAATTTCTTTTAAAATTGACTGTCAGATTGAAAATCAAAAATAGAACAGTTTTTTTCAGAAAGCTTTTTAAACCAACAAGAGATTCAAGTAGAATATATGCTATATCCCTGAATGGTAAACTCCATATTATAAAAAGTACTCTAAGAGTACATATTTTAACATTAAATAAATTTAGAGTTCATCTTCAAGAACAAATATATGATAATCAAGACTGAGAGACTTAGAGAGGCGGGTTGTTCTATCAGAGAGTAAATCTTATTTTAAAGCTGCACAAACAAAAACAGTTTTATAGGCATGAGAATTAGCCAAGGGAAATCTGTTCAAAGTCTGAAGTCTGGAAATGGACCAAATAAGTGTAAACATTTCACATTAATAGGGAAAAATGAGCTGGTATGTGGTTAGTCATTTTATCACAGCACTCTGAGGTGAAAGGGCAACCATTAATTCCTACTCTCTGGAGGAACAATGGGAAAGGGCTTCCTTCTTCCTGGGAGTTTAAACCACATTATCGAACATCAATTGTCTACTCTTCCTCTGAAAGTTACCATGACAAATCCACACCCTGCCTTAGGGTATTGCGGAGAAGGGAGAAAAGTTTTACACAGAGTTTATGAGTATTTCTCTGAATTCTGCAGCTATAATTAAAAAAAGAAAAATCTATACCTGGCATGTGGATCAAGCATAAAGATTTATCAAAAATGATAATTTGTTAGAAAGTCATAAAAAGAGGTTTTAGTTTATGCTCTTGATTTTGGGCTACTTTTGGGGTGAGTTCTTTAGAATGAATTTAAACACATTCTAATTCAAATTCTTAGTGGATGAGCCCTAGATGCATATCTTCTACAGATTCTGAAAATACCTGACTAACTATATATGATAAACCCCGTGCTAAAATTTCCAGGCAAAGAGAGTTAGCTCATGCCCCTGCACACTTAACCAAGAGGCTAAAGGGCCTCAGCCTCCACATTAGACACCTTTGCCCTGAAGCTTGTTCTCCAGGCAAGAGGTCTCTCTCAGTCATATTGGTTCTCCTACTAATTTCCCCTTACTAATTCTTCCCGACCCTTCAGAGCTTAGGAGAAAAATGGGACTCCAGAGAGACAAAGTGTCATAGGCTAAGGGAGTAAAGAAGAGGCACAACCAACTCAGTCTTGTGGAGGGGTGGGTAGGATAAAAAGTCTGGAGAGTCTTCTTCCAAAACAACACTCCACTTCTCTGTACCTTAGGTTGCACTTGCCGGTTTACATGTGTATCTTGCATTAGAGTATGAGATATTTCAGCACGGACACAGGCTACGAAGTCTTTGTATCACAATCCCCAAGCACAGTGCCAAACACATTAAATATACCCAATATTTGCTGTGCAAAAAAAAAATCCAGGACATACTCTATGTGGTTGTCAAAAGGAAAGCACTGATCGCTGGATCTATCAGTTTGGGCTTTCACATTCACACCTTCAGGAAAAAAGAAAGAAAAAAAGTTTTTTCGTTCAAAATCTCATTAGACACAAAGGCAGAATGGATTACTTATTCTATTCATGAAGCGAAAAATGTAGGTATGGGGTAGGAAATCATCTTCACAAAACAGCTAGGAATTAAAATGGGGCATTTGAATTTAATGTTTTATTATCACCTAATAGTTTGGGCAACAGGTCCCAAAGCCTCAAAACAAGGTGCAATAACCATTTGGGGAACAGAAATGGTTCAAGAAAGCCTGGCGTACTGTGCACTGAAATGCAGAGTGCTAGCTTGGAAGTGTAGCGTCTAGCAGATTTTGCTTTTATTAGGCTCTAGGAAGCCCAATTAAGAAAACTTTTTCTAGTGGCATCTATTCTTTACTCTTTGTCTTGAATTTAATTTTTCCCTGGTGGAAAAATGCCATCCCAGACTGTAAAATAAACTGAATCTTCTTAATCTAGCCCTTCAAAAATAAAAACAAGGCCAGAGATATCATACTCCCTGATTTCAATTTATACTATGAAACGACAATAATCAAAACAGCATGGTATCGGCAGAAAAACAGACACACAGACCAATGGAATAGAATTGAGAACCCAGAAATAAACCCACCTATATGTGGGCAGATAATTTTCCACAAAGGAGCCAAAAAAATACAATGGAGAAAAGAAAGTCTCTTGAATGAATGGTGCTGGGAAAATTGGAAAGCCAAGTGCAAAAGAATGAAATTAGACTGCTGTCACCATATACAAAAATTAACTCAAAATGGATCAAACACCTAAATATAAGACCTGAAATAATAAATTACATAGACGACAGCATAGGTACTAAACTTATGGACTTTGGGTTCAGAGGATTTTATGAATTTTACCTCAAAGACAAGAGAAGTAAAAGTAAAAAGAAATGAATAGGACTATATCAAACTAAAAAAAAAAAAAAAAAAAAAAAAAAAGCCACTGCATAGCAAAAGGAACCATTAGCAGGACAAAGAGGCAACCAACTGAATGGGAGAAGACATTTGCAAACAATACCTCTAATTAAGGGCTGATATCCAAAATATATAAAGAACTATTCAATAAATGCTGTTTAAGCTATGGGTTATCCACATGAAAACCAAATCACATCTCTGAATTTCAGTAGATAAATTTCAGATGTATTGACAGAAATGTGAAATACTTGGAAGGAAACAAATAGAGTATCTTGAACCTCAATGTAGAGAAGGGTTTCTTGAAGGAAATACAGAACAAACTTTAAAGAAAAGAGAAACTCATCAAAATTAAGAATTTAGATACAAAAGAGGATTCTAGAAACAATGAAGAAAGATATTTGTGACCCATATAATGTCAATGGATTAGTCTCCAGGATACATAAAGGTAATAGGTCATTGCAAGACCTCTGTGCCATGGTGGAGAGTTTTAGATGTGTTCTTGTAGGTGAAAGTTTCTTGGCTTTAGTACTATTGACATTTTTGGTGGGATAATTTTTTGTTGTTAGGGGCTGTTCTGTGTATTATAGGATGTTTAACAGCATCCCTGGCCTCTACCCACTAGACACCAGTAGCACCCATTCATAGTTGTAACAAACAAAAAGTTCTCCAGACATTGCCAACTGGACCATCTGCATTACTTCAGAACATATCTCACATAAAGAAACTCAAAGTGTTGCACTTTAATGTTAAATATTGCAGCAAAAGCTGCCAGTGCCTACCCAGGTTGATGCACCCATTCCCAAGTTGCTACCCGTGTTTCCCCGAAAATAAGACTTAGCCAGACAATCAACTCTAATGCATCTTTTGGAGCAAAAATTAATATAAGACCTGGTATTATATTATATTATATAATTATTATATAGACCCAGTCTTATATTAAAATAACTGGGTCTTTTATTAATATAGACTGGGGTCTTATATTAATTTTTGCTCCAAAAGACGCATTAGAGCTGATTGTCCATCTAGGTCTTATTTTCGGGTAAACAGTAGGAGTACTGGCCGCTCAGTGTTCACAGCTGCATTCATCTCCAGAAAACTACCCTTGGCTAACAGAAGCCACCTCACTCAGAGATGCCTGAGCTAATCACCAGCCAGTGACCCAGTGAGACAGGGGATAAAGGCCAGCTTTCTCACCCCAACGTGGAACATCTTTGTGGTGCCATCAGTGCCCCAGAGAACATTTCATGGTGCCCATTACTAAGTTCTGTTGAGTCTCTTTCCTAATATCTATCACTTTTTTTTTCTTTAGGATTGCTTCGGCTATTGGGAGTCTTTTTGTGATTCCATACAAATCTGATGATTTTTGTTCTATTTCTTGAAAAAAAATGCCATTGGGATTTAGAAGGGGATTGCATTAAATCTGTGTATTGCTTTGGGTGATATGGCCATTTTAACTATTCTTCCAACCAGTAAGTAACTTTTCTTTAGTTTGGATCTCTTATATGACAATTACTGAGCTGCCTTAAGAGCTTGTCTATAGATTCTCTTGAATTTTTTTACTTAATCTTATCACCTGCAACAGTTTTTTTCTTCTGCAAAACTTACTCCTAATTTTTTTGTCTCAGTATACTGGCTCTGATCTCTAGTATAGTTTTGCAGATTGGATGTCTTCACCTTGCTCATGGCTTTAAAAGGCATTGCTTCTAATGCTTCACATTTAAATATGATTTTTTTTTCTTTCAAGATTTTGGGCAGATACTTTCTATTAGGTTAAGGAAGTTCTATTCAATTAATGGTTTTCTAAGTTTTTAACATATCTCATGGGTGATACCAAGCCATTTATAACAAAAAGCAGTTTTGTTTTTTAAGCCTGTCCAGTCTTCTTGGAGGACTTTTTTATTTGGAGATGCAGCTGGAAAGACAGCCTCCATCTTTGAACCTGTCTTCTTTTCACCCCCAGCCTTGCTCAACATCTTTCAACGAAATCCATTTAGTTTAAATCACCTTTGATTGGTATGCCGTTCAGTTTTCAGAGATTAGCCCAGTCACAGAAAGATCTTAAGGGCCTTAAAAAGCACTTCCAATTATTTCACAGATAGTTTGAGAGAGATAAAAGTCAAAGTCAGAAGCCCAACTATAATTGTGGTCAACACATAAAGCCAGGGATAAATCTCTCTTAAGATTCTTGAAAGGAAGTATGAACAAGCCTCAACATCCCATTCTCTTCAAGCTCTCGTCTAACTCTTTAGTCAATGAATGAGCTAGTCCTGCAAAAATACTAACACAATGTACTCCAAAGCTTCCAAGTGGCTGAGACAGCTCAAAGAGGATTTGAGTGTGCATTCTCACACGTGAAGAAACTACTTCCATTAAGGAAAAGACCCCTTGAAGCGTTGTCAACTATTGTGGGTAAACAAAGGTTCAGCAAAAATAATCCCTGGGGTCTTATAACAATGAAATGACATTTCAGTGTTATTTACCATCTTTTTTCTGTGGGGGAAACAATGTTGAATAGTTGGCTTTTCCTTTGTTTCTTTCATTCTTTCTGTGCCATAGTTACAGGGGGATACTTTATATTTTAGTGTTTTTTCTTTCTCACAACACTTAAGAGAGAAGATAATTCTTCATACTGCCTCAAGACAGACTGCACCACTATTGCGCCTGGGAAGAAAATGGCTAGGTTCTGGGAGAAGAGTTTTTCTCCCCACAAAGTGCATGTGTTGTTGGAGGATTTCTCATCAGCCAAAAAACAATGTTTGACTATTTCATCCTGAGTGCTATATATACTTTCTGAAAATGTCAGAACGTCTTATGTCAGCAGCACGCCTCTAGTGAATGTCTATCTCCTTGGGTGTGATCAATTTACCTGAAAGTCTGAAACCTTTTTGAAAACCGTGTAAAAAGCCACAGGTTGCTTGTTGTTTAAGCACCCCAAAGCATGTATCTGAGCTTTAATATTTTTCAATCCTAAAAAGCTACTCATTTATCTTGTACTCTGCAAGTTATACAAGCATACCACAATATCCCTCATCCATACATGTGGTGGTTAGGGTGGGGATGTATGGGGAAGAAACACTGTTCCAAGGAGGCAAAGAAAAAGACTCATTTGGCTGTGGGGTAGAGCCATACCTGATTTTCCCACTCACCTTTATTAAAAGCAGCTGGTTAAATGACTATAGTAGGCAGACAATGTTATTTACTTAAAAAGCAATTCTCAGTGGCCTTCCCCTTTGGATTGTTTTCTACATACCGTAAATCAGTTATTTGATGTATTTACTTTTTTGGTAAACACAAAGGTATTTGCCTGATTTTTCACTTTGATACCTTTCTGAGTATCAGAAAGTTTAGACTGATATTAAAATGAAAACTGCTCTTCTGCCCATTTTTCTAACAAAAACAAAAAGTTATTACAGATAAACTTCACACTTTGGTTATGTCAAAAAATGTGACTTCTCTATTCTCTAGTAGCAGATATAAGAGATCAGAGATCCCTCAAAAAACACAGTATAAACACAAATACATGTTCAACCTCTTGCCACAAGTTTTCTTCTCCCAGGAAACCTCCACGCACCTACCACTTACCTCATTTTTTAAATAGCTGTTAGGAAAGCTTCTTGACACACAAGACTTCTTTGAGAACGGTAAGGCTTTGGTCAGTTATGCCCCCTTTTCTTGCTTTTCCTTTAATAGCTGCAGAGTACAATGCAGTAGTAATACTGTCTTTAACCACACTTAGAGCTATAGCACAGGAAAATAAATTCCTTTCAAGATTATTTCCTTTATTTTATTGATTTTAACAAGGAACCCCAACACTGTATACTGCATGTAATGGGCTTGAAACAGATTAGGAGAAGGATGTGAGTTTAGAATGCTTGTTTCCGAGGTAAAACAAATCCTTCCCACTGCCTCCTTTTTGCTCATCCTCTGCCATTCTTTTTCCCCACTCCCTCCCAAGCAACAACCCCTTTCCTAGCGCTGATAGCAGGGAATGATACTGACAGTCTTATAACATAGTGTTAGATCACACACAGCATTCACTAATGAGAGAAAGACTAACTTTAAGGGGGGGGGGGAAGGAAAGAAACTTCCCTTTGGGAGGTTGCTGAGGTAAAAGGAAACCTCAGAATATCGACTACCTTTACAACTGTGAAAACTTTCAATTGTGAGAAGAAGAAAAAAATCAGGGGGCTAGTATAGCCTTCAATACTGCTCGTCTTCCTTTTTCTTTAATCTTTTAAACTGCTAGCAGCTCATTCGGATGCCCGCTCAGCTGCCCTTGGTAACCACCAGGTCCAACGCACCTCTAGCAAGCCAAGGGCCAGCTGGAAAGCGCAGCAAAAACACCCACGGCCCTGCCTCCGCCTTTAAACTGCAGCGGTAGGAGGCGTGGCCGGACGTGGGGCCCTGGGAGCCACGCCCCCCCACGAGGGCGTGGCTACCTCCCCGCCACTGTCTTCCAAGAGGCAGGGGAAGGGGCAGACCCTACATGACGTAGCCCAGAAAGCTTGCTTTGGTTGGAGGGAATTTAGAAGAGCTCAGGGAAGGAGGAGGAGTCTAGTTTCCCTGGTGACGGTCTGCCTGTCGGTCGCCTGGTAACGGGTCGCGGCGGTCCTGGCTGCAACTGCGCAGGCCGCTGAGATCCGTGGGCCGGAGCCCACGCTGGGCTCTTTCTGTTTGTTTTGCGATGGCGGCCGCTGCGGCAGTGGTCACGCCGTCGGGTTTGGAGGATGGGGCGTCCCGGTCCCGCGGCGAAGGGGCGGGGGAGGTGGTCGTGGAGCGGGGGCCCGGCGCGGCCTACCACATGTTCGTGGTGATGGAGGACCTGGTGGAGAAGCTGAAGCTACTCCGCTATGAGGAGGACCTCCTCCGGAAGAACAACCTGAAGCCCCCGTCCAGGTGGGTGCCGTGGTCCCCGCGCATGGGTGCCTGCTGGGCCCTGGGAAGAGGCCTTCCTCCGGCCTTCTGGGGAACGCCCAGCGCGGGTTAGCCAGCACTTGTCTTCACCGCCTTGTCTGGAAAGGGTACTTCATCCAAACTTGGCAACGGAGGGCCGTGGAGCTCACGGAGTTTATATTTGGTATTTTAGTAAAGAGGAAAGTTTTGGAACGACAGAAAGGACTGGAAGACAGCTTGCCTAGTCTTTAAAGCACACACCTCCACAAATCACAAACTGTTTTTTCTGAGTATAAAAGTAATAAAAGTTCCTCTTGCAGGGAACTCAGAAAAACACAAGAAAATGTGTAGAAAAATACTAAAATCACCCATAATCTCATCTCCAAAGACAAATGCCATGATCATTTTAGATCTCTCTAGTTTTTGTTTTCCTTTGCAAGAACCTGTCCCTACAGGTGGTAACCATGGATACCTAGGACCTTGCTTAGCACTTTTTATGCAGTTGGCAAACTTGTTGACTAATTGCTATGGTTTAAAGAAGTGGAAAAGTGGAAAAGACAAATGAAATGACAACTGTAGGAGCCGTCTCTTTCTCATCGAGCCTAAAGTTCTGCCCCTCTGTTGGGGAAAAGTTCATCATATCCGGAAGCCCAGGTCATTAGTTGCTGAGGATAATGGACAGCTAGCACTTTCTCTTCCAATCAATGTAGCTTAGCACGGAGAGGTAAATAAGTTTTATAGTTTTTCCTTTACATTAATACATACTTAGATTTGTTTATTACTTTAGATTATGAATCTTTATTTCTTTCTCTGAATGGCTCAAATAATAGCTAGGCTCAAATAATTTCTCTTGACAGTTTTGATCTCATTCCCTGCTCTCTTCCAGTTACTTGAGTTATAAGATATGTAAGCTTAATCCAAGATGGAAATTGTAGGCTTGGGAGTTATTACTTAAATTAACTGATCAGAATAATATAAACAAGCAGTATTTTCTGTTAATAAAAGTGAATTTTTCCCAAATATATTTTTCAAACTAAAAGAAAATGGCCCTAAGTTTCTATTGATATAACCTCTGTACTATTTCCTCCGGAGTTCAGCAGGATACTTTGAATAATGAATTTGTGTGGAGGTATCTTAATTTAATGGTTCATAAAGTGTGGTCATCAGGCCCGCAGCACGAGCATCACCTCGGAACTTATTTGAAATGCTCACAGGCCCTGTCCCAGGTCTACTGTGTCGGGAATTCTAGCGGTGGGGCTTAGAAATCTGTTTTAACAAGTCTTCCAGGTGATTCTGATGCATGCTCAAGTTTGAGAGTCATTTTCCTAAGTCTACAGAATGTGTCAGTATCCATTCCTCTATCTTGGATTTATCAGCCAACAAGAAAAAAATGAGTTGTTACCAGCAGGTGCTTCGAAAGGGTTGTAAACCTACCTGTAAGGACTTCATGGCCTTGTTTTCTTTCCAGCTTTCTGTTATGTTCTAGGACACTTACATTGATCCTGCAGGAAAGAAATTGGGAAACATGAGTTCACTGCTGATTCTTATGGAAAATACCTATAATAGCTATAAATACAATTATGAACATAATAGCTACATGTAAAAAGCAAACTAAGATCTTTAGTCAAACTGACTTGAATGCTGTGGCTAGCAAATTTTATTCCTAACATATTTAAGTATATATCATATTGATCCTCATAGGACTATTTGTAGTAGGCTAGGGATTTTACAACAGTCAACAAATGTTTGTTAGACTGGGGATGTGATACTCAGTGGTTCTTAATCCTGGCTACACCTTAGAACCATCTAGGAAGCTTTTAAAACATACCTGTACTGGGACTTCACTCTCAGAAGTTCTGATTTAATTCATGAGGGAAGAACTGTTCGGTCCAGTTGCAGTGGTTTGACGAGCTCCTCAGTTGATTCAAATATGCAGCCAAGATGAGAACAACTGTTAACTGATACAACAGTAAGTAAAGATACCAGTGATGTAAAAAATGTAGAAATGCATAATGAATAATCATTAAGGTCTTTTTTTTAAACTCTAAGATTTTCTTGATTCCAAATTACATTTTCAGGAAGTACTCTCATATTATTCCTGATACACAAATTATTTTGGCAAAAGTTCTATGTGCTCAGTTTTTTAACATGCCCTGCATTTTTGGGGTGTAAGGTCTTTGATCTAATATTTTTTATGCAGTAGTTATTGTCCTAGTCCTGTTGATTAAAAACGTTAGTGGGAGTGCTGTGGATTATTAGAAATTTCAAAGAATGAGTTATCAATGTCTTTTGATTTTAAAGCCATTTGAAAAAAAAATTGGGGCAATTTTGGACTTAGCTCCTTTAATTACTATAGACTTCTCAATATTTCCACCCTCCCCTCTTGTTTTGAAACAGACACTATTTTGCACTGCCTACCAACCCTGGTGAACAGTTCTACATGTTTTGCACTCTTGCTGCTTGGTTGATTAGCAAAGCAGGACGCCCCTTTGAGCAGCCTCAGGAATATGATGACCCTAATGCAACAATATCTAATATATTATCTGAGCTTCGATCATTTGTAAGTGTAAACAACTCTCTACTTTCTGCATATTCTCAAGTTATGAATTTTAATATTGTTAATTCGACAACATGAATGCTAGCCTTTTAGATAAATTCTCTGTGAATAACTATATCTATCTATATATATGTATAAAAAATTATATCTGGATTTCTTTTTAGGTAAAACATCAGAATGGTTGATATTATCACATTAATGCCACTTTTAAAAATGCCCACTGTACACCCTTTATAGCCCCAAATAGTAATATTTTTCTTAATCTTGATATGTCTCAAGGGTAAATTTATGGATAATCAGTTCTTCTCTAAAAAATGATTTAAAAAAAAGGAAGATGAAACACTGTATTTTGAAAGAAAACTTTGATTTAATAGACCATAATAGACCATAATATCAGTTATCACTTTTCATTTCTGACTTTTCCTGGGTACTTTTCATTTCTAACTTTTTCTGAGGCTAGGCAGTAAGAATTTTGGGCACACTTGTTATTAATTTTTGACAAGTGATTCACTCTGTCCTTCGTATGGTTGTTTGATGATATGGTTGTTTGATGGTACCAAGCTAGTAGTTTTACTGGTTTTTTACATTAACAATATCAATGTAATGTAAAAGAGATTTGTCTTGCTGTCATGAGGTGTTACTGCTTTTGAATTTGATACTTTTGACAATAAAATGTCTTCCTTTTCCTTTTTTTTTATGAATCAATGGATTAAAAAAGACTGAAGAGATGAATTTTTAAGAAGCAATGAAATTGCAGTTATGTTAAATCATTTGAAAAATAGAGAAGTGATGAATTTATTCAGCAGTACTTAAAATATTTTGACGTTTGGAATATAAATAACAAGTAATACCCTGTTTATCTTTTGTATTTCAGGGGAGAACTGCAGATTTTCCTCCTTCAAAATTAAAGTCAGGTTATGGAGAGCATGTATGCTATGTTCTTGACTGTTTAGCTGAAGAAGCCTTAAAATATATTGGTTTCTCCTGGAAAAGGTAAAAATTACCCAAAGTGGCAATAGTAGTTTTATGTGCATGGCTTTTTCTACTAAGGGTTCAGAGCTACTTAGTTGAACAGATAAGAAGTATTTCCTCTGGACTATTCTAAACTGAAAATGCCACAGGTGATTAGAAAAGTCATTATAGACAAAATTGGAATATCTGGTGTCTTCAGTTCTGATATTATTGTGCCCTTTGCCTGTTCAAATACATAATTATTAAAGGTTTAACTGTAACTATATATTGGAAATTTAAGAAATTGTTTTAAAGTCTTTTCACATATATTTATTTATAAACACAAACGTGCTATATACATGTGGATAATTGATAGTTGCAGATTTAAGGGAAAAAAATGGAAATTAATATAGTGCTTCAGGTGGGATTTTTCCCTTAGCTTAAAGTGACTGGGCAAGAAAAATACTAAAGAAACCTACTGACACTCTCTTAGACATTGCCATTGCTTCTTTCTCTGACCTGACAGTGATTTGTTTATATTTCTATTACTGTTTATCCCATGGTATTAAAGTCATTTGTTTAGAGGTCTTGCTTTCTTGAGAGAAATTGTGAAATCTTCATATGTACTGTATGGCTGTTAGCATAGCACTTGGTATATCATAGATGCTCAATAAATGGATGAGGAAGTAAAATATTCAGAAACTGTCTATATAGGCTATAATTAGAAAAGATGTAAAACTTAGTCCTTTGAAGATTGGGGTTATTGATAGCTTAGAGATTTTGGAAAGGCATTATTCAGGTAAAACATAAGTAAGCAGTGATTTTGATTAGAGTAACTTCTGTAGAAAGGTGTATGTATTGTTTCCTGTTAATAGTTTACTGTGTATCCAGTTACATTCTCTTCGGTAAATAATCTATTCCCTATTAATAGCTATTTTTAAAAACTTACCCTACTTGGGTTATCATCTGGTTGAACCTTATGAAATTACTGATACTCGTTTATTTTTGAACTAAAGAATAACAATTTTGATGCTTCAACCCAAACATTACCACTTAGTGCAATATAAAGAATGACTACATGATCCACATTACTTATTTATTAGATTCCAAGAAAAATTATGAGATGTGCTGTTCCATTTAGTATTTTAAAAAAATTTAAAATCTATTGCCCAATGTGTTTTAAATTCACTAGAAGCTATTGGTATCTCAAGCACAATTTAATTTTGTACTTCCTTTGTTTTTGGATGTACCTTATTCTTTGCCATGTATTGTGATTTGGATAATTTATAAGGACTGTGTATACATGGGGAAGAAAAAGGGGTGACAAACATTGAAAATAGACATTAAAGAATAATATATCAGTTATGTAATATGTAAATTACATAGAAGTTACATATTTATAGGTGATTATTTTATATATCTAAATATGCCAAAACAAGTCCTAGAAGAACATTGCTTTTGCGATACTAGTTCTAATTAATTAAAAAGTAGGAAATTTATTCTTTAAGAAGATTGATTTGGTTCGCAGTAGTTTTCTTTCTTAATATTAAATGTTGATTTTTATATTTGGTTAACTTGTCTGAAATATGGATTTTTAAAGTAAGTTTCCAAAAGTAAACCCAACTACTTTGGAGTATTTTTAATATGGGAAATACATGTTGTTAATCTTGATGGAGAAATGATTGATCAGTACTCAGTGTTAGGACCACTAAATAAGAAATATTGGACATAAAAATAAAGCTAGAGCTCATTTTATTACCTCTAACAAAATAAATTTCAGATTGATCCAAGATGCAAATGTGAAAAATGAAACTCTATGAATACGAAAATACCAAAAGGTGTGGGATGTTTTGTTTATGTTAAAGCTAGGATCCATGCAAGAAAACGTTGCCAAATTAATGTAACAAGAATTGTAACAATCCTGAATAGCCAAGATTATAAGTAATAAACTAGAAAAATATTTTTAAAACAGGTTAGGCCATGTATTAATTTTCTTAATGTACAAAAGTCATATATAAGCATTTCCCTGAAAAAGAAAAACAAATGCCAATTAAAACATGAAAAGGTGTTCAACCATTCTCATGTGAAAGAATGCAATTAAAACAAGAACGAGATATTTTCACTTAAATGATTGGCAAAGATTAAAGCTTGTTTACCATATTGGTGAACATATGTAAATGTAGTCACTGCTGTTGGGAGTGTAAATTAGGGTAACATTTTAGAAGTTGGTTTTGTCAATATCTAGCAAAATAATAAAATATACAAAGTTGTTGGCTCAGCCATTCTACTTGTACAAATTTATTCTAATGATATACACATAATAAATGTATAGTGATGATCTTTGCAATATTGTCTAATTAAAAAAACTAGAAATATCCTCAGCCAGAGGTTGTTAGTTAAATTAATATTATGGTACTGCTATTAAATGGAATACATGCATTGATAAACAAAGAGAGAAAGATGTATAGGGGTTTAAATGTGATATATTAGTAAGTGAAGAAAGTATATTGGATAATGGTATATCCCATTTGTGTAAATTTATTCTTTAAATTTGGAGGTAAATGTTTTTCTTTATATAGAACATTTGAGGAAGAATACATTTAACAGTGATTATGGAAGATGGGTGAAAAAGGACAAGATCTGTTGTAGAGGAGATCCTTAATATTCACATTATGCCTTTTAGTCCTACTAAAATGTTTTGTTTTTTTAACTCACATCTCATATTAAACTTTATTATTTTAGACCAACATACCCAGTAGAAGAATTAGAAGAAGAAACTGTTCCAGAAGATGATGCAGAATTAACGTTAAATAAAGTGGATGAAGAATTTGTGGTATGGGTGTTACAGAACTTATTGCTCATTTTCACCTTTGGATTCTTTTTCTTTCCCTTAATTCCCCCAATCTTCCATTTTTTGGAGTATATTTTATTTAATTTCTTTCAGAGAAGAAAAGCTTTTAAATAGAGTACCAAGTTCCGTTGTTTAGACCTTTAGTTAAGTTAATGCTTATGTTCTCTAATGATTGAGGTCTGAATTTTAGCAGAGGTTCTGAAACTGTAGACAGGAAATAGTAGATCACTAGTTATATGAGTCAGCATTTTATTAACAACCATTCATGATCTTAAATAGGCCATACATAATAAAGAATTTAGAACAGAACAATAGAATTTAGGATTAATACATTCTGCTTCATAAGAACACCATTTCTCAGGAACTACATTCATTATGCTTCTAAAATTAGGATGAGTACTAATTTTAGAACTTTAAAATTTTAAACGTTGAAACTTTAAAAAATACTTGTAAATACCAACATTATTTAAATTGGTTGGCAGCATCTGGGCTTTTCCCTAATCTATAATAAATATCCTATCTACAGTGTGAAGCTGAATGATCGAGTCTCTACAAAAGATTAGACTAGTAAAATGGTAGAAACAAAGACCTGTTTCTCAGAACCAGAGATGGATGAACCCTAGTGTTTTAGGAAGTATAGATATCTGAAATCAAAATAGCAGGGAAAAAACTATAGTGTATTTTATTCTTATAAACCATTAAATTTTCCAGTTGATTTTCTAAAATTAATATATAATAATTATATTCTATATTTCAGCTTAATATATTAAGCTACTGTATGGTACAAAAATATTAATCACTGCATTGTTTTATAGTGAATGCTAGAAATGAACATTAAAGAACTTAGACTATATCCAAATAAAATATGATGTATCCATTAAAAATTGTTTTTAAGAATTGTTTGTAAGAAGTACAAACTTCCAGTTATAAAGTCGCAAGAATGTAATGTACAGCATGGGGAATATAGTCAATAATGTAATTACTGTACAGTGATAGATGGTTACTAGACTTATGGTGATTATTTCATAAGGTATATAAATGTAGAATCACTATGTTATACACCTGAAACTAATATTATATTGTATGTCAACTATAATTAAAAATAAATTTTGAAAACTCTACCCTTTTCCCCCATCCCACTGAAGAATATGTACCACTAGTTACATATACGCATAGTCAAATTACTGGGTTTTGCAGTCATGTTAAATGAAGTACTTCTTCACTGTATAGCAGTGGCACGGGCTGAATATACATTTTTCTAATAAATAGAGACTGGTTCATTGAAAAAATTGTTCTCAAAGAAATGCTAGTGACATGGGGATGATAACATACTATATGCATAAACTCAACCATGTAAAATATGCAAAAAAAGTCAACACGTTAATATTAGTTACATATGGGTAGAAGGATTGTGAATTATTATTTTATTTTCTATGCTTCTTTGTATTTTCAAACTAATGTATTTTATCAGCAATATAAATGTTGTAAACCATATATGTAAAAATATGACATTTATACAAAATTATGTTTATAGAAGGAAAAAAGATTATAAAACTAATCAATGTAAAATCTATCTTTGTTAACGTGATACATTTTAAAAGTTAAGGTAAAAATCCACTCATTCATTCTACACGTGTTTGTTGAGCATCTGTAGCATGCACTGGGCAAGACCCTGATGGTACAGCATGTACAAAGCTCTGAGGCAGGACGGAGCTTAGCATATCAAGGAACGAGAGAAACCTTTGTGGCCAGATTTCCTGAGTAAGGTGGAGGGTGGCTTAGGATGGACTGGGAAGATAGACCAGGTCCATATCATTTGGGGCATTTTTAGGAATTTAGACTTTATTCTTTGTGTAATAGATCTTTCCATTTAGACCCAGAGAATTTTAAGACCTCACATATTCCCAATTGTTTGTTTATTTTACTCAGGTATATTTCTCATCTTGTCTTCTTACTAATTGTTTATTAGTTATTAGTATATCAACAGGTACCTGGTCCTACAGCATCAGCATTTATCTTTAACGACACATAACTCAAAACTGCCAGTTCAGGAAAAAAAAGCATGAAAACCTACTAGTCAGAAAGATAACTCGATGAGGGCAGAACCAATTTGGGCCTTTTTATTTACCTCCAGTTTATTATGTGTGCATTGCCTGGTGCATAATAGGTGTTCATTAAATACTTGACCACAGAATCATCTGTCAACACATTGCTGTGTAACTTTTAAAAATTATAGCTAATTTTTTTTTCTGAGAACCCTTTAAAATTCAAAGCAGCATTATTAGGTGTGTAAATTAGAGAAACAAACTAGAAAGCAGTCTCATTGCTCATTTCTCTGCAACTGTGAAGTAAAGACATTCTGCTGTCATAAGACCAAAGGGTTTCTTCTTCTTTACTGCCATCATATTATTCTAAGGGGCCCCTTCTTACCTCTCCCATTCCTCGGGCTAAGGAGAACAGGATCAGTGCTAAAATGCCTTCGGATGGTGAGATATTTCATTTTGTAGCCAGAGTTTGTGAGGTGGCTCAAGGATAGTAAAGATCATTTCTGACAGAGTGAAGTTCTGTAATAATCATATAGAAACTAGAAAACTTCAGTTTTAGACTGACCAGATCACGATAGGACACATTGATAATTCTTAAAAAAAAAAAAAAAAGTATGGATCAGGACAGAGAATATTCTCACCTACTATATATAATCGTATCCTTAGTAATTGGTAGTGAGAGAAGTAAGAGCGTGCATATTAGGCAAAGAAATGATAAGAAATTGTTGAGTGCCTTCTAAATTCCTGAGATTAGAATCCTCAATTTATTTTAAAACTTTTTTCTTAGTCTATGTTCAAATTTCTTTTTAATGCCGTCTTTTTTTTTTTTTAACTTTTATTTATTTTAAGTGTGTTTTTCCAGGATCCATCAACTCCAAGTCAAGTAGTTGTTTCAGTCTAGTTGTGGAGGGTACAGCTCAAAGTGGCCCATGCGGGGATTGAGCCCGCAAACCTCGTGTTACTAGCATCGCACTCTAACCAACTGAGCTAACCGGCCGCCCTTGAATGCTGTCTTAATACTGTTTAGTAACTTAAATCCTTTTCCTAGTAGCTACTATTAAAGCTTTTTACCTATTAATGTTCAGTCCAGTACAATTCAACAAGTACTTATTGATTCTCTATGTAAACAGTACTGATGAGGTTATTGTAAAAGCATTATAAACTTGTCTCTTCTCCCATGGGCATCGAGTCATTGGCATTTCAATCATTTACTCTCATGGTTAAGTAGCCCATCATTAGTGCAAACACAGAATAGACTAGCTGCTCTTCAAAGGTGTGCTCTGCATATATGCTTAAGATTTAAGATGTAAATAGATCAGTTTTGTCTACACCCCTATGCCCCACTGCCCCTCTCAAAGTAAACAGCACGTGAGTGTATGGAGTCTGCATTTATATTGTTTTATATTTTACTTCAGTCTTTCCAGTTCCCCAAAGATTAGCATCCTTCTCACATCTTACTTAGAGTTTCTGAGTAGATCTGGGATGGAGCCTTAGAATTTGCATGCTAACATGCCCCCAGGTGATGCTGATGCTGCTAGTTTCAGAACCACCTTTTGAGAACCACTGTCTTACATACTTTAAAATTCTTGAAGGTAACGATTATCTTGGAAATCTACCACTGCTGCTTTTATACAACTCTACCTGTGGAAGTGTCCATCGATTAACTCCCACTTGTTTATTTTCTTCTTTACAAGGCTTGAGGACCAAGCTTCATTGGCTTCATTACCATATAATGAAGCTTGGAATATTCTTGTTAAATTTGTTGCACCCACTATGTCACTTGTCACCACAAGGACATTTGAAGAGAAAGAGGAGCTAATGTTTTGTCCTACATGCTTATATAACCTGCTAAGACTCCATATTTACTGTGTATTGGAGAAAGGATTCCCTCGCAAAGGGTCACTCCTGACCCTACCCCCCCACGCCAACTGGCCCAGGGATCAGGACTAGCTTGGAATCTACCTGAAATATCCTTTTAGATAGTTAATATCTAATCTGCAAGGTTAACATCTTAAATATATATATTTCATACCTTTAAATATATTTAATATTTAATATCTTCAAATAGATTTAGAGGCCACGAGCCAAGCAGTACTGGTGACTTAACTTATTAACTTATTAAACTTGGGCATATAAGAGATGGGATGTCAAAAGTATGCATTAATGTGATTGATCCCTGGAGCAGGTGAGAATATTCTATGTCAGCCTCTAATTTTTGTCCATTTTAGTCACGTTACTCAAAATTTCTGTTAACTTTTACCACACTCTCTATTTCGGATAAGCTACTTGGGACTGTTTCTTGTTCTATTTTTACATTTATTTATCCCTAGTTGTACAGCAGTGGCGCCCCTTCCTTCTGCTTTTTTTCTGTCTTCACTGACTATAAAAAAAGGCCCATTATAAATAGCACCATCAAAACCTCAAAAAAACAGATGAGCTGCTAATAACTTTATATACATTAGTAAGCTTTTAAATACCCTTTCCTGAAATAGTCTTTATTTTGAACTTAATATATATATGAAAGTTGGAAATATATTTTTTAAATTATAACTTTTTTATAATTATTAACTTTTAAAACTTTTATTTTCCTAAGGAAGAAGAGACAGACAATGAAGAAAACTTTATTGATCTCAACGTCTTGAAGGCCCAGACCTATCGCTTGGTAAGTTGTATGGTATATATGCAGGACCAACAAACAATCAGTACACATGTTCTGCTGGAAATTGAAACAAGTAGAAACCATTGTTGGCCATTGTTTAGTGTGTCATTTGAGAAGTAGCTCTCCACATTGTTTTCCTATATATAAAATTTGATAGCAAACAAAAATCCAGAGGTGCAAGTGGGGCAGCCTCCTATCTGTACGGTGGAAAATCGATACGGTACTTCTCATGTAAACTGAAAATAGTTTATTTGCTTTATGTCATTTTCTATTATGGAAGCATATATATCATTTGGTTTCAAGTTATTTTTCATTATAGTGAGCCAGTATTGAATGGTCTTGATCATAGGGAAATGATAATTAAATGGTAATTAAATTAAATGGTAATTCTTTGACATAAAATGAATTATATTAAGACTGATATGTGGATAGGTAATCAGACATTGCTTTAGTCAGTTTTTGCTCTGTTTTAATTAGGAAATAAATCCAGTCTATAAAAGAGATCCCACTGAAGGAGATATTTCAAAAGTACATATGAAATTTTTGTATTTTCCTATATGTATGTTATATTTCAATAAGGTAATACCTATTGCATGCTCAAAAAAGTACATATGGAATGTAATACTTTTATTTTTCCTTTGTATAATTTTTTTTTTGTCTGAATTTTACAATCAAGTTTGGATCTACTCTTGGGTTCATATGAAGAGTCCTTTGGCCACCCCGCCCTAGGATGACCTCTTCATTTATCATTTACTGCCTTAGTATTGTTACTCAGCATTAGTTGTTATTATTAATAATATATGTGTGCTTCCTTCCCCACTTGAGTTGTAATATAACACTACAATGTATCTAACTTGCCTGGGTGTGGGAGTTGACTCTAATACTTTTATTACTTATTAGGTGTCTGACCTTGGACATATTTCCAAACTTCTTGTGCCTATCTTCCTCATCTGTAAAATGAGGATAAAAATACTACATTTTCACAGGGTTTTTAAAGAATAAAATAGTTACTACGTGTGATGATGTCTGGCACACAGGACGTGCTCAATAAGTGTTGGCAAAAAGCAAAATCACATCTTCTCTCCACATTCCCTCTCTCAAATCTGATAACAAGGATATACTCATTTTTTTATACTCTGTATTGTAACACAAAAAATACTGAATAATTCTTAAATGAATGAATACATTTTTTATTCCTCAATTCGAAATTGTATCAGAATAATATGTTAACCTTTAAATCCAAACAAACTCCAGTTGTAACAATACATTCACAGATCACTTTATAGTTTTCAGAGTGCTTTAAAACACATTCTTTACTGACCTTGTGAGTGTTGTTATATCCAGTTTACAGATTCAAAAACTGAAATTTATAATCTTGAGACAGTTAATCTTTTAAAAAGCTACTACATTACAGCAGCTAAATTTGAAATCAGTTTCTCCAGACTCTCAGGTCTATTGTTTTTTTTCCCTTTGCCTCATAACAGGAGTTCAGCAGGGTAGGTATGGTTTGAGTCCTGCCTTCAGCAGGGGCACCTGGTGCTTGGTGGTCCTTTACGTGTTGAAGATGATGCCGACGAAGTTCTAAAGTGTGAGGGAAACGAAAGCAGAGATGCATACACAGTTATCCTCAGAAAGAGCCTGTCGTTTGTGTCATTCATTCTTATATTGGTGATATAAATAGAGACCTGGAAAGGCTACCTGGGATTTCTCTGGACCAAGTAGTTTGAGTATTGGGAAGGAGCAAAGTCATTTCATTTGCCTCTACCATTACTCTGTCCCTACTGGTCCAGATTTCAATTTTCCACTTCAGTTAAGCTACATAAGGAAGGGATTTCCCCCTGCCTGTGCCTTTATACATCGTCTAAGTATTATATCCTTTGGATAAAAATTACATCACATATACCCTTTCGAGTTAAGACCATGAATGGTTGCGTTTTCACAAGAGGAAGAAGTCTGAATGCCAGGTGTTTGTGGTTGGTCAGCCATGAAGTACTAATGAGGCAGAAAACCCTTTCATATTTTAAAAAATCTGGCAGTATTGTTTCATGAGTATGTTGCCCATGAAGCCATCTGCCTGAGACAGCTGTGTCTGTCTATAGCTTATGATGGCTCAGGCGCTCTTTCCCCAAGACAGAATTGCTATATAGGTTAATAACATAGATTTAAGATTTTATATTTCATGCAGCAGGTGTACTCACAATGCAGAAGAAATATCATTTGAGTAAAGTTGAATGAATGTGATGAATTCTTCCCTAGAACAAGAATGATGTATACTATATATGAAATGGATCTACCTAACGTACATGTGACCATGCCGGCCCAGCAATGTATGGATTACAACAATCCCTCTCGAACTGTGGTTTAGAAACAATATGTGCTTCTCCAGTCATTCTCTGTTCCCTCATCTTGCATTATTCTTCTCACAGACCTTGGCATTGTATTAATTTCTGATTTGTTTATTGTCAGTCTGAACCACTGAAATCCAAACTCCTCGAGAGTGGCAGCTTTTTTCACTGCTTTTTCACCTGTGCCTGATGGGTAGAAAGTGCTCAATATTGAATGAATACGTGCGTGGGTGAATGCTATTTTATATTTAGAATTTTATAGGCAAGGTATAGTTTACTCTTTAAGGAGAATAGAACTTCTCAACAATAATTATTCTATGTACCCTGCAGAATAACACAGGAAGAATCTACTTATGTTCCTTTATTTCATGAAATAAAGTGCAGTCTAGACCCTGAAAAATGTGCTCTTAAGTATCACGATAATTCCAGAAAATGGGTATACGCAAGCATTTTCCTGAGATTTGTGGTAAATGGAGCAACAGAGAATATAATGAAAAAGACATGTGTTGCGACTGTGTTCTCTGGAAGTGGACATTGACAGAGTTTGGAGTGCAATATATTTACTGTGAAAGGAAGTGGGAATAAGGCACTGGTCTGAGGGTGAAGTCTCGCTGCAATTCAGGGCTGACAAAGCCTTGGCCAACTGGTGAAAGGCTCTGGAGCAACTGTTGCCTGATTGGTTCAGTTGCTGGAGGCAGGCTGCCCCGGGAAGGACATAGCCCCAGGTGATGTGGCTCTCTGCAGGTAAGGCAGAGCCTGAGGGAGCTAACAGCAGGAAGCTCTGTGCTGGCCACATTCCCACAGCTGAGCAGCACATCCTTGGAAGGTGACCTGGTGGTTCATCTCCCTGACTACCAGGACAGACTCGAAGCGCCGCTAATTTGAGAAATTTGTAGAGACACTGTGTGGCCATTGATTAAACTTTGCAATGTCTGCCTAATTGGATCCTGAAACAGCAGTATTGTTTCATGAACATTGAAAACAGTGTTCTAAGAAAATGGTTCCTCCTATTGATGATAAAAGCTTTCAGTGATGGAATTGGTTTGTTTTGGAAGCAGGTGTTTTCAAAACATTTATTTACTTTGAAGTTTAAAAAACATATTTAAAGCCGTTCTTATTGTGTGATTTCCCCATCTACTTCTCTTACCCCAATTATGGTTTTGCTAAGTGTACTTTTCAAGAAGGTAACTCCTGCAATTATTGAGGGATTGTTTCATCTTCCAAGGTTTCATTTGCAGGTCATTTATTCAAATTTTGATACAGCTTTTCTTGGAAGAAAAAAAATTATGGATGAATATTTGACCTTAAGGCTATCCCACGAAGTTTTACATTCTCTCTGTCCCTCTGATTCCTAAATGTTTTTGAAATCTGAAATTTAGCCAAAGCCTCCCTAAGAGTGATCACTGGTGCTGTATTAAAGCTCTGACAGTTGGGCTGGGCCTGTGATGGTTAGGGGTGCAGCAGAATATTCAGAAATGTGAGGGATGGGAGCTGGGAAGGAAGGCTCTGGTGGCAAGGTGTGAGGGAGGTATTCTGGTCATTTCTATTCCTAATGTGACTGTGTCCATTGGACATTGCGTGTATGTTCATGGTAGCGACACTGTAATTATGAGTGATCTTTGTAGCTCCCCTCCATTCTAAAGCTCAGTAGAATCACAATGACAGTATTCTGGAAGCATAACGCAGATGTGTCATTCTCCCCCACTGAAAAAAAGATGGGAGGGAAGCTGTGCGCTCTCTGAATTCTATTTTTAAATGCCCATCACTTCATTTCAAAACATTTTTTTAAACATGCCATAGATACCATTCTTCCTTGAGATGCTAAATTTGAGGTTTTAGAAACCAACTCCTGAGTTAGACAGCATAAAACCAACTATCTCAAAAGGTTTAAACACAATTGGTTTTTAATTACTTAGCAAAAATTCATTGTACCAAGGAGAGAATTTTTAGCTTAAAAAGCAAAAACTGTAAGGAAGTAAAAATGTGGGCTTAGAATAAAAATGTCATTTCAGTTTTAAAGTGGCAGGTCTGCAACGTTGTAATCAAAAAAAGAGAAGAAGATGGATCTACTTCAGTTAATATCTTTAAATTTTCTTCATTTTTGCATATAATTTACACTTCTCCACAAAATGTCCTATCTGAGTAATATAGGGAAAAAAATACTGTTCTACTACAACATAACTTGCCCCATAAGTTACCAGTGACTTAGATGCCTGCTTGAGGAAAATGTTTTTTTCTTCTTTCCTGAAACATTTGAATGTTAGTCCTGCTATCTGTGTTCTGACAATGAGAAGTCTGTTTTTTTCACAGGAGAAGCAATTAAAATGCCACATGTGTAAATGTGATGGAACACAATATGACTGGACTGAGTCAATGCTTTTCATTCTATAGTAACTAACCTGCGCCACCCCGTCCGTTTTACATCTGGAGGTGAATAGGAAATGTAGGTTAGAGAAAAAAGCACTCCTCACTGCTTGGAGGAGGCTCAAACAGCAGTTCTTCCTGGGTATAAAAGAAGAGCTTTGCTTGATCTTTAATGTCATTTTTGAATCTACACTTGAAATAGGAAAGATCCTTATTTTTCATCCTGGTTTTATTGGAAGCCCAGGAAGAAGTAGGTCAAGGACTTTTCAGGGTCCCTTCCAAATCTGAGTCCATACCTTCAAGGCAGATGCTATGGAGGAAATAGCAGCTGTAGATAAAATCCTAACTCTGCAACTCTAGCCCTGTGACCATAGTGAATTAACCTCTCTGTGTCTCTGCTTTCTTATCTGTAAAATAGGGACATAATTCTTCCCAGGGTTGTTTTGAGATTAACATAACCTAAATTGTGGACAGCACCCAGGATGGTGCTGGTATAGATTATGCACTTGATGCATAAACTTGATGCATAATTCTTATTTTGTAGAATGTTTCACTTTTCCTAGAGGTGGGGATTAATTACCAATGTTATGTGCAGTGGAAGACTAGAAGAAGCTTCAATAGCACAATACAAATCAGTTTCTATATTGCCATGAGTATTTTTGAGTAAGAAGCTTATTACATGGGATATAAGTTATCAAGAAGCTTCCATTTTGAAATTAGGAAGCCCTGGTGATACCATGGTTTTATTCTCATAATCTGTCACATGACTTATTGAAGGCACACTCGACTAAATCTGTTGTCACGTAAGGTCTCCCCTACAGAAGTGACTAAGGAGAATTTGAGGAAAAGTAAGATAACGATATTTTCCAGCAATCATTTGAGAGATGTCATTTTATAAATGGATAGGTTATATTTCCTAAATCAACACTAATAGCTGATATTTATTATGTAATTCAGCATATTAGACGGATACCCAGAATTTGTACTTTTTTTCAGTCCTCTATAAACCTGTTTAAAGATTTTTAAACCCACCTGCCCCCATCGCCACCCAGCTCTAGCTGTAGCAGTGTTAGTGTTTGCATATCTGACCAATGGTTCCTTGTCATCCAGGACACCTAGTTAGTCACCAAGACCTGTGGATGCTGCCTTTGAAATATCTCTCATATCTGTCCCTTCATCTGACTCAAAATCAGGTCCTTTTCATCTGTCTGGATTATGTAATAGTAATGTCCTGATTCGTCTTTGGTCCTTATCCTTTAATTCCACACCCACCCTTTTCCAAAATAGTTTTCATCATACTCCTCTAGCTCACCAAAACATGAAATCTATCAGGTCATTTGACTTCAGTAACTTTTGATGGCTTTTCAGTGCCTACAGGGACATTTATAGAGATTATAAAACAAATTTTTGGCCTGGCTTTCAAGACCCTTAGCAATTTGACAACTGTCCACATAGCCTTATTTTCTTCCCCTGTAATAAATTTATTCCAGGTAAACGGATCCTCTCATAGGTTTCCAAACACCTCAGAAGCTCACAAGCATGTCTGCTCTTATCCCATCCCATCCCATCCCATTCCATCCTTCCTCTTCTCCTTTGTCTCTTATCTGAAATGCCTTCGCATCATCTCTCTGCCTGATTCTAAATGCTCAAGGTTCAGCTCAAATTCCACTTCCTAAGTGACATCTTCCTTAATCACCCCAGTGTCATTTAATCCTATGACCTATAAATCTTCATAAAACATAGCTAGAATGTTTTATGAGGATTTCTACTATTTTACTCTCTGTCCCTGGAATAAAGCAATACCTGACATAGAGTAGGCATTAAATAAAGATCTGTTGGATAAATAAAGTCATTGTACTTTGCTTGTGATTCTTCTTTGCCTCCCCTCTGGCTTAGAGGACAGCCTAGCTTCTATGCCTGTCACAATGTATTCAACTCCAACTCTTTTTGCTGTTCTCCAACATTCACCTTTCCAAGCCCCTCGTCTCTCTTCTCGTTGTGATCTTCACAAGCCACATTTATTCCTATTTCAGTATTTTGGCTTATGATGCTTTCTTGACTGTAACATGTGGCTTGTCTCTTTTCTGCCTATTTACATTCCATACATCTTTGTAAGGTTAAATTTAAACCTCACGTCACCATTAAAACATGCTCTCATTCAAATACCTAAAGCATTTACCACCTGTACTGAATACTTTTTGGAAGTTAATCAAATTTATAATTTTACCTGCTTTTAATGAAAATACTTTATTCTTTTTCAAAGTAACATATATTCATTTTTGAAATGAAAGCACAAAAAAATCCAAATAAAAATGTGAAATTTTCTCCAAATCGCAGCATCCTCATATAAACATTATATCCCTTTACGCATAAGTGCTCTGAGGTTATGCAACATGCTAACATTTAGTGAGTATGGATAAAGGATATACAGGAATTTTTTGTGCTATTTGTGTAACTTTTTGTAATTCTGAAAAAAAATTATGCGCATAAATAGGTTAATGAAGTGCAGAGTTCATAAAAGAATCCAAATATATATAGTGATATCGGTATATGAAGCAATGCATATCAGGGAAAATTGAACTATTCACTTAAATGGTGATGGGATAACAGGCTATTCATTTGGAGAAAAAAAAGATGTACTCCTCCCTCATACCTTATACCCAAATAAACCCCACATGGATCAACAAATTTAAAAAATGATGAGGGACAAGAAACAAAAACATGAGTGCAAAGTGTTATGCTCATGGTTTGAAATAGGCATGAAAAAGCATGCCAAGAAAACTAAAAACCATGAAAGAAAAATATTGATAAGTCTGAATACATAAAATTTAAAACCTTATATATGGAGGATTGGGTAGGGAACGCCATAAAGTTAAAAAACAAGTGATAAACTGGGGGAATATAGTTGTAACCTTTATGATAAAGGATCGATAGACATGTAGTGAGATGTTTCAGAGTTTGTGCTGTAGAATAACGTTGCCTGGGCCCTGCCACTTATTAATGAGGCGACATTGGGAAAATTACCTAACTGTTCTGTACCTTACTTTACTCATTTGCAAAAATGGGAATAAGACTCCCTTGATTTGTGGTGGTGTTATTGGGCATCTAACCCATATGTAAAAACATCTAGTACCATGCTGGGCACATAATGATAAGAAGAACTGCTGTAGTGTATTGGGGGCTTACTACGTACCAGGCACTGCACAGGCCTTTTAAATACATCATCTAATTTAATCCTCACAGCAACCCTTACAAAGAGGAAGGCACTATTATTATCCCCATTTTGCAGATAGGAACCCTGAGATTTAGAGAGGTTAAGTAACATTGACCAACACCTAGTAAGTGATGGTGGTAGAATTGAGTAGAGATGGGATTTCAGACCCATCTTCTTTATATTTACACTATACTGTGGTGATTCTCAAGACAACTTAGTTCTCTTTTCCTAGACTCTTGGGATTACATATTTAATCTTGACAATTAGTTGGATTTTCATGTCCCTCTCAGTAGGTATATGAATTGAGCTCTTCAAATGTATTTGGGCCCTGGTATATCCATGAAGTTGCCATCTCAGGTAAAAGAAACCTTATAGAAATTCAAGCCATAAAGAATTGAACTTATTTTTGCATAATCTGCGACACTAAGATAATGTCTATAGTAATTTCACCATACATACTTCTTGGAGTACTTTTGGTTTTATTTTGAGAAAAGTGAAAAATCAGAGATGATTTTACCTTAGCACTTAGTGTATATTCAAGTAGCTAACGTAGTAGCAAAGGTAGGTATTTGATATGATAAACAGGAATTATATTGGAAGTTGAATTCTCATTGAAAAATAATTTCAGATTTCTTATTAGAAAATTAAATTCATTTTGTGTGAATTTGGAGAGCTTTTCACTTTTTTGATTTGTGGAAGCATAATTTATTCAAATCTTAGTTCACATTTTAAGTCAGGATAAAATTTCTTTTGATAATCTTAAAATTGAACTTAAAAAATAACTTTTATGAACTTCACATATTTAAAGACAGGGGCTACCATCAATCTATTTCTTTCAATACATTATAGCCAGGATTTAATTTCAGAACAAATGTGAAGTACTTTTCGTATGTTATTAAACATTTTTCTTCATGGTAATAATGTTAAATCATGTAAAACCTAATTTGGAAAGATAACAGTAAATCAAACTCATGATTTATGCTGCTTTAATCATGAAGAAGAATTGAGTTGTAGAGACATGAAAGAATTTCATTCTCTGCCTTAAAATGTGATTTGTTAAAGTCATTGGATTTTGAGGGAACACTTCTTGATTGAAATAACTTGTTATTTATCCCTCTATCTAGTTTTTCTTTTATTGATCTATGATAAAGAAAGAGAGACACTAATACTCTTAGGAGAAACCCTGCTTAATTCATGGTAATACCCTATATATATATTATATTTGATAATTAGCTTTTTGGCCACCTATCCTATCTTGAACAAAGCATCAAATGAGGAATAATGCAAAACAGGCCTCTGAGCAACCAAAATAAGTATAACTGCTTCCATTTTAAAAAATTTCTATGAAGAGTCCCAGTCTCACTCCCGCTCCCCCGTCTCCTGAGCTCTCACTTTTCCCCCCTGTATTTACCTAAATTCTAAAAAGCTTGTATATTAGAGGTTTTTATTATTATTATTATTATTATTATTATTATTATTATTATTAAAGTTTATTGCGGTGAGCAGCTTGGATATTAGGTTTTTAAACTCACAGCAGTTTAAGAGGAGGAAGAGATGCTATAGGCAAACGGAGACATCCAAGGGTGATCCTTAGTATCTGGATAACAAGAGAAGCTGCAGGAACACTTTAAAAACACACAGGAATGAAAAAAAAACAAACAATTATAGCTATCTGGGGTCATTTAGTGTGGATCAGTCATATCCAGATTTTTCAGCCCTGGGGGCATCATTATAAAGAATAGTACAATAAGCGACATCAAGAAAAGATTATGTTGTGGTCGGTAAATGTCACCCTTTACCAGTCTCCAGCCTGGCAGTGGTGCCGCATCCTCCTGAGAGGCAGGGATTTGGGCTTGGTATTGAAGAGTCAAGCACCTCCACTTGCTCTTGCTTCATTACTAGTTCAGTGCTGGGATCCCTTTGCCCTCCCTTCATCTCCCGCTTTCACCTGGAAGTCTGTGAATCCAGTTTCCGCCCAGGCTCTTGTGATCTAGATTTCTCCTGGTCAGATTCCCATCTGAACTTGTGGTCTCTCTGTATCTTCCAAATTGTAGTCTCCATTCCCAAGGAAATGTCTTCTCATGCATGCCTCATGGAGCCTTGAGCTTCACTCCTGCGTCTGCTCATGCAGCCATATATTAATATGTTTACTACACAAGGCGTTTCTCAATCAGTGATCAGGGGCAGTATTGTAGGGTATCCATACTCAGTCTAGTTTTGGAAACACACACACATATACACACACACACACACGTGTGTATGCATATGTACATGCATACACATATATATATGTATGCCATATGTATATATGAGGGTGCCAAAAAATGTATACATATTTTAAGAAAGGTTTAAAACTTGATTGAAATTGTAATACTCAATATATGCCGATAACAAAAGATGATCATGTGTATACATTTTTTTGGCACCCCTGTATATAGAACATAGTATTTCGTTAATACTACCTGGGAAATATTAATACTGCCTGTTTGATACTTGAAATGACTTTGGTGGTATACCCCACTATTTGAACCCAAGGCTGTTATGGGATAGTTCAGACTGTTATCTTCCACCCTTCCTTTGGCAGTCTTAGGGTCAGTTATCATCAGTTTCTTTTTCTTAGGACCAATCCAATTATTACCCCATTGACTAGCCTCAGACCCTTCCTAATAGGCTGTAAACTCTTTGCAGTCATGGATTAAATCCTTTTATCTTTCCACACTAAGCACAGTACCAGGATTCTTACCTTGCATGTTATGGGAGCTTAACAAATGGTTTATTGGTAAATTAATTAATTATAAATGAGACTTCTGGATAGCCTGTGTCTTATTGAGCTAATTGTTTCTTCAGCAGCATTAACTGGAAAACACAATTTCCCAAGAGCTCTGCTTTATCTTAGTTAACGTTTCAGAGAGGGACTTTGTCATGATGTTATAAAATTTTGATTAAATGGAAACAGCAATGTATTTCTCTTACACTCATTGAGCCACATAAAATACCATTTGTTAAATGGAGAAACAATTGGAAAGGAAAGGTTTTCTCAAAGTATTATAACCAAGACATGGTATAGAATTTTTAAATGATTTATACTTCCTATGTAGGGCTTGCTCAGTTAATGTATCCATTTATTAGGCATTAGGAAATTTAGAGTGAGGAACGAGGTTATGAAATAGGTGTGCAAACATGGAGGTAGAAAGAAGCTGTATAGTTTGAATAAGTTAGTGCTGCTCTACCAAGCCTAATGTCCTCTTTTTGCCCTTTCTTCATTTAATGACTGGGCCATTTCCCCTCATATATTAACTATGGCCTAGAAGTGAGTGAAAACTTAGGAGCAGCTACATTTAGTAATAAGCTAGGAAGGGTAAATGCGACTTTCTGAAGGACCCCATATAAAAAACAAATAGTACCTTATGCACTGGGATATCGAAATGCAGTATTTAGTCTCCAGACACCCTACTCTTAGATTCTGAGTCTGATTCAAACAGGACCACTGCTAATCCATTTCCCTTGTGAAAATTAGAAAAATGTGCCCATCCTTGAGTAAAATTTTTGAGCGTGTTATGCACAACTTAAACAATTCTATGTTCAGTCCTGGAAAAAAGTGGGAATGTGGATGGGTACCCTCTCTGGCCTAGTTTGGTGATTCTGGACTCCACCTTCCTGTAAGGAATGGAAGAAGGAGGGGTGGGAATGAGGGGACGGGGTCAGGAGCATTGGCTCAGATTTCATCAGTGCATCCACCTTCAGCTCACCCAAGCAGTGGTCCCATAAATCAAACTTATTTTTAAATCAGTGAGCAGAATATCTACGTTCTATTAAGAATCATACAAAACTGCTCCTGAAAGGATGTGCCCCGTTGGCTCAGTCTGGCTCTGCGGGTTCGGGATATGGGGGCCATAACCCTGGCAGGAGCAAGCCTGTGTGTATATTTCACACACACCCCAAATGTCAGGGCTCACATACCACTGGTGGTGTATACATCCTCTCACTCTACCCCCAACCCTTCAAGTCTGCCCCGTTTGGTTTGGAAAATGAGTCGGTCAGAATTGAGCCTCCTAGAGCTGCACAGATATTGGGATGGGCCAACGAGTTGCAATTACCTCACTCCTCCAAGTGTATGCATTTTACGGGTGCCAACGTGGAGTTATATAACATGAATTTTCCCCATGGCTTTAGGTTTCAATTGTGAGGCCCAGTATCTCTATTCCTGCTGTCACATACATTCTGATACAACGTCACACATGTCTACTTCGTGAATTCTGCAACCTCTCGCCAGCTATGGTGCCCTTATGCTACCCTGGATTCAGTTTACATAGACATACATAGCATTCTGTTAAATACTCAAAATAATACAGTGTTTCTACATTTAAATGAGAACTGTAATGTTTAAAATATAATCTGGAACACTTTTCACTTAGAGTTTCTACATTTTAGTTTTCTTAAAGTAATGCTTTTTTTAAAAAAAAAATACTGCTGGTTGTTTAAATAAAATGTGATTAAATAAATTCACACCACATATTATAAAATGTAAAAGCATGTTTAGTTATCCATTCTCTAATTGTGTGGTTAGAACTATATAGCCCCCTGAATTTCTGAACAAACAGTAATATATACTCCTTCCAAGGCTCTGTTCAGAACTTGCTAATATGAGCTTAGGGGCAGGAGAGAGGTGCTTTCTTCCATTAGTAATGCCCTAAAGACTCAGTGAGGAGTAAATTCAAAGCCCCTAAAGACCTCAGGCTCTAACCAAAATACAAATCCCAATTTAAGGTTATTCTTGTACTTCGTGGTAGACTAAATTGGAAAGACTTGTCTAATGAGCTTTCATTTAAGAAATGTCTATTAGTGACATAAATTCACATTGAGAATGTGATTTCACCATGAGATTGTTTACATAGTATTTTATTTTTAAAAGACTATATCATGGAATATGATCATGGACTATTTCAAACTTAAACAAAATTAGAGAATATGATAATGAACCCTTATGCAACATTACCCAGTTTCAACAGCTAACATTTTGTCAATCATGTTTCTTCCGAACACCCCCTCCTTTCTTTGCCCCGTAGTTTTAAAGTAAATTTTAGACATCATGTCAATTCACCTGTAAATATTTCAGAATTTATCTCTAATTTATAAGGCCTATTTTTAAACATAACCACCATGCTATTATCATACCTATAAAATTAATAATATTAATAATTCCTTAATGTTGTCTAATACTCTTCCACATTCAAATTTCCCTGGTTGTCTCAAAAATGTCCTTTTACAGATTGTTCAAATCAGAGCCCATATAAGGTTCAGACATTGTAGTTGGCTGTTTATGTCTCGGCTTTCTTTTTTTCCATATTAATAAATTTTCCCTTACATTTTCTTGTAATTTATCAAGGAAGCTTAAAAGGAAAAATTGCTATCAAAATTAACGTGTTAGGCTTTACCTTTAAGTAATTAATTTGTGCATTCTCTACATTTTCAGATTCATACATACTTAATGCTGAAATGTGAGAAGCTGAGAAAATGGGGGAAAACAGAAAGGCTTCCAAAACAGGCATGAATTGACTTTATTACTGAACAGCAGAAAGCAAATGCAGAAATTTGGCCCCCACACTATTTGAGTTCAAATAGGGCTGTATTCAATAACATTTTTAAGCTACCTTATAGTTTTACCTAACTAAAATATCACTTTAATTATGAATACAAAATCTATAAATAATGAGCCCTTTGCTTCTGGGATCTTACCATTTTTGTCTTTCAGATTTTGGGTTTGTATTTCAGTATAGTACATTCAAACCAAGACAGTATTTTCTTACCAAACGTGTGTGTCTCTTCTACTGTTACCAGTTACCATGGGTAAAGGGCTTGTCCATTGATAGTATCTCCCAATGAGCTCACTCTGATAACTCAAAAACTTTGTTCTTTGTAAAAATAGTTGAATCATACATTTGCTTCTTTTTAAAAATACTTATTTTGCTTTTCTACCAGGTTGGTGCATTATTTTCGTTCAACATGGATAGGAGGACAAAAAAGAATTTCTTCTACCACTATAATTTTAACACTGCCATGCTTGATGTAAATTGTGCAGTGCTGCTAAAATGCTTCAAAATTTTACCACTTCTTTTTATAAACTCTCAATCTTGTGATATCTTTCCTTTCTTAGGATATGAACGAGTCTGCCAAACAAGAAGATATTTTAGAATCCACAACAGATGCTGCAGAATGGAGTCTAGAAGTGGAGCGTGTACTACCACAACTGAAAGTCACGATTAGGACCGACAATAAGGTATAGCGGAGAGAACACATTTTGTTCAGATAGATTTTCATAAGGCAATTTCAGGGTCAAGGGTGCTCCCACTACACCAGTATTTTAAGAAGGGCATTAAGATTCAGTTTCCAATGTTTTGTGTTATTAGAGATTTAATAAATTGTCATTAAATGAATAAACAATGTAATAGAATCCAAAAAGCAAGGAATGGATCTTAGGTGAATAATGAATGAAATTAGAATTCCAGGAGTGTATACCAATTGACTAGAGTTAGAAGATGATTTAGAATTCTGCTGAATGGCAAAACAGAAGATGTCCTGGAAGTTGCCTTACATAATCTATTCTGTGCATATGATTAAAAGTTAAATATTAAGAAAATAATAAAAAAAATCATATGCAATTAGATTTGGGAATTAGGCCAAATGAACTAGTCCATTTAATCAAGTTTCTGCATCCTTTTTACCTACAATTTATTAGTAAGAACTTTAGAACAAGCGAATAGCTGACTAGACAAGACTGTTCTCATTAGTACTGTAATAGTCATCTGTACAAAAGGGGCTAGAGAGACATCTAGGTAATGAAACTAAGGAATTTTCAGCCTTTGAGGCTGGGGACATGCCCCAGAATTATGGAACAAGGTTCCAGGGAAGCGTGTCGCTCTGATAATGTGGCCCTATACGGCCCCCAAAGTAGAAGCCCTGCAAAGATTGCTGTTTTCAGAGTGCCCTGGAAGCTAATTCATTCTTAGAATGTCCAGATTTGGGCTTGTAGAACTGTATCCTAGAGAAGGTAAGAAGTAGCCTAGACTTGTAGGGTGTCCTAGAACAGGATAAGGGCAGCAGAGGTCTGACTAGACTGTGAATAGCTGTGGAAAAAACGTTATCTAAGGTAAGTGGGCAAATCCTGCAGCCCGTTTACCAGGTATTTACCCAATCATTATGGAGGACAGCTATTTGACTACATTAGGGGTGAATTCATTGCTTCCATATCTCTTATGTGCTCATATAAATACATATTAATAAGAATTTCTTCACTAATTAGATCCTGCAAGTCATCGTTTGCAAAAATGTATTTTTTTCTAAAAATCCCACTTCTGATTCTTTAGTTTTATTCAGAACAAAGTCTCTTCATAAAATTAAAAATCACTATTGGGACTCTAGTTAGAATGACATGTTAAAATAATCGTGTGGTTGGGAACTCTCAAGTACCTCTTAATCCCACAAGGAAGCAAGTTTAATTTGTTTACTTTCAAGCCAAGTAAAATCTTGAAATCAAACATCTCATTTAGAACCTAATAGGATCACAAGAGAGTGTTTTTTTTAAGCACGGTTATTGATTTCCACATAATAGAAGTAACTGAATAAAGAAAAAAGAATATAAATGTAACTGCTAATATATATAGTTTTTTACAAAACTAAGTGCAGGTCAAATTCTATTACAAACCAATATTGTAGTAATCAAAAGCTTGTGTTCTTAGAGAATCAATGTTTTCCTGCTTTGGGGAAAACTTAACCAGTTGAAAGTTGGACTCTCACCCTCATGACACATTACCAGCCTTGATCTTAGGAGGAAATACTGTGCCAAATTAATTACACCATCCAATTTTATAGGCAAGATTCCAAAATGTCAGATCAAGTTTTAGAATTTTCTTTTTAGCATTTTTTTAGAATATGTCAATATTATGTTGAACTTAGATTTTTGTGGTAAGACATACTGACCTAAAGTCACATTTGATTGCTTTTTCAGAATTCTTCTCAAATCATTTGGTGTTTGTGTTTAGTATTTGACAAGCTTTTCTTTCCTCTAAGTACTTCAGATGCAGCAAATGTTCAGCTTACTTAAGAAAAATAAAATTATACATTGTTTTGAGAAAATAGGGACTAATGAATAGATAAATGTTTTTTATGTCTCAGAAATAAAAATAATCTGGTTACGTATGAGCGTCCTCACAGACTCGTTATCCTTCATCAGAAGAGGTTGACCCCAGCATCATGGTGGATCCCGTTCTTCCCCAAATCCTGACTCTACCAAAACCAAACCCTCTCCTTTACTTTTGGCCAAAACAATAACCTTTTACTCAACAAAGGCTAGGTAGGACATTTAGAGATTTCAACTTTGTGTCTGAGGGGAAAACAGTAATTAATTATTTTCAGATCAGCGTGTTTTACTGATCACTGTTAGATTAGTTTTTAAGTAGCATAGATATGTGGGAGATAAGAAATAAAGGGCCTCCATTATTTAAATCCATTATAAATTTCTTTAAAATATTCTTGTGTTAGTAGTAAATAAGTCCCATGTTTATTTGGCACTGAGTCAGATGTTTATTTTGCCTTTGTTTCCTCACAAGTTCAGTTTATTTCTTGTATGCGTCCTAGCAGGGAATTACAAAAAAAGTAACTCTCCTTTTCTGTTCTTTCTGAATACTATAATATGTATGCTTTGATGAGATCTTATTATATACCAATATTTTATTTTGTATATTCTCCATAAGGTTGTAATCAAGTTTTTATTGCTAGGCTAACTTATCCCTGTTTCCTGTTACTGTTTTTGCAGTTCTCAAAGAATGCAAACAAATTTTAATATTAGCTTAAACAAATTACAATTAGGAAAATAAATATGTTGCCAAAAATACAAATAATATGTTCCACAATGGAGATAAAGGATTTTTGTTATATGCTCGCTTGAATGGACAATATTGGTAGTTTCCTTTGTAGTGTTGTTTATAGAGACTGCTGCCAGTGTTTACCTCCAGAGTTTATACACCCAGAGACAAACTCAGATCTGCCCCAACTTGAAATAATCTTTCTAAAGACACAGAAATCTGCCAAGAGAGTCAATAAATTCAGCCAAATCCTATGTCATTCCACTCTAGTTAATGCCTCCATTATGACCAAGTGAGTAAGGCTCAGGAATCCGTTCCTTATAAGGACAATCTGAGGACAGCTAGGCTAAGTAGATGTCGGTGCCAGCTAATGAAATTGTCTACAAGTATTGTTGGTACACGGTGACTTTACATCTTGTACTTTTGTTCTTTCCCTCCTTATTTTCTTCTGTTTATTTCTCTTACCCTTTACTTTTCTGCTGTGTTTTTATCTCTGTTGTATTGTTCTTTATTAGACCCAGCAGTACTCACAAGTGTTACGTAACTGGTGGAATTTAAAACTAAGTGCAAACAAATGTGATTATAATCAGACTAGATTTAAATCTGTACCTAGTCAAGAATTATTAGCCTGATCTCTGAGTCTTCTTAAACTAAAATTTTGTTTTTAATTATAAAAATAACGTGGAAGCAATATTTCGTGGGGAGAGAGGGCAGGCAGTGTGCTGTGAATTAGAAGATAGCAGTCACACATGTAGTCGCACTTTCAATTCCTCATTCATTGAAGCAAAATTTCAGCAACTTAGTGGAACTGTGGTGGCTGTAAAGACCCAAGAAAACAGAGCCTGTCTCATACATCTTCCCTTGGCACCCAGAATTTATATTTACACTGCTTATTAGTTGTGTGATCCAGAACAGGCTACTCTGCCTCTCTGTTCCTCCTTTTCCTCATCTGAGCTGTAAAATGGGACTAAACCTCACTGAGTTGTTGTACCAAGAACAGTGTCTGACACAGAGTTAAAGCCTAATAAGTGTTAATTATTGTTATGTTACAATATTGTTGTGGTAATACTACTGTTTTCTATCATAGCCCTTTATATTCAGTGCCTATATCAGTATTCAGGAAGAATTTATAAAATTTCTGCTTTAATGCTTCCATCATTTAAGGGAGTACTTATGAACATCAGCCTGATAGTCTTATATGCAGATGTAATCAGATTCATGTAAGTAGCACTTTGATAAATCATTCTAATTTTTTCCCCAAGTAGAGGTGTATATAACATGATGATAATAATAACTGACACTGACCAAGTGTTTACTGTGTGTCAAGTGCTGTTCTTATCACTTCATATATATTAACTCATTTAATCCTTTCCACTGCCCTATGAGATGCAAGGCACCTTTTACTACATTTGAAGAAACTGAAACACAGACAAATTAAGTAACTTGCCTTTGCCTAGTAAGTGACAGACATGATACATGAACCTGCAACCCAGGCTCTTACCTATTTGAGTAGTGACAATATAGCATACTGCTTAAAAGCAAAAATTCTGAATCCAGTTTGCTTGAATACAAATCCTGGCTCTAACTCTTATTAGCTGTTGGACCCTGTGGGCAAGTTATTCAACCACTCTGCCTCAGTTTCTTCATCTATAAAATAGAGTTCATTATAAAACCTACTTCAAAGGGTTATTAAAAGGATTAAACGAATTAACATACGTAAAGCACTTAGAATGGTGCCAGAGGAATTAAAATATTTTGACCACTATTTCTATGTGCTTTTATGTATACAGCTGAGATTATACCTTTTTTTTAAACATAACATACCATCATGAGCATTTCCAAACATCCTTAAAAATTATAAACCATAACTTTAGGTGGCTGTCTGTAGTGCTGGAAGGTTACCATCAATATCCAGTGCCAGGTAGCAGACATGTTTTGGCCAAGCAGTTTGGGATCAAAGCACGAGGTCTAGATCTGGGTGGAGGAATGACAGAGGGAGAGCTGGTGCTTAGAATATGGGCAAGCATAGGGACCATAAGATCTGAGAACACAGGCCAATAGCAAGAAATGGAATCTGCCAATTAGTCATTTTAGAGAAACAAGTGGTTGTTGAAGGTGGGAGTCCAGTTGAAAGGCAAAACATGGAGAGGAGGAGGCAGAAATGAAAATTAAAAGAAAATTAGATTTAGAAATTGTGTGTAATTGCTCCAAGAGCATACAGTCAGACCAGGCTGTGGGTTGTTGCTGCTGTTACCTTTTTTCAACAAGGGGCTCTTCTTCAGGGTCCTTGGTGACAATTATTGAAGGATAATATTTTCCTACATGATTGAAATATTTTTTATTCCATGATAGTTTTTTTTTAATCTTTTAAGTGAATCAATTGACAGTTGCTGAGTTGAATAATAATAGTAGTTGAAACAGAGCTGCCAAAGAATTCGATGTGCCCCATATTTCTGTGGGAATAGGAAATGTGGACGTACATTCATAGATTTCACTTTTTGTGTTTTTGATTAATTTTGAATCACTAAATAAATAGTGCTGTTTCTTGAAGAAAATTATTCTGTCTCTTTGAGTTTTCTTTTTACTATAAATAAGGAAGCCTTTATTTGACTTTGTGGAAATAAACAGAGACTACCTAAATGAGAACAAGTAAAGGCTATTTATTCAGAGTTTGCTATAGCAAGGTAGCCAGCCACCGTCACTTGTGTTTGGCAGAGGCTCAAAGGCAGGCAGGAGAACGTAAAAGATTTATAGTGGGAAAAAAGGGAAGGCTTCAGATATGTTCAGATATGACAGGAAATTTGGAGGCGATCTATCTATAAGCAGGTCCTCCTATGCGATTGGTTAGGGGAGGACATTTGGCTTTGTCTGATTGGTCCTACGTTGGAAGGGGTGGGGGGCACATGAAATGGGCAATCTGTCTGGCAGTTATTAACTCCTGATCACTTTGGGCTGATTGCTAGAGGTTAGCTTCCTAAACTAGTTGCTGCAGATTGTGGGTCAGACTTCTATTTTGTATGATGGTCTGGCCATTGTCGTTTTGTTTCTCTGTATACAGTCATGTACCACATAATGCTATTTTGGTCAATGACAGACTACACATAAGATGGTGGTCCCATAAGATTACAATGGAGCTGAAAATTTTCTATTGCCTAGGGATGTCATAGCTGTCATTAATAGAGAGGAATATCCATGGTGCGTTATCTGCTTACAAGCAAATCTTATGACTGAAAAAAAAAAAAAAAGAAACAAACCTCCATGGTAATATTTCTGAAAAGAGTGACACCTTCTCATAAAGAGCCTCAGGCAGGTCCTGAGGAGGTCTTCCAAAAGAAGGCACTGTGATCACAGGAGCTGACAGCTCCTTGCGTGTCATTGCCCCTGAGACCTTCCAGCAGGACAAGGTGGAAAGGTGGAGGCAGTGATGCTGATGCTCCTGACCTCGTGTGTGGGCCGAGGCTAAGGTGTGTGCTTGTCTCTTAGTTTTTACAAAAATGTTTAAAAAGAAAAAGTAAAAAGTAGAGATAAGCTTATAGAATAAGGATTTTTATACAGAAATATTTTTGGATAGCTGTACAACATGTTTTTTGTTTTAAGCTAAGTCTTATCACAAGAGTTGAAAAGTTAAAAAAAATTAAAGTTTATGAAGTAAAACGTTACAGTAAGCTAAGGTTAATTTATTTTGAAGAAAGAATTTCTTTTTTTATAAATTTAGCCTAAGTGTATAATATTTATACAGTTTGCTGTAAAACAGTATGTTGTGTTACACCAGCAGCGGACTCATACATCTTGTGTTTACTGCCTCTCTTGATTGCATTATTTTCTCTCGTTCTCGATTTAATCTCATGTTGTTTTATAAATGTAGTGTAGCCTAAGTGTACAGTGTTTATAAAGCCTACAGTGGTGTACAGTAATGTCCCAGGCCTTCACATTCACTCCCCACTCACTCACTGACTCACCCAGAGCAACTTCCAGTCCTGCAACCTCCATTCATGGTAAGATCTGTAGAGGTGTACCATTTTTTAAACTTTTATTCTGTATTCTTACTGTACCTTTTCTATGTTTAGCTACACAAATACCATTGTGTTACAGCTGCCTACAATATCAGGGCGGTAACATGCAGTACAGGCTTGTAGCCCAGGAGCAATAGGCTGTACCATGTAGCCTAGGTGTGTAGTGGGCTGGACCTTCCAGGTGTGTGGATGTGCTCTCTGTGCTGTTCGCACAAGGATGGAATCCCGTAACAACATGTTTCTCAGAACATATCCCTGTTGTTAAGCAACACATGACTGTATTCAGTCTCTCAACCTCATTCATTGAACCAAGAGAAAGTGGCTTTTTAAAATGACCTATCTTACTAGTCTTTATCAAGAGAATGATGGTTTTTTTTTTCAAGTAAAGGGTTTTTACCACAATAGAGACCAGGTAAATATTAATAATATTTATTCTTCTCCTCCAGGAATAAGAGCAGAAAGTGTGAAATCAGTTTTCAACTAAACCTTTCATAGGCCCTTTTCTTAAATTATACAGTATTTATTCTTAAAAGATTGTATATTATAGTGATTTAATGTTAGGTATTGAATGCAGTGAACAAATGTTCTGTCATGCTTTAATGCCCTGTAGATATTGTAATTAAAATTGTGATTAATGACTTAAACAGACTTTTTCCCCCAAAATTATAATTAAATGTTTCCTGCTTTGTTATTTTAAAAGTTAGTTGGGTAGGTACTTCCTTCATTTCACCAAAAAGTCTCTAGTCATTATGTAAATCTTTAGGTTCATTGAAAGGGATTTAGATGGAAATTTTTTAAGGCTTTGAAAGTACTACAGCACGTATTTTTAATTATGTCAAGCCCTGATTCACCAAACTGCTTTTTTTTTTAACACCCTTACCTGTTCTTCAGTGTCTGACTTTCTCAGGGTGCAGTTGTAAAAAGAACCTTAAACTTTACATTTCAACTCCAAGCAATTGGATTTTGTTTTAACGTAAATAAGCCGTACAGGTGTTGCCTTGGGTGTTTCGCAGCAGGAGACCTTTCTAGAAGAGTCATTGTGCTGATGGAATCACAGCAATAGTCTTGAGCCTTTGGGCTCTCTAGTCACTTTCAGAGCTAAAACCTGAGAGGGAGGCAAGAGGCTTTCATTAATCAGCAGATGGAATTCCATTTAAATGAACCTGGAGGAACTACAGAATTGCTGTATTAGATCTAAGTCTCTTCAAATTGGAAGCCAAGTCCTGCAGAAATGTACAATGGTAGGCTTCTCTTTTTACTATTGTAGACAAATCTGTATCTGGAAGCAATAGAGGGTATTTTTCTCATTCCAAAATGGTGGAGAGAGTAACTTGCTTTGACCATCAGCCATCATTGTGTTTGGATGCAGTGTAAGAAAAGTGTTAATAAAATTTAGCTCTCTAAATATTTCTGACCTGTTGGGATTTATAAATTGTTATAGTTTGGGAATAAAGAGCATTTCTGAAGACTTGTACTCTGGTTATTAGGTAGGCTGTATTGATAGGATTCTTGTGTTCATGTGCAAAAACATATAATCTGTGGGCTAGGGTACAGGAATACATTTCATGTATACGTTGGTCATTAAAATGAGATTCTGCCTGTTATATGAATACTGGAGAAACTACATTTATAATTCTTATAGATTTTCTGGTAGACATTTTGTTGAGAAGTATTCACATAATTTAAGAAATTAAGGCACTAAATTTTTAAAAATCAGCTTTTACAATTACCAGTAACAAATGTAAATACAGGTAGCTATAAGTTGGCCTCCATGAGGCTCCATGCAGGAGTAATAGCTCTAATTACTGTCTTAAATGTTTATAATTGTATTTATTGCTGCCAGACAATAAATATTTTTAATATAGTAAGGCCATAAATGTACATACTGCTGTTATTTAAATAAAATACAATTTTTAGCAAATTTATCCTTGAAACACCTGCTATAATCAAAAAGAGGTGAATGCTATGAAAATAAACTGCCTAAATTAACTAGACACACATACATTTTTAGAGCAGCCTGCATGATTACTCAACTGCCATTTCATCTCAGAGAATGAGGGGAAGTATTCACTGGCAGACTTGTACAGGCAAGCTTTCTTTAAGAGACTACACAAAACAAAATTGGTTTTGATTTTTGTATCATTTTTAAAACATGATGTTATTTTGTGGACTTAAAGTTGTATTCGCAAGGTCAACTATTTTTTTTTCCTTTGTAGCACGTGGGTCATGGATAGAAGATCAGAGCTCTGAGAAAGAATGCTATGCTTAAAATTATACATGTGAAAAAATATTGCAAAGAGGTGGAGAAAAACCCACCCGTCCTTAAGCAACTGGAAAAGATTTTTAGCTGCTTCTGTCACAGACTTGTTGAACATTCAAGATATCCTGTGTTTAAAGATAGTTGATGATGCCTTCCTTCCTATTTACCCTGAGTGTGATAAATGTTTCAGCTGGATCGGGGAAAGGTTTCATTTATCACAAGTGGAAATAGGAGAACAAGGGTTTGTGCTTCAGAGATTACCATCAGCTCTAACTAAAGAGTATCAACAGTGGTAGCAGATTTTAATGAAATAACCAATAAAGACTGGGTGTTATATAAATACTGTAGAGGGAAGTTACTAAAGCCTCACGGCAGGTATACCTCAAATAGACATTTGTGATCGAGAGCAATGAATTAATACATATTGATTATAATTAAAATTTCTAGACTGCCTAAATATTTCATTATTGCAAAGTATGATTCAATGTTTCCTTTAAATTACTTAATATAAAATATGAATTGAAGCAGAAACCATTTGTCATGTGGACCTCCCTATAAAATGTACTTTTTAATGGGCTTGACTCTTTTTCCAGTCAATGATATTAAATTAGTTCTCACTATCACTGTGTTTTATCACACACTTCTTAAAATCTGGACAAATTTTACTCCCATAGTCTTTATCCAATTATATTTGATTGTTTCCTTATGCGAAGGTAACAATTTGTATTTCTTTCTTGATTCTTCAAATATGCCGATGACTTTATTTTTTCAGTTTTTTGTTTATTTGGGGGGCATCAGTATGAGATCAAAGTTTTGATTAGTAGACTCTTGAAGTTGAGAGGGACTGTCAAGAGGGACTTCCAGCTATCCACCACAGTTACTCAGCGTCCTGTGAAGTAAGCACATTCTGATTTGGCCTAAGAGTGTCCCTGCATTCTCAGAAGGAAGAGTCCTATTCACTCCCTATCTGCCTTGCCAAATTTCTTCTCTGGGCTTGTGACTCTTCCTAAAGTCTGGAAACCCGCACTCAGAAGATCTGTGGTCATGTAAAAGGGGGATGGCTGGAGTAAGCATGAATTATAAGGCTGAGTCAACATATGAAAACGGTTTAGGAACAGGTGGTAGTCCATAAAGATAATCTCTGAGCGCACCTTAGAAATGTAATTATTTAACTAACAAGGTATTTTATTCAGAAATTATGGATCCCCAGTTTTAGTTCAATTATAGTCAGGTGTGAGAATACCAATGATTGTTACGATAGCCTTTGCTAACCCTCTATGCCAGGGGTGTCCAAACTGCGGCCCGTGGGCCAACTGCAGCCTATGATCCATTGTTAATTGGCCCGCAGCAAATTCCAAAAATATATTTAATTTACTTAAATAAACCAGGTGAAGCAATACGTACTTCACCTCGAGTGGCCCGTCTGTTTGTGTATTTTACCGCATAAGGCCCTCGGTGAAAAATGTTGAAAAAAGTTTGGACACCCCGCCTGTGCATACTGTCTTAATTTTCTCTGCCAGCGGAATGTCTAGAAAGCCGGGACTTTCCTGCAGAAACATGTAGTATTTCTAGCAATCATGATTCCCACACCCCCTGCAACAAATACTCACATACAACACACACCACACATAAATATTCAACTCTTAAGTCATATGTTTAGTTCTTTGAACGCTTATAAAGAAAAATCTTGCTTTCACACCACAAGGGCGTACCACAGACAACTTTAAGCTGCTGGCAATGAAAGAAAAATGTACCATTTAAAAATTCAGGGAAGCCACAATCTGTAATTATTCCACAACCTTATGGGCATTTTTCATTAAGTAAGTAATTCAGTCTCATGAAAAAGTTATTTAATTTAATGGAGAATCTCACTCTTCCTCTCTCTCACACATACACACACAAATACATGGGCAAATGTGAGCAGTGAATCAAAGCTGAAAATTAATCTAACAAAACAAGAAGAGACTGCAAAACTGCTTCTGCAAAGAGGCAAAAAGAAAATACACATAATGAGCCCTGTGACTAGGAAAGGAGTGTTTTTGTGGAGGAGAGAGATACGTACACCACTCACATCCTTGCAGAAAGCAGGATAAATTATCGACCTGTCCCAGAATATTTGCTGCAGTGAACTTAGACATACACAGCTCCGTCTATCACGCTGTCTTCTCTGCCTCTCTCACTTAACCTGATTTCCGGCCATCAGATATCCAAAGAATGTTATCATTGACATGGCTGGGGCATTAAACGTGTCACAGGAATGTTAGTATTCCTTGTTGAAATTTTGAGAGTGACCACTTTTGGACTGGAGCTCGCACTTGGCCCTACCTCTCTACCACTGCAGCTACAGTTACAATTTTAATCACTAAGTTTCTCTCCCTGTGGTTGAAACGGGATGAACCGTTCAGATCCCCTTATAGGCAAGGACTTGCTGTGTAGCCACAGAGAGCGTAGACAGGTCAGTAGACAACCTCCAGCTGTCTGTTCCGACAGTGGCAAAGGGCTACCTAACCCAAGGTCATGCCCTTCCAGAGGAGCCCGCATCGGGGCTTATGTGAGTTGCTTATATAAAGGCTGGGACTATTATAAATATTGTTGCCTTGAAAATTCTTTTATGTAATTTGGCAAACATATGTACACATTTCTCCTGGAATTTCTTCTAGAAGTAGAATTGCTACTAGGACATAGCGTATGTATATATGTTCAGCTTTAGCAGACCCTGCCAAATAATTTTTGCAAGTGGTTATATAAATTTATACTCCTCCCAGGAGTGTATGAAAGTTCCAATTCTCCACATCTCTATCAACGTTCAGTATTGTTTTAATCTTTTTTATTTTAGTCATCACAATAGGTATGTTGTGATGTTTCATTGTTGTTTTAAGTTGCATTTCCCTGATGACCAATGAAGTTTCCATGTGTTTATTTGCCATTTGGGTATCTTCGTTTGTTTTTTGCTGTATGGTTATCTGCCTTTTCTTTTGATTTATTGAAGTTCTTTATATACCCTGTGTATGAGTCCTTTGATACATATATTAACAAATATCTACTCTTTAGCTTCCCTTTTCACTTTTATTGGTGTATCGTGATAAACAGTGGCTTAATTTTAATATACTCAAAATGATCTTTTTTAGGGGGCGGAGAATATGGCTAATATTTATGCTTTATTTGAGACTATTTGCTCATCCCAGTGTTATGAAGATACTCTCCTGTGTTTTCTTTATGAATCTTTATTGCTTTACCTTGTGCATTGAGATCTGCAATCCACCTACGTTGATTCTTGTGTGTCGAGTGAGGTAGAATTTAAGATTTATTTGATTTTCATATATATGTATGCAACTGACCCAGTTTATCGAAAATATCCTTTCACCAATGCTCTGCTTTGTCATAAAAAACAAGCAGGTATGTGTAAGTCTGTGTCTGGATACTATTTTATTACATTAATCTATTTATTGTTATCTAATCCTATTCAATATGGTATCTTTTAGATTTTATTTTCTGTTTATTTGTTGCTGTATATAAAAATACAGTTCCCTGTGTGTGTGTGTGTGTGTGTAGGTACACACATGTCCAGCAAGCTTGCTAAATTCATTTATTTATTCTAACAATAGACTTGTAGATTCTTTTGTATTTTCTGTGTATACAGTTATATCATCTGTGAAGAACATCAATCTCATTTCTTTCTTTACAAGCCTTATCCCTTTTATTTCTTTTATCTGATGTACTGGTAAAGAACTCTATGTTATATATAAGTGCCATTAGCAGAGGAAGAGCTTTCAGTACTTCAGTTTTACCATTATGTATGATGTTAGCTTTATGATTTTTATAAAAATCCTTTAATAGATTCAGGAACTTCTCTTTTGTTCCTAGTTTGCTGTTATTATTATGAATGGGGGTTAAATCTTTCAAATGACTTTTTCTTCACCTGTTGAGGTGATCATATGATTTATCTCCTCTTTTTTTCTCTCTCAGTATGGTGAATTATATTGATTGATTTTTGAGTAACTAACCTTGCATTTTAGAATAAATCCAACTTAATCATGATATATTATCCTTTTTATATATTACTGGATTCAATTTGTTGGTATTTTGTTGAGGATTTTTATATCCATGTTTATAAAAGTTATTGATCTGTAATTTTTCTTGTTTTTTAAGTGTCTGTCAGATTTCAGTGTAATACTTTGCAGGTATCATAAAACAAGTTGGCAGTTGCTCTCCCTTTTTTTTTTTTTTTGGATCTCTGGTAGACTTTGTGTAAGCTTGTTATTTCTCATATATTTGGGGAAATTCACTAATGAAGCCATGATTTTATCCTAAAATGTTTGAAATTCATTTTTTCATAATACAGTTAATATATACATTCTTGTAAAAATTCAAATATTGCAGATAAAACTAAAGTCTCTTTTAATCTTTGTCCCCTTAAAATTTTTAGTTCTACTTTACTATATTCCATTAGGGATGTGACATAGCAAATCTGGGCTCTACCACAGATTTGCCTATGTGAGCATGGGCAGTCTATTTAAAAGTAGTTATGTCTCAATTTCCTCATCGTAGTAGGGTTTTTAAGAGAATTGTATGTGATGAGATATGGACAGTGTTTTTTATCATAATGCATGAACAATACTAAGCATTCCTTGAATATTAACATTGAAGTTGTTATTAGTAGACTTAACAAGATCTCACAATGGATGTGACTATTGGGGAACACTCTGTACCCATGCTAGGAGCTAGAAAACGTTTCTGGTAGCCAAAGTGGATACCACACAAAACTATGTACTAAAGCTTATGCATTTTATTGATAGGAGAGTCCTCCTATAAATCCTCCTTTGGAGTTTACATATACTTATTTGAGAGATTATTCTAACAAGATTGGCTATCCAGATTATTCATCCACAGAAGATAAGAAACAGCAAACCTCCTGTAGCATCTATGCTTTACAAAACAACTGAGCTAGGAAACATTTATTTAATGTGCAAACTTGAATTGGGAGTTGTTAGAGTTTTTTTGTGCTTCTTATTGAAATTGGGTGACAAAGTAAGGAAATGAAAGGAGCAGCTTGGTGTAATGGAAAATCTGTAAGTGAGAAAAAAGACATTTGATTTGCTATTTACTTTGTGATCAACAGTGGAAAAATCACACAACCTCAATTTGTTACCCAATCTGTGAAATGGAGGTACAGGATTTCCTCCTCAGAGTGATCTTGAAAATCCCTAGAGAAAGTGAATTCAGAGTGGAAACAAAGACCTAATGAAAAAAATGGGGTTAGGCACCTTAAATGGAGGGAGCCCTTGTAAATATTTTTATGTTCACTAAAATAAAACTGCAAAAGAACAGAACATTGAAATAAGATTCCATTAGTAGTTATTCACAACAGAATTGAGGGAGGAGCATTAAGAATAGAGGAGAAAGGTAGGGTAGATGGCAGAAGTAATAACATTTTTGTGATATAGGCAATTCAAGACACAGGAGAGCCTTGGGGCCCTGCTCCTGCTCCTGGGGGCTGGAGCAAAAGGGGCCTTAGACCCGGGAATTGCTAGAGTGAGCTGTGCTCTGGCATGGACTTTTCCTGAGCCCAGGAAAAAACAAAAAAGTCCCAGTACACACAAAGGTGCCTTTTTAAATCAAGACTCCTTTGACACTCTGCCTCGCCATCCCTAGCTCATGTTTCCATCTCTCTTTCCCTGCAGATTCAGAGAGGAGCTTTGAGCCTTAAGTAAGTGATCTAAACAAAGAAACAAAATGTCTCTACATATGCAAAGGAAATCATTCAGATGTTGTTCCATTGAAGGAAAACCCAGAGAACCATATAGTTTTGCCAGTCACCTTAACAGCTGCAATTAAATTTCATACATTTGAGTTTTATGGTATGCAGTGAACCACCATCTGCAGATATATCATCACAGCTCTCCAGTTTCTGAAAAAGGGAGATACATAATTCGATGCTAAAGAATTTGGAGTGGGGCGGGGGTTATGGTTACAATACCTTTGCCTTTCAAGTGACAGGGAGAATTATCTGTGAGATTTTATATGAAAGGATTTTGAAAACTAGACAGTCTAAAGAAACGATATTCCGTATCATTACTAGCATTCTCATTTCCATAGAGCGAGACGAAAACCTCAACTTCGATAGAGAGAAGAGATGATGCTTAATAAACACACCTGGAGCACTTTGGAATAGGTGACCAGCAAACTCCAGTGGCCATTGGGGTCTCACTTGCTATATATAGCAAAAAGAATTCTTGGCTTACCTTAGATACTCTTTGATAATTCATTTTATCACAAAGAAAAAAAAGCACATACTATGTGGGAAATGCACTGGTTTCCATTTTCCAAACTGAAAGGTCATTTAACCTGTCTAATTCTTGGTTTTCCTCCTATAAAATATCTATTGTCAGTTTTTCTGTATCACAAACAACCCCCGCATCACAGTGGTTTACAATAATAAGAACACACATTATTTTCACTCAGGATACATGTCTGCTGAGGTGTGTGGCTCAGCTGCAGCTCTACCCCAGCTGTGATGTGTTCCATGTTTCTTATTCCCAGACCCAGACTGAAGCAATAACCCTTACGTGGGGCCTGCCTATATCAGGGCTGAAAGAAAGGGCAGGAGAGCTGGTGGATGCCTCTTACAGCTTCTGCATTGCCCTGACATAGGCCATGTTCACCATCATTCCACTGGCCAAAGAGAATAGCAAGGCCAGCATCATGGCAGCAGGAAGTATGCTCTTCCCACAGCCAGCCAGCAAATCACATCTTAGAGTCATGGGTAGAGGTGGAAAAGAGGTGAACGGACCTGCTTAGCATCCAAACCTTTGTATCAAATAAGGAACCTTTTGTATATATAAAAGTGTGTTGTAACCAAATGTGGTTACACATTTGGCTTCTCTGCTAATGTTAAGAGCTGTTATTGTTGAACAGTTCCTTTTTTCTGTTACTTATTTGGGGAATCAGGTCCATATCATTGAAATGCATCACTTCTTTATTCTTAACCACAAACACTTTTAAAGGTTTTAACCATCTCAGTTGTAATTTTTTAAAAGCTATGTATTTTGCCTTTTTATATTCATGTTTGTAAAATGTTACAAGTATAGTCATTTATATTTTCCACTATAACTAATTAAACCTCTTTCAAGAACTTCTTTGCATCCAGAAGGTTGTTGACTTTTTTTCCCTTCTGATTAAAGTGATAAAATTCTCTTGTAGGACATTTGGAAATTTTTGAAGGATAAAGAAGAAAATTAAAACACCAATATTCAAATCCACACACATACATATGGACATAAAAATATACACAATACTAATTTTTACTAAATTCGCCAACTAATGAATATACTCTTGGGAATGTTTTTCCACTTTACTGTTATGTGTGTGATTAACGTGCATTTTTGCTGATTTTTAATATTTTTTTAAAAACATGAATTTAGCATTTTATTACCCATTGTTAATGTATGTATGTAATAAACAATAGATATGTAATTATGAAGCCCAACAATAATGCAAACACTCATGAACCCACTACATTACCCAACTCGAGAACTATTAATAGACCAATCACAACACCCTTCGAGTTACCTGTGTACCTGTGTACTCCTCTGTTGCTGCCCCTGCCCACCCATGGGTAACCACTGTCCTCCAGTTTATGTATTGTCATGAGCTTTTTTTTTTTAACTGTTTTCACATATGTATTGCCAAATAGTGTATTGTTATATTTTGCTTGGTTTGGAGCTTTGTAAAAATGGTATCATACTGCATTATTTTTAGTTGTGAAATGAATATTAAATTGTCCTCTACCATTAGATATTTAACGACTTTTCTGCTATTTTACTTTTACAAAGAAGTTGTACATTAATCTTTGTGTGTATACCCAATTATTTCCTTGGGAATAATTTTTAGAGATGAAATTGCTGGGCTAAAGGTTAAGAACCATTTTTAAGGCTTTTATTTATAACTGTACATCTTGAAGATGTGTCCATTTGAAGGTCTTAATAAAACACTCAGATTTGTGTGGAAGATAATTATAAATCATTACTAGCTTTCCATTTTAAAGGCAGTAAGAATACACAAATAGTCCCAATGGCTTATCAAATTAAAATGTCCAAAACCAAATTCCTCAGTATGTCTGATTTCCAGAAATCTGTTCTGTCCCATTACACTGTGATATTACTATCCTCTTAGTTCCTAAGACTGGAAACCTTAAAGACACCTTCTCTCTACTCCCCCACCTCCACTTCAGCCTCCCCACACTTCCCCTCAGTTGGTCCTCAAGTCCTGCTAGTTCTGTCTCTACGTAGTATAGGATCCCTTGAATCCATCTCTTCTATTCTTACAAGCACTGCTCTAATTCAAACCCTGCTAATCTATCGCGTGGGCTGTTACACAACTTCTTAACAGGTCTCCTACCTGTCTTAGTCTCTTGCCTCTCTAATCCGTCCTTCATTCTGTTACTTTCTCAAAACACAGACTTATCTTAAAAACTGATACCAAAAATCTTTGATAGCTCTCCATTATCCACATGATAAAATCCACACTCCTTAGTTAAAGCCTAATATAACCTCCCTCTCCAGCTTTGTTTCCTCATGATTCATGCTCGTCAACCCACTCCACCCCACCCAATCCCAAAACCTTGTGTTTGGTATTCTAGCCAGCCTTGGCCACTTGCTCCCTATATACCAGGGGTGTCAAAAAAATGTCTACACATGACTTGTATTCATCTTTTGTTATCGGTATATATTGAGTATTACATTTTTAACATGTTTTTTTACTTTCTTAAAATGTGTATACATTTTTTTTGGCATCCTCTGTACTTTCCTGTATTTCCTTGTTCATGTTACTCCCTCAGCCTAGAATACCCTTTCTTTTCCACCCTCCTTGTTGAAATGCTACTCATACATCAAGGTTCCACTGAAATGCCAGCTCCTCCATGGAGTTTAACATCAATATAATCTATCATAGTTATACGTAGATGACTGAGGCACATTTGCTTCTCTAGAAATACTTTGAATGTGAAAACATTTTTAAAAATTATTTTTTACACTTGTTGGGTCGAAAATAATGCTGGGTAGAAAAAGCAGAACACAAATTATTTTAGACACGTCAATTACAATACATAAAAAACTATATAAAATATATATACACACACACACACACACACACACACACACACACACACACACACACGAGGTCTGACAATTAAGTTAGCAAACTCATCCTAGAAAAAGTGCTACATACCTCATTGCTGAATATCACTATGGTCACCTTCAAAGTACTTCCCTTGGGAAGCTATGCACCGATGCCAGTGCCTAGTCCATCCTTCAAAGCAATTTTGGAACTCTCTTTCTGGAATAGCCATCAGAGCTGTCATCGTATTGTCCTTGATGTCCTGAATGTCATCAAAATGTCTTCTTTCAATATTTCCTTTATCTTCGGGTAAAGAAAGAAGTCACTGGGGGCCAGATCAGGTGAGTAGGGAGGGGGTTCCAATAAGACCCGGTCTTATTTTACTATAAGACCGGGTCTTATATAATATGATATGATATGATATAATACTGGGTCTTGTATTAATTTTTGCTCCAAAAGACGCATTAGAGCTGCTTGTCCGGTTAGGTCTTATTTTCGGGGAAACATGGTGTGTGTGTATGTGTGTGTGTGTGTGTATATATATATATATATATATATATATAGTCACAAGAAGTGGAGTACAACATAAGGAATAGAGACAGTGGAAATGTAATGGCTGTATGCAGTGTCAGATTGGGGGCAGGGGGTTATCACTTTGTGAGGGGTATAAATGATAAATGTCTAACTATTGCACTGTTTGTACACCTGGAACAAACAAAAAAAAACCCATAAATTGTTGGCGAAAAGTTCAGGTTGTCTAACTTTTTCATGCAGCCTTTTCAGCACTTCCAAATAGTAAACTGGTTAACTGTCCAGTTGGTACAAATTCATAATGAATAATCAATCCCTCTGATATCAAAAAAGGTCAGCAACATCATTGCAATAAGTTCGCGAACTTAATTGTCATTCCTCTGTATGTGTGTGTGTTTATACATATATATGTGTGTGTGTGTGTGTGTGTGTGTTTATACATATATATATATATATATATATATATATGTGTATATATATATATATATGGATGGACAGAGACACAGACTGATAGGAATACGTGAGCTTGGTGTTTATTAAGCTTCTGAAATTCTTTTTGGAATAAGGCAGGATGAGTACTTTTTTTAAAAAAGTAATTAAAAATGATACTTATTCGGTTCATTTTCTTTCTTGAAGATGCTTGCTTGGGCTTAAACAGGTGTTCATTTTCAGGCTTAACCATTTTTGGTTCAGTTGCAGGAGGCCAGCCAGTTGCTTCTCCTCTCTGTTCCAGTGTTGACTGGAGGAGTTGGAGGGGCCTGTTTGCCAAATCTGTCTCGTCAGTCACATGTGCTGAACAGCCCACTCAGCTGTAAAATGAAAACGTTGCACTAGATGATTGTTAAATGGATGGGTAGATGATCTTTAAGGTCCTTTCCAGTTCTCATATTCTGATGAGATATCTTTTGTTCCTGAGACAGAAAAATGCTTAGGGACAAAGGAAAGTGCTGATTTCTTCTCTGCTCTAGCACCTTCACTGGTGTCAAGTAACCAACTGCTCCTTTTATTAACTCTGAATGCCCAAAATGTATTGTGTGGTAATTAGGACATTTGGCTTCTGATCCAGGTGCACCATTACCTGGGTGTCCTTGGGTGAGCCCCTTTCTTTCACTGTGCCTCTGTTTGCTTCTTTGTGAAATGATAAAGGTGAGACTAAACGCTCTGTGAGATTCTTTGCAGCTTTTCAATAATTTTATAATTGATATGTGTGAAGTACCCAAAGATGTTTTACCCTATAGTCACTAGCCCATGTTTCAAAGTTAAGAAATCGGTAGAATGGGACTAGTAACAAAATATTTTTCTCTTCACAAAATATTGTAGATAAACAAAGTGGAGAATCTGGGTATGCAAATAGATATGTGTGATTGAGGAATATCCTGATTCCGTCATTTCAACTTATCATAATATTTTTTCTCTTATGATAGGTATTTCTCAAGTCTCAAAATTGTTACTTTTAGTAATATAAACCAAAAAGTTGTGAAGATGTCTTACAGGAAATTAAAATGTTGGAGGAGGTGTCAAATATGCACACCAATTCAGATCAGTCTAGTAGTGGTATAATACATCTTAAAATATATGAGCTCTAATAATTATTATAAACTTCCTTTCTTAAGAAAGAGGCTCCAGTGTATTACTGAAGAAGAGGGCCCCTTTTTAATTTCCAAGGGACAAACTAATATTTGATATATGAGACTTGATTCCTGAATTGCTTTTGGTGAACATAATAGTTACTGCTTAAACAAGTATTTCTTTTCTTGTAATTAGATTTTTTTTCATTTTGATGGGTAGTCATAAATATTAACCACCAGCAGTGCAGGAATAATTTATATTCAAATTGTCAGACATCATTCTGTGAACATATAAAATAATTTACATTTATTTAGAACCTTTTATCCTAAAGTGCTCTACGCATATTTCTTTCTAATCTGATTGCAAGCTATATATAAAACTCTCCCATCTGAAATAGGGCAGCAACCAAAGTAATTAAAATAAAGATTACAAGTTAAAAAAGTAGAGAAAAGAAAGAAATGTATTTTTGACTTGTTCCTATATGCTCTTATGCCTGTAGGATTGGAGAATCCATGTTGACCAAATGCACCAGCACAAAAGTGGAATCGAATCTGCTCTAAAGGAGACCAAGGTATGTGAATTTCTTCGGATGAATCAATGTACATTTACTCATCTGTGAAACACCTATTAAAGGAGAACATGAAAGAAAAAAAGACACAATCCTTGCCTTTGAGGTTCTTACTGATTGAATGTACCATATTACATTTCAGCAGCCCAAACACTTAAACCCACTAAAGAAAGGTAACTTTATATAAAAACACTATAATATATATTAGGTATGTAATATATTTGCATATGTGTATCAGAGAAAAACATTTCATCATTCTTTCCTCTCTGAATCCTAAGAGATAACAGAGCACCAGGCCAGCCATGCCTAGAATCCACAGCTTCCCTCAGGCTTGCTACCCTGTCAGAAATAAGGACTTTCGGAGGATACCACAAAGAAGCAAAATTGGAATGAGAAGTTATGGGTCCCAAGCTAAAGCTATAAGTTTAATGACCCACTTCCAACTGGACTACTCCGGCTATCTTTGAATTGTGTTACAAGGAAGTCATGTTATTCTCTTACCTACTTTGGCTATGAACTTCATATAATGCACATTCCACTCACATCCATTTTAGATAGCATTAAAACAAATAAATTGACTAACACTTTCAGGTGCTTTTATAGTTTCAACATTTTGCAAAGTGTGAACAAACTATTTCTCATTGCAGACTTCTTTTGCTATTGAAAATTTTAAACTCTTCTTCACAAGTGGTGGAGAATTTGTGGGATGGATTGACGGAGATTTAACCCATTTTAAACTATGTTTAAAAAATATATTTGTGAATTATCTATTAAAATCCCATGGTATTTCTAGGGCTTTTTGGACAAACTCCATAATGAAATTACTAGGACTCTGGAAAAGATCGGCAGCCGAGAAAAGTACATCAACAATCAGCTTGAGCACTTGGTTCAAGAGTATCGTGCAGCTCAAGCTCAGCTGAGCGAGGTAACTTAAGAATGATATCCAGGGACTTCATTCCAGTTAATGACCCTAATCCCTAAACTTGACATAGCACGTTTCATTTGACAATTGTAAAATGTGTTCTACAAACAGCAGTATAGTAAGTCCTCATTTAACATTGATAACCTCTTGGAAACTGTAATTTTAAGCAAAACGATGTATACAAAACCAGTTTTACCATAAACTAATGGATATGAGGAGATATATCATAGGAACTTAACTCTTGTTTATTTCTGTGAGACCGCACTAAAATTAAAGTCATAGTTTCCAAGAACGTATCAATGGACAACGTTAAGTGAGGGTTTTCTGTACATCAGTTCTCTGCCCATTTTGGGAATCCACGCAAGGCAATAGAACTTGTCATTTCCATTTTACATGTGATAGAAGTTATCTCTTAGAAGTCTTTAAATGCATTTCTTCACTTGATTTAAATAAATGGGGAACATGGCTCAGAACAGGAGCAGAGTGTCAGGACTCCTGGTTTTGTTTCCACGTCTGTGGTTAATTTACTGTCTGAGTAGGAGGAAGAAGAATAGTATGCATTTACATGTGTCACAGGGAAAAGACATCTTTGCCATAATGGCTTACAACCCATAATAAAGAATATGAAAAGTAAGACATGTTCAAAGACAAGCAGCTTAATTAATTAAATGAGCAAAATTTTTAATCCTTGTGGAGTTTTAGAATTTCAACCAAAAACTAAAATAAAACCTTCAGCCTTTGAAAGCAGCAGTTCTTTGTCCCAGCAATAGGGATCTAAAAGCTTTCCTCTGGGATTTATGCCCCTCTTTCCTGATGTTGAAGACCAATGCGAACACTTGCAAATAAATGTCAGTTGAAGGCATATTTTTTTTTCCTTTCAGCAGACAAGGTGAGAAGGAGAAAAATGGAAATAAACTTGAGATACTTCTGTACTTTCAGAAGTTCTCAAAGACCAAACAGTAATCTTCACTTTTTTATTGCCATGTTTCCCCAAAAATAAGATCTAGCGGACCATCAGCTCTAATGTGTCTTTTGTAGCAAATATTAATATAAGACCTGGTATTATGTTATATTGTATTGTAGTATATTATATTATACCCGATATTATGTTATGCTATGCTATATTATATTATATTACATTATATTATACCTGGTCTTTTAGTAAAATAAGACTGTATCTTATATTAATTTTTGCTCCAATAGATGCATTAGAGCTGATGGTGTGGCTAGGTCTTATTTTCAGGGAAACACGGTGTTATTTGGTTAATTATTTCCTCATCTGTACTTCCATTCATGGATATTTTTACTTTTAAAATGCTGTAAAATCTCTGATTAAAGTCACCATGTATCTCTCAAACGTTGATATTAAGTAATTGATTGTTAGATTAGTTCCCAAGAATATAGCCCATACTGTCATACTGTTTGTTAATCCTTATTAATTGCTTATTCTGATGCTCTATTATAATTGATTTTTTAAGAACTGGTCTTCTCTGCATAGCATGCAAATTAGATCAACCAAGAGCCACTCTCCTATACTGTTTAAGAATGGCTGAAGACAGTTTTTATTGTGAACCATACCCATGCGAGTTACACAGTCAGTATATGAAGGTTAAGGTAGTTCATCATTTTATAGTGATTTAGTTAAATACAATGGTGCCTGTTAGAGACATAAAAGTGTTACAGTTAAATGTCACTTTCATAAATGTGTTCGCAAATGAGGGGGGAGGTTGTCATAAAATGATATGCAGAAATTGCAAACACAAAGAGGTCATATTTAAGTAATCTGCTTCTGTGCTGAATTTGTCATTAAACAAAATGTTTTCTCCCTCAGGCAAGGGAGCGATACCAGCAAGGAAATGGCGGAGTGACTGAAAGGACCAGACTGCTGGCGGAGGTACATGCTGTGTGCTCTTGCCAGCTTCTCACCTGTCAGCTGGGCCCGGCTGTTCAGTCTTGATGCTTTAATACTGCTACAGCCATGGGCTGTTTCAATAATTATTTCCTGTGGCTTTGAATCCTTTTCTGTAGAAGAAAATCCCTAATTTTCTTATCAGGGAATTAATTATGTATATATATACTACTTGTTTCCTTAAAATGCCTTAAGTTGTTCTATTAAATTCAAAATAAGTCCTGCTGATATTAGCAAATTCTTAACCTTCCTTAATATTTTTAAACATAATAATTATAATTGATATGTAGCAGAGTAGGTAAAGCACCAGCTTAAATAGCTATAACAAATTTTAATGTTAGTCTGCAAGATATAATATTTGTTTTTGATTGTTGTTAATAACTTGTGTGTGATCCTGAGTATTTCTCTGTCCCAAAATTGGGAGTGGTTTGTAATCCATTTTTTCTGAGCACTTCTGGAATATTTATCTATATCGTTATATTTATTTTCATCATCTCGCAAGAGAAGTAACACCTAATATATATTCCTATTTTTCACTAAAGAACTGAGAGAAAAAAAAATACCTTAAACAAGATCAGTAGCCAATGTGGGACCAAAATCCAAGTGTATTTTTTATTACAATCCAGCAAAATTGTCACAAACTTTTCTTCTCTATAATAGAATTGAGCACCTTTTATAGAGATTATTTAAGGTATAAATAGTCATTTTAAAATACTAAAAATATAACTTTAGAAATATTTAGACTCTAATCCTGTGGTGATTCTAGGCAAATAAAGCATTATATAGAAGTAAAGTGCTCACTTAGGATGGGTAAATTAACACTTGAAGGGGGTCCAGGGAACCATTTAGTTTTTTTGGAGTAGGCCGTTATCCTCAGCTGTAACATTTCAGGTGCTTGGAAAAAATTAATTTGCTTTACTTGGATGAACACTTTATTCCCAAGGAAGTTTTTACTCACTAGTATGATAAAAAATAAAGCCCATTAAGTTATAATAATTATGGCTTAGTTTTAGATTATATCAACATTTTCAATTTTTTTAAAGATGGTATTTCCTACCAGTTTTAATGCTAGCTTGGAATTTTGTGAGTAATAGTTGTATAATATTGAGTATGATGTGGAGTACAAATAAGAGCCAATATGACAGCACAGTATGCCTCTTGGAATTCATAGTTTGGATAGAGTAGTTAGAATATTTTTATATGTAGCCATATGGTATAAACATTATTTTTAGTGTCCTATAGAGATACAGGTGGCATATTCTCTTATAAAACTATAATATTAAGAAAGATAGCTATAAACCTTTATAAATCCAAAATCTTTTTAGGATGTTTATACTATTTTAATTAATAACTGATTATTAGAGACTGGCATAGTACATGCGATAACTGCAAGGTTTGAGTGCCTAACACCTAAAATAACAACTTAGGTCATTTTTATTCTTATCATGTTACCATCTGAGAAAGTTAATGAGGAAGCAATTTAGTGAAGTTTAACCTTAGGGTCACTCTCAAAAGGTAATAAAAAGCTTTGCATATCTGTATACTTTATCTTATTATTCAAATTGTGTCCAGAATACTCCTAATATCTTTATATCCCTTTATGTATGTATTATATCTAAATTAATTTAGTTAATACATCGTTCAAAATTTTTGAAAATTCATTAAAATTCAATGCTCATGAAAACTTTTTTTTTTCAATGAAAGGTTACAGAAGAACTAGAAAAGGTAAAGCAAGAAATGGAAGAAAAAGGCAGCAGTATGACTGATGGTGGTAAGTACACACTCATTGTAAGGAGAAAATGAGCAAGAGAAGACTGTCTCTTCAAGAAATCTATGTAACAATGGTATTAATAAATAAGGAATCTGCTTTGAAAAATGAATTTGAGGAGAGGTACTGGTACCAAAATGATGTCTTATAATCAGTATACTGTTTTTCTTATAAATCAGCTGGAAAGAGCCGTATTTTTTTTCTATAATTTAGGATTTTTTTATATTCAAATTGTATTAATTCAGAGATAGAGTTGGAAATAGTTAAATATGCACTTTGTTGTGCCAATTTAAATAAATATTTTGTTCTGTTTTTATCAAATGAGCTTTATTATTCCTTTTTTTTTAAAGGGCTGTGAGGAATTTTAATAGATTTTTTTCTCAAATAATTTGTTATTTACATCAGTGTGGATGGGGGAGAGGGTGAGGGGATTAGAGGCACAATCGGTAACCACACAGTTGCCAGGGGGCTACGAAGGGCAGGTCAGGGAGTATAATCAGTAATGTTGTAAAGATTCTGTGGAGTATCCGATGGACACTTGTCTTATTGGGGGGACCACTTCATGGATGATGTAGGTGCCTGAGCACTGCGGTGTGCACCGGAAGCTTAAGCTGAACAGTGATGGGTGTCGACTGTGGTTTAATAAAGAGACAGTCATTATTCCATTTTATGTACAAGAGAGCTCTAAGTGTATGCCAAATGACACAAAGGCAGTGATCAGATGACCGCTGGTTTTTTCCTCTTCCCCGGTGGACCTGCCTGGGCAGAGGTCAAAGAGAGAAGAATTAATAATCTTCTAGTAATCATCCTCCATCATTACTTTGTGGTGATTGCTTAAGGCCCTTCTGCGCTCTAGAAAGATTTTTCTGATGGGATGCTCGTATACTGAGTGATCTTTCAAAATGGGATGTGTAGTAGTTTTGCAGTATGTTTGAATGAGTCCATTGTCTGTATCTCAAAGGTAATTCTTCCTTTTCTTGTTCACTCATGGCGTCCCCTTTACCTTCAGACAGAGGTACCAGCCCATTCAAAAAAAATATTGAAGACATCCTTAAACATCCCTTTAGCAGCTCTCCCCTAGGAAAATCAGGGAGTTCAGCCTCAGTACTTCAAATGCTGTATCGTTTCCCATCCTAAACATCTCAAGTGTTTAAAATGCCACAGCAAAATTATGTGAATGTCAGTAAGTTGTTGGCTGTGTTTTTAACCCTATTTTTGGCGTTAGACCAAGTGAGGAAAATGTTATACCATTCTGTAATATAATGATACTCCAAATAAATATTTTTATTCCATGTTATTTTCATTCTGCAGCTCCTTTGGTGAAGATCAAACAGAGCTTAACAAAGCTGAAGCAAGAAACCGTTCAGATGGACATTAGAATCGGCGTTGTGGAACACACATTACTCCAATCAAAACTGAAGGAGAAGTCCAACATGACTAGGGACATGCATGCAACAGTCATTCCAGAATCTGCAATGGGGTCTTATTAAAACCTACCGTTTTTTTGTGCTTCTGATTAATTCGTTTTTTATATCAAGTCCTATTTCACATCACATGGATTTCAAAACACAATTATACCTCTTAAAGCATGTCCAGTGGTTATTTTTATACACACATACACACACATATTGTATCATGGTGATTATGGATGGTTAAAGCCTTTAAATTGAATATAATATTTAATAAAGTAATTAAAAAATCATCACTTTCAAAGAAGCTTTCATTAATCATTACAAGTACGTTCAAGTCCCCACCCTGCGGATCATTTTTCTTCTTGTTCTTGGTGTAAGCCAGTGTATGTGACCCACGCTTTTTGTAGGTGCTGCTGCTGTCACCACATGGAGTTTTGACACAAGCCTGGCCCCTTCAGTTTGGTCCCCCTCTCCAGTTATCAGCAGTGCTTCTGTGCCCAGAGGCAGCTACCGATGGCTGGGGATTCTTTCTAAGAACAAAACTACCACTGCATCAGCTTATGGTTAACTAAAATCACATTTTTGAAAAAAGCATAAGAAAACAAATGATGTTTCTCCCCCTACCCCTGTGGTATTGGATTGGAATTAGAAACATCACTATAAACTCATGGTTTTTTTACACATATAGGTTAATAGTAATAACTATAGAAATATATATATATATTTGCTAATTTTGTCCTCTGAAAGGGACTACAAACAATGACAGCCCAGTAACAATGAGAATACCTAACACTCAGATCTTGGTTTCTAAATTTTCTACTTTAAAAAAAAAGTCTTCTTAGAAAAATTACTGATTCCTGTGCTGCGGCAGAAAAGGCACAAGACGAGCCTGAAATATCTTGCTCTGCCAGAAAATAAGGAAGTGCTCAAAGAATGGTGGGGAAATGACTAAGATACAGATTGTGAGGTATCCCACCAGCTAATCTGGGACAATCGAGCTTCAACATAATTATAGTAATGAATTATAACTCTGAATAAGGCAAGAAAACATGAGTTCAAACAGATAGAACTGAATGAATGAATCAATGGGAAAAGTGAAAGGTTTTCCTTAAAATAGAATAACAGCTAACGTAAAAGGAATACTATATTTAGAAATCACCATCTGACAACTACCACAACACTAGTGATTGTTTCGGGCAAGAATGATGAATGGATGCTAAAACTAGTAGGTGAAAATTTAATGAAAAACTAAATATTTACATTGTCTGAAAGTAAATTGTAACTTTAAAGTAAAGAAGCCTGGAAGACACCACTTTAAGTGATCAAAAGTTAACATCACTAGTAGTGGAACAAATAGACATCATGTGTCTTCTGAAAAGGGCACACATTTGTGTAGTTACCACTGAAAACATAAAACCTGAATCTCATCATGAGGAAACAGCAGACGAATATAGTAGAGAGACATTGTAGAAAATGGCCTGTATTCAAAAATGATAAGGTCATGAAAAAAACAAGAAAGACTGAGAAATTCTCCCAAATTAAAGGAGACTAAAGAGACATTATCAGATGTAACAAGTATTACAGATTGGATACTGAGCCAGGAAAAAAAAAGTTGTTATAAAGGACATTATTGAGACAACAGGTAAAATTTGAGTGAGATCTATAGATTGGATAATAATATTAAATCAATGTTAATTATTTGATATTTGCACTGTCGTTATGTAAGAGGATAACCTTGTTTTTAGCAATACACACAGAAGTATTTGGAGGTAAATTAGAATCAGGTCAGCAATTTATTATCAAATGGTTCAGAAAAAAATACGTGTGTGTGTGTGTGTGTATAGAGAAAGGAGAATGATAAAATATGGTAAATTGTTAACATTTTGGGAATCTGAAGTAAGTATATATAAAAATCCATTGTACTTTTTTTACAGTTTTCTATAAATATGAAATTATTTCAAAACGTAAAGCTTAAAAAGTGATGGTTCTTAGAAATTATATACTCTATATAGAAGTTATCCTCCCTCTGAATCAAATAGTCAACTTGTTGAAATAATATGACCTCTGCAATAAAATTATATGGCCCATTGAACACATGTTAAACTTATAATTTTATAATCATTGATTCATTGACCAAGTAAGAACAATTTTTTGACAATTTTAAGGAAGTTTTTTGTTTTTCTTTTTTCCTCTAATTTATCTAGGTCAGTATTTCCTGTGAGTTTTAAACAAAAACAGAAGTTTCTGTAACCAGCAAACATGAGAAATGTTACAGGTTTCATTTTCTTCAGGTCCTCCCATCTACATTGTGAATCTGCAAGCAGCGAGTGTAGTTCCATTATTATTTTATACATATATAATCACAGACCCTTTTCACCCCAGAACACACTTTGAGGATGCAGATTGAGGGAAATAAGCATGTGAAAATCAGCATACAAATCTTCAATTATTTTCCAACCTTTCATTAGAACCAGTGGACCTGTGTAGGGAGATAAGAGACATGCCACCGATTCATAACTCTTGTCTGGATGGTTAACAAGCAGGCAATGCACCTCGAATGTCAGTAGACTTTGAAGATTTGGGAAACTTTGTAGAGAACCTAGGATGCCACGGCCAAATGCTTTTTGTCTTAAAACTCTCCTATGCCAGCCCCAAAACTTGTTTTTTCTTTAAAGCAGTCTTTATTATAACAGTGCAATTATATGTAGTTACAGTGTACTGCCCTATTTTCTAGTCAAATAACAACCATTGTCATAGCAGTACATTTTTTAAAACTTACTGTGCCTAATAAGTCATAAATCCTAACATTTTATATTTTAAAAAGGAGGAATGGCATTTTAAAGGGTAAAAACAGTCTTGGATTCATCAGTGTTTTTTTGTTTGTTTTTTGACAAACCTTTTTTTTAAATACAGGAGCGAGGAGAGCAAGAACCATGCTCACTTACTGTGTCTAAATAATGCATTTCAAGCACTAGATTTCCATAACTTTGTGCTTTTAATACAGGCTCGCAAAGTTCAGATCTGTGATTCACTGACTCACCACCAATGCCTTAGTTCAGGTCCACCTTAGTCCCCGCCATACTTTGGTCTTGCACTGCTGAGCACTCCAAGGACACTTGCAGCTGACGATCAGACAGTACCCTCCAGCTCTTCCATCAGGTAGGCTTAAAGCTCCTGTACACAGCCCCTTCTCTACTGGTCAGTTGTTCACAACTAGTTACCACTTTCTTACCCTGCAAAGCATTCTTTAGGCTAACAACCTCTGAAATTCCTTACTCTGGTTGGGCATCAAAATCAAATAGGTAACTTTAAAAAAAAAAAAAAAAAAAAAAAAACCATTTCCCAGCTCTCTTTCCCCCTCAAGTCTCACTTCATAGGTTTTGGGTGGGACTGGGGGATGAGGAAGTGGTGGGTCAGAAATTTTGAAAAGCTCCTCAGGTGCCTGGTGTAGATAATCTAAGAATGATTTTAGGGAGCTACCACTTTAGAAATTCTCCCTGGCTGTAAGTAAACACACAGAGCATCTTCGATCTGAAAAGTCCTCTAAAAAGGATCTCAACTAGTGTTAGAGTGTGGCCTTTAGACTTAACATTCCCACCTGCGGTGCTTTTTAATAAGTACCCTAGATTATTTAACACACACTACAGTTTGCAATATACTAATATGAAAAACTGACACTTAAAAAAAATCATAAAACCAATGCCCCAAAAGGTTAAGCAGTATGCCCATTTATAAAGCAAGATTACAAACTACAATTTCCTATATGGTTCTCAACACAGTTTGTAGCAGCTGTATGGGAACTTCATGTTCACAGCAGCTGTCATCCATTCTGCCCCATTCGTATCCCAAAGCAATATTATACAGTCATGTTTCTGTTCATGCCCAATGTCTATTTTTTTCCTCTACTCCCTGTGTAAAGCTATTGAATAGAATACTGCGTGGGTAGTCCAGGCACCTTGATTCCTCCCAAATCTGCTAGTAATTTTCTGCATAACTTTTGGGACATCACTTATCCTCATTGTCAATATTTTTCTTCTGCAAGGAAGAAGGACTAGAATATTCTGAAGGCTTTTAGTCCTAAAATTGCATGACTTTAGATCTTTAGCAGGCTCTCCTCCACTGTTTGTAATAACTTGCAATGCTGTACCAGCTCCTAGTTGCTGATTGTCAGATATTCAGAATCTTTGAGAGCAGTTGTTAAACTGTTGGTATTTTAAAACCAGCCCATAATGGAAGTATTTATACCATAGACATAGGAAAACACTAAAAAATCAGGGCTTTAAAAAAGAAAACAAAACAAAACAGAAAACCTGCCTACCAGCACACCACTGACATTATAATATGTATTATAATGTTCTGTAGACCAGAAGCAAATGCAGTAAATATATAACAGAATGTTCCACCATACTTGAAGCTATATTAATACGGTACTAATTGAATTAGACCAGATTTGCAAATGGTTCTCAAAAATCATTAAGTCTCCATAAAGCTACTCAGTGTATCAAATGTGCGTTCCCTGCACCATTTTATTGATGTTACTTTACTGTCTTTCTAACTAAGCCTGGTTCCTTTTAATGCTTCTCAAATCAATAAGCTAAAGCAGCCCAAGCCGCTTCCTACACGATAGATTCAAAGATCATGCTCGTACAACTGAAAAAAAAAAATGTAAAATGCACAACTAGTTCAATTACTTGACTATCAAAACACAACTAATTCAGTTCACTGCATCATTGATCCATTTAATTGTATGGCAGCTTTCTATTGATAACAGGAAGTGCCCCTGAGTCAACCATGCTGAAACTAACACTGGCCAGTTTTCCACAACCATAAATTTCAGTAAGGATTCTATGTACTACACAGGGATTAAAAATCACAGCCAGAGTTTATTAGATTTTTTAAAATTTCACTGACCTATTTCCCCTGCATATGACCCAATCTCTCTTCTGCTTCCTGGACTTTGTTAGTCATTAGATGTTAGTCTATACTTAGATTCATGTCTGGATATTTTATTTCAGATAGAGACTGTAACCCATTTTAAGCTGTCTATGCATTTGGTTCTTGAAAACCACTCAGCACCCCACGAACTTCCCCAAAGGGGCTGATGATCCACAAGTGCCACCTTCAGTCGTATTTCTGACCTCTTGGTATAGGCAGACACTATAAATTTGTATATCTGTGTAGTACAAATACAACAAAAATTTGATGGATAACTACTGTATTTTGAGGACAGCATCAGGTACTAAGGGAAACAAATATGAATAAGATATAATTCCTCCCTCCAATAGTTCACAGTCTTGTGGGAATATATATGTGCATATAATTAAAATGTTGTAATGGTTAAGTTTCATAATATATAATTAAACAGTGTTACTGAAGCTGGGTTAAGTAATTCTAAGTTGGAAAAAACAGAGAAGAATTCATAGAGTTGGTACTTGAAGGATAAGATTCCAGTAGCAAAGAAAAATGGGAAAACCCATTCCAGGCAGAAGGAAAGATAAACGAAGTCGAGAATCAGGTGATGGAAGTGTTAGAGGAGCACTGGGAGAAAAAGAGAAAATGGAGTGTTTTGAATGCAAGGATAAAGAGTCAAGCAGGAAAAGTGGTAAGTCAAATACTCATCACCTGGATGCAGTAGAACACAGGTAAGGAAACATGAATCCAGTGAGAGGAAAGGGTATTTCAACCCGATCTTCTAGAATTTTGAAAAATGGAAAAGAGGAGAAGCAGCATTGAAGACGAGGAACTAACATGAGCAAAGGCCCAAAGACAATGGTAATGATCGTTATCGCTGTGTGTGCCAGCCCGACACAGTGTGCTAAGCATTTTATCTATATGACCACAGTTTATTTTGCAAGAGAGCGAGAGAGGTATCATTTCCATCTTACAGATATGAAACTGAGAACCAGAAGAGCTAAATAACATGCCTGAGGCCTCCCAACAGTGGACTCAGGATTTGAATCCATTATGTCATAAAACCTTCAATCTGAGAAATGTAAAGATACAGTATGTGGGAGCAGAACAGTAAGTTAAGTTATAGTATATACCAGGGCTGCCAAAACAAATGTATGCACATCTTAAGAGATGTTAACACTTTGGGCAGCATTGCTCAAGCAGTAGTGCACCATAATCGGAAGTGCCTGACGCTGATGGTAACCACTTTGAGCACCTCTTGTAACTGCAGAAGTCAAACGTGACTTGCATTCGTCTTTTGAGTATTACAGTTTTAATGCAGTTTTTTCCTTTCTTAAAATGTGCATACATATTTTTGTCACCCTCTGAATATATAATCATTTTTTTAAAAATGTAATAACCCTTTATTGAGCAGCTACTATTTTGCAAGAAACTTGACATATGTATTAATTCATCACAACAGCTTAAAGAAAAAACCCAGTTAGTGGCCAGAGCCACAAATTCTTGCCACACAAAAAGGACAGAGGGAGCTGAAGAGAGAAGGGAGAGAGGACACCAGTAATGACTTTCCAGAGAGATAGCAGTGGAGAAAAATCAAGGAAGCTTTGGCAGCTATGAATGACAAGTACACTATCCCATGCCTGCTGCTATTGATCCTTCTTACTTACTGCACATAGAGAAGAAATGAGATACAGGGTCAAGAGAGAGACCATAGTTGATTTGAACCTTGACTTTGAAGCATGTTCAAAACATCTGTAGATACACTCAAATAGCTGCAAATACTGTCAGTTAAGATTTACTATGGGATATCTTGTAACGGGAGATGGTGGAGGAACTTGACTGGAAACTAAAATAGATTATAAGAAAATGGATCAAGCTCCCCTTTCCTTGGAGGGGGCCAATATGACAAACACCAAGTCTGCCCAGGGATATCATGATTTAGTCCAACTTCGAATCAGGAAGTGGCAGTTCTGGAGTTTCAGTCCAGGGGCAGCTGGCCAGGGATCAGAGCAGACAGACTTGGCCTGATACCAAGTGTTAAACTAGTAATGATACCAAGTTGTGCAGAATGAGAGTAAGATCTGGTCTTACCAGTGTCTGAAGCTGGTAGGGAAATAGGGTGTAGTCAGGGATACTGAATGGGAACTGTTCCCCACTCCCCCTGCCCCCCACAGTGTCCATACCTTGCAGGGGATCCCAAAAATCCCGGACACCAGAACATGGCATGGCCCTTAGGAGCTATTCAGCAGCCCACACTCTTTCCAGAAGGTGCTGCTGATCCAAAGTGCCCCCCTCAGTCAGATTTCTGATGTCTTGTTTTAGGCAGATGTTATTCAGTCCTAATCTCACTGGAATTCTGAAAGGGGCTGAAGTGACTCTGGCGCAGCACATATCCATTGGCCACGAGCAGTTCAGCTCCACTCATTTATGTGTACAGGTGGCTAAATGTGAGATGGCAAGGCTGACATGGTTCCAGGAACATAGAACAGAATCAGGGCTAGAGATTGGAGTTATCTACCAGGCGGCGGTACCACAGGCCTGCAGTGGGTAAGAGCCTTCAGAAACAGAGACTCGGAAAAGGACCAACGATTGGAAATGCTTACGTTGAAGGACCAGTCAGAGGAAGGAAACTCAGAAGGATTAATCAGATGAGTTAAAGGCAAGTGAGGAGACTGTAGCTTCTAATTTTCCCTTCTTCCCTCATTACCTGTATATCACTTTTGTTTTCCACTTTGATGTGTAATTGGAACAAACCTTGAAAATGAGAACTCGCTTCATGGTAATGTGGTAATGATTCCTCCCTCTGGAAAGGTTGTGAGTATCACATGGGATAATGTACATGACCGCACCGAGCGGTACTGGGTGCTCCCCGTAGGCTGATGCTCACCACTGCTGGCCGCTGCCCACCCTCCCCCTGCCCTGGGGTTATCTGCCTTAATGTCTAAGTCCTTTGATGTCTATCAAAACAGAAACAGTTGTGATTAAGTTAGGTGTGGTCCATTTCTACATACAGTGAGAGAAAGGAAAAGAATCAAGCCTTCTGCTTCCAAATCATCTTTCACCGTGTATTAAAAAGGTATTCTTTGGCTATCCCCTTTAATGGGTGATAAAACTGAAATATTCAGCTAAACAGAACTGCCTTCTCTACGTTCATCGTAGCAATCTGTACCCTGGCAGACACTCCTTGCTGGGTTGCTTAGCATTCGGGAAATTTCGAGGAGTCAAAAGAAGCAAGACAATAAATCCCTTGGTGGTACTTACCCTTCCAATTCTGGAACAAACCAGTTCCTCAGAATCACCGTATATATGGTCTATGGCTTAGCTATTAGCTATTATATTTTACCATTACAAGTGCAAAGATGGTGATTGGCAGCCAGTAACCGTCCCCCTTAATTGAAGTAGCCGGTGTTTATGAGTATAGGGGTCGTTAGTTCCACTTCCTAGACCTACTACGACTCAAACAGCGTATCTCAGAAACTCACCTAGCTTACAAAGCATAGTTCCATTGTCCGCATGTTAACTCCCTAATGGCCAAGGGGACCCATGGTCTTTGACAGACCAAATGAGGAATCTGAAACAGTTCCAAAGTAGTCTTCCGCAACTGCCAGTCCCTAGGAAATCGATGGTGTTTATTTTGTGGCCCAGAAGCCTCTCTACTCACACTTTGGAGAACGAGCTGAGCTCCAGAAGGAGAGAACATGAGAGTGCTGCCACTGTACTAGTTTATAATCATGTCTTTGCCTCCTGTCTGGTGCCACCTTCTCCTCTCTACCACCTGAGGGTTCAAGGATCGCAGGGACACCACTCTCATGGATCTGCGGATGTACGTGTGAGTATGTGTATACACGCACCAACATTCGAAAATGAGGGCAATTTCACCTGAACTCCAAATTTAGACCTCGACTTAAAAATCAGAGAATGCCCTAACACGAAGCCTGCCCTCCCATTGGTGACCATCAGATCAATGGAGTATGCGCTTCATGACACCTCAGTCCCCACCACTCCTGGTTGTATTCCTGAAATGAGGCCATCAGTCACAGTACTGAACACTGAATATAATGACACTGGCTTGTAAGAATTCTTAGTGGGCTGCTTCACTCTTGTGGATTACTGCTTAGCCCCGCAGGCATTTAAGTGGAAACTGGTGAGTCCCTGCTGCCTGCTAGACTCTAATCCCCACCACAGGTACCAGCATCTCCAGCCCCCATTTGGGCTGTCCACTTTCAAAAACAAACAAGCAAAAAAGATCCACAGGTTTTTTCCTCTCTCACTGAGTCCCTGCAGCTCTTGGCATAGAATCTGTGCCAGCTCCTCAGTCCATCCCAAGGCCATGGGACAATCCCCTGGTCTGGAATATATGCAGGCAGGATTCTGAGTTGGTACTGGGCCCCTCTGACACTTCCTGGCTCTTCTGGGGGACAAAAAACCAACTCCCTTTCTAGGCCAGTTCCATGTGGGCCGACTGAAAGGAAGATATTTGTTGTTATTATTGAAGTATTGACATACCTATGTCTTATATCCATACATGCATATATTACATATATCTATATGCATATTTTACACATATGTAGGCCTATATGATTTGGTATGTCACAGCAGAAAAACTTAGATATGTTATTAGTCTGTCATTCAGTTGAGGTTGGGAAGCCGTGGCCTCGAGTGTGCGGACCTTGTTTCCAGTTTTCTTTCCAGTTTGAGAAAGTACCTGTATAGACATTATTGATCCTATTCATCTTTAACGGGCTTTATTCTACTGAACAAGCTTGTACGTCTAGTCTCACTCACTGCACTTTCCCATTCATCCATAGAGATGCACGAGGCACAGATCATTACCCTACCTGAGGAAAAGGAAACTGAGGCTCAGGTGAGGTGAGCTGCTGGAGAGCATTCAGAAAGTTGGGGTGGAGTCAGAGAAAAGCCAACTTCCTGGCCGGCAGCCCGGGGCTCTTTCTGAGACTGATGCTTCCATCAGAATCCAGTGAACATTTCAAACATATCTGCTGATTGAATCAACTACTCACAGGCCGTGGCATTTAGTACATAGAAAGATAAAGCAGAATATTAAAAAGACATGAGCACTGTGCTGGAAGTTCCTAGGTATTGTGTTGGAGTAAGAGGCTTAGAGCAGTTGTCAAGGTACGCTCTAATGAGAAATGCTCATGGATGGATTGTGCTCCTTTATCTCACTAATTCTATAACCCCCACCCCCATTTTGTTTTAAATCAAGGACCTCAGGCCTGAAGAGCTCAAACTGCGTTTTGAAGCTTATCTCATTAATATTCACCACCATACCCTCAAAGGGTGTGGGGCAGGTATCATTATCTTCACATTTCAGTTGGAAATATGGCAGTGGAAAGAAGCATAGCCATGTGTGTCTGGGTTAAGGATTCAGAGACTTTTTCCTTTTAGTACCATCACCCGTGTCCAATTCGGCTTTGCCCTCACCTGTAAGAAGCAACACTGGGATAAACTAAGTGGGATGCTGCCATTTCAGCCTGATGTCCCACAGTCTGATCAAAATAATAAGATCAAAGCCCGAGACTAGGATGAAAATGAAAGGCTGTGATAAGTGAGATGGGCAGAGAAACCATTATGTATTGGCCTGGGTACTCAAATGTCCTTAGAAAAATATTATAAACACAGATGTGTATTATTAAACAGTGACAATTAAAAGCTACGTCTCACAGTGAAAACAGCTTAGAGATCTAAGCAGTAGCTACACAAGAGCTGGGATTTTTAGATTTGATTCCGGTGTGATCTTTCAGCATCCATGTGTCAGTTTTATGGCTTCCAACACTTCTCACTGTTTCTCAGTCTGCAAATCTCTCTGCAGGTGTTAAAAAAACAGGCTCAAGACACCTGTCATTAGCAACCCCAATGACCGCTAGAAAGAACATAAGAAACGTCATGCTGGTCAGATCAGTGGTCCATCTGATTAAGAATTCTGTCACCATTACCTGAGACATTTGGGGGAGGACACGACTTCTTAAAAACTGATATTGCCCTTCTGAGTATTTATCCTACAAATACAAAAATCACACAAGATTGTTCACTGTAGTGATTTCACTGTAACAGAAAAACTTGGGAACAAACGAAGTGTCCATTAATAAGAGATTGGTTGACAAACTGTGGTACATCCATATAATGGAATACAACTCAGCTCTAAACAAAAAATGGATGAAAGTTTTTATGTACAAATAAGCAAAGATCTTAAGGACATACTGTCCAACACATAAAGCAATATTCTTATAAGCGAGTATGTATGGGCCACCACTATTTGTTGAACAATTCCGTGAACATATTTGATCATTTGATATATATTTATTGAACACCTTCTATCTCCCAGGAACTTTCCTAGATGCTGAGGATACGGCAGCTAACGAAACAGACTAAACTCCCTGCCTTCAAGAATTTATTCCTATTTGCTTGTCTATGTACTTTTACAAAAATTTGAAAAGACACACAGGAAATCCATAACAGTGATTGCCTGTTGGGAGAGGCAAGGACTGGGCAGATGTGGGACAGAAACATGAGAGCAAGTTTTCACTGCATGGCCTTTTATATTTTCTAAATATTTAAATCAAATAAAATGTAAGTTAAAAAAATACAAAAAAAAAGAAAAAACCCAGGAAAATCCTAAATGCCTTTCCTTGTTAATCTGATGTGGATTTGCACTCACTAATTTATCCAAACCTGTCTTGAACCTCTTGACCTTTTTAGCCCAGCTATTACACCCTATAAGCATAACCTCTTACACGTACTTACTTGTGGAATTCAAATAAAGTAATAGTCTTTTTGTTTACCCTGCAGGCCTTTCTCTCTTGGTTTTAAAACTTCAATTTCATCTAATATTCTGATATTAAATGAATATGTTTATTGTCCTCAAGCCATTCATTAATTTGTAAGCCTTAATGAAATCTCCCCATTATCTTTGCCTTTTCTCGCTAAAGAGTTCTCATTCCTGCGAGTACGTTCGTTAGTTCCATTCTGTTAGTTACATAAACCAGCTTCTTTGCTTGTCATTGAGGTGACTAAATGCCATTCTTCCCCTGCTAGAACCACCAGCCACCAGCCTCACCACTCCCACGACTAGTTTTCGCCTTCATTTTCACCCATGAACGCCTTTCCCTCAGAAAACATCCAATAATGGTCATTCTGCAACACAGACATTCTTTATTTAAAAAATCCTAACTAACAGGAAATTCATCTCTTGCCCCCGTCCTTCCTCTAACTCCCTGCACCTGCCTGTCATTCCCTCTCTACCCTCATCCATGGATTATGCTGTGCCTGCGCTGTGCCGTGTACCCATTGTTGAGTTTCATGTTCCCGGCCAGCTCCTACTTTTGCCAATGTGCTTCCTGCCCTTCTTCTCTCACCTATGCCTCTAACTGCCAAACTAAAAGATGTTCTCCACTTTCACCATCCTCAGACCTTCTGCAGTGTTGAAAACGGTTTGAAAACATTCATACCTGACGTAGGTCACAAGCTTTTATTGTTAAAAGGGTCCTTGTCCTCTTACAGAGACACCTCTTACAGAGACACCTCTGGAGAGTTCGGTGGACCACACTCACTACAGCTTGGGAATGGTCATGCATCCATTGTAGCAGATGCTGTCAGGCTCTGCCCATGTCCCCTGGGATCCCTTTCCAGGGTGACCAGCTGTTCAGTTTGCCCAGGACTGAGAGGCTTCCCAGGATGTGGGACTTTATATTTTAAATACGAATAGTCCCTGGCAAATTGGAATGAACTGGTCACCCTATCTTTACCATCTCACACATACTGCTTCTGTGTGTGCCCTCACTCCCACATCTCAGCACCTGTGTCTCCTTGTTGAAGGGCTGCCCACAGGGCTCTAACATCCCCTACACCTGCTCCCCCAGAGAGCCAGAGGGACTGGAGTTTATATCCCCGGGGCAGCCCTTAACCATGACTGAAGGATCAGGGCGTTCAGGTTCTGCAGTGGGAACCAGGCTGGGTTATCACTTACAGTGTATCCAGAGCTCCTTGCAGGATTAAGTCAAATTACCCTCCATGGGACTTGACTTGGTGTCACGTCCTTGCTTGGTCGTCTTCTCTTTCTGTCCCCCTTCCCCATACACTTCTAGTTTACCTGGGAACGTATCATAATAAATCATTGTCTTATCTCAGAGTCTGCTTCTGGGGAGCCCAAATGTTCTGATTCTCGATTGCTGTGTAGTAAATCACCCCAGATGTGGTGGTTAAAACAACCATTCTATTATCTCTCACAAGTCAGTGGGTTGACTGGGCTCAGCTGAGTGGGTGGTTCTTCTCGTCCATGAGACGACCTCGAGGGCTGCAGTCACCTGTGGGGTTTACTAAACTGGAATATCCAAGATGTCTCCTGCCATGAACACTCAGGTGCCTGAGGCCCCTTGATACTTCTGCTTGTCTCACTTGGGGTCTCTTGGGTGGTTTGTAGTCAGACAGCAGCTGAGGCTAGAGTCATCTGAAGGATCAACAGGATGCTAGATAACTCATCTTCACTCTCTCTCCATGTAATTTCAAGCCTCTTCCTCTTATATGAGTTTCCTTATGCTGCCATAACCAAGTACCACAAGCTGGTGGCTTAAACAACAGATATTTACTCTCACACAGTTCTGGAGGCTAGAAGTCCAAGTCAAGGTATCAACAGGACCATGCTCCTTCTAAAGGCTCTAGGAAAGAGTCCTTCCCCACCTCTTTCTAGCTTCTGGAGGTTGCTTTGAATCCTTGACATTCCTTAACTTCCAGCTGTATCACTAAATCTCTGCCTCTGTCATCGCACGGCCTTCTCCCTGTATGCATCTGTATTTTCACATGGTCCTCTTATAAGGATACCAGTCATTGGATTTAGGTTTCATCTAATCCAGTATGACCTCAGTTTAATTTGATTACATCTGCAAAGGCCCTATTTCCAAATAAGGTCTCATCCACAGGTCCCTGTTGGGCACATGGTCCCTCCATCAGAGTAGCTGGACTTCTTACAGGCTGCTCAAAATTCCCAGAAACACACCGGTGGGAGCTTCCAGACCTTGTTGAGACTTACCAAATACTCACAATATGCCTAGCACTGTTTTAAATGCGGAGGTTACAGTGGAGAACAGGACAGGCAAAGCGCCTGTTGTCATAAAACTTCCATTATAGGAGAGAGAATATCATTGACCATTTCCCCTGCCTAGAACAATTTGAGTTAACGTGCTATGATACTGTGGGTAGAATAATAAATTCCCATCTGACACCTGGACTCTAGCTGTGCTTTGGGTTCCAGCCAGAATAGAAGATAATGCAGCCTATCTCCTGGCTCCATCACACAACATCCCTGGGCCGCCATTTCCTCATCTACACAATGGAGGGTCTGGACCAGACAGTCTGAGGGCCTTCCAACCGAGGTCTCCACCATTTACACAGCGGCTTTGCTTTGTTCAAACAACTTTCTAACTTTCATCTTCTTCAGAAAATCTTTAGAAGGATCTTACGCTCTGGGAGATGAGTAAGGAGGGGATGAGAACTTACAGAAGGGAAGAAAGAAAATGAGGTTCCTGGATAGTTGAAAATGTGCCTCTCCCACTGCGAAGATATTCCACGTTCTTTTACTCTTTCTTTTAAATTGTGGCACCTCCCTAAATTATAATACGCATCTGTTCAAATTGTGGCTTCCATCTCAACTGGCCCATTTGGTAGGAATGGACAGGCTGCAATTGTGATCTGGGCCAATGTCATATGATTTTTTTCCCATGGCTATTTGAGTGCGCACCTGTTACAGAGAACACCAGGTGTCAGGCAACAGATGTTCCCGGGATTCACAAAGAAAAGCAGGTAACTGCTCCTCTAGGCTTTGAAGCATTAAAACACAATGATACCCATTATTATACTTTAGTGGAAGGGACCAGAGGGTCAGCTCACGTGGTGGCATGTGTGTGTCTTGTACAATCAAGTCAGTAGAGCCAAGAATACAGGTTTGTTTTTGTTTTGTTTTGTTTTGTTTTGTTTTAGAATAAGTGTTAACACTGTTCTGAATGAAAGGTGTCTCTATGGCAGTGTTTTTTCAAAGTGCCGGTACAAGAATCCCGTGTGTCAAAATGACTGGCGCTGCATATTAAAATGCAGATTTCTGGGCCAGTTTTGGTAGTTAGTAGTCCTTGCACTTAATCATTTCCCCAAAACACAGAAAATAATGAATCCTACTAGCATCTCATCCTGTCATGCAACCCCAACCACTCCCTGTCCGTTCTTCCAGGCAGTTCAATTCCAGGGAGATACTCACAATTTCTCCTCCTGCCAGGGACCATAAACTAGCCCTGCCATCACATTAACCACCACTACCTACTACCTCAATCCACCAGCACCCTCACTGCCCACTCTTGCCGAAGCTGTAGAGACACAAAATCCAAAGGTGAAGCAAAATATAGTCTGAAGAGTCCCCCTAAGCAAGGGCCAGTAGGAGGCTCTGACTTGAAGGTAACGTAGCCTTGAAGTCCAGAAGGCCGGAGGTGCAGGGAAGTGTAGTGAGTGTGGTAGCAAAGAGCAGCCAGGCCAGTATCCTACAGCAGCATGCTCTGGCTGCCACATACTACAATGAGGCCAGGGATGGGCTTCAAGACCAGCTCATACCTTTTGTGATAGGCCACTGAGAAAATTAAAAGGATTATACATTGGGATATTCAGAATGTGTTAAGAAGCTTAAAATAGAAGAGGGGAGTTTTGAGTCAAAAAAAAAATTTAACTATCTTAAAATTTAACATTGAACTATCACTCAACAGACATTTAGTTCTTACCATTTAATCTATTGCAATATAAAATTAATTCTGTTGTGTTTTAGAGTCATTCATCTTAATCATTCAATGAATATTTATCAATGCCTGCAAGAGATAAAATCTTCAGCAAAAGCTGATTTGGTCCCCGCCCTCACAGAGGTTATATTCCACTGGAGAAGAGATCATCGAGTAAATAATCACATAAAGAAAACCATAATTACAAACTGAGCTAAGTGTTATGACAGTGAGGGGTAAGACGATGTCTTGAAGAACTGACATGTGATCTAAGAACTAAAGAACAAGTGAACGTTAACCAGACTGGGTGTGTGGGAAGGAGCATTTCAGATAGAGGAAACAGCATGTGCAAAGGCACTGCAGTAGGCTAAGGATGCCCAGATGAAAGAAGGCAAGTGTCCTGACTATAGAGAGCTAGGAGACAGAATCCATATTAGGCTGGAGTTTCAGGCAGAGACCAGCCTTTGTAGGCCCTTGCTGGTCGTGCTAAGTACATAGGTCCTCATCTGACAACAATGAGAACCAGGAAGGAGTTTAAAGAAGGGATGATATGGTCAATTTGCATTTCAAAGAGACCATTTAGATAGCAGTGTCAAGAACAGATGAAGAAAGTCAAGGCTAGATGTGAAGAGTCCAGTCAGGGATATATGGCACTAGATCAGATGAGTGAAAACAATGGCTTGGGTGAAGGTGGTGACTGTGGAGGTGGAGACAAAAGAAAGGCTTTGCAACATATTTCAGACGTATCAGTAGCAGGACTTAATAATGGATTGGTTATAGGATTGAAGGAGAGGAAAAGGAGGAGTCAAGTGTCTGGGCTAAATCGCTAAATTGAGAATTGTGTCTTCCACTGACGGGGGAAACTCTTCCACTGACGGGAGAGGACTGGGTTTGGAGGAGAGGCATAATTGAGCTAACTGTTGGATGAGTTTAGCTTGAAGTGTTTTTGAGACATCTAAATGGAGACCTTGAGTAGGCAATTGAAGTTTGAGAGTCATTATTGCTTCGATGGCAATTGAACTCATAAGTATGGATGAGATCACCTACAGATCATATAAACCAATGGCAATATAGAATAGTGCTTGAGAACAGGGGTCCTGGAGTAAAACTGCCTCTATTTGCAGCACAGCTCTGTTACTTCCTAGCTGTGCAATCATGAGGAAATCACTCAAATAATATAAACCAAATTTTCCTATCTATAAAACAGAGACAACAATATTATCTACCTTATAACTCAGTGAGGAGTATGAAATGGCATGCTACATTTAAAACTCTTAGTATGGTTCTCAGAATCTAGTAGCTATACTATTAACCAGTCAATAAATGTGGACTTTCCTCTTCCAGAGAGAACACAGAGTTAGTAAGTAGGACCCAGGACTAAGCCTTGAGGAAATCCAATGCTTAATGGCTGGATAAAGAAGTATGAGGAATAACCAAGATATGGTCTGAAACTGTGCTGTCCAAATCCACCTACCAGAGAAACTAGGTCAGCAGCTACATCTGGAGCCTGCAAGTGTGGGATGTCACGTTTAAAGCAGCTAGAAAGGGAGCCTAGTGTCCTTGAAGGGAGCCCAAAGTCAAAGGTCTAGACCAAGGAATAAA